>NC_135576.1:65827264-66438930 GCF_965152235.1 Eretmochelys imbricata
TTGGAAACATAACTTTCTGCTTGAGTAACTTTGTTGCAAAGTTACATAAGGGAAGGGACTGGTAACTTGTCATTATATCCAACACCTACTAAAGTGCCTTGCAAATTGTGCTATAATAGGATTGTGTAACAGATTAATTCAGCTGCTCTTCTAGGCATAGCAGCTCTGAAAAATATCCATTATCAAAATGCTCCACCTGCTGGACACAGGTGGAAATGCAACCATTGGAACCTTTAGGAACTGTCCAGCAGTATTTAAAATATGAACTTCTATTACAGTGGTGCTCAGGGTAAGCAGATTTAAAGGAAAACTGTAATTTATGTTAAAGATTTTTGAATCTCTTCATATAATTACAAAGAAGAAGAAACTTAGAAGCACTCATATATTTATATTTGACACAAACAGTAATCCACCATCTTACCAGTCTGCTGATTTAAACCTAGATTGTGCCATTGTAAAGGTGCGTACAGAGGTCCACACTGCAGTGGAAGTCTTGGGAGAAATTTTGGTCAGTTCAGACATTATCCCTTATGGGGCACCAGCTGGCTTTCTTTTCGGGGAGCCTAGTGCTAGCTGTGGCATAAATCTTGTGCAGTACCTGTACATCCCAGCCTTGCTGTGGCTGGCCCCTCCACAAGTTTGCACATACATGCAGGAGTCCCATGCTTATGGCTAATTTTAAAAATATTTATCTCAGGAGGTGGGTCTAGAGCTTCTGCACTTCCAAAGTTACCACCTCACTTAATGTCTCTCTGAGCCTGTGTTCTGTCTTTGTTCATAACACACTGTAGAACCCTAACCACGGGATAGAATTACAATTCACCAAAGCCTAACATTGCTATTCTTGAATTAATGTCTTCAAAGGAGTTGCATGGGCGTAAACGAAGGTAGAATTTCGCCATCAGCTTGAAGTGAGGGAGCCTCCTTTTAGCATCTATGCAGAAAATACCCATCCAGGTGAAGGCAGTTCTAGAAGTTACATGTCAATATATCTGAGCACACTTCCATTGCATGTCTGAGTACACTGCTGCACCTCTCCATTGTAAACTTTGGCACAGTTTGCTTTCTTACCATACCCTCTTCTCTTTACCTTCTTGTGTTTGTAGTAATGAAGGCAGCCATCATGTTTCAGCACAAACCATCTCTTCCTCCAGCCCTTCAGTATCCCTGAGTGAGTTCGCTTGTGCAAATATCCTCGACATGTTGGCCTGGGAGTGCTGGGACAGCGGCTGATGTCTGATCCAACCAAGAGGGTCAAGATATCAGGGCCTGAAATTTTTCATTACAAATATTTGAGAGCGAAGCAGAACTGGAAATAACAATTAAACTAAACTAAAAAGTGTATCCTCTTTCCTTGTAGAAATATAAAACAAGGAATGAACAGAAAAAAAATCTGAACTCATTTTGTACTGGAGACAGCACTGTACCTTCAGGACCCAGTTTCCAAAGAAGCCTCTGAAGTTAGGCCTGCACATTTTTCATGTGTGCCTGTATGTGATTGCAAAGCTTACATTTGAGGGAAAAAGCTGGTAACTGCATATATACCTGAAGGGGACACTTGTAAATGCAAATCCAGATTTGTGTGCAGAAATGTGAGTTCACACAGAAATGTTGTGGGTGCAGCTTAGGAGGCTCCTGTGAAACTTTAGCCCTTAATCTCTTAAATATGTTCCTTGGGAATTCTTTCTTTGCATGTAAGAGTCCTCCTGGATTGCCACAACTTTTGTATCAACCACCCTCCAGGCTATGGAGTACTGGATATGCGCCCCATGTGCACTGTCCCTGCCCTCCCCCCTGCTCCTTAGTTGGCTGATGGGAATTGCTCAAAAGTGATGTTAGACTGCTAGGCTAGCTGAAAATGTGTTTTCATGATCAGATTCTCCTATGAATGCTATGATACTATTTTACAATAATCAAACAATACCTTGATGCTATCAGCACATGCATGTATTTATCCCCAAAGACCTGAAATCCTTATTACACAGATGGAACTTCTAAGCAGCACCAGGACAGACAGCAATCCCTAAAAAACCTTGAAAGCTATGACTATGACACATTTTCATTTGCAAAATGTTTGCTGTTAAGGCTGCATGTCTTTATGGGATGTTGGGAATACTGCTGTTAAGCCAAGATTTAGACCATGGAGAGTTTTCCTGGGTGAGTTAAATAGCCCCCACCCCAAGAACAGGAATTTCTCCAGGAAATGGCTGGCACACTCTTAAATTTAACAGTATGAATGGGCCCTCAATATTTAAAAAACTTGCTATGAGTCAAGATAATTTTGACACTGTTTTGTAAAAACATTTTAATTTACTGAATTTCCCTCGAGCCCCTATCAAAATCATATGTGGGAGAATTAAAAGGACTATAGCAGATTGACTCTCAATATGCAAACATGAATGTATTTGTTTTTTGTCACTACTGCTACTGGAAAAATATGAATGATTATCATCACTGACAATTTGTTTCTGCAAAACGCTGTGCCCTGAAGTAACCTTTCTGCTGTCCATACTAGACCTGGGTCCCCAGTAACAAAGATATTGCTAATGGGTGCATAGAGCCAGACTGTGAATGTTCCCTTTGAGGAAACATCAGACATAAATAGCATATTGGTGTCTCAGAGGCCCCTGTCAGCAGACATCTCTCTTTGAGGCATGAGCCCCAAAAGCAGTATCACAGAATGTGCTCTCTATCACATGACATTTTAGCTCAGGTTTTAATGATAGTAGAAGTAGGTAATATTAGCACCTAGAGCAAACAGAAAATTGGGGTCTTATCTAACCCAGACCTTTATCTTGTCATCTCACTGTGCTATCAGTTTCCAACTGCACTCATATCACACCCCTGATGTCAAACCATAGACAGACACCCATAGACAGTAGAGATAGAATACAAAGTTCGTTTCTCTTTCTAAATATTAGGAGAATCAAGCTGTGTTTTCAAATGCCACAGGAGTGGAAATTTTAACACTTGTCTGGGCTCCTTTCTGTGATTTGCTGCCTCTCTCTCTCTCTCTCCTTTTAATTACAGAAAGCACTCACTAACAATGAGACATTTGCAAAACATTCTTCTGAAGGGCATAAACAAGGCAGACAAAAGAACATAAGAATGACCATATTGGGCCAGACTAATGATCTATCTAGCCCAGTATCCTGTTTTATCCTGCCAGAGGCAACAAACAGAACTAAGGCAGTTACTGAATGATCCATCCCCTGTCATCCAGCCTCAGCTTCTGGCAGTCAGATATTTATGAACCCCCAGAGCATAGGGTTGTGTCCCTGACCCTAACAGCCATTGATGGACCTATCCTTCATGAATTTATCTAATTCTTTTTTGAACCCAGTTATACTTTTGGCCTTCACAACATTCCCTGGCAACAAGTTGCACAGGTTGAGTGTGTGTTATGTGAAGAAATATTTCCTTTTGTTTGTTCTAAACCTGCTACCTATTAATTTCATTGGGTGACACTTGGTTCTTGTATCATGGTGACGGGGTAAATAACACTTCCTGATTCACTTTCTCCACACCAGTCACGATTTTATAGACCTCTCTCATATCTCCGTTCAGTCGTCTCTTTTCCAAGCTGAACAGCCCCAGTCTTTTTAATCTTTCCTTGTATGGAAGCTGTTCTATACCACCAATAATTTTTGTTGCCCTTCTTTGTACTTTTTCTAATACTAATATATCCTTTTTGAGATGGGGTGATCAGAACTGCACACAGTATTCAAGGTGTGGGTATACCATGGATTTATATAGTGACATTGCGATATTTTCTGTCTTATTATCTATCCCTTTCCTAATGGTTCCTAACATTCGGTTAGCTTTTTTGATTGCTGCTTCAAATTGAGTGGATGTTTTTGGAGAACTATCCACAATCACTCCAAGTTCTCTTTCTTCAATGGTAACAGCTAATATAGACCCCATCATTTTGTGTATATAGTAGGGATTATGTTTTCCAATGTGCATTACTTTGCATTTATTAACTCTAAATTTCATCTGCCATTTTGTTGCTCAGTCACCCAGTTTTGTGAGATCCCTTTGCAGCATCCTACCTCCTCGGACAGATCCTTAACTTGTGTGCCATTTATCTTTTATCCCAAGATTTTGTTTGTTTAAGATATTAAACAAAATTATCTGTTTTCAAACAAATATTATAGTCTACTCCAGAAAAGTCCAAAATATGTCATAGCAGCAATATTTTGAAGCATATTTAAAAAATATTTTTTTTAAATCAGCTTCTCATTTCTCTCATTCTTTAACTGTGAAGAATTTGTTTGGTAAACTGAGTAAATGAGAATAATGTTGCCTGTTTGTCCATTTCCCCATATGTTTTGGCAAGGCCTAGATAAACAAGTGACTCCACATTCAATTTAGAGGGCTAACATCTAAAATTGCTAATTAAGTTTTCTATGATGTCTATTCACCATCATGTCCAATTGCTCTCTGCACTGTACAATGATCCTGTCTCACGGAATTAATGATGAGGTCAAGCTTACCCTTTCTTGCCAGATTTGCAGCTTGTGAATGTGGCATGCTGGTGACGTCAGTTCCATTGACAGCCAACACAATATCGCCCACCTGAAGCCCTGCTTCCTCAGCCGAACTGTCTAGAACCAAATAGGAACGAAGGATTTTATTTAGGGAAAGTACCACAATGTATATAATTCTGTTACATTAGAAATATTGTTTGTATTTTGAATTATAAACTTCTCTAATATTTAACAGAAATCTTGTTTCTCTTAAATATGAGGGGACTTGACAGTCACTCTTCAACACAATTCTTTTGTCATGTGTTCCCTGAGTACATGAACATATAGAGTCAGATTTTTTAACTGAACTATACCTCGTCTGTAAGGTTTTTATTATGCAAAGGACTCTGTGAAGATGCAGGGATCTATCTGTGCTGTGTTCCATGGAGAGCCTAACTTTGTACCCCTCAAGCTTGTCTCCCTGATATGTATGTATGAAAGCTATCTGCATATGCTAATCTGTATTTTTACATGTGGAAAACCTTGGGCATACAATATTGGGCCCACAAATTTTGAGGCCCTTTTGACAAAACACACACACACACACACACACACTGTAGATTTTACAGCATCTCTCCCTTTACAGGACAGTTATAGGACAGTTTAGCAAACATTCAATAAAAAATAAACCTCAGAGAAAGCCCATGCTTAGCCTAAGACGATGCTGTCAGACATATTGCATCTTCTCACAAATAATTTTTCCTCCACCTTTTTAAAAATTTGAATTATTGTATCTTATCCTGTGGGCATGAAACTATATGAAACACTTTGGAATCAAGAAGTGAAAGGGGGAAGTTTTAATTCACTTTCAGATGAAAAATATCATGCTGCGCAAACACGTCCACTTGAGCAAGCCAAAAATAGTTTTAAAAATATCATTTTTAATACAGTAGAACTTCTTTTAGATAAAATCTTCATTGTCCAAAATAGGGTTATATCCCTTGCCATGAAACATTTACATAAACATTTGCACTCTTACCTGAAATCCCAATAATCAGAATAAAGTTCATCTCCCCTATTAGATTGGGATAAATAAGGTTCTGGGGTACTACGGATCTAACGAAGGGCTAAAGCAGGGGTGCTGGAACAATTTTTATAGTGGGGGTGTTGAGAGCCATTGAACCAAACTATAAACCCTCTATGTAATGGAAACCACTTCAAGCCAGGCACAGCAGCATCCCCAGCACCCTTATTTCCAGCACCAATGGGCTGAGTGTAGTCAGAGGACAAGCTCCCATTGACTGCAATGGGCATTGGATCAGACTTCAAAATTGTACTCTCTGTGCCAACGGCTAAATCCTGCTTGCCTTATTTCTGTCATCACCCCATTGTTTGGGGACTACTGGTGTGAGGAAGGCTAACAGGATTTTGCCCTAAATATTTTTAACCTTTCTCCTTTAAGAGAAAAAGCAACGGACATAGGAACAGGAAAATTGTGCCTGCTTCAGAACTGCTCCGAGATCACTTTTTTGTTTATGCATTAGTTCCTGAAAACCACCCATACAAAAGACTCATGCAAATGCCAGCTAGGAATGTAGGGTAAGTTATATAAGCAGAAAATATGCTCCATTTAGGTACACTAATGCATGATCACTTAAATTCTACCTACTTGTGTCTCAGACTCATTTTTTCTTCTTTTCAGCACATAATTAAGCATTCCCAAAAGTACTATGCAAAAAGGTTCTTCAGAAAAATCACTCCGTGCCCTTATTGTTTAAAATCCATATAATTTTAAATTACCCAAGCACCATCATTTAGTAAATGTGAGCCTACAATATATTTCAGAGGCTGTATATAAGCAGTGGGGAGCAAATTAGAAGGTTAATGGTAAGTAGTAGACACAGCAGTAGCATAAGTCTTTACCAATTTCAGAAAAATAAACTCAGATTATAGATCAGCTGTGTATAAAATGGAAACTCAAGACATTTTGAGTTGTTTCAGGCTAGAAGATGCCATACAGGATTTTACCAGTTGAAAGGTAATTTAAGGTTCCCTGTCTCCATCAGTCTTCTATTTCAAAATGTTAAAAAAAAATTCATAAGGGTTTCACATGCTGTTCCTTAATACAATTAGCCACATTTTGAAGAACCAGAATTATAAAGCAATCTAGTCTTTAAGGCCAGAATTATAAAGCAATCTAGTCTTTAAGTCTTTTGTATAACAAAAGAAATTGAAAAATTAAGTAGCTACTGTAAATTATCTATCTCTGCTATTAAGTGGTTTTTTTAAACACTTTTGTTGTTTGAAAAAAATATTAAAAAGTAACAAAAGTGTTTAAAAAAACCACTTAATAGCAGAGATAGATAATTTACAGTAGCTACTTAATTTTTCAATTTCTTTTGTTATACACAGTATTAGTGTTACTTCTCTGTGTATTATCTATGACATATGTATTCTTCAGGCCAAAACTGTCCCCTCATCCTAGTCCCAAATACCTTACATAAACTCTTATTATGGGTTACATTCACTGACGGAAGAGGCCAGGAGGAATGTTTCTGCAGAGCAGAAGCAGGCTGAGCTATTTGGTACCAGCGAGAAGAAGCATCTCCTCTTTTACTCCCCCTGCAAGGTAAGAGCAGAGGTGACTAACTTTGCATGGGTGGTGATGTTAATTCTTTGTTTCCCAGCCTAGTATCACAGCTGGTTTGTGGGTGGTCAGACCTAGCCATTAGAGCCAGAGTCTGCAGTCACAAAACAGGAGTCAGGAGGGTCAGGATGCCAGGGAAGCGGGAGCAGGAAGCACAGGGCACGCAGCCCAGAACAGGGTGAAGCACAGCTTCCTGTTCCTTCCTGCTGCTGTCTTAAATAGGGCCAGCAGACCAATCAGCTGCTCTGGGACTCCACCAATAGATCTGCAGGGGCAGAGCCTCATAGTGGGGCTGGGTTCATGGGGCCCAGGTAAGCAAGTACCTGCAGGCTGCCAGATGTAGTATGGGACCATGGCTGCTCTTTTAAACCCTGCAGACCCAAGTTTGAGACCCACAGATCATGACACCTTGCAACTCTTTATGGCAACTAGCTGTTCCTAGATATGTCACCACATATTCACTACTTCTAGCAATGATAGGCGCACGTGGTAACTTGATATTTCTGCTAAAATTATCAGTAGTGAAATTATTAGCAATGCTGACATTTAGTTTTGTCATCATTCTGGTTCAGAGTTAACACCCCATTGATAGAAGTGTAAGCAGTTTACAGTTCTCTCAAAATGATTGTTTCAAAATGACATCAGTGTCATTTTATACCTGATTCATACTGTAAAGGTAATCTTCACAACAATCACATCTAGAGATTTCCTTCTTAAAAAGAATGGAAGCTTAGCTCTGGAGCAAAATTACATGGCAATTTCTGGAAATAGGGCAATTATGGGGCCATTTGAACCACTGCATAATCATATTATAGATGGGGTCCTGTGTGTATGTGATTCAAAAGTCAAGTATTCCTAGGCGTGCAATGTTGTCTAGCATTTGACCTCTTATAGGACTGTCATAAATATAAAGGGAAGGGTAAACCCCTTGGAAATCCCTCCTGGCCGGGGAAAGCTCCTCTCACCTGTAAAGGGTTAAGAAGCTAAAGGTAACCTCGCTGGCACCTGACCAAAATGACCAATGAGGAGACAAGATACTTTCAAAAGCTGGGAGGAGGGAGAGAAACAAAGGGTCTGTGTGTCTGTCTATATGCTGGTTTCTGCCGGGGATAGACCAGGAATGGAGTCTTAGAACTTTTATTAAGTAATCTAGGTAGGTATGTGTTAGATTATAATTTCTTTAAATGGCTGAGAAAAGAATTGTGCTGAATAGAATAACTATTTCTGTCTGTGTATCTTTTTTGTAACTTAAGGTTTTGCCTAGAGGGGTTGTCTATGTTTTTGAATCTAATTACCCTGTAAGATATCTACCATCCTGATTTTACAGGGGGGATTTCTTTATTTCTATTTACTTCTATTTTTATTAAAAGTCTTCTTGTAAGAAAACTGAATGCTTTTTCATTGTTCTCAGATCCAAGGGTTTGGGTCTGTGGTCACCTATGCAAATTGGTGAGGCTTTTTATCCAACATTTCCCAGGAAAGGGGGGGTGCAAGTGTTGGGAGGATTGTTCATTGTTCTTAAGATCCAAGGGTCTGGGTCTGTAGTCACCTAGGCAAATTGGTAAGGCTTTTTACCAAACCTTGTCCAGGAAGTGGGGTGCAAGGTTTTGGGAAGTATTTTTGGGGGAAAGACGCGTCCGAAGAGCTCTTCCCCAGTAACCAGTATTAGTCTGGTGGTGGTAGCGGCCAATCCAAGGACAAAGGGTGGAATATTTTGTACCTTGGGGAAGTTTTGACCTAAGCTGGTAAAGATAAGCTTAGGAGGTTTTTCATGCCGGTCCCCACATCTGTACCCTAGAGTTCAGAGTGGGGGAGGAACCTTGACAAGGACATATTAATGGTACACATAACATATAGATAAACAAAGCTATAATTTTCTAGGAGGTGTACCGAAAAAGTCATGCTTATTTACTTGCATACTACATGTTAGGAGATCATGGGATAAATCCTAGAAAATATAGCAAAGGAAATGTAATATAAATTATCCATTTCTAACTTATTACTTTTTTTTTCCACTGGATAAGCCTGTCCTTTGCATGGGAAGCTCTTTTACTCTGAAGGTTTTATTTTTAACATTTAATAAGCAGAACATTTGCTCTGAGGCAACAGGTTAGAATGACTTTTAGAACTGAGCAGATGCTTCATGCACAAAGCCTGACTGATATACAAATCTAACCATGTTCAGACCTTAAGGCTTTGTCTGGGTTTCTGATTGAACTCTTAAAGCTGGTAAGATTTTTGACCTTTTCCGCTATGTTTCTGTGCATCTCTATACTCCATTTCTTTCTATCAATCCTGATTTTTTCTCCAGTGGAGTTTTAGTATGATATTGTTTGGTAGCGCTACACAGATTGACCTGAAATTTACTTTTTAAGGGTTCTGAATGGTTGACAGATTTGCAGCCCTCTGAGATTCAAACTCTAAAGCTCATATAAACTGGCTGCACGCTGGGCCATCATATTCAGGAGACAAGACATTTTGGTACATAAGACCAGGAAAAAAGCCCTGCTGCACAGCTTTGAATAGCACAGTTGTTCTTGGTTAGGGCTTGTCTATACTTACATGTTACAGTGCTCTAACTTGCTGGCTCAGGAGTGTGAAAAATCACCCCCCTGAGCGCAGCAAGTCTGAGCGCTTTAAAGCACTCGTGTGGACAGGTTCCGAGTGCTGGGAGTAGAGCTATTCCCCTCGTGGAGGTGGATTACCAGGAGCGCTGGGAGAGCCCTCTCCCAGCGCTCGCATGTGACCACGCTCACACATCAAAGCGCTGCCGCAAGAGCGCTCCCACGGCACTGCTTTGAAGTTTCTAGTGTAGACGTAGGCTATGGCTACACTTGCAGATGTAGCGCGCTGGGAGTTAAACCAGCCCTCGGAGACAGCAGCAGGGAAAGTGCTGCCATGTGTTCACCACATTTGCAGCTCTTGCAAGGCCACAGAAAGCAGCGCATTGTGGTAGCTATCCCAGCGTGCAAGTGGCTGCAGTGTGCAGCAAGAGGCTGCAGCATGCTTTTCATATGGGGGCTGTGGAGTATGACAGGGAGTGTGTTTGTGTGGGGAGAAACAGTGTGTTTTGGGGGGCAGAGAGTGTGTCAGCATGCTGTCTTGTAAGTTCAGACAGCAGCAGGGGGAAACACTGACATCAGCCCCCACCACCCGACTCTCTCTCTCTCTCTCACACACACACACACACACCTGCCTCTGCAGCAGGAGCATTCCACAGTAATGATTTGATTTGTGTCCCAGAGCAGATAAGCATGCCAGCTGTCAGAAACAGAGCTTTGAAAGGGGATATCTACATGCCTGGACCCGAGTTCAAAACAATGATGAGTGGCCACTTGACTTCAAGGGATTATGGGATGTTTCCAGAGGCCAATCACAGCGCAGCAATGCAACACGTCACCCACACTGTTAGGCCTTTTGAGGCTAGCCATCACCATTCCTTTGTTGTGCATCTCCTCTTCAGGATTCTTGCATGAATGGAAGGCAATTGGGGAAGATCTGTCCCATGCTATAAATTGGGGGAATGTTCTTATTATGATCAGTGCATCTTCTATGTCATTCTCAAGGGCTTAGTTGCCATTTATGGCAGTCAGACTAGCAGAGTTTCAGACCCCATCTTTGGGAAGAGGGTTGATTAAGGCAGTTACATACAGCAGAAACAGGTTTTATGTGGCCACTTCTGAAGGGGAAGAATTCCTTCCAAATAAGGAATGTGATAGCATCTGTGGTTTCAGAGTAGCAGCCGTGTTAGTCTGTATCCGCAAAAAGAAAAGGAGGACTTGTGGCACCTTAGAGACTAACAAATGAGGCTTGTTGAGCTCACAGCTGACTAGATCCCTTAGATAACTTGCCACAATCAATTCAGGGATATTGTTAGCTTGTTTTATTGAGTATTATGTAAGTCACTTTGGTATATTTTCAAAATAGAAATTAACCGGTACAGGCACCACTTACTAGTATCCACTTCAGTCACAAGGATGGGCTTGGAGAACTGGATTCGGAATCCCCAGGGGTAATCACCAGTTCCTTTTGTGATCCTCACTGTTCGTTCACGAACTGTAAAGTAAGGAAAAGGATTGACCTCAAAGACTCCCTTTATCTTTGCAAATCAAACTCAGTTGAACAAATAGACACACACTTTTAAACCTTGCCATCTAAGTTGCATCTGCAAAATATGGGCTGAATTCTTGAACAAGTATAACTCCATCTCTTCCCAGGGCTATCATTCTTTTTTCATGCTGAAAACCTACTTATCTTCCGGAGATGTGTCCCTTCTTCCTCTTCATGGCCATCTTTTTTCATCCCTTCTCTTCCATAACCCCCAGCCTGACTCTCCACGACCTTGATCCTACGTTGGGAGCTGCCTGCGCAGACCCCTAAGCCCATATGGACTGTCTTTAAAGTCAGTGGAATTCAGCATTGATACAGGGATCAGCCTCAATGCGAGATCAGGATCTAAGCTTCTATTCAAATCCAAACCTGTCTCCCCAATAGTAATTGAAAAGGGATAGAGTTAAGTGGAACTTACACACCTCAGAAAGTCTGATTCATTAGGAAATGTTATACTGATGAGTGAGTCAAAAATATCCTAGAATGCACTCCTCAGAACTTCAGCTTTTCGCAGTTTGATTCTTCACCAGGTATTTGTTTAATGGGAACCCATATTACATTATTTATCATAGCTGTGTTGTCTCTAAATTGTGTAACATTTGGAAGACAGAAAATGCTTCAAAGGTTACATTCAGGCAAATTGACTCTCTCTCTCTGTGTCTAAAAGAGGTTAGACACTGAAATAAATATTTTAAGTGGTGTGCTGTGGGAGAAATTCCTTTGGGAGAAAAGGCAACCAAAATGCACAACATGCTCCTCATACATTTTAAAAGAGATTTTTACAGAGCTCAAGATTTATAGAGCACATTTCATTTGCTACAATCTTGGGAATAATCTATGAGCTCCAACATGGGACCAACTCCTGGAAAGCTACAAAGGTTTTGCACCTTCTTAGTTGTTTCAAGAAATTTAACACTGAAAAAATGGGTTCTTGATATTATGTTTGCATGACTGGGGTTACACATTGAAAACTGAGCAATGAGAACATTTTCATGCTCCCAGCAAACTGGCACTTTTCCCATTCATTCTACTTGAGTGAGAAAGTGTTCACATAATTTGGCTGCAGTGGAAAGCAGATACTGTGGCTGTTATGTGCCTTTTTCTGATTGTGAATAGTCCCTCCTGAGGTTGCCATACCTGCAAATGTTTTGAAATTAACCTTGCAACTCAACTTACAGACTTTGCCCATGCAGTATCCCCACTGTTCAGCAAATGACTGGATTTTAGTTCTGACCTCTTACAAATAAGAATTTTGTCAAAAAGTTATAACATTCTATCAGAAGTTAGTTAAATAAAGAACTACTTTTTAAACATTTATGCCTTTTTGAACTTATTGGATTCCTCCACTTTCTGCCCTCAGCATCAGTGTTTGGGGCCCTGCCCATAGCTAGAGTTCTCTCAGCATGACCATACATCCACAGAATACCTAGACACACTGTGAGGACACTTTTTGTACTTGTACGACTAGAATGCTTACCTGCTACTGGCCTAGGCCTTTTGCTGAGACATCTAGGGCTATTATCTGGACTGCTGTCATCCCCTCTGAAAACCCACGAAGCTGAATGAAAGTTCTCTGTGTAGAAACCTCTCTCCTCATTTTCACTACGGAGACTCAGATCCACTGAACGGGCTTCCTCTGAGTTTACTAGGAAGATACAAATGAGAATAATTTAGTTTCACTGCCAAAATAAAAAAATGCCATATGTGTAAAAGGAGTGATAGCAAAGGATGGAGAATAATTGACACACTTTATTATGAGAGAATGAGGCTGAAAAAGGGAAAATGATTTTAAAAAATATGGTTGTGTTCTTTTTTGATTCTTTGTTTATGTATAAAGACAATCTGAAAGGGTTTAAATTTTTCTTGTGTCAGGCAGGATGGGATTAGTTCATAGAAAAGAAAGTAAGGGACAGGGGACATTGAGGTGGGGGGGGGATATATGAGAAAGTGGGTGAAGCTGACTATGAGTGGAAGGGTGGGGGAGAGGACAGCAAAGGAGAAAGAATGTCCAAATGTACTATAGCAGGGGTCGGCAACCTTCAGCATGCGGCCCATCAGGATAATCTGCTGGCGGGCCGCGAGACATTTTGTTTATGTTGATTGTCTGCAGGCACAGCTGCCAACAGCTCTCAGTGGCTGTGGTTTACTGTTCCCGGCCAATGGGAGCTGCGGGAAGCAGAAGCCAGCACATCTCTGCGGCCTGCTGCTTCCCGCAGCTCCCATTGGCCAGGAACAGTGAACCACTGCCTCTAGGAACTGCAAGGGGGCCGTGCCTGCAGATGGTCAATGTAAACAAAATGTCTCACGGCCCACCAGCAGTACCCTGATGGGCCGCGTGCCGAAGGTTGCTGACCCTTATACTACAGTATTCCATATAGTTCCTAATAAAATGTTCATAACTTCTTCAAATAGTTCTGTAACTTTGCTGCTGCTCAAAATGCATGCTCTAAAAGCCAAAAGATACAAGATAACACTACCTGAATGCAAAGGTGTAATGCAGTCTAACTCTTCTTCTAAAAGTGGAAATATTTCTTAAACATGAACATGTCTTTCCTTCCCATTCTTGGCCAAGTTCAGTCTGGTGTAAATGGGCCCAACTCTATTGGCTTGTTTCGGTTTTCACCAAAAGGTTGGCAGTGATTGGACGTCTAACATAGTGAATGCCAGTGAAAATGAGGTAGGATCAGAGGCTAAAATAGGGAAAGAACAAGTAAAAATGTTTTTTTTAGACAAGTTAGATGATTGAAGTCACCAGGGCCTGACGAAATACATCCTAGAATACCAAGGAGATTTACTGAGGAGATATCTGAGCCATTAGCGATTATCTTTGAAAAGTCATGGAAAACAGGAGAGATTCCAGAAGACTGGAAAAGGACAAATATGGTGCCAATCTATAAAAAGGGAAATAAGGACAACCTGGGGAATTACAGACCAGTCAGCTTAACTTCTGTACCCGGAAAGATAATGGAGCAAATAATTAAGCAATCAACTTGCAAATGTCTAGAAGATAGTAACGTTATAAGTAACAGTCAGCATGGATTTGTCAAGAACAAATCTTGTCAAGCCAACCTGATATCTTTCTTTGACAGGGTAACAGGCCTTGTGGATGGGGAGAAGCAGTAGACGTGGTATATCTTGACTTTAGTAAATCTTTTGATACTGTCTTGCATGACCTTCTCATAAACAAACTAGGGAAATGCAACCTAGATGGAGCTACTATAAGGTGGGTGCATAACTGGTTGGAAAACCGTTCCCAGAGGGTAGTTATCAGTGGTTCACAGTCATGCTAGAAGGGCATAATGAGTGGGGTCCCGCAGGGATCAGTTCTTTGTCTGGTTCTGTTCAATATCTTCATCAATGATATAGATAACGGCATAGAGAGTACACTTATAAAGTTTGAGGACGATACCAAGCTCGGAGGGGTTGCAAGTACTTTGGAAGATAGGCTTATAATTCAAAATTATCTGGACAAACTGAAGAAATGGTCTGAAAGTGAAGTAAATAGGATGAAATTCAATAAGGATAAATGCAAAGTACTCCACTTAGGAAGGAACGATCAGTTGCATACATACAAAATAGGAAATGACTGCCTAGGAAGGAGTACTGTGGAAAGAGATCTGGGGGTCATAGTGTACCACAAGCTAAATATGAGTCAACAGTGTAACACTGTTGCAAAAAGAAGCGAACATCATTCTGGGATGTTTAGCAGGGCTGTTGTAAGCAAGACACAAGGAATAATTCTTCCTTCCTACTCCACGCTAATTAGGCCTCAACTGAAGTATTGTGTTCAGTTCTGGGCGCCACATTTCAGGAAAGTTGAGGACAAATTGGATAAAGTCCAGAGAAGAGCAACAAAAATGATTAAAGGTCTAGAGAACATGACCTGTAAGAGAAGGTTGAAGAAATTGGGTTTGTTTAGTCTGGAAAAGAGAAGATTGAGAGGGGACATGGTAACAGTTTTCAAGTACATAAAAGGTTGTTACAAGGAGGAGGGGGAAAATTGTCCTTCTTAACCTCTGAGGATAGGACAAGAAGCAGTAGGCTTAAATTGCACCAAGGCAGGTTTTGGTTGGAGATTAGGAAAAACTTCCTGTCAGGGGTTAAGCACTGGAATAAATTGCCCAGGGAGGATGTAGAATCTCCATCATTGGAGATTTTTCAGAGCAGGTTAGACGAACACCTGTCAGGGATGGTCTATATTATACTTAGTCCTGCCATGAGTGCGGGGGACAGGACTAGATGACCTCTTGTGGTCCGTTCCAGTTCTATGATTCTAGGATTCATTGCAATTGTGCTGGTTTATGGAACAGGTCTGAATTTGGCCTACTAAGTGTACATCTTCCTCTTCAATCTTATTAGTTAGCAAACTGAGTACAGTTTCCAGAAATTTGGAGTTATGATTCAGTACTGGAGGTGCTTGGAATCTGCCATACTGTAGAAACTGAAAAACAGCAGGAGTGCGTGGGAAGGAAAAATCAGGAGCTAAAATAAATGTCATCACTCAAACAATGATTGAAAGGTTTGACTGCCTGTTATATTTTTAGTGCTGTTGTAGCCATGTTGGTCCCAGAATATTAGTGAAACAAGGTGGGTGATGTAATATATTTTATTGAACCAACTTCTGATGGTGAGAGAGACAAGCTTTTTCCCTTACACAAACCTCTTCTTCAGGTCTGGAAAATGAGTGCACCCTGAGTACATTTCCCAGACCTGAACAAGAGAGGTCAGGAAATGCACTCAGGGTGTACTCATTTTCCAGACCTGAAGAAGAGGTTTGTGTAAGGGAAAAAGCTTGTCTCTCTCACCATCAGAAGTTGGACCAGAAAAAGATATTTTAAAAAGATATCACCCACCTTGTCTCGCTGTTATAATCTGGCTCTTTTACACAGATAAATTATATTTACTTGAAAAGTCCCACACATATAGGTTTATAATCTGCATATTTATTGACTGTTACACTTAAGTCCAAATTTGAATAAGTTTTGAATTGGACTCAGTGTTACATTTGTACTCATGCAGGTTTCATAAAAGTATAATTAAAGACTCACACACATGGTATATCCCACTCCAAATCAATACATTTCTATGATGACTTCTGCTGATTTTTCTTTATTAAAAACACAGATTTATAAATACATATTGTAAGTGATGTATTAGAGTATGCAGTATTTTTTATGTGACTATCTTCTTGTGTCAGATTTTTGTTGCCTTCTCTTAAGTAATACATAACATTACTTTGATTGTGGAATGCCAAAAGTAACAATACACATTGACTCACAAGCACACACCAACTTACCTTTGTGTTCTCCTCTTGACCACTGAGTGCCCATGTGTAATCAGTACATTATTTCTGTGAAAATCCTGAGTTTCTGAGCCTTTAAAGCATAGTGATAATTGTTTATGTTCCACTGGATAATGTGTTAAAATAGGGAGTTTCTTAGGAACAGATCTGATTATGTGGATGAGTAATTCACTGTTCATTCAGTTGCAAAGACAGCACTAATCAGCATATTGTTACATAAGCTGCAACATAAAATCTGTGTTGACATCTTATGAACCAGCAAGACATTATTTATATACATGGCATAGCTGCATAAACAGGACTGTGCTTAACTTCTTCACCGCAGTAGAATATGAATTATTCAATGAACAATGAACAATGTTAAAATAATAAACTATCCCTTTAAATTCTCAGGGGGTTTCCTGGTCCTGCTTGCAGGCTAGGGGACTCTGTAGGGAAGTGTATGAGCCAGGGTTTTAGCAGTCAGTTTGCAAAGAGCCAGCCTAGAGCAAGGTGGGGTGAACTGTGCCTCTCTGCTTTACAGAATAGATTTAAGTATTGTGTGTTAGGGATCAGGATTCAAAAACGAATTCAGTACTTGTGAAAGATGCCAGAAGGGGACAGCTCTGAAAACTGTAGTTTTTGTCCTGTAATTTCCCACAAAACAGGGAGAATGTGGGCAGCAGAGAGCAATCTTTACCAAATTGCTACATCAAAATGGAGGAATCTTGAGTAGGGAAGTTATATTACCTGTGCTTCTGGCTTGTCATAAGATGTCCAGTACTTATGTCCACAATTCCAGAAGGATGTTGAAAAATTGTAGAGGGTTCAGAGAAGAGCCACAAGAATGATTAAAGGATTTGAAAACATATCTTATCGTGAAGGAACTAAGGAGCTCAATCTGTTTAGTTCAACAAAAAGAAGGTTGAGGGGTGACTTGATCAAATCCTAGAAGTACCTACAAGGGGATCAGAAATTTGATAATAGAGGACTCTTCAATGTCTGGAAGTTGAGGCTAGACAAATTAACCCTAGAAATAAGGTGCAATTTTTAACAGTGATGTTGATTAAGCATTGGAACAATTTATCAAGGATTGGGATGGATTATGCATCACAGGAAATTTTAAAATCAATATTGGATGTTTTTCTAAAAGCCATGCTCTAGTTTACCACAACTATTGGACTTGAAGCAGGCATTAATTCAGGGGAGTCTGATGGCCTGTGTTATATAGGAGGTTAGACTAAACAATCCAATGGTCCCTTCTAGCCTTATAGTCTATACATCTGTGAAAATGCTAGCTATGACCTGGGTAGGGTATCCCCACAGGATGGAAGGATAATCTGCATGCTAATTCTATCTTTGGCTTCTCTGCTGACCATGCCAAGAAGTTTCCAATTAGTGCAAACTGTGATAGTGATTTTTGTAAAGTGGACATCTATCTACTAGGTAATGAGATCATTAACTCAGATCTCAGAGACAACCACTCAGCCATCAGATGAGATAGTAGAAATGTTGTACAAACTGACTATCCCCCAAATGTTCAATTGTCTATGGACTTCATTGGGAGGTTTTCACATAGGAGAGTCATGTGCAGAACACTCAACCTTTACTCTTTCAAATACCAGGCAGTTTGTCCACTGAACCCTTTTAACAAGTGGCAATATCCCATATCTTCACTAATATCACTGACATGCTAATATCCAATGCTTCTGTATGGAGAATTGTTTCATATTTCTTCAGTAAGATAACAAAGTGCCCCAAAACTATTTACATTCTAACTAACAGTATACAATGTTGGGCTGTATATTTAAAGATGTTATTATGGAATAGTCCCATCCAGCAGAAAACAGCTGAAGTAATTCAGGCAGATTTAAAGGATAAGGGCAGGCTTTGCCCTGTTTAGCATGTATTTGGGTGCAGAGTCACATGCACCTGTCATTTCAGAATTGAAAATACAAAAATTAGATTTTTCTTCCTCAGTTTGCGTTCAGCAAGTTATTTACCAGATGTATGTTACTCAGCATTTTCTTTAGCTCTGACAGATTAACTGTGTTTACAGATGTAAAAGCATCATATCTACCGTCTTGTTATGCAGGAAATTTGAGATGAGTAAGACTAGCAGTTTCAAGAACACCAAATGTAACTCTGCACTGTAAAGTTGTCATTTTAAAGCACATATTAGGTTGATAGCATTTCCTGAGTCTAAAAATGAAGGATAACTTAGGCCACATACTAAACAACTGCCCTACCTGCTGGACTGGATATTTTAAGTGTTATGACCTTTGGCAATAGTTCATATTTCATCATTAAGACTGTAGTAGCATTCAAAGTGCATTAGAAACTTCCCAAACACAAGGCCATATTCTGTGTTCCATTCCTGTCTCCCTCACATTACCCTGATGGTGGTAAATGGGCTATATAGCTGAGGGGCCCAGCCCTGGGAGAATACACAAAGAAATTCCACAAGTGGCGCAGAGCTGCAGAAATGGCTCTACGCCCCTCTCCATCACAGCACTTAGCACAGGGGACATACCAAGACTGGGTTAAGGAAGGAGGAGGCTGATCCAAGAGCATGCTGCACTTTGGCTCTTAACTACTGGAACAGCCACTGGGGTACCCCCCAGACAAGTACAAGTTAGAATTGTTCTGAGTGAGTGCATACACCAGAGAATAGGCTAAGAATACCGTGAAGTGCAATGATAGCTTAATGACACATTTCCCTCACCAAATCATTTCCCTCACCTGAACCAAGTAGAGCTTGGGATTAATAGACTCTAGTCCACAACAGACAGTCTAAAAATATGACAGGTTTCAGAGTAACAGCCGTGTTAGTCTGTATTCGCAAAAAGAAAAGGAGTACTTGTGGCACCTTAGAGACTAACCAATTTATTTGAGCATGAGCTTTCGTGAGCTACAGCTAACCTGACGATTACTTTAGATAAGCTATTACCAGCAGGACAGTGGGGTAGGAGGAGGTATTGTTTCATATTCTCTGTGTATATATAAAGTCTGCTGCAGTTTCCACGGTATACATCTGATGAAGTGAGCTGTAGCTCACGAAAGCTCATGCTCAAATAAATTGGTTAGTCTCTAAGGTGCCACAAGTACTCCTTTTCTTTTAGTCTAAAAATATGGAATACTATCATTCTTAATTAAGTGGGTCAGAGTCACTCATGGGTTCCACAGGCAACAGCCAGGGAGAACCAGGTTCAGGACACCTGATGGCAAAAAATTAGCCTGGAGGGAAGCATCAGTAAGTGAAAGGCCCCCTGATACCCCAGCTCCAGCAAGTTGCAGTTTTGGATTTTTGTTCCTCTTGAAATTGGAGTGAATTTGATCAATGGAACATTACAGTATACACATGATCAATTCCTACTGAAATCAATGAAAGTCCTGCAGGCAAATTTTGCCCTGCTATGTCTGCTTGTAGAATGTTGTGGTTCTTCTAACTCAGGAGATTTGTAATAGCTGCTTTCCATGTCTTTAAAGCTGGTTTGGATCTAGCCTAGGTTGGTAACAGCTTGCAGTTGCTACTATCTGTTAGGATATAGATATTCAGGCCTGTCTGTAAAGGCCTATAACTCTAAGAATTTAGGTGTATTCTTATCACTTAGCTAGTTCTAGAGGTATAAAAGAAAGAATCAAAATCACCATCTGCCAGTGTAAGGTCCTTCTCTTACTGTGACAGCCTGGGGCCCTGTTCTTAGGCTAAGGCCTTTGGCTAAGCAACAGAGGCAGCCATAAGCTGGGAAGCGACCGGTCACATCCTCACATTCTAAACTAGTCACACTGAAATAAGGTGCTATTGGGCTGTTAGGAATACAATCCTGTCCTGATAATGCCTATCGCCTCCAGAGAAAGGGAAGTGTAAAAGGAAGATGTAAAAGGAAACTTAGTTTGATAGCATCCTGTCTGGCAAGAACTCACTTATCAATAACTGGGATGTGAAATCCTCATTTCTGTGTTTGTTCTATCACTGTAGTCCCCATTTCCCCATTGTTTGTCTGTATAATCTCTGTCTGGTTCTGTGATTGTTTCTGTCTGCTGTATAATTAATTTTGCTGGGTGTAAACTAATTAAGGTGGTGGGATATAATTGGTTAAATGATCATGTTACAATATGTTAGGATTGGTTAGTTAAATTTCAGTAAAATGATTGGTTAAGCTATAGCAAAGGAGAACTGAAGTTTTACTATATAGTCTGCAGTCAATCAGGAAGTGTGTGTGTGTGGGAAATGGGAACAGGGAATGGGGGTGGGGAAATTGGAATCATGTTTGGCTAAGGGCAGAAATGGGAACAGGGACATAGGTGTAAGGCTCTGTGGTGTCAGAGCTGGAAAGGGGGACACTGAGGAAGGAAACTGGAATCATGCTTGCTGGAAGTTCACCCCAATAAACATTGAATTGTTTGCACCTTTGGACTTTGGGTATTGTTGCTCTCTGTTCATGCGAGAAGGACCAGGGAAGTAAGTGGGTGAAGGAATAAGCCCCCTAACACTATCTAACAGCTTTTAGTGGTCTATGTAAAATGAGTTAGTCACCTCAGTCCAGTTCTTAGTAGATCTCTAAGACTCACTGACTTTTCACATCCAGCAATTATCCCTCCAGTACAGGATTTCTAGATACAACATAAACAGTGGCAGAGTGAATTGTAATCATTCTGTGAATAAACTGAAGACATCAGTCCAAGGGCTATCAATCTTTTATGAGTACTTCAGTAAGTTCATTTTAGTAAGCAAGCAACCAAAACAGCCTCAATGACAAGTATTTTTGCTGGAAGTGGAGCAGTATGTTCTGTATGTGGATACAATTTTCAGTTATTTAAAAGGATAAAAAGTTCATTTACCTGTTAAGATAGTTTGTTTAAATTAGCTAATATGACAAACAGAGGCAAAGCCAGTGTTGTGTGAGAAGTACAACATATGTTGTTTCCTAGTTGGGGAATCCATCTGCAAGAAGCATAAATTCATTAAACAGCTCAACTTGAAAATTCTGCCCAAAGAAAATTCTGAGACAAAGAGCCAGTGAGTTTGATATACTCTGAAACATGTGAAAAGGTGACAGATTTCTTAATGAGACAGTGTGATGGGAGACTGTCTTCTTAGACCGTGTCTCCTAATGGTCAGAGCACTGGCTAGTCATACCACTTTGTGGGTTCAAGTCCAGGATTGGCGGTAGGAGAACCCAGGCCTTCCTGTTCCTCCAGGTTCCTTCCCAGGGCCCTGTGGCAGGCAGTTCAGGTGTGCGACCTGGACCAGGGTATCACCCAGCCTAATCTCTGGGTTACAGCCCACAACTTGTCCTCTGAGGAGGGGGTCAGGAGGTTCCCTTACCCACTCATCAGCAGATACTCTGCTGTCTCTTTTGCCATGCTTGTGGTTCTGAGTTGAGGTCTGCTTCTGGAGGTGTGGGTTTCCCAGTGGATTCCTGCAGGAGCTTCCAATGCAGGTCTGCTCCCTTGGACTGACTGCCCTGTGCTGCGCCCTTTTAAGCTCCACCTTCATTGAAAGCATACCCTGGAGGCACGGGTGGGCTGAGTCTCCCGTGACCAGAACAACAGTGTAGGGTTGGTACACCCCACAGTTACAGGTATAGCTGTTCCAATAGCAGAGGGACAGTGAAGGGCAATCCAGGGAGCAGGTTTTAGGAAAAAGGGCTTGATGAATGAATATAAGGAATATAGTGATGGGAAGAGGACACAGAGGACAGCAAGAATTCTATATTATACATTTATGACCAGACTCTGCCACCATGCCCCTTGCTGAGTAGTGTCTTATTCCCTGACAAGCTCCATTGACTTTTCAATAAGACTACTTACAGTTCAACTTAATGTGAGAAAGGGTGGAAAAATCTGGCCCTTAAATAGGTTCTTTGTTCCTCTGTCATTCCTCTGAATGACAGAGGAACCTAGCTTATACGAGTGGGAAGAAGGAAACATAGCTCAGTTGAATCAGATATAATCACAGGAAGTTTGGGAAGGCATACTTGTATCTATGAATATGATTTAGGTTTGTAACCTCTGTCATAATCCTGGAGAAAACAGAACTAGAGAAAAGCCTCAGGATCAGGAATTTATTTCTGGTTTACAGTGTGTACCCAATTAAGGACTAGATAGACATCCAAAATGAATGAAAAATTCAATTTAGAGGACAGTGTCAATACACTCAGCAGTGTATTCTTCAGCAGTGAACAACAGAATCTCTCATGGGATATGTGGGCTGTGCAACCTGAAGATGAAATCTCCTTGGCTGATAGTTCTGATGGCATTGTCAGTCACATAAGAGAAGAGGTACAATTGCAAGACCATTATGTACTCACTTGATATCTCAGTGATAGTGCTGTTTATGGAGCTCCCTCCAGTTGAACTGCACTTTTTACTGTCTTTGAATTGCTTCCGCTGCCTGGCCCATCGGTCTAGGGCTTCTTCCTGGGAGCTATCACTGGCTCTTGTATCTTTTAACACTGGTTCACCGGGTAGCTTTATGGTCTTATTCACTTCTGACTTCAAATCTAAATTAAGATCAGATTTTATCAGAGAGCTAGATATGTGAGATATAACAATTCTTTCACAAAATGTTCTGTCAATTATACCTTTTTAAAATTGAGCTTTTCCTCATTATAAATGATGAAATAATGTGTATAACAATAGTCTGTCTGCAAATATATGAGGGACAGAAAATCAAAATAGCAAATAGCATTTTAAATAGTCATGGGCCACATTTAAAAAAGATATCCAAGGCTTATATGAAAAAATGTGGGTGTGTGTAATTGCCATGCTTGTACACAGAAAGCAGATTGTGCATGCAGATAGCTAGTTAAGCACCTACATAGCCATCTGCCTGCATAATCCCTCAATTTGCAAACACAAGTATGTTTTTTGCATGTGCAAAGGAATCTGTGCATTTATGTGTATGTGTAAAGCATGAGTCTCAGGTGCCCTTATTTAAAAATGTGGCCTTAAAAATATAACAAGGAGAAAAGGCAGTTAAGAAGATAGTACAAAACTCAAAGTAGAATACTTCCATATTAATTTATTTCTAAGCAAATTATAAATGTAGTAGTACAACTTTATTGCTATTTCAGACATTAAAAACAAATCTAGAAAAAAAGACCCTGGGTAAATTCATTTCCATAAGTGCGAGGGGTGCTAGCTGCATCTATTTACACCTGGGAGGACAAAGATGTCTAAGCAGAGAGGGCAGGTAGGATGACAGGAGAGAGTAGCTCTAGGGAGACCTAATCTATCTGGGATGAGCTGAATGAGTGCCTCTTCCAAGCACCATTGTCCCAACAGCCTCTTTACATGGTTGTCAATCCCTGGATGATCAAGGTTTATGCCACTGTGCCTCTATTCCAGACAGACAGACCTTCTGCTGAGTGGCAGGAAACTAAATTCTACGAGGGTAGCTTGTTTGGTGGCAAATGATGGAAATATTTTTGATATAATTTAATGTTTGAAAAAAAAACTTTCCCCCCATATATTTTATATCCTTAAAATGATAATTTAGTTTCAATAACGTTTTGAAAACAATATTCAAATTAAGGAAGCTTTTTTCTGGGTGGCATACTTTAAAGATAACATGTTATCTGGAACGCTGACGCTCAATATATTTATTAGAGCTATCATTTCATTTCAACATTTTAAATTGAAATGGGATGATTTGACATTCCTGAACTGAACGGGTTTGGTTTCATTTGTTGAACCAAATCAAAATGTTTAGTGTCGGATCGGTTCAATATTAAACTACATCTGCCTGAGCCATCATGGTATGTCATGTCAGCTGTACTTCATGTGCTTCACGTCCCCATTCTCTTCTGTGAGTTGGTCTCCCTAGCCAGTCTATATGTTCCACGATGAATTGAAATCACTGATATCCCATGATGCATTGTTGCAGCTCAGTCAGAGGGAAGACTACATTGCATCATATGATCTCCAACCAGACATCCCACCCCAGAAGGAGAATAGGGGCATGAGGTACCATGGCAATTGAGGCAGACAGACAAAGATTAACATTGAATTCACCCAAAATGAAATGTGTTGATATGGTTTCACAAAACAAAATATTTCTATTTGAATCAATCTGATTTGAAACTAAATATTCTCTTTCAATTTTTCCAACAGAATTTTTTTTTGGAGGGGAAGGGCGAGAGGCACAAAATGTCATTTTCCTACAGAAAATTTTGATTTTGCAAAAACCATAATTTCCATTGAAAAAAAATTTTGATGGAAAATTCACAAGCAGCTTTAATATTTATGTTATAAAAACTGATACATCTTGGTTTTCATGTAGAGTATTGGATGCTGAATGATTAAATATTAATATTAAAGAAACATAAACAAGGATATTTCCCCATAACCGGACCTTGTTGTACCTAGCCATTGTTGCACATGCTACTCTTCATTAGTGCTTATTACAACACTGGATGGTGGTATCTTTTCTATGTCATGGTGGTACAACAACACTAGATTAAGGTGGTGGTGGGTTGTTTCCTTTCTTTTTTTAAACTTTGGAAGGCCACCATGGGCTTAAGAACAAATATAGTAATTCACTTATTCAAAGTTTTTCCAGGAAACATGGGAACTGCTGCTTTGTTTCAATGGTGATCTATAACTAAATCCTGCTGCTACCAGGAAAAGTAAATAAAACTAGAGGAAACGTATTACTGGAATTTTATTTGGCCTGGACTTTTTTTTTTCCTTCTCCTTCTTTTCTCCCTTTTTTTTTTCATTGAAACTGCTATATATGTCCCTTTCAAGTACATTCCATTGTTGGGTGTGGTAAGCCACACACAGCCTCTCTATCTGCAGACTGTTCAATGAAATGGCTGCACTTGACCAGTTGCCTGATGGAGCAGGATGTTGCCATATCCTAAAATGATTAAAAGCCTGCTTCTGTGACCCTTATTTACGCTATATAGTATCTTGTTCAACAGCAAAATCAATGGATACCATTCCTCACAAATGTATGTGGTAGAATCACGATCTTAAGAATTATTTTGGATTCAAAGAAAGAAAAGATCATGCTTTTCAGGCCATTGGAAAGGACTTCTAAAGACTGAATGCGTGGCCCAGAGGCGCACTTGTCTATGTGTTTCTGGTGCATTATTTCAAACAAATTCTGGAGAGGGCAAAGTTGTGTCAGAATATAGAACATTACATTGTATCCTGCAAAGTTGGGAGACTGGGTAGGAGGGTAGTGGAAGACATACTGGAACATATAAGCCTATGAAAAGTCAAGGGAGGGGCAACTGCCCTCTTCCCCATAGCAACTGATACTCATGATATGTTTACACAATACAAATGCAGTGTAATTCACTATCAAAAATCTTTGTTAAAAAAATTGTGGTTGAATGTATGTTTCACTGGAGTCCCCCTCCCCTCGTTATACTTGCTTTACAAAAATCTAAACCTTAAAAATACCTCCCTAAACGTTAATAATGTCTGGAAATGAATGGTTAAGGGATCCAGTCAGTTGCCTCTTCTCATATAATACTTCACTACTATCAATTCCCTGATTTACCCTTCCCACCCAACCATTGCTTTGGTCCCCTCCCCTGTTTTGGTCTGTAATGGAACGTTAATTTTATATAGGGCACTATTTTCAACAGTGCATTGCACCGGCCTAACTCCGCTCCCATTGAAGTTAATGGTAAAACTCTCATTGGCTTTCCTCTGGTTCCATTAACATCAATGAGAGTTTTACCATTAACTTCAATAGGCGCAGAGTTAGGCCAATGCTGAGCATTTTGAAAATCTCATTTCAAGTATGTAAAGTTATATATCTAAACATTTTAAGAAAGTTTTAAGGAGGGATCATGGTTACTACATTGGGAGATATAAAATTAAACAAAAAAAAATGTCAGCTGAATTTCCGAAGGATGATCTATATATAGTTGGTAACAACTCAGAACTGTTAAGGAAAGGGACTAGATAACTCAGTCTTTTACATTGCTATGATACAATTTTTTTAAATTGTTACCCAGGTATTCTTATGGGATGTATGGATGGTAGAAAGGAAGATAAATAGGAAATTTCAGAACGGATGCAGCATCTTACTTAAAAAAAAAACCTCTCTGTACCCTATTTTCTCAGATAGGTAGAGAGAGGCAGAAGGAAAGTCAAATGATTTGATTAAGGTCATCTAATGTGCTGAAGGCTCAGCCAAGATTAGAACCAGGATGTGCCTGGCTTTCAGTCTTTTGCTGAGGTCACTAGACCACATGCATCCTTAACCATACTTACATGGTTTCTAAATATAGTACAGAGCTCTGAGGACATGTCTCATGACACCTATATTAATCCTGATCTGGTATTTGCTTTACTCACTAGGAGGATACTTGGTAGTGCTTTGTTAGAATATGTCAAACTCTGTGTAGCAAAGCTGTTTTAAAGTGTTCTTTTGTTAATAAACTACTGGCCTGCCTGATTCTACAGAGAAGGGAGTGGTGAGCAGAGTACAATCAAATAGCTAAACATATCACCAGGGAGATGACAGAATGGGATTAGGAAGCAGTATGACCCTTGTATATTAATATTCACCTGTTTTTTCCAAGCTATAAATTGCCAAAGCACGAAGGGCTAAGCCACTCCCCAAATGTGCAGCATATGCAAAAGGATTAATCATGCAGAGAATTCTGGAATGCCTACCTTTTTGACTAATCTGCTTTCTTGGTGACATTGGTGTGTCTGTGTTCTGGCAACAATCCTTTGTCTCACATTTTTTCTCAGTTTCTTCAGAGCTGGATTTAACTAACTGCTCTATCTGACATGCTACAGGCTCTGTTCTTAAATGATCAGATATTTGGCTTGTTATCTCTCGTTCACTGCAAAGGTTCTCTTTTGTTTCTTTGGTAAATGTACCCTCAGTGCAAACTTGCTTATCTTCAGGAGGCATTGAGGAGCTGGACACTGAAGTAATATGTGTGGAATCATCATGGAAATTGGCTTCATCAGGAATATTCCTAGATGTGTCCTGGACCTCAGAAAAGCTCTGTAATTCATTATCTCTATCTGACTCCTCAGCATCCAACAAAAGGGACATAAATGATTTTTCTCGTATGCTGCAGGGTAGCTTAGGCTCATTTTTTATCCCAGAGCCAAAGGAATCAGCTATCCCCTTCTTGTCGCCTTGAATGATGAGCCTTTGCTCTCGCTCTCCAGTTTTTACAGTCATCACTGATCCTTTCCGTTTTTTTATCGTTACCTCAGGCTCTGGGGTAGCTGGATGAACACACTTACTTGTTTGTAATGGTGAATGTTGGCTTTGGACGCAGTCTATGGCTACTGTGTTAGCTATGCTTTTGTCACTAACATGGCCATTTGAAGGGCTTCTGGAAGGGGAAGGGACTTGAAATATCAGGGCTTTATTCTGTACTTCAGCATGGCCTTGTACATCAAAGTGATGATCACTCTCTAGTGTCTCCTCATCAAAACCACTTTCTGTAAACTCAATGTGTTCATCACATACAGCAAGGTTCTGGAGAGGCTCTGAGTATTTATGCTCCAGTTTCTGTTCTACATTTGAATTGATGCCGGAATTAGATGTTTCTACTAATGTCGCTTCCATTTCTTTACAGTGCCCCATATAGTCTTCATAGTGAGTGAAGAAGAAAGCATCATCTATACTTCCTTCCGGCTCAGAATGGTAAATGGTCATGTCATGATTGTAGGAGGTGAAGGCATACTGATAAGACTTGAGAGCTCTCAGACTGCTGACTGATGTGAAGCTGAAACACTTACAAAGTTCTGTACAGCTGGTATGAGTCTGAGTATTCTTGCTGTAAAGATCTACTGCTTTGGCCTGCTTGGGCAGTACTTTTAAGGATAAAGATGGCAATGAATAAAAGCCAGAATCCCTTCTGTGGTGAACTGGTGACAATACATCAATGGTGACATCTGGAAAAGACTTTCTTCTAACTGCTTTTGGCTCTGGGTGTGAAGCTAATATAGTGTTCCTTATGTCAATGAGACTGTTTCTTATTTGTCCTGCTTCATTGGCCTCATCAATAGGTTCTTTACCAAAGATTTTTTCACTTGAACCATTAGTATCTAAAGGACAACCCCCATTATAACTAAATTCTGAGAAAATTATCTTTCTTATATTATTGTCTTTACAGAAATCTTCCTTTTCACTGGCAAAGTCTTCAGTCCCAGGTTCTTTCTGTTTACAGATATGATTTCCTTCCTCCCAAGCTGGTAAGACTGCAGGTAAGGTGTCAGGTTCTTTTTGATCACTGATTGGGAGTAAGGATGCAACCTCTGTAGTGGTATCTAAACATATTTCTTTGCTGTCAGCAAACTCTTCAGGTGGAGGAAGAAGTAGATACCAGTCTGGACATGTATAGTTTGTAAAAGACTCTTCCTTTTCATGAAGGCTAAAATCTGATTCGTAATCAGTGCTGCAAGATACCTCTGTTACAGAATATTCTGTATCACTGGAATAAGTGTTTCCATATTTCCTGCTGCAAGTTTTGCCACTTGTCTGTGTGTGTTCACCTGGTTCTATATGAATGATTGGACTCTGCTTTCTATTATTGTATTTCACTTTAATTTCCTTTCCTACAATGCTCACTTTCAGTGAGGTGTTCTTGTTGCTGGCAATTTGTATTTTGTGTTTAGCGGATGCCTTGTAATTTTCATTGTCATCTATAGAATGGGCAGTTGATGGATCCTGACACTTATGGCACTTGGAATAGTGGCTTTTCTGGTATTGCTTGTCACGATAGCACTTTCTCTTCTTTGGACATTTCTTTTTCTCAATTACAAGGCTTGTTCCAGAATCAAATAATAGGCCCTTCTTAATTTCTACTTTCATATTAAAACCACCACATTTTAATTCTGCAGTAAGTACTTCACTAGCCAAATCAAGGGGTTCTGCAGAGCTTGGGTTGTGCTTCAGTGTAATTTTTCCTGTTGATAAGGCTTCTGATTCATCGAAGGTTACCACTGCAAGGACCTCTTCCTTATGATGAGAGAATGCTGGTGGAGGGCAATCTTTTTCTTTCCCTCCTTCTTTTTCACTGTCATCTGTATTTTCTTGTTCTTTATCTTCACATGCACCTGAGTTATTCTGTTGCCCAGTCATTGGTGTACAAGAGTGATCTTTCCTGTTTTCTTCAGATCTCTCCATGTCCACTGGCTCAGGGAAATTAGTTTCCACTGGGTCCTCATCTGCTTCATTTTTAAGGCCTTTTACATTTTGCTGGCATTTACAGGTGGCTGGCAAATGTTCATCTAAATTGGAAAAAAGGAAGAAAGGCTTTTGCAGTGGTCTATGTAAGCAGCATCTTGAAATGTATTATAAGGCCTTACAGTGTTTTTCATATTCAGTGCTTATGTCACTGAGGAGCTATACTTTAGAAATACTGTGTATACCACAAGAACTGACCTATTTTTCTTCTTTTTAGTATCACTCGACTATACATTTTATTTAAATGTAATTTATTTGTTTTACAATATAAAGCCAAGTAAACAGTGTCTCTCACACTAAAAATCAGCCTACTCACATGAAATTAGTAAGAACCATACAATTTTGTCTTTAAAATGCTCACACATGAGATTTTACACAGTACAAATGTACTATGCTATAATGTGTTCATTTAGAAAGATCTACTTTTCTTTCTCTCTCCTGTGGGATTTTTGTTCCTCTCCTCAGCACACAGTGGAACAATCAATATCCTATTGCATGGTTGCAATTTTGGGTACGTTACATGGGACTTGTACTTATTATAATCCTTTTACAGATGAGCAAACAAGGTAATTAATTAATTTAGCCAAGGTAACACAGCAAGTCAGTAGCAAAGTACCCAGGCATTATAATGTTCTAACTATTAGAGAACACTGTTTCCCAATGGGAGTTGTTCTGTGCAAGATTTCTTCTGTAAATTACATGAAAATCTGTCTTGTTTGAGACCTTTTTGAATAGATTTTAAATAGCAAGGACAATAGATTATAGTAGCATCTACTTAACCAGGATTAGTTCTGCTATTATACTTTATTAATTTTCAGAAATATATTGTTCTCATTTTTGTCCGTACTATAATTTCTGCACACAAGAAGTCTTAAATAAATTTGGGACATTTAAACAATACTACCTCTGCCTGCACATGCCCAGAAAGAGACAGGAGAGCAACCCAACAACAAACCAAGTCTCAGGAAGAAACCACCTCTATTTATAATTATTTAATATGGATGCCTTGGCATAAGCAGAAAACTGATAGCCTAAGCAGGAAATAACTTTAGGGAACTAAGATGCACTGATATCTGTCTTTAATCTTGTTTTAATTATGTTACTATAACTCAAGTATTTCTAGACAATGTCTGGAGAATGACCAGACATTGTGCTATACATTCAAACTAACCATTTCATGAACTTACATTCTCTGGGATCTGAGCTTTTTCTGCCCTTGCAGCTTTTTCTTCTCTTTCTGCTCATTTCTGAGACCTGAGGACATCCAGATTTTACTCTCCTGGGTGGGGAAAAAAAACCATTGAATCATAAAAATTATTCCCTATTCAACTGCAAGGTTGCTTTCTTTTCTCTAACTTGGCTTCTCTTTCTGAGTCCATAAGCCCACTGATCGGAATTCTGAATTGGAAATAGGAGCTTGAGCATCTAGTTGTTTCACTTGGTCAATCAGGGCCAGATTTTCAAATCTATTTAGACGCTAAGGATGCAGGTAGGGCCTAGTGAGATTTTCAGAGGCAAGGTCACAATCCGATACCTGGTTCCTCCCTTGCTTTAGGATGTATGGTAGAAATAACTCTCACCAGCTTCATACTTGGTGCAGCTTACTTCCTCATCTGTGCTGGGGGTACAGTGGAGATGGGAGACCTGAGCCAAAGCTCCATCCACTCCTTGCCCTTTTGTATTGGAGTGGGTGTAGCAACCCCAAGGAGGCTGCTACCCACAATGTGGGTAGTCCACGCAAGGGAACAAGAGAACAACTTACATCACCTTGTGCATATGTAGTGTAGCTGTAGCCCTTTTGGACTCACACAGGAAAATGATAAAAGACAAAAACACCCTATCACCTGTGGGTGAATACTTTTCACAATGCAATCATTCCATATCTGACCTATTAGTACTCATCCTCAAAGAAAAACTGCACAACGCTTTCAAAAGACGAGCCTGTGAGCTCTGCTAGTCACTAAAAAATCATGGACTGAACAGACACACTGGGATTTATGGCTTATTACAACAATCTGTAACCCCCCTAACCCCCTCTTTTTGTCCTATGATTACAGAGGAGTTAACGGGCCACTCTACCTTGAATGACCCTTTAGAATATGTTCTAACTACACCTTGCATGTGCTGTGAAGCCATACCTTTCCCAGACCTGAAGAAGAGCTTTGTGTGGCTCCAAAGCTTGTCTCTCTTTCTCACTAACAGAAGTTAGTCTAATAAAAGCTATTACCTCACCCACCTTGTCTCTCTGACCACCTTGTATAGTCACATAAGACAGCAAACAACTGAGCCACCAACAAATTAAAACCCCTGTGAGAAGCATAGATACTTCCCGTAGATACTTCTCCTGTATCCCTCAAAACATACTTTGTGTTTTGTAAAGTGTTGTGTACATCAACAGTGCCCTATAACATATAATAAATGCATTTATCAACAATTAAAATCCTATATAATTTAAGTATAGCCTTGTAAATTGCCAATGTGGCTGTTGGTGCTTATTGTCAGGACAAATATTGACGTTAGCACTGGAATATAATATTTTATGATGCAAGCTCAGTTTGAGAAAGCGACTGTGTAGTGAATATATTGCTTTCTGATGGGGCATTTCAGCCACATCGCTTGTTTGATGTGCTACTTAAAGAGTGCTCTTTTTTTTAAATGAACATTTTACTAGACAAGGAAATGATGCTCTGTAGTTCAAACAAACAAAAAGGCTGAATATAAGCTGTGCGCACACATATAGAGGCACCTCCTCTCCAGATATAAAACTTGCTAAATGGAAGAGTAGATTTCAAATTAAGGCTAGTCTGGTGTGTCAAACCAAAAAGAGTGCTGCTCACAATTCATAGGGGTGCAGCTCCATAACAAAGTAGAAGTTTCATTTGCGAGGTCCTTTCAGGGTTGGTGAGTTGGTGGGTTTTTTTTTTTTGAAGAATTTTCCAAATCTTTCCCTACAGGAAGTGTCACTGTCTGGGTGTATTCAAGCTTAATTCAACAAATATCAGTACTGGGGAGGAAGTGTGGCCAAGTGGATAGTGCACTAGACAGGCACTCTGGTGACCTGAGTTCTATTAAGAGTTATTTTTCAAGCTTCATCATGCACTAGTGGTATCAACCAGCAGAGACTGCCATGGTTTGGCCTAATGGCAACTCTAATTTCTTCTTGATGAAGCTAGAGATTTTGGCTTGTAGTCTAAGGCTAGGGTCCTGGTCTGGTGGCTCAGGTGGTTAAAACTGGTTGGTGGCTTCTTTCCCTCACAAGGAAAGCTGGATCATGTGTGATTCAGTCAGGGTGATTGGCTACAGTTACCCCTTTGTGATAGAGACTATGCTTGTTTATCAATTTACATTTGTGTGTTGTTATTATTAAAGTTGTGGACTCTGTGAGGTGTCTCTGTTCGATCCCCAGGGTCAGAAAACAATTGGCAAGTAAATCCTAAAAAGCACATAAATGAGCAACAATAATGTTGCTATTTCTACTACTTCTCCTGATATTATTTATGCTTCTTTTTTCTTCCTGTCAGATTCATTGATTCAGGTAAGAGAATAGGCAAAAATCTTATGGTTGAGGTGACTGCTGGGTGTCTTTTCCTTCACAGCTTTTTCACTGTGCTTCTTCTCACATGTTATTTTTTCCTTTCACTGTACCAGCATACCTACTTGTTTTTTGTTGGTTGCACACCTTAGATTTGTAAATTTTGATGAAAATTAGGAATCTCATCACCTGTAATCCTTAGTCACATGAGCAGTCCCACTGATTGCAGTAAAGATTACTTGAAGGGATAAGTATTGCAAGATAAGACCTTTAACTAGGACTCAGTTCTGTGCATTGCTGTGATCTTCTTGTGAGAAGCTGAGCATTGATAACTCTCATCAACTCAAATGGGAGTTAAGGGTGCTCAGCAGTTTGCAGGATTGAGCCCGAGATGTATTGGCATAGAGCTCTATGTGCTAAGGTTATTCCTGATTTAAGCAGCAGCATTCTGGCTGGCTCAGAATAAGTGACTCAAATTTATATCTCCTTAACTAACAGACATGCATGAAAGATTATCCACAACCATAAAGCTAATTAAAGCTTCTGTCCATATCTTTGTTGTGAACACCATTCTAGTTCCTGTTTATCAGAAGAGGCAATTACTTCTTACAAGCCTTGGTATTAACTCTCTTAGACCAAAGAAACAGTCTTAACAACATATATATTTGAGATCCCATTGTTCTCTGGTAGGTGTGAATTGCTGTAAGAGTTTTTTTTTTTTTGTTTAACTGGTGGTATGAATTAAAATTTTAGGTTGTGGAACACAGTTAAATCTATTTTATTATGTTTTAAAAACTTGACCTTCTTCAAGATAGCAATAAATATTAAAAACATGCAGAAAAGTGACATTACAATAATGGTCACTGGCTTGAAAGGGCAAAAAGATAGCAAATTAAAGAAAAATATGGAGGAATAAAGTATAGTGTAATAATATGTAACTAAAGAAGAAACAATAAATCAGTATTAATTTTTTTATAGCAGTGAAGAAAAATACCTTTGTAAAATGTTTTAAAATTCTTTCAGGATAAAAATTAGCTTCAAAGTAGTGTATATATTTTTTTGTAATTAATTATAGTATGTTTTAGATGGCCTAGCTGTAGCCATAATACACACAGCAATGTTATATTGAACAGTCCTATTCAATCCTTTAGCTAAAATGTTTCACATTCCAGAAACATATAGCGCTGATGATTGCACAATAGTTAGTTCTCCTAGCTAACCAAAATGTCATTGCTAAAATAACCTGCATCTTGTCCTTCCTTCCTCTCCCATATGAATCTCTTACCAGGCCCTAAATCATTTCCTGTCTTCAAATTCAACATCCTTGCCTTCACATTCAGTGCCCTACATAAACTTATCCCTACCTACTGTTCTGTTCTCATTGCCTTGCATTACCTCTCTCACTCCTTAAGCTCCTCAATATCCTCTCTCTCCTTACTGTTGTGTTCATCTCCTTCTCCAACTTGTCTTTGCTCCTTGTATCATGTTGCCAACTACGTTTGGAACAGTCTGTCACTGCTTGTTTCCCAAGTATCCTCTCTCCCTCTCCCTCCTTCTTCAAAGACATTCTTAAATCACACATTGTTCCCGAATACTTCCTGTGTTGCTCTCCCACCCAAAAATCAGTTGATCTCTACACCCATTTTTGTTTTGTTGCATCTTGTCTGTATTCAAATTTAAACTCTTTCTGTTAGAGAGCAGATCTTGTTCTTCATCTTGTAAAATGCCAAGTACATTGATTGTACTCAATTACTAACAATAATAACCTTACAGTTTAACTCTAATTAGGGTCCAATCATTCCATCAAGTTATGTAGGCAGAGAGATTCATATTCTTGATACCTTTCATATTTTCTCATATGCCTTGTTCCACACTGTCTCTTATTCTAGGAATGCCCTTCCAACATCAGTTCACCAAACCAGCATTGTCATCTCATTTAAATCACTCCTAAATACCCATTTCTGCAGGATGGCCTGCAAAAAGAATTTTTTTTATGTTAAATGCACAAATTCACACACACAAGAAAAAACACATGCGCTGCCAAAGACATGTACACCTCAATTAAGTAATTTTTTTCTTATCTCTTGCCTCTACTACTCTACACCTTATTCCCACTTGTCTAAGTTTTCACTTATACTGTATGCTCTCAAGAGAAGAGAAGAGAAGAGACATGGCTTTCTTTAAAATATCTTCAGCGGAGTGCCTCGCACACTCACTGGTACTATAAATATCACCACAAAAGAAATGGGAGGTAAGGCAAATGGGTGAGTCCTCTGTTCAACAAGATCCTGAAACATTTCATAAAACATGAAAATAATTTGCCCACAGAAATGCAGCCTCCACTTAGGCAGAACTCTTCAACAATTTGAAGCATCCAACAACATTATGTGCTGGTTCAGAACAGGCAATAAACAAGAATAGCATATGCAAATGAAAAAGTAGGTATGGGAATTAGTCTCAAACTGAGGTCAGGCCAACACACCATGATTAACACTTCTATCCATATGAAATATGCCAGGGGATTTTTAATAGCCAAAGATATTGGGTCTTGGTTTTCCATCTCATCCAAAACAAGGTGTTTCCCACTCCACAGTGCCTCCCAACACCAAACTGAATTGCAGGAAAGAATACTACGCACAGAATTAATAACATCACTTATGCAGCACATAGGGTTTGTCAAGAGGTCCCCCAAACAAATTACTAGACCTTAGCATGGCTAATACTGTAACAAAATGAAAATGGAACAATCTAACATCAGACTGACAGTGTGAAACAGCTTTAGATTGGCAGCTTGGAAGCTGGTTGTGCCAAATTGACGGTAGCTTTCATGTAGTCCTTCACCCAGAGCCAAACCCCTTCACTGTATTAAGAGCTAAAAGCAGAAGTTATTTAAATGTGACAAAGAGGACTTTATTTTAACTGAAAACTAGAAGTAGTTTAAATACAGGCAAAATTATATTTAAAATTATACTTGGGCTGTCACTGAAGGGCGGTGAAAGGAAAGGGAAGACTTTTTTTCCCTTTCAAGAAAGTAAAAAGACTTACTTTCAGCTTTCATTTGTTCATCATGTGACCAAGCCACTTCTAACTGTCATTTCCTGTTGTGAAAGCTATATATGCGCTCCTGAGTCCCCTTTACTACTAGGCCAAGCTGACTTGTAAATATACATCTCCCTGCATCGTACAAAAGAATGAAATCAATAAAGACCCTTCTCACTCACCCTTCAAACGTTCCATAAACAGGGCTCCTGTTGACTTAACGGGGAGGGGGCTTCTAATATTTTCCAATGACCAACATTAGTTCAGAAGAATGACAGATGTTCATAGTACCGTTACTGTATATATGCCTTGTAACCGACTTAAAGGGCTTCTGCACTTAGCTTAATTAAAAAAAAAAGATTAAGTTCCTTTCCTTACACCCTCCAGTATAGTGAATAAATTTTTTTTGTAAAAGTTCTGTCAGTTTAATAAATTCTTCGCTGCATTTCTTTTTTCCGTCTTTTGCCATTTTTGTCTCAGTGTCTTTTGGCGCTATCCTGCTCCCAATGAAGTCAATGGAAAGACTCCTAATGGCTTAAATGGGAGCAGAATTAGCTCCTTTTGATGCAGATGACTTTGTCAAAGCTCATAGGATATTTGTGGTACTGCACATATGCTTTATAGTAATTTTTATATTCATTTTTGCTTGACAGATAGTCCTTGATGATAAAGCATGATTCCAGAGAGCTGCCAGGTCAGGTGATCCTGCCTCAGCTACACATTTGGCAGGGCAGAAGGATGTGAAATTATTAGTAGCTGCAGGCTAAATCTTCATCAACTTCAATAAGGGAGAATATGATTGCTGTACCAGTAGCCTGGTCAGCCAGTCACAAATAGGGCACCCATAGCGTCAGCCAGCTCTGGCTTTGCACACCCCAAATGCTTCAACGACAGTGAGGCTGTTCTGCAAAATGGGCCACAGATCCAAAACACATTGTGGCCTCCTGAGTGTAGTTACTAATATTATGGGTAAAGGATTGTCGGGTTTGTTTTACATCTGGTTTATTTGGTTCAGTTGGTTACTCACTAAAAGCTGCTCTCTATTTGACTTCCAAACCATCTGAGTCTATTGTAACCTGGCACTTAGCAAGTGTCCATTTTATTTTTCCTTCAACCATAACATGCATATTGTTAATCTTAAATCTTTCCTGATTACATTTACAATTCACAAGTCCCACAGAAAAGACTGTGCAATGTTTGCACACTGTCAGTTACAATTTTCTTTGGATGAGAATCAGGTTGTCATTTAGCAGAGATTATTGTGACAATTGAACACATAAAAATAACATTATGATTGTAAGTAAAAAAGAAAAAGAAAGACCAAACAATTTTAGATGAAATACAACAGTTAAAAACTCCATCCTGGTAGCTCGTGGCACCATAGTGCCCCCAACATCCTCCAGGCTCTCATTCCGTAAACCAGAGCAGCTCAGTTACATTGTACAGCACCTTCTGCCCATGGAGCAGCACTGAGGTAAACTTCTGGGGTCACTCTCTGTAGTGTGTCTGTATGGGACAGGATTCAAAGGTGAGTGAGGGGGGTGACGATGGTGATAGAATGGAGTGGTGTTTAATATTTAATAGGCCTGCCTGAATTGACTTTTAGTTCTGTCCAGATATGTTGAGAAAACACCTGTTTCTTGGTGAAATTGTTTTTATTAGGATTGATGGTAAAGTGCTTGTCTTCTTATACAGGAGTAGGGAAACACTTCCTCTGAAAAAAGAACAGGCACCTTAGAGACTAACAAATATAATTGAGCATAAGCTTTCATGGGCTAAAACCCACTTCATTGGATGCATGCAGTGGAAAATAGAGTAGGAAGATAATATATATAAACACACAGAGAGCATGAAAAAATGAGTGTTGCCATACCCACTATAACGAGAGTGATCAGTTAAGGTGAGCTGTTATCAGCAGGAGAAAAAAAAAACCTTTTGTAGAGAGAAGAGTTGACAAGAAAATATATAACCAGTTTTAGTTAACTTACTGTCCTATATTGCTGAGTTGGTAAACTAGTAATCAACTCTGCAGTGCAAGAGGCAATGCTGGTTAAGCATCACACCTCTTCATTCTCCCTGTATCAGTCCACACAGTCACTACTCCTTGCTCCTTGAATTCTATCCTCTACAGATATACTTCCTTCAGAAAAATGCTCAGATAGTATTACAGGTGAGGGCAATATAAATAACTGGGCAGACAGACTTTAGCTTGTTATGCCTTCTGCTATGTAAAATATTTGTATATTAGTATATTGTATATAAGTCTCATATATAAAATACCAGATTTAACACCAGGAAAAAAAATCTACTCAAAATATCTGATGCTATTTAGCAAACCTTCATTCACATTTAAATCACAATATTAAATTACACACTCAAAAGTAATTCAGATTCCTTAAATTGAACTTTTTTTCTTATTGTGTAGAATTACTATAGAATTTCTATATTCTATAAAAATACAGAAGATGTGACTATGAGTTACAATAATTATATAGCTACAAAGTTCATTTCAGACATTTAGGCCAGTTATTTTAAAACAAAAAAGAATTTTATAGAAGCATTTACAGTCGTATGAGCCATTTTTCTTAGCTGTTCACATTCCCCATGTGTTAACACAGAAGCTTCATGAGTAATTTTCTTTTCTAAGTTAAAGGACATGCTGGGTATCTTGTTGGAGCTAAACAGGCTAACAAATTAAAACAATTTTTCCCTTTGCACTTATCCCTTTCTGTACTCTCAGTCCAGGTCAGCAATAATAGCATAACTATAGACATGTATCTTTCCAATTACTGAAGGAAAAGGACACCATAGGTGGCTAAAATAAAATAGGAAAAACAACAAACAACTCACCTGGGTAAATATTTTATCAACTGTCCATCTTTTCTCAAAAGTCTGGGTCAATACAATTAGTTACATTAAAAGTAAAGATAAGAGAAGAGACAGAATTGTTCAGTGTGTTGGCCTGCTCCACTTCTTTTGATTTCTATTTCTGTCCCTTAAGCACAGAATCTGATTAGTATATTTAATTCCATGCAGCATCAGGAATGGTCTACCTTTAATCAGCCTATTGGAATCCACCTTCTTTTTCCTTCACATATTTTACAGATTGAAAGATAAGAATTTGAGATGTTTTTGTCACTATTCAAACTTTTAAGATACTTATGAAATTTATCATACAAAATTCAATTTTTGATAGTTACTTATCATGTTAAATGTGCAGCTCACCAAAATTTGCAAATTGAAACTACTGACATTTTATTTTTCACAAGTCTACATCTTCATTATAATATATTTTAGTTACAAGAAATATGCTTAAGGGAAGGGTTCTGGTACACATCAAATATTTAGTTTTTGTATACAAATGTCACTTCTGAAGCCTTAGATCATATATGCTATATTTTTAATGTGAGTTTATCCTGATTGCTCAGTGTTTCCTCATATATTTATATTCTATTGTTTTGTCTCTTTTTGACTTTCATACATCAAGTACATATGTATTGCATGCATTATATTTTTATGTTTATAATTACAAGGTATTTTATATAGGATAAACATTAATAGTAATCAATGTAAATGTGAATAGGAAAGAAAAAGTATTTATGTCCTCAGAAACAGCCCTTCCGCTCTCACATTTCCATACAATCACAAATGCTTTTCAGTTTGCTGTGGTATCAAAATGAAAGTGTTTTAAACAAGCACCAAGGAACTTTCTTTCGTTTCATACATTGGGTCATAGAGATGCATCCTTATTGGGATTGAAGCAAAACCACTAAACAGTATTAGTAGTTCAATAGACAGTATTTTTCTCTTTCCAACAGTACTAGTCCAATGCACTGTCATGGTTCTCAGGAATACTCTGCTGTAAGTGCACTCTACTGAGTGAGACATAAAACATTAAAATCGGTCTAATCTCGGTCAAATTCCAATCTGAGTAATTATATTCTGTCTACTTTAATTCTCCATGCTAAATTTCAGTTGCATACATTCCTAATGTGCTGCAGTGCAGCATTTCATGCAAGAGGTTGCAACATTTCAGCTGATCCATGTATATAATATTTGCAAATAACTATCCTTAAGAAAATTACTATATATGTACAGTAGATATTTTTCAAACTAAAATTCAAAATGAAGATTCCAACAATGACAAATTTCATTTTAACTAAGTGGCAGCAGACTATAAAGAAAGCCGTGGCAAACAGCTAGCTAAAATATCCTTTATTTCCCATAACAACATATAAGTATTAATGTTTCATTACAATCATGTTTGATGTAATAGATAGAGGGGATGTAGGCTTTTTGACACATCAGCACCTTCTTGAAATGTACAACTTTTGGGAAAAGATGGGATGGTCATTTACATGTAGCAGAGAAGAGGGTTAAAAAGGCCTGTCAGTTTAACATGTATATAATGTAATATTTAAAAAAATAAATTTCCTGATATGTTACAAATAAAACCAGAGAGGATTAAAACTGAAAGATTATTAACACAATACTTTGTGTTTTTACCTTTCATTGTCTTTGGGGGAAGAAATACAAACATAGTATAAGTGACTAGAAAATAATGGGTCCTTTTACGGTAGTAGTACATGGGTTCTCAAATTTTTCATTGCGTGGTCTGCATCTTAAGAAAGAGATTGTCTTGTGGATGCCCGCCTATGAACTTCACTATTCATTCTATCCCTATGGCAACTAACATGAAAAAATATTATTAGGAAAGGGCTGTACATCCATATTTTTAGCTGCTTAATGTGATAAGTGATTTGTCTTTACAATGTCTACATTTGCTCTTCCCTTCTTCTCCCCCTCCCATCTGGTCCAGTCTCTCCCCTTGCTTATCTTTCTCCACTCTTAGTCATCATCATCCCCCTGCCCATGCTTACCTACATCACTTAGTCCTCCTCCCTCCTTCACATGCTGCCTATTACTCTTCTGCTTCCCTGAACACGCTGCCACCTGATTCCCTTCTCTCCACCCTCCTCTGTCAATAGGAGCAGCAGTTCCATTGGTGACACTTGGTTCCAGTCCTACTGGTGGCTCTGGCCCCTGAAAGCGTTTCCTATATCCTCTCCACCTGTGCAGCAGAAGCTCCTAGTGGAGGCAAAAAGAAAAGGAGTACTGGTGGCACCTTAGAGACTAACCAATTTATTTGAGCATGAGCTTTCGTGAGCTACAGCTCACTTCATCAGATGCATACCGTGGAAACTGCAGCAGACTTTATATATACACAGAGAATATGAAACAATACCTCCTCCCACCCCACTGTCCTGCTAGTAATAGCTTATCTAAAGTAATCGTCAGGTTAGGCCATTTCCAGCACAAATCCAGGTTTTCTCACCCTCCACCCCCCCACACAAATTCACTCTCCTGCTGGTGATAGCCCATCCAAAGTGACAACTCTTTACACAATGTGCATGATAATGAAGTTAGGCCATTTCCTGCACAAATCCAGGTTCTCTCACTCCCTCACCCCCCTCCAAAAACCCACCCCCATACACACACAGACTCACTCTCCTGCTGGTAATAGCTCTGACCACTCTCCAAGTTTAAATCCAAGTTAAAACAGAACATCTGGGGGGGGGGGTAGGAAAAAACAAGAGGAAATAGGCTACCTTGCATAATGACTTAGCCACTCCCAGTCTCTATTTAAGCCTAAATTAATAGTATCCAATTTGCAAATGAATTCCAATTCAGCAGTTTCTCGCTGGAGTCTGGATTTGAAGTTTTTTTGTTTTAAGATAGCGACCTTCATGTCTGTGATTGCGTGACCAGAGAGATTGAAGTGTTCTCCGACTGGTTTATGAATGTTATAATTCTTGACGTCTGATTTGTGTCCATTTATTCTTTTACGTAGAGACTGTCCAGTTTGACCAATGTACATGGCAGAGGGGCATTGCTGGCACATGATGGCATAAATCACATTGGTGGATGTGCAGGTGAACGAGCCTCTGATAGTGTGGCTGATGTTATTAGGCCCTGTGATGGTGTCCCCTGAATAGATATGTGGGCACAATCCACTATGGATGTAGAAGCCCTCTACACCAACATTCCACACAAAGATGGACTACAAGCCGTCAGGAACACTATCCCCGATAATGTCACGGCTAACCTGGTGGCTGAACTTTGTGACTTTGTCCTTACCCATAACTATTTCACATTTGGGGACAATGTATACCTTCAGATCAGCGGCACTGCTATGGGTACCCGCATGGCCCCACAGTATGCCAACATTTTTATGGCTGATTTAGAACAACGCTTCCTCAGCTCTCGTCCCCTAAAGCCCCTACTCTACTTGCGCTATATTGATGACATCTTCATCATCTGGACCCATGGAAAAGAAGCCCTTGAGGAATTCCACCATGATTTCAACAATTTCCATCCCACCACCAACCTCAGCCTGGTCCAGTCCACACAAGAGATCCACTTCCTGGACACTACAGTGCTAATAAACAATGGTCACATAAACACCACCCTATACCGGAAACCTACTGACCGCTATTCCTACCTGCATGCCTCCAGCTTTCACCCTGACCACACCACACGATCCATCGTCTACAGCCAAGCTCTGCGATACAACCGCATTTGCTCCAACCCCTCAGACAGAGACAAACACCTACAAGATCTCTGTCAAGCTTTCTTACAACTACAATACCCACCTGCGGAAGTAAAGAAACAGATTGATAGAGCCAGAAGAGTTCCCAGAAGTTACCTACTACAGGACAGGCCTAACAAAGAAAATAACAGAACGCCACTAGCCGTCACCTTCAGCCCCCAACTAAAACCCCTCCAACGCATTATAAAGGATCTACAACCTATCCTAAAGGATGACCCAACACTCTCACAAATCTTGGGAGACAGGCCAGTCCTTGCCTACAGACAGCCCCGCAACCTGAAGCAAATACTCACCAACAACCACATACCACACAACAGAACCACTAACCCAGGAACTTATCCTTGCAACAAAGCCCGTTGCCAATTGTGCCCACATATCTATTCAGGGGACACCATCACAGGGCCTAATAACATCAGCCACACTATCAGAGGCTCGTTCACCTGCACATCCACCAATGTGATTTATGCCATCATGTGCCAGCAATGCCCCTCTGCCATGTACATTGGTCAAACTGGACAGTCTCTACGTAAAAGAATAAATGGACACAAATCAGACGTCAAGAATTATAACATTCATAAACCAGTCGGAGAACACTTCAATCTCTCTGGTCACGCAATCACAGACATGAAGGTCGCTATCTTAAAACAAAAAAACTTCAAATCCAGACTCCAGCGAGAAACTGCTGAATTGGAATTCATTTGCAAATTGGATACTATTAATTTAGGCTTAAATAGAGACTGGGAGTGGCTAAGTCATTATGCAAGGTAGCCTATTTCCTCTTGTTTTTTCCTACCCCCCCCCCCCAGATGTTCTGTTTTAACTTGGATTTAAACTTGGAGAGTGGTCAGAGCTATTACCAGCAGGAGAGTGAGTCTGTGTGTGTATGGGGGTGGGTTTTTGGAGGGGGGTGAGGGAGTGAGAGAACCTGGATTTGTGCAGGAAATGGCCTAACTTCATTATCATGCACATTGTGTAAAGAGTTGTCACTTTGGATGGGCTATCACCAGCAGGAGAGTGAATTTGTGTGGGGGGGTGGAGGGTGAGAAAACCTGGATTTGTGCTGGAAATGGCCTAACCTGACGATTACTTTAGATAAGCTATTACCAGCAGGACAGTGGGGTGGGAGGAGGTATTGTTTCATATTCTCTGTGTATATATAAAGTCTGCTGCAGTTTCCACGGTATGCATCTGATGAAGTGAGCTGTAGCTCACGAAAGTTCATGCTCAAATAAATTGGTTAGTCTCTAAGGTGCCACCAGTACTCCTTTTCTTTTTGCGAATACAGACTAACACGGCTGTTACTCTGAAACTAGTGGAGGCAGATAGGCTAGCTCACCCTCCTCTCTTCCAGATGATTTAACAGACATCCAGGTTCTCCAACAGTAGATGCAGCTGGAACAAAGGGAAGGGGTCAGCAACATATGACTTGTCAGCTCTCTGTGGGCTGCCTGGACCACAGTTTGAGAACCACTCTTAATAGTAAAATACTGCAGGGTTTGCATTGCAAACAATGCACAGGAAAACTTATTTCTACTGGGATTTGAAAAAGGCCTTACAAATATTCCTGTTGGACTCAGACTCTGTAATTAATGAAAGAGTCACTTACGTCAAGTTTGGTCTCACATTTTCTACAAAGACATCTAATTTACTCTGACTAAGTGAATCCCATAAAGCAATACACTATTTCTGTTTGAGTCTTATATAATTACAATTTCTTCAGGTCATTTGCATTTCTCTTCAGGCCACTGCATTCTCTGTGTAAGCACAGTTTATTAAATAAAAAGCTTTCAGTATGATGCTCGCTAGTAGCCCTTTTGCTATGTTGCTCCTAAGCGGCTGTTGCTGTTACTGGGAGTGTCATCTGACCAAAGGTGTATGAAGTGTTAAGGATGTTTCAGAAGGGGTGGGGCAGCCGTACTGTGTGTGTAGGGAGTTTGGGGGTGGGGGAACCCCAAGAATGGGGGAATGAAGTAGCTGAAGAGAGGATTACTCACCCTGTGCAGTAGTGGAGGTTCTTCCAGATGTGCATCCCTAGGAGTGCTCCACTGTAGGTGTGGCACTTGGGATGGGACATCTTTGGTAGCAGTGCCCACTGGCCCACAGACGCACTCCTCCCTGTCTTGCGCCGTGAGAGGCATGCATATATGGCGCTGTGTGGTCCAAAGCCCCCCTTCCCTCCACTACTTCTCCACTGCAGAGCTTATCTTTCAGTTCCGAAGCAGAGGGGAGGGCAGGCCGTGGAGCCCCAACAGGGACACAAATCTCGAAGAACCTCAGTTATGGCACAGGGTGAGTAACTCTCTCTTCTTCTTTGAGTGATTTCTCTGTGGGTGCTCCACTGTAGGTGACTATATAGCAGTGCCTCTAGTTGGAAGACTGAGGCTCTGGAACGGCATTTAATGCAGATGATAGGACAGTGTATCCTAGTAGGGCATCTGATGTTGTGCCATGGGTATTTATATAGTGTTGGCTAAAAGTATCTGTGGAGGCCCAGGAGGTCACTTTGCAAATGTCAGTAATTGGGAGATTGTTGAGAAAGGCAATCGCGGTGGATAGAGAGTGTGTTGAACGTGCTCAAGTTCCAGGAGGAGGTTGTCGATTGTGTAGTTGGTAGAAAAGGTGTATACATTGCGAGATCCACTTGGAAAGGTGTTGTTTGGAAATGATTGTGCCTTTTGATCTTTTGGCTGTTGAGAAGAATAAGTGTGGCAATTTCATAAAGATTTACAATTTCTGTCCAAGTAAAAGGCTAATGCTTGCCTGACATCCAATATATGTAACCGCTTCCTGCTGGTTGCTATGTGGTTTTGGGAAGCAGCAGGGAAGGCAGATAGGTTGATTTAAATGGAAAGAAGACAGTACTTTGGCTAAGAATTTTGGATGTGGACATAATGTGACCTTGTCTTTATGAAAAACTGGGGAGGTGGGGGGTGGTGGTATGCCACGAGAGCACCAATTTCTCCTACCTGTCAGGCAGAGGTGATGGTGAAAAGAAATGCTGTTTTCAGGGACAGATGAATATAAGAGTATGTTGCCATGGGCTCGAACAGTGATCTGGTGAGACAGTGCAAGGTGAGGCCAGGGTTCCAAGCTGGGGTGGGATCTCGTATGTGAGGATGAAGGTTTTGGAGATCTTTCAGGAATCTCTTCATGAGTGGGTGGGTGAAAATGGAATGGCAGGCTATATTGGAGTGGAATGTTGTGATGGTGGCCAAGTGTACACAAATGGAACTGGTGGATAACCCTGATCTTTTACGATGTAACATATAGTCTAGGATGAGCGGTAAAGGAGCATTCATTGCTGTGATGTGATTGGTGGTGCACCAGGATCGGAACCAGGTCCATTTTGGAGAGAAATGCAGCAAGTTGTATCACATCTGCTATTCAGGAGGATGTCTTTTACTGCCTCTGAACAGGTCACCTCTGAATCCCAAAAACATGGAAGATTCAGTCTTTCAGATGGAGGAGCTTCGGATTGGGATGGAGGATTTGACCCACACCTGTGAGAGGAGGACACACTGTCATGTGAAGGAGGTAAGTATGCCAAATCTGTTGTGGCCATGCTGGAGCTATGACGACGACTCAGGCTCAGTCCTCTTGCATCTTATGAAGCAATCTGAACAAGAGAGGAAAGGGTGGGGGAGGGGAGGTGTACAGTAACAGAGCATCCCATGTGAGGAGAAACACATCTTCCAGGGATCTGAGACCTAGGCCTGCTCTTGAGCAGAACTGAAGACATTTGGCATTCTCTGGTGTGGCATAGATTTGTAGATAGCAAACCCCGGCTGAATATGTGGTGTAGGGTTTGCGTATCTAGCTACCACTCGTGGTCTTGGGAGAATCTCCTGCTCGATAAATCTGCTGCAGTGTTCTGGTGTCCAGGTAGGTATGTGGCTGAAATGCTGATGTTGTGCTGGATACACCCAGTTCCATAATTTCAGTGCTTCTGAGCACAGAAAGTGAACTCTCACTCCGTCTTGCCTATTGATGTAGAACATACTGGTGATATTATCTGTCATAACTCTTATAGTGCAATGTCTGATCAATGGTAGAAAATGCCAGCAGCCATTGCACACAACTCATAACTCTAGTAGGCTGATGTGTAGGGTGGATTCTACTAAGGACTACCTGCCCTGCACGGTATGGATCTGAAGGTGTGCTCCCCAATCAGTTAGGGAGGTGTTGGTTGTTAGTATCAGAGACAATACTGGTTAAAGGAAAGGGTCCCCGGCACAGATATTTTTGGGTTGTGGCCATCAGAATAGCGAGTCCTTTATTTTGATAGGCATGGATAGGAGTTTGTGAAGGGTGTCTCTGTGAGATACATAGACTATGCCCTCAAATGGTAGGTCTTCAACAGTAGTTTGTGCTTCCTTAGGGAGTCTGAATAGGTGTAGCCATGATGCTCATCTCATCACTATGGCTGTCATGATGGAATGGGCAGGTATATCAGCAGAGCCCAAGGATGCTTGTAAAGCCATACAAGCCAACAGCTGTCTTTCAGATATGAGTGCCTGGAGTTGCTCTTCCTTGTCGGGAAGATCCTGGCAGAATTCCGGTATCTTAGTATACATAGTTGTATTTGACCATGAGAGCCTCATAACTGGAGATTTGGAACTGAAGTGTGACACAGGAATAAGCCTTGCAACTAAATAGTGCCAGTCACTTCCAGTCCCTGTCATAAGGGGTTGACCTTGAGTGGTATTGGCGTCCCTTCTCATGAACTGCATGGCAACCAGAGAGTTTGGAGTGAGGTGGGAAAAGAGAAATTCCATGTCCTTAGCAAGGATGTAATATTTCTTGTCCACCTGCTTGCAAGTTGACAGGATGGATCCTGGGGTCTACTGGAGAACCTTGGCCGGGTCCAGGAGGGCCTCATTGATAGGGAGGGCTACCTTTGTCAGTGTTGAGGCATGCAGGATATTGAGCAGCTTGTGCTGTTGCTCTCTCACTTCCTCCAGAGGGATCTGGAGGGAGTCTGAGATCCTGCCAAACAGCTTCTGGAAATGTTTGAAATTGTCTGCTGACATAGGGGGTGGAGGCATGCTAGTCTCACTGCGGGAAGAGGAAGAAAAAATGGAGTGGTGGTGTAATCTCCTACTCCTATTCTTCTTCATGGTCCTCTATTGGGAGTGGATTGGCAGACTGATGAAGATGGCAAGCATGGGTGTCTCCAGCTCTGTTCTATGGGAGGCTTTGGGAACTGTGCTCCGTACATGGCCCATGGACCCCAGTATGGCCAATGTGGAGGGATTGGCACATATGGTTGCATCCACAACCATAACAGGGCCCTGGTTCAGTTCTGGTTTGTGAATAATGAGGATGCGTAGAGGATGCTTTTTGTGCCTGTCCTGAATATGAGGGTGGGATGGAGTATTCCCCCTCCTCTTCCTCACTGGGGGAAGGTGGTGCTGTCCTCGAAGCGGAAAGGGAGCAGTGCTGTGACTCTGGAGAAAAGGCATGAGTGGAGGGATCTTGTGTCTGAGTAGCAGTGAATCAGGCATATCAGATACCATCACATCTTTAGGGTATCTGAACTCCTGTGAAGGAGGGAGGAGCATCATCAACACTGATGGTTGTGTCGGTGCTGAGGGAGGTATGCATTCTTTGAAATGGCCAGCAGATGGAGTAGAGGGCTTACCCAGTGCCGAGGGTCTTGTCAGTGCAGGAAGTCGTGTTGGTGCAGAGGGTTTACTCGGTACCACAGGTTTGGTTGGGGCCGATTGGGTCGGTGCTAATAAAGATGGTGGTGGTGATGGTTTTGTTGGTGCTGCAGTGCCCAAAGTTGATTTGGTGGGGCGGTTGATATCATTTTTTTAAGGTCTCTCACTGCTTTGTGGTCACCTGTGTCTCTACCTGTTCAGAGTCCTTAGACTCTCTTTAGCTCTGGTACCAGAGGTATAAGTTGGTCACGGGAGCTACATCTCACCCTTGAAGATATAGAGACTACTGACCTTGCAGAAGATGGTGTTCTGTCAGGCAGTTCCTCAGAGGGCGATGTGGTAGCCTGTTTCTTCCCGTAGGTGCAGGAAAGAGAGGATTTCCTCTTAGAAGGATACAGTAAGTGACAGTCACGCCAGGGGAAGTGCCTGGACTGAATGGATTCTGAAGCTGATCACGAGGCTCTCTCCATGAAAAGTCTCAGCCAGATGTCTCAGTCTTTTCGGGCCAGGGCAGCCAAGTTGTGTCAGTGAGCGCACTTCTGTGCGATGTGTCCTTCCCCAAGGCAGCAGATACACTATGGGTGGCTGTTGCTCACAGGGAAGACTGTATGGCATAGAATCATAGAATCATAGAATATCAGGGTTGGAAGGGACCCCTGAAGGTCATCTAGTCCAACCCCCTGCTCGAAGCAGGACCAATTCCCAGTTAAATCATCCCAGCCAGGGCTTTGTCAAGCCTGACCTTAAAAACTTCCAAGGAAGGAGATTCCACCACCTCCCTAGGCAACGCATTCCAGTGTTTCACCACCCTCTTAGTGAAAAAGTTTTTCCTAATATCCAATCTAAACCTCCCCCACTGCAACTTGAGACCATTACTCCTCGTTCTGTCATCTGCTACCATTGAGAACAGTCTAGAGCCATCCTCTTTGGAACCCCCTTTCAGGTAGTTGAAAGCAGCTATCAAATCCCCCCTCATTCTTCTCTTCTGCAGGCTAAACAATCCCAGCTCCCTCAGCCTCTCCTCATAAGTCATGTGTTCTAGACCCCTAATCATTTTTGTTGCCCTTCGCTGGACTCTCTCCAATTTATCCACATCCTTCTTGTAGTGTGGGGCCCAAAACTGGACACAGTACTCCAGATGAGGCCTCACCAATGTCGAATAGAGGGGGACGATCACGTCCCTCGATCTGCTCGCTATGCCCCTACTTATACATCCCAAAATGCCATTGGCCTTCTTGGCAACAAGGGCACACTGCTGACTCATATCCAGCTTCTCGTCCACTGTCACCCCTAGGTCCTTTTCCGCAGAACTGCTGCCTAGCCATTCGGTCCCTAGTCTGTAGCGGTGCATTGGATTCTTCCGTCCTAAGTGCAGGACCCTGCACTTATCCTTATTGAACCTCATCAGATTTCTTTTGGCCCAATCCTCCAATTTGTCTAGGTCCTTCTGTATCCTATCCCTCCCCTCCAGCGTATCTACCACTCCTCCCAGTTTAGTATCGTCCGCAAATTTGCTGAGAGTGCAATCCACACCATCCTCCAGATCATTTATGAAGATATTGAACAAAACCGGCCCCAGGACTGACCCCTGGGGCACTCCACTTGACACCGGCTGCCAACTAGACATGGAGCCATTGATCACTACCCATTGAGCCCGACAATCTAGCCAGCTTTCTACCCACCCTATAGTGCATTCATCCAGCCCATACTTCCTTAACTTGCTGACAAGAATACTGTGGGAGACCGTGTCAAAAGCTTTGCTAAAGTCAAGAAACAATACATCCACTGCTTTCCCTTCATCCACAGAACCAGTAATCTCATGATAAAAGGTGATTAGATTAGTCAGGCATGACCTTCCCTTGGTGAATCCATGCTGGCTGTTCCTGATCACTTTCCTCTCATGCAAGTACTTCAAGATTGATTCTTTGAGGACCTGCTCCATGATTTTTCCAGGGACTGAGGTGAGGCTGACTGGCCTGTAGTTCCCAGGATCCTCCTTCTTCCCTTTTTTAAAGATTGGCACTACATTAGCCTTTTTCCAGTCATCCGGGACTTCCCCGGTTCGCCACGAGTTTTCAAAGATAATGGCCAATGGCTCTGCAATCACAGCCGCCAATTTCTTCAGCAGTCTCGGATGCAACTCGTCCGGCCCCATGGACTTGTGCACGTCCAGCTTTTCTAAATAGTCCCTAACCACCTCTATCTCCACAGAGGGCTGGCCATCTCTTCCCCATTTTGTGATGCCCAGCGTAGCAGTCTGGGAGCTGACCTTGTTAGTGAAAACAGAGGCAAAAAAAGCATTGAGTACATTAGCTTTTTCCACATCCTCTGTCACTAGGTTGCCTCCCTCATTCAGTAAGGGGCCCACACTTTCCTTGGCTTTCTTCTTGTTGCCAACATACTTGAAGAAACCCTTCTTGTTACTCTTGACATCTCTCGCTAGCTGCAGCTCCAGGTGCGATTTGGCCCTCCTGATTTCATTCCTACATGCCCGAGCAATATTTTTATACTCTTCCCTGGTCATATGTCCAATCTTCCACTTCTTGTAAGCTTCTTTTTTATGTTTAAGATCCGCTAGGATTTCAGCGTTAAGCCAAGCTGGTCGCCTGCCATATTTACTATTCTTTCGACTCATTGGGATGGTTTGTCCCTGTAACCTCAACAGGGATTCCTTGAAATACAGCCAGCTCTCCTGGACTCCTTTCCCCTTCAAGTTAGTCCCCCAGGGGATCCTGGCCATCCGTTCCCTGAGGGAGTCGAAGTCTGCTTTTCTGAAGTCCAGGGTCCGTATCCTGCTGCTTACCTTTCTTCCCTGTGTCAGGATCCTGAACTCAACCAACTCATGGTCACTGCCTCCCAGATTCCCATCCACTTTTGCTTCCCCCACTAATTCTACCCGGTTTGTGAGCAGCAGGTCAAGAAAAGCGCCCCCCCTAGTTGGCTCCTCTAGCACTTGCGCCAGGAAATTGTCCCCTACGCTTTCCAAAAACTTCCTGGATTGTCTATGCACCGCAGTATTGTTCTCCCAGCAGATATCAGGAAAATTAAAGTCACCCATGAGAATCAGGGCATGCGATCTAGTAGCTTCCGTGAGCTGCCGGAAGAAAGCCTCATCTACCTCATCCCCCTGGTCCGGTGGTCTATAGCAGACTCCCACCACTACATCACTCTTGTTGCACACACTTCTAAACTTAATCCAGAGACACTCAGGTGCATGAAAGTCACCTCTTAAACCCAGGTGATCTGAGCATAAGTATGAGGGAAAGAGCTTCATGATAGGGAAGGGCAGGAAAATGCAATCTAAAAAAAATTTTTTTTTGCCGGAAGAGGATGGTTAAAGGAAATGATTAACTACTAACCTAACAAATAAGGGTGCTATCTAATGACTCAGAGGATAGAAGGGCTCTGCTCTGGATTCCGTCCCAGACCAAAGGCGGTTGAGAAGGTTGGACCGCACAGCACTATATAGAGATGCCGCTCACAGTGCGAGAAGGGGAGGAGCACAGGCACAGTCCAATGGCCACTGCTACCGAAGATCTCCAATCCCAGGTGTAAAGGGTGCTGCTGCACCTGCAGTGGAACACCCATAGGGACATCATTTGAAGAACCCTGGGTTTGGCAGGGACCCTTCAGTCAGGAACATGGCTGAGCGAGCCTGGCTGCTGGGGACAAGTTGAGGATGCTCCCACTGGCTCCACCTTTGTGAGGGATGGATGGCTGGGGAGGGCACTGTGCACAGCCTGCAAAGGAGGGTGGTGGGCTCCTAGCATGAACAGCGGAGACTGGAAGGGGGCAGGTCAGTGTTCTGTAGTGTGGGGGGTCCCCCAACCTCTCAGTGCAAAACAGCACATCAACACCCCACTGTTGGCAACAGAGATGGTGGGGACAACTCAGTGTACAAGGGGAGTCCCCGATAATCCCCACCACAAAATAGCAACACTCGTCCCCACACCACCTGCAAGCCAGACACTGAGGGAGGAAACCTTCCAGCTGTGCCTCTACTGCTTCCCCCCCTCCCCAAAAATCCCCTTCCCAGCTTCCCCCCCTCCCCAAAAATCCCTCTTCCAGACCCTTCCCCCAAACTGCCCTCTACACATGCTCTCCATGCAGGCTCTGTCAGGCATGCAAGTGGGTGGAGCTATGTGCCCTGGAGCTACGCTGAAGGGCCAGAATTGGGAAGAGAGGAAAGATGCACCCTATGAGTACTGGCCCGCTGCTGACTCCAGTCCTTGAGTGCAACCCCATCTGCTTTTCCTGTGCACACTTGATCAGACAAGTCGAGTGGATGGGGATGTGTACTCTGGAGCTGCAGTGAAAGGCCAGGGTTGGGAGTGGAAAGAGGCAGTGCGGGGGAGGGGAGCAATGCTCATACATGCTCCCCTCACCCCCCCAATCTCCCCTCATACATGCTTCCCTCACCCCTGGATGTGATGTCACAAATGTTGCTCTTATGCAGCAGCTATGTTGTTGTTACCGAGTGGAAAAATCGCAGTAAGGAAAGTGTTCCCAGGGGAAATGTTGCTCTTACAAGGTGTTGCTGCAAACAAGTGTATACTTTATAGCCTTCCGTTTTGAAAGAAAGTAATTTGAATTCTCGTCACTAATTTACAATTAAGGCACAAAATCTGAAACAGTACTGTAAATTGCTAACTTTAAACATACATCAATAAATTAATATTTTATTTTTCAAAAATGTGTCTTCTCTTCATTACATTTAGATTTGGTATATTTAAGTTACCTAACATTTTTGATGATACATTACTTATATATGCAGCATTCCTTAATGCCTCCAATTTTAGAAAACACTATTTTGTATTTAGATGAAATGTCACTAATTCTTGTGTCTTTTTTGTTTAGTTTAATCTACTTATCTTCTGAAGTCTCTACACAAATTTGCACTGACCAAAGAAGCCAATCAACTGCAATCTTGTTTGCTGTCTACCAGTCAACAAGTCTGTGACTGTTTATAACAGTATCTAATATTTAGGCTTATGGAGCACCCCCATTTGTTGCAAACACAATATTGCAAAAGGTCTTTAAAATAATTTTTGGACAATACATTAGTGGGTTGACAGGATCCACATAAGATTGCTGGCTCAAACTCTAGCATAAGCAACACTAATCATGTAAGATATAAAAAGCATTACACATCTAGCTTCTAATGAATGTACTACCAGCATGTGATACCTGTTGCTAATAGAGCTTCTAGAATTAAATGCTAACATTGTTGCTAAAATTTAATGCTAAGTGTTCCTTGGGCTAGGGGGGAGTGACGAACAGCCAAAGTGAGGGGGAGCGTGGAAAAGGGAAAGTGAGGAAGGTATAGAACAAGAAAGAGGAAACAGGAGAGAAAAAGGAAAAACAAACAACTAAACTGCAGGTAAACAAAGAGGAAAAGAATCTCAGTCACAGCAGGCATAATCAGCGGAGTTGTCACAACTTACACCAGGGCTGATTTTAACCTAATGTCTCAAACAAAAATAGTAGATCCAGAAGAGCTCAGACAAGTGCTGGAAAATAAAAGGAGGGATAGCGAAGGGCAGAATAATAACCTGATTATAAAAAAAACTTCAAAATGATACTTTAATGTTGACTTTTTTGTTTGGGGTAATCAGTGGGTCACTGTCCCATTCCAACAAATTTCTGAAAAGGATCACTGAGTACAAGTATATCTTAGGAGTCAAAGGACTAAGAAACTCAGAAATTACTGTAGTCACACACTTTACTAAATGCCCAATTATTTTTAATTTATTTACGTTAGCAGTCACTGGAAACAGTAATTTAACACAAAGAACTCAGTTCCTTGAATTTAAAGGTGAGCATTCATTCCAATCCAGTGTTTTATCAACTGGTATGCAATAGCTTGACGCGGTGGCACAAAGAAAGAACGCTGGTTTCCTTTAATGAGAACATCCACGACCTGCAATACATACAGATTTTGTTTTGGTAAATTAATCTTATAAACACATGGAATCTATCATGAACGTAGGAATTTCCATACAGGAGTGATCTAGTGGTCTTCTCCAAGTCCAGTATCATTTCTCTGACTGAGGCCATTACCAGATGCATCAGAGGAAGGTGCAAGAAACAAGAGGAAAGGCTTTTTAACCCATCAGGTAGCAAGTGAATTATGTCCTAAAGCCTGCAAGCTTATTATTCTAAAGTAACTGTGTACACTCTCACTAACCATATAAATGTCTAATCTTTTTGTGTAGCTGATTGCTAGGGCAGGAATCACAAGATTCCTGGTGTTACACTATCTTACAAGTTCTTTTTCTTTGTGTGTGAACAAGCTTCCAGTTTCGGAAGAAAATGTTGTGTTGTTTATTTTTCTGATACATATTTTTGGGGAGCTGTGGTAAGCAGTAATGGAATTCACTAATTAAATTCTTGAGGCAGAGTTGCTCCTGAAAAGCAGGTCTTGGTGTCTGGTGCCTGAAATCCCTACAAAAAGGGATTACCCCACATGCTGTTTATGACATCTGTGTTTAAAACCTGCACATATCGTTTAAAATAAACAAGTTGCTCTAAGAATATACCCAGACTCTACGCCAGTGATTTCTTCTTTAATGGGAAACTGACTTTCAAAGTCCCAACATTTGCTACTGCTTTGAAAGATGGGTGACCCTATTAAGATCTTGGCCTAACGGTCCCTCGGGGCAATGAACTGCAGAGATTATATGGTGTGTTTATTAAAAGCATTTCCTTTTATCAATTTTAAAATTGCTGTCTATTTTTATGAATGGCTCCCTTGGTTTTGTATTATGAAAAACAGTAAAGAGGCGCTCCTAATTTACTTTCTCTATATCATTCATTAATTTATACCTCTATCGTGACCTCTCTTATTTGTATTTTCCTTAAACTGAACAATCCTTTTCAATCTTTCCTCACATGGAAGTCTTTTTGTTCTTCTAACCACTTCCATTGCTTGTCTTAGGATCACTTTCTATTCTGTTGCATCTTTTTTCTGGTGGAATGGCAGAACTTGAACACAGTCCAGTTGAGGGTGCATCTTTGATATATACCTATAGTGGCATTATAATATTTTTATTATTATTTTCCATTTCATTTTTTCTTCTACCATTTGGAGTGTGGGGCATTGACCTCCGATGAGGACTGAGAAGATATTTACACTGAATTCTCTGCAACAATGCCTTGGTCTTTTACAACGTGGTCACATTTAATTTAAAACCCAGAAATGTGTACATTAGGTAAAATTACTCCTCCCAATGTGCATTATTACCTTGCAATTACAGTAAGACATTCACATAGGACCATCACCTTATAAAATTGTGATTTACATGCTATGAACATATTTACACTATTTTAAAACTAGTTTCTGGTAGACTCTTTATAATTAAGGATAAGCTATTGTCATGGAAGTCATGGATTCTGTGACTTTCAGAAACTTCTGTGACATTTTCTGCTTCAGCCCCGTGCCCTAGGGTGGCGGGGGCCCCGGAGCTGTCAGCCCTCCCCCCCCCCCATTATTTTTAGTAAAAGGTCACTGTTTACTTTTACTAAAAATAATTGTGACCAAAATTTTAACTTTATTTATAATACACAAATCTCTTACAACATGTAAAGCCAAATTCAGAACTGGTGTAAGGCTGTGAAACTTCACTGAAAGTTTACATTTGCCCCATAATCTTTCAATCATCTTTTGAGAAACCTCTACTGTATTTAAAGTATCCAGTTCATCCTACTTTCTGCTTTATGAAAATAATTGGCAAACAGATACCTGAAGTTAGGCTTCTAAATAAAAGTGACCTAAATAAAAGATTTTCAAAGGTGCTGAGCACCTGCACCTCCCCTTGACTTTCATAAAATTTGTGGGAGCTCAGCACTTCTGAAAATCAGGCTACTCTTATTCAGTGCCTACATACAGGTTTAGGAACCTAATTTTAGACACTCCCTTTTGAAAAATCTGAAAATAAATTATTCTCCATTTCCATTACAAATTTAGACAGAGAAACAAAAAAAAGTAATGCACAGGTAGGCTAGGTTTAGGCCCTATGTATCGTACAATTCTAATTTACTGAACTCTGATAACCCTAATTTGCCTATTCACTAAACTACAGCATGTTGCCTTGTAAAAATGGAGGTTCACATAGGATTTCAGTACATGGGGAGTGGAGCTGCATGCTTCACTCCAGCACAACTTACGTCATACAGAAGACTGAAACCAGCAAGGAAATTTACAGTCTAAAGACAGGAGAATCGCAATATAATAAACTTCTGATTATTCAAACTGAAATGCAGATGAGTAGGTGATTCAGATAACTGGGGTACTCCTGTATTACTCAGACTGAACTGGATGCATACATGTGTTTTTCAATAAACTTTATTTTAATTTCTATCATGACCATACAGGATACAGCCCCCCCACAAAAAGTCCTGTTTTAATATGCTAATAAAATGCACACCTGCATAGCATATAAATGCTGCACTGATGCTACACACTAACTCCTCTTTCCTTCAGATAGTGAAGAATTCTGTAATAAGAACAGTGCAGGGATCTGTAGGAGATGGAAGTGAAAGCAATATGAACGTGGAAAAGAATGCACATATCTTTCCCCATAATTTATTTCCATGCTTTTAAGGTTTTAGGTGGAAGGATATGGCCTGATGCCATCTTCACTGTTGCTGAATGTAGTTTTTGTTTGTTACTTATACAAAATGTATAGAGACACATTTGCTTCACTTATATAAGACATTAAGGACCCTACTGCAGTTTAAAGTATATAAAGTACATATAACAATGTAAATGTTAACCGACAGAAAAGGTGGGGGAAGGAATTGAGCAACAACAACAAAAAAGCCTTGTGTAATTTGTCTTATACTTATGCTTAAAATTCCATCCATTGTGTTTTTTATTAGTTTTCTAGTTTTACCCATTTAGACTCTGACCTGGAGTGTGCTGCACAGTACACAGGGCATGCCCATGCACAGTGAACTGGATGACTGGGGCCTACAACTGTATGAAAAATATATGTCAAAAAATAACAAATCCTCTTTTTTAATCTCTTAAAAAATAGTACAAGTATTTCTAAAAAAAAAAATTTTTTTTTAGAAAAAGCTCAAAAATGAATGCTACTTAACCGTTCTCTAATCTAGATCCAAACAAAACTCAAGGAAGTAAATAGAAAGGTACTAGAATAACTAACAATAAATACTGCCCCAAGAGAAGGACTGAATAGTTAAGAATGGCAAGAATGTCTTCAAATGGGCTTGCAGTGGGCAGAGCATTCATCACGCAGTCTTTTATGAGTAACTATCTTTCTCTGGCTATGTGTAATTTACAATTACAATGTAATCACTGTATGATGTGGTGCGTATAAACATCTATTCAACTTGCTGAAAAAGAGCGCATCCCTATTGTATACCAGAACCGATACAGTCACAGAACAATCAATGAGAGAAAGAAATTAAATTGAACTTTACCTGTTCTCTAGTAAACCAACGGGCATCCTCTATTTCATTCTTGTCAACTCTAATTTCTGTAGACACTGCAACAGCTAAGCAACCAATCATTAGGGAGGAGGGCATTGGCCATGGTTGACAAGAGACATACTGAACATGGCCAATTTTGACTCCACTCTCCTCCTCTACTTCTCTTCGAACAGCATCTTCTATTGTTTCCCCTAATCAAACAGGGCAAAGAACAAGCATCTGATGAAAATTCTCCAAGCAAGGATTACATTCTGTGCTTTGAACTGACTCAAAAGATTTAAAATTGCCTTGAACAATTATCTACAGGCATCCAGTTCCCAGGGTAGCACACAGATCTGAAGTATGAGAATCAGCAGTGTAATAAAAGAAAGGCAGGCACCAAAGCAACATTTTCAAAATGAATAAAAATAAAATAAAATAAATACTATAAAAATATCAGAATACCAGCATCATAATGTATATATCCTATGTAAAGCTACCATTAGTCCTTGAAATTGCTATGTGAAATGTACAGAAAATTTAACACACTTTACCTCAAATTAACTTTGAAACAAATAATCGTTTTCTCATTATAACAGGTAAATAATTTTGTTAACTTTAACTTAAGGTTTGTACTATGACTATAATAGTGTGGAATGTTACAGTTTAAAAATTAACAAAGCCTTTCGAAGTATGACAATCAACAGTAAAAAGATGGTAGATATTCAAATACACTCAAACAGATGCCTACATTACCCACTCTGACACATTCTTCCTCTCTTCAAGGAGCCTCCTTTGCACCTCACAATATAAAGAAACACAAAACAGACACTAAATTCCTCTAACTCAAATTATAATGGAAAACTTTAACTCGACCCTCAGGAACATTCATATTTATATACTGTGGGCATACGTGCACTGGATAAGTTTATAATATATTATTTGTACATGGGAAATGGCTGAAGTCAGTTACATTTTTCCTTAATTTTCCTACCTTCTGGCCCTTATTTTTGAAAATCTTGGCCTACATTCTTTAGGATTCTAGTACCCTACATATTTCCCATAAAAGAAGAAGCTTTGTTCATCAAAGGATGAGCTGTCAGGTAAGACTAAAACATGAATAAATGTCACCTTTATCTTGGAAGATCTCTAGCATAAAGAAATACACCATTCTTCTGCCAAACTGAATGGTGACTAGTACCCCTTGGTACAGTAATATGAAACTCAGAATTCTAGCGCTATTATATCCTGACAGTGCCTCTTGCTACTTTTCTTTTGTGGATAATATCCAATTATTTTCTTCCATCTTTGCTTTAGATATGCAAGTGACATCTTCCCTGGCCGAATTAAATTACAACATAGGCATTACTGTTACATGAGATAACTCCTAACCTGTTCCTTAAATTCTGTGGTCAAAGGCTCCTTAAAGTAGATAATCCATGCATCAACATAGTGCCTTATCTACAGATATTTCCAAAATTCCCTTCTCTGAAGTTTAAACTGGATCTGCAGTCATTGGAATTTCTCTCAGGCAGATCTTAATATACTGTGCATCTTTTATGTTTTCTATTCTGACTAGTAAGAGACTAGCCCATTAATGCAGAAGGTTGAGTTCAACCAACTAGGCGCTTAGCTGCCAGATAACAGGCTGTTCTTTCATAATTTATGTTTGTTCTCCAACACTTGATTGTTATAAGGTTTCTCAAGTAAATAAATAGCTCACGGGTGAACCTGGAAGAGTTGGGAAGCTCATTGGTTGTTTATCCAAACTAGCCAAATCTCTTTGATAAGCAAAACTGGTATGAAGATAGCATGAAAATATGCTGGCTCATGAGATTTCCAATAATACAGTCTTATTCAGCCTGGAAATACTCTGATAACAGGTGTCCTTGTATTTCAGAACTTTATGTCCACTCAAAATGAAAAAGTGCAAAGAGATACGACAATGAAAAACACAAGGGAAGGTGGAACAAGTGAGGAAGTGAAAAAAAAAAATCCAAACTTTTTCTACCTCTAAAATAATATTTGAGTCAATTCTTATTTTATCTGAACCAGTTCATTCAACTACATAGCAGAAGTCAGTCACACAGATAATTTTTGGACCTAGCTATGCATTATGGTCTCTTTAGTGAATAAGATGCATTAGAGTAAGTGTTTCATGAAATAATTTTTACTCCTTTTTTCCAAAACAAAGAAAAGTCAATACAAAAAACTATGTTTAAATCATAGTTGTAGATAGTGACAAAAAAACAAGTAATTCAATATTAAGCCTTAATCTCTGTCCTTAACATGCGCAGCCAAGTGCCCTCCTTCTCCCTTGCTGTTCATTTGTGCCAAAACCTCATAGTAGTGAATGAGTACAGTTTATTTGTACTAAATTCTCTAGACAATAAAGGAAAAGAGATTTCAGCTGAAAGGGATGCCAACAAACTGAAAATCTCATTTCTGTCTGAAAATTTTGTACCCACTATAATTATGTTACTACCTGAGACTATTATTGCTGAAAACAGCTAGCAGAAAAAAGTATCTTCACTTTACCTTGTGCATTTTACAAAGCTTTTTGAACTTTCACTGTTCCTCTGCACAGTCATTTACGCCTTGATCCTGCAAAAACTTAAGCACATGCTAAATTTTAAGCATGAGTAGTCCTGCTGAGTTCAATTTCAGTTTCTTCCTGGCCAAAAGTATTCTCATAAATACCATGAGGGGGAATAGAAAAACATCCTTATATAGATGCGTAAAGATTTTTTTTTTTAACTTAGGGCATGGGATGCTCTATCATAAAATGGAATTTTTTGAAATTAACCTTAAAAAATATTCAAGTTGACACATGTTCCTTAAAAAAACCCAACTGCCAATATGTAAGGTGTGTGGAATGTTTATTATAAAACACACCTAATAGATAATATACACATTTAGTTGACCTAATGTAGACCAAACTTCTGACATTCTTTTCAAAGTACAGTGCTATTTAAAATCAATTTGCAGGAAAATCCTTTTGAAAAGCTCCAGGCAATTTCAAGTGTAAGCTGGGATAGAAATATAAAATGAATTGACATTAAAGTAATGAAAAAAAATCTCACCAGGCTCTACAAATCCAGCAAGGCAGGTAAACATGCCAGGAGGAAACCTCTTCTGCCTGCCTAAAAGGCACTGGTTCCCATCTGGATGAACGACTTGCATTATCACTGCAGGATCTGGAATGCACATGAAAGAAATATATTTAAACTTTTTTGGGGCTCAAAATATAGTAACAAATTGCAGGCATGTATAATCCTTTGTTCAATATTCATGGTGTAAATACAGATTTAGTTTATTTAAGAGCTTGAAATTCCAATTCCGTAGATGCCTCAATGCAGGTATTATCAAGATGTGTTTTTTAACGAGATCTCTATTCACCTATTTTTGTAATACACATGCCTAATAGGTGTACTTATCTAGCCCAGGCTTGAGAGCCAGGATATAAATTACCTGCAACTGCATGCAATTTCTTGAAATACCCACAGCTTTAACCTAGTTACACATCCAACAGAAAGCAACAATTTCAGCAGCAAGGATGATAAGCCATCACCTCTTCCTCAGTCACAGATCTGTGGGATGTATTTCCAAATGAAAAGTACTATAAAAGAGCTAGATATTATTATTATAATGATCTAAATGTTGTCATGTTTTTTTCATTTTTACCCTTTTATTTCCTTCTCTTGGTTTCTAGTTCTCATTTTCTCCTTTGGATTTTATCCATTTCCCTCTCCTCTTCCTTTTTGTGTCTTTTTCCTTCTTTTAATTTTCTGTTTTATTTTCTCCACTTTCCATCAGTCATATTTACATTGAGCCTCTCCCCTTTTTCTATACCAGTCTTCAGTCATCTCTTTCCCTTCTTGGTTGCCTCTCCCTGATTTAACCATCCTAAAATCTATGTTTTCTTTTTGCCTTCCCTTTCTCTCTCTCTGCCTTGGTATTCATCCTACTTGCTTTATCTTCCCTGCCTCACTGATCCTCCTTCTTGTATTTTCCCCTCTGTTAGAATGACTGATTTATCAACCTCATTAGGCAAATGCTTCTCAAAGATTGGTGCCTTATTCAAAAAGTACCTGCCATGGAGCACATGGCAGAATTTCAAGTCTTGTTGGCTGCCAGCTTTATTAGAAAAAGGTATCACCATCAAATGCTGGCTCAGCAATCTTTCATTTTATCTTACTCCTTTTCTTAGTGTGTTGTGTTGTAGACTGTAAAGAAAAAATTACTAATGATTTTAGTAAGTTGCACAGTCCACAGAGGACAAGAGACGAGTGGAGCAGGTAGGAGTAACAAAAAGGTGAAGCAACAGACAAAAAGCAAGAGAGAAGGGCCAGACATACAACATACTATGATTGGGAGGGACATACTACAGAGTGAGGGGAAAGGAAAAGAGGTCAAAGGGTGAAGATACAAGAAAAAAGATGGGGAGACAATGGAATGAGAGGAAAGATGCAGTAACTCAAGCTTTTGAAAGGCTAAGGAGAGGAAGGATGGTCCAGTGATTAAGACAGGAACTTAGGAGACTACAGTTCAAGTCCCTGCTCTACCACAGACTTCTTGTGTGATTTTGGGCAAGTCACTTTGCTTCAATGTGCCTTAGTTCTCTACCAGCAAAACAGGGATAACAGTACTTCCTTCCTTTAAGGGTGTTGTGAGGATTTAAAAACTCTGAGGTGCTTAGATTCTAAGGTAATGAGGGCCTTTTAACTAACTTAAATGGATTTAAAAAAAGCATAGATTTCAAGAAAATAAATGTGGAAAATATATTATCCATATGGTAAAGGGCCAAGGGGGAAAGAGAGAGACTAAGAAGGAAAGACAGGAAAAATATGATGACAAGGCATAGGTAGAAAAGCTGTTTACTTGTTTAATTTATTCATGTTACTTCAAATGTTTTATATTTCCCTGGCAGAGAGTCCAGAACTCTGTAACTGGAGAGAAAGGATAGAATTCTCTCATTTGTTACCTATGGGCACATATCTTTTTACATGACAAGGGTTCAGGAGCAAGCAATTTCCCCCCTGAATTTTACCTGTTTGTTACAAAAGCTTGCTACTTAAAATAGTTTTTTTAGTCTTTGAAGTAAGTATCCTCTCTATTGCACAGCTGTCCCTATTCTAGTTCACAGTACAGATCTAAATATCTTTTTTCAATTAAATGAAATAACTACCTTTTGTACAATATGTACGACATTCAGAATGCCAAGCAAAACAATTCTATAAATTAACCTTTACAGTAAAAAGACGCTAGATTATGGATTTTGGCACAAGCTTAAGACAACAAATTCTCAAACAACTTTCCAAGTGCAGATGTTACATGGATAACAAAAGAAAAGATTCTAGTTCTATGAGATCTCTTGCCAGGGTCACCATTTATCATGGATTTTCTAGAACTGTTGCAGTTCTTCTGGGGCAAGCCTTTACACACTAATTGCAGAATCATTTTACTGTCTTAAAAATTATTTAAGACTGTAAGATGTAAGCACATTGTGATGCCACACTGTAATATTTTCTGTATTAGAGTAGCACTTAGAGGCTGAGGCCTTTTGTATGAGGCACTGAACAAGTATATAATACAAAGACAGCCCCTGCCTTGAAGGGTTTACAATCTAAGTACCAGACCACAGACAACAGATGGATAAAACAAACAGATGGCACAAGGAAATAATAGCATGAAACAAAAGCATTAAAAAGAGTGTTGGCAGCAATAACAGTCGCCTAAGCACTGTAGAACTTTTTTTGTAAACAAAATGGCAGATGAATTTTTAGAAAGATCTGAAGAAGGATGATGAGGTGGCTTTGTGGATATCTATGGCAAGCCTTTCTTATGATGAAAGACAGCATGAGAGAAAGCATGAAGGTGCTTGCTGGAAAATTTAAAAAAATGGGACAACCAAAACTGGCATCTTTTGCAGAATGAAGGCTTGAATCAATGTCCCTATATCATCTAACAGAAGACAGGTTGGGCAGGGTTAGGTCATGAAGGCCCTTAAAAGTAAAGACAACTAGATTATGACTGATGCAGTGGAGAAAGGGGAGCCAGTGGAGGAACACAGAGAGATGCGTGACGGTGGTCAAAACAATGTCCCAGAAAAATGATTGTTGCACCATCATTTGGATTGGACGTAAGTGGGGATAGATAGGATTTGTCAAAGCCAGAGGGAAGGAGGATGCAATAATCAAGACCTGGGATGATGAGGGCTTGGATGCTTGTGAATGAAGAGGAGAATGTTAATAATGTTATGTTAATAATTTGCTTACATTGTTGTAACATAGGATTTCTAGTGCCCTGCATTGAAACACAAGAGGCTGAAGTTGAATTAAAACTTTTTTTTTTGTCATGCACAACTCAAAGGTAGAGAAGCTTGGACTACTTTATCTTGAATAAAACTGACAGAGTGAGGTCTGGCGAGATAGTTAAAAAAAAGAGTTGGAGGGACTGAGTGAAGAGGATTGGAGAATTAAAAGGGATTAAGATACATGAATACAGTGAAGTAAGTGGTGAATAATAATATAATGTGAATAAGATAACGGAGCAAACAAAAATCAAATAATCAATTTGTAAGCACCTAGAAGATAATCAGCTAAGTAACAGGCAACACGGATTTGTCAAGAACAAATCACGTTAAACCAACCTAACATTTTTCTTTGACAGGGTAACAAGCCTCGTGGATGGGGGGGGGGGGGTAGCAATAGATGTGATATATCTTGACTTTAGTAAGGCTTTTGATACCTTTCTGATGCTGCATGATTGAATATGACCATATATACCACTGTTACGCATTTGCAACAAATCTTGTACAAAGTATATCATTTAAGGTGTCAATGCAGAAGTTATGATTTGCTAAATAAGATTATCCTGTTTAAATCCATGTGAAGTTATGAATATTGGCTATGTATCTCTATCTCAAATGTGTTTGCTCCTGGTGTAACAACAACAAGGTAGCTTACATTCACTCTCGCCAGCCCATTGTGAGTGGACTAGTCAAGCTTGATGGCCCATAAAGGACACTTCACTCTAACAGTGGGCCACAGAAGAAACTCATTGCGCACAATAAGCCTTCCTGAGGATACCTCAGCAAGTATATGGGTAATGGCTACCCATGTGAGTCATCAAAGCAGGTAAGGATATGTGATATGCTCATGTGACTCTGGATTCCATTCTGAGCCAGTAACTTTCCAGGCATATGGCAAAGAATGTAAAATACCCCTGAGGTATCTCCATTTTTCCTTTCCTACCCTGATTCTCTGGAGTATGGACTTACAACAAAACAGAGCATTTTAAACTATGGACTGAGGACTTTCCAATCTTTTGGAAGTTACCAGGGAGACTTTACAAACTAGCAGTCTATTCCATTCACTGCTACAAACATAATAAAAGGACTTTGCAACTATTTGTATGTATATGATCTATTAACCATTTTTAACTCTCTTCTTTTTTTCTTTTATTAATAAACCCTTAGATTTTATTTACTAAAGCATTGGCAGCAACATGATTATTGTGACAGATCTGAGTTATATATTGACCTGGCTATGTGGCTGACCTCTTGGGATTAGAGGACTCTATATGTGATTAAATTGATTTTCAGTAACCATTCATCATAGAGGCCAGTGTCTGGGTGGTAAGACAATGGCTGGAATGCCTAAGGAGACTGCATCTTTGACTTCCTGTTAACAAACGTGGTGAGACAGAAGTTTACTTTTGTTACTGGCGTGGTATAAGAATAGAATAACCACCAGTTTGGGGTTAGTCTACCCTATTTCTCAGCAGTTTGTCCTGAACCTGGTATTCTCAGCTGTGACCCACTGAAGCATGCTGACAACTGTCTCATCTGACCTTCTCATTAACAAACTAGAGAAATATAGCTTACACAAACCTACTATAAGGTGGGCGCACAACTGACTGGAAAACTGTACTCAGAGAGTAGTTATCAGTGGTTCATAATCAAGCTGGAAGGAAATATTGTGTTGGGTCCGGCAGGGATCTGTCCTGGATCTGGTTCTAGTCAATTTTTTCAGAAATGATTTGGATAATGGCACAGAGAGTATACTTATAAAGTTTGTGGATGACACCAAGCTGGGAGGGGCTCGAGGACTGGAATAAGAAATGGTCTGAAATAAATAAGATGAAATTCAATAAGGACAAATGCAAAGTATTGCTGTTAGGAAAGAATACTCAGTTGCACAAATACCAAACGGGAAATGACTGGCTAAAGAGTACTGCAGAAAACGATCTGGGGGCTACAGCGGATCACAAACTAAATGAGAGTCAAAAATGTAATACTGTTGAAAATAAAGCAAACATCATTCTGTGATGTATAGCAGGAGTGCTGTAAGAAACACATTAGAAGTAATTTTTCCCCCTCTGCTCAACAGATAAGTCCTCAACAGGAGTAGCGTGTCTGGTTCTGAGCACGCTTTGGGAAAGATGTGGACAAACTGGAAAAAGTCCAGAGAATAATACCAAAAATGATTAAAGGTGTAGAAACCACGACCTACAAGGCAAGATTGAAAAAGCTGGGTTTGTTTAATCCGGGGAAGAGAAGACTGAGGAGGGCACATAAGAAGTCTCAAATAGGTAAAAGAATGGTATAAAGAGAAAGGTGATAAATTGTTCTTCTAATCCATTAAGGGCAGGACAAGAAGTATGGGTTTAAATTGCAACACAGAAGATTTAAATGAGACATTACGAAAAATTTCCTAACTGTAAGGGCAGGTAAGCACCGAACAAATTACGTAAGGAGCTTGTGGAATCTCTATCATTGGAGGTTTTAAAGAACAAAGTTAGACAAACAACTATAAGGGATAGTCTAGATCAGTGGTTCCCAAACTTGTTCCACCACTTGTGCAGGGAAAGCCCCTCGCGGGCCGCACCGGTTTATCTGCCGCATCCGCAGGTTTGGCCGATCGTTGCTCCAGGCCAATGGGAGCTGCTGGAAGCAGCGGCCAGTATGTCCCTCGGCTCGCGCTGCTTCCAGCAGCTCCCATTGGCCTGGAGCAGCAAACCGCAGCCACTGGGAGCCGCGATCGGCCAAACCTGCGGACGCGGCAGGTAAACAAACCAACGCGGCCTGCCAGGGGCTTTCCCTGCATGAGCGGTGGAACAAGTTTGGGAACCACTGGTCTAGATAATACTTAATCCTGCCTCAATGCAGGGATTGGACTAGATGGATTCTATGATATAAGCCAGTTTTCTTCAGTCAATTGTTTATTTTTATGATATTCTTACCAACTCTTGGGTACGATGTATTGTGAACACCTTGAAGACTGGGACAGTCTTCTTTTAAGCAGGTCGTCTTGTAGCCTCCTTCTTCAATCTTGGTTGCACTGCCACATGTTGGGCAGAATTGGTATCGGTTATGCCATGCTAGAAGAGATCTAGCCTGGGCTACTACTCCTTTAAAAGAATGCACCAAAATGATAGAATCACATAAAATCAATTTACAAGTCTTCTAATCTTTTAAAATATATAGCACAACAAGAAAATTCTCGTAATTCAACAGGAAAATCAAACTAAAACCACCGTATAAAATGTCCTCTTGATAATCTCATATTGTTCAAATTCCCTTATCTATTTTCCCTAACTATGTTAATCTAAGAGCTGCATTGTCCTGAACTCTGTGCAGTCATTTACACTAGTGCAGGACATAACAATTTCAGGGTAACTGTATTCCCTCTCCCATGGTCTCTAGATGGGACCCATTATAGGTTTCAGCGCCTAGCAAGCACCTCTTCCGGGGGGAGTCCCGTGTCTCTCTCCTTCCTGACCAGGAGTTTTAAGACTGCACAGCAACCTGCCTTACACTGCAATATCCCAAGCAAGCCAGTCTGCCTAAAGGCCATTGCCTGTGCTTTGCTGTCTCTCCAAGTGCTATAAACAGTGTATTTATAGCTAGCAGCTACAAATTATAACAGATTTTTCTAAGCAAGCACATTTATTCTTAAGGTAAAAGCATTACAGAGAAAACAAAGAAAACATTAAACATACTAGGGAGTCACCAATCAGTCTTATGGGGCCCTAGCAGGCCAGACTTTCTAATCCTTCTGAAAGGGTTGGGGCCCATCTTGGATAGAAGGTCCTGCCTGTTTGCTGGTTCAGAAAGATGGTCCTGAGTTAATTTAAACTCAGTCTTTTTATATTAAAAGCTCTTTCTTTGTCTGTTGGTTTCTGGAAAACCCAGTCTAAACCAGTATATGAAAGCCTTCCCAGGGGGCAGTACTTCTCTGGGGGGTATTTATCATTAAGTGATTCACCTTAATCACCCCCTATTGTTTTTAGTTCCTGGTGGAGCAGTAGGGAACCATCCCCACTTAGAGGTAAATAAAATCCCTGGGCCAGTGTTATAAAAACCACTCATACACTTAACACAACATGTTCCCCACAGATATTGCATACAGTTACAATATTATTGCCTAGTTTTGCAGACATTAGTATCTTTCAACTGTGTGTGCAAATTTTTATAAAACCAGTTGTAGCTAGTGAAAAAATCAGGTCATAGACTTTTAATTAAAACCCCTGTAAACAATGGAATTTGCCTGTACTAGTTGGCTCTCTTTTTTTAATTCAATCGTTCTATAAAAAACATTGTACCTTTTATGTGAGGATCTCAAGACATACTTCAAACAATTAAACAACAAAACTCTATGTGGAAGATACATATTATTACAGCTTATTATGGGCATCACGGAGGCACACAAATTGGGTAAGGATTTGCTGAAGATCATGCAACTAATCAGAAGGAGAAGGGAAAATAGGAGCCAATACAGGAGCCCTTCCATGGCCCTGCTCCCACTTCCCATCCACTCTTTTCTGATTAGACAATTGCTAAAAGTTACATTTTGGACACCTTACCAGCTTCATTTTCAGGCAACTGCAGCAGTGCAGGCATGGGAGGATGAAGAAAATAACAGTCTTCATGCTTCTGTTTAAACTGTTCAGCAAAGGTAGCATTTATGCTTAGGGCAAACCAAGCAACCAGTCCATCTTCTTCATCTTCCTTCAGAACTCCTCCACTCAGAGTAGCCAACTGAAGTTCTACTCCAAGAAAAATCAAGGTGACTTCTTCAGTCTGGCTCATGTATTCCTTTACATCCTTGTGGCACAGCCTGCAAAGCCTGACTTCAGGCTGCTGGGAACCATCTTCCCCTCCACCCAAAGTGACCAATGGGTTTAAATTTGAGAAAAGGATGTATACGGTGGCTGGATGGTTTTGTTTTGTGTTTAACCATTTAGAATCTGTTCTTTTATCACTCCTTCTATCCAGAAGTGTCCTGCTAAAATAATTTTCATACTCTATTGCATCATTTGGCAGGAAAAAAGGCTTCTGTCCACCCTTAACATTTGCTAGTAAATTAGCTATATGCTTATACCCCCAAAATTTAGCAATGTCTAGTGCAGTCTGGCTTGATTTATTGACAATGGACCTGTCACACCTATAAACAGAAAAGAAAAATGATGGTTACCATAGTGACTGTGATTCTGTAAGAGTCTTGCTGGAGCATATTCTCACGGTGAGATACATCCACACTGCCATAGAGCTTTGGAGGCCTTTAGAAAAGTAGTGGCAATTGGGGCCATGTATGTACTCTTTCACAGCACTGAACATTTAGAAATGTGATCATAAAATGACCAAATGGTCCCAATACCTTCATTCTCTCCTGCTAAATCCAACTTTTGGAGTCTTTGATTCCAGGGCCAGAAGGGACCATTATGATCATTTAGTCTGACTTTCTGTAACAGCCGTGTTAGTCTGTATTCGCAAAAAGAAAAGGAGTACTTGTGGCATCTTAGAGACTAACCAGAGACTAAGACAGAGAACTTCTTCAAAATAATTCCTATAGCATACCTTTTAGAAAAACATCCAAATATTATTTTTAAATTGCCAGGATGGAGAATCCACCATGATCCATGGTAAATTGTTCCAATAGCTAATTACCCTCATTGTTAAAAATGTACAATGTTTGAGTTTTGAGTTTGTCTAGCCACTGGATCGTGTTATAACTTTCTCTGGTAGACTGAAAAGCTCATTATCAAATATTTATTCCGCATGTAGGCACTCAGTCAGTAATCAAGTCACCTTGTCACTTTCTCTTTGTGAATCTAAGCAGATTGAGCTGCCTGAGTCTATGAAGACAGGTTTTTCTAATCCTTTAATCACTCTTGTGGCTCTTCTCTGAACCCTCTCTAATTTATCAACAACCTTCTTGAACTGGACACAGATTTCCAGCAGCGATCACATCTATGCCCAATACAGAGGTAAAATAACTTCTCTACTCCTACTCGTGTCACAGGACAGTAGGACACTAAAAAAATTCAAAAATACCGAATTAACTTTAATGCAATACAACACCAGAAATTAAGGAAGTCTTGGATCAAAACCCAGAAATTGCTCCATGCCTAGAGAGAACAGATTCCTCTGCAGAAGGGAAAGAACTAAGGCAGGTGGACCACATTGCCCTTTTTTTGCTTTGGCTCCGAATGTTCAGTGCTGCAAGAGGGAGCTCATGCAGCTGTAGTGGGCAAAGCATATAATCTGTTTCAGACTAGGAGGAAAAGATTACAAGCATAAATAATATGAAACCATTCCATCTTCCCATACAATTTGACTTGTGAATTTTCCTTTTCCGATTAGAATTACTTGTTCATTGACATGCAACACCAGTTTTCTCAACTGGGAGCTAAGCACATGCCCTACGAATCATCTTGAATAGGGAAAATCTGACCCTCACTTTGTAAAATGCTTGAAGTTTAAAATATTTTCTTATAAAACAATTTTAAAATCACGGAGCAACAGCATGCTGTGAATTCTTATATTGAAAATAGCAGTCTTGGTAAACAGAAGGTTCTGAAATTGAGAACTCAAGAAGTCAGGAAAAGAATGCATTTGTTTTTGTAAATACAAAGCCCGGTGGATTATGGACAACAGCATCACCATAAATTACAAAAAAAATAGTTTTCAGAGTAACAGCCGTGTTAGTCTGTATTCGCAAAAAGAAAAGGAGTACTTGTGGCACCTTAGAGACTAACCAATTTATTTGAGCATAAGCTTATGCTCAAATAAATTGGTTAGTCTCTAAGGTGCCACAAGTACTCCTTTTCTTTTTTAAAAAAATAGTAGATATTGAGTCAGATTCACCTGTATGTTCCTACTGCTTTGTGTTTCTCCATGAGCTATTTTCTGTTGGTACTGATGCTTGCTTATAACAATTAGTGGAAAATTTATAGTAAAGATTGGATTGGGAAATATTTTTTTAAACAAATGTAAAAGAAAATGATTTCATCTTGTAATTCTACTTTCTTGAAGCTTCCACCTTTCAGGAATCTCAGTTCTGAGTTTTAGCTCCTTACCAAGAGACTGACAAAACTTCCCTAACTCTTAAGGTTTTTTACCCTTGAGGGTAATGGGGCAGAGTGAGAGGTAAGCCCCCTACTTATCATGTTTAGCACAAATGCTGCCCCTCTGAATATTTCAATAAACTCCTTTGACTGCTTGGAAAGCAAAGCTCCAGAGAAAAATGTCAATTCAAGATGAAAATATGTGTCCCACAAAAATGAAAATAAAAGTAGAAGAAAAAATACTTTTAGTAGACTTTAAGACCAGAAAGGGCCATTAAGATCATCCAGGCTAACATACAAGCCAGAGTATTTCACCCCACGAGTCCTGCCTTAAGTTCATTAACTTGTGGCTGAATTTAAGCATCTTTTAGAAAGACATCCAATCTCGATTCAGACTTCAAATGATTGAGAATATACATTCAGGGTAGTCAATTATTTTTTGTTGAGGTCCAAATTTCTTGGTCAAGGTACAGTCAAGGTCCAAACTCCAGAGAAAATAATAAAAATGATAAGTAAATAAAAGGATTTTGGGGACCATTCAAAAGCCTCTGGCAGTCCAGATTTTGGCCCACGGTTCACCTATTGACAACCCTAAGCTACATCCTTTAGTAATCTGTTCCAGTGGTTAATTAGTCTCACTGTTATAAATTTGCCCCATATTTCCAGTTTTATTTTTTCTAGCTTCAAACTTCCAACCATGGGATCTTGTTTTGTCTTTGTCTGTTAGATTAAAGAGCCCCATCTTCTGCCTGTGTAGGCATCTGTAGATTGCGATCAAGTTGCCTCTTACCCTTCTCTTTAATAAGATAATTAGACTGAACTTCCTTGAGGCTCAGTGTAAGGTGTTTTTGTTTGTGTATAATGTTTAAAATAATTCTTGTAGCCTTAAAACTCCCTTTAATTTTTCAGTATCTTTTTTTTGTGGAAACAAAACTGGATACAGAATTCCAGTAGTGGTCTCACCAATGTTTTATACAGATGTAATATCAACTCCTTACTCCTCATTTATATATCCAAGGATCATATTAGTCCAGGGGTGGGCAAACTACAGCCCGCGGGCCGAATCCGGCCCCTCAGAGCTTTGCATCCGGCCCACAGAATTGCCAGCCCAGCCCCACTCCCGGAAGAGGCTGGCACCGCGGCCCCTGTGGGGGACAGGAGGGCAGAGGGCTCCACACGCTGCCCTCGCCTGCAGGTACTGCCCCCCGAAGCTCCCATTGGCTGCAGTTCCCCATTCCTGGCCAATGGGAGCTGCTGGGGCGGTGCCTGCAGGCGAGGGCAGCGCATGCCCTCTGCCCTCCCCCTCCCCCAGGAGCCACAGTGCCATCTGCTTCCGGGAGTGGCGCAGGGCCAGGGCAGGCAGGGAACCTGCCTTCGCCACACTGCCACCCCAGAGCTGCTCCAGGTAAGCAGCGCCGGGTTGGAGCCCACACCCCAAACCCCTCTTGCACCCTGCACTCCAACCCCCTGCTGCATCCCGCACCCCTCCTGCACCCTAACACCCTGCCCTGCGCCCCTTCCTGCACACCGCACCCCCTCCCGCACCCCAACCCCTTGTCCCAGCCCTACTTTCATGGCCCTGCATGCAATTTTCCCCACCCAAATGTGGCCCTTGGGCCAAAAAGTTTGCCCACCCCGTATTAGTACCTCTAGCCATAGCAATACACTAGGAGCTCATATTCATTTCATTATCTAACATAAGGAATCACTGCTTTGCAGAATACAGTCCCATATCCTGTAAATATGATTTGCATTCTTTGTGACTTGATGTGATTTTGCATTTGGCTACATTAAAACACATTGTTTGTCCCCAGCTTATCAATCAATCAATCCAGATCGCTCAGTATTCGTGATCTTGCCTGTCATTTTTTACCTCAAAGAAGGTATCCTCCAAACTCTAAGGCAGGTGTAAGGTTTCCCATCATAAAGCACACATAATCCCACCGCCTGAGGTAATCCAGTAGTAGGAGAGGGTCACAGTACTGGTTCATTTGTCAGTCCATGATGGGCAAAGAGGGTGTAATGAGTTAAAAGAAGATGTGGACAGACCACCAGTGAGTTTGGCCAATTTGTGGCTGCCAGAATGGTCCCTTGGGGCTGTGGATAGCTTTGTGCAAATTATAGAAGCCACCAGATGACTTATTTAGCCAGAGACTGGACCAGGTATGGCTGACTCCAGGAATGGGGGGAGCAAAAAGGTGACAAAGTCAACTTTGCTTCCCTCTGCTCTGACACAAAGCACAGCTCAATCACATTAGAAAAATTTATCCCTTACTCAGGCTTTAGTTTTGAGGGTTTTATACTTCATAGCATTCCAGTCCAGCTTTGTGTTGGATTTGCCTGGGATGTCTAAACAAGAGTTTTGAGGCAATCTTTATGTTCCTTCAAAGCTCACAATTTTATTAGCCATATCTAACAGTACTGTGGTTGACTTCAAGGCAGACAACACAACATACGTGGTGGTCAGTCTTTGACATTGGTTTGGTGTGCTGACATGGTATGAAGATACTATGTGTTCTTCCTCTCTTCTTAGAAGCCACACTTAGAAGTAAGGCAGTGGTGCACAGAGGTAAGAGTTGAACCAACTGAGACATAAGTGCCAAGTGACAAAACAAAGAAATTCAGCATCAAGTAGTATTAAGATCCTCTAACAAAACGTGTGGCACAGTAGTGTCCTAACTCAGTTGCCAGTGAGAACAGTGCTAGCACTGGAGTACTAAGACATACAAGTAAAAGAAAATACTGCAGAAGTACTGAGGTACTAGTCAACAACTGTGCCAAGAAAAGCACTGAAACAAAACTGTTTGCACTACAATACAAAGGGCAGTGCTGGATTAGAGTTAAGGCTTTGAGGAAAAAAAATAAATTTAATAAATCTAAATATTCCAGTTAACATATTCAATTTATACATGCAAGGGGAGGTGTGCAATGGCCAGTTTAGGGCATGGCACATGCTCTACCCTGTTACCACTACTCTCAAGAATGAAAATAACCTTAAGAGATAGGAGAATTCCACCAGTCTGGCATGAGGAATTGACTGAGACCCCAACACAGAAGGTAACTTCAGAGAGGAAAGACGTTCATAAGTATATATGTATATAGTGGTCATTCAGAGACATTAATCAAAGGGGCAGGAAGGGCCTGATTAGATCCTAAGTAAAGGATCCTTTAACTTTCTTACCCTTTTTCAAGAAGAATCTGCACAATCTCAAAGTGTCCATTTCTGGCAGCATACATCAAGGCTGTCCAACCATTCTCAGCAGCTTCATTGATAAGGGATGGAGAATGAGTGCACAGCGCTGTCAACCTGATCTTGTCTCCAGTAGCAGCAAAACTGTGCAGCTGAGAAATCATTTGCTGCATGGGGTTCCTTCCGGTGGTTGTCATTGTCTCAGCTATGTTAAAAAAAAACAAACAAAACAGAAATATGTCTGAAATTTGGATTTTATATTATTTAAAAAAGAAAGGATAAAGAAAAAATATATAACTTGTAGAACAACAAAACTCACCCACAATGATCACCTTGAAAATGATACAATTGTAACAATGTCATGTGTAGTGTGAAATCCTTAAGAAAATCAATTATATTCAGTGTTGATTAATGTCAAGTAATGTATACTGGAAAATACATTCCAAACTAAACATACAAAATAATGGGGCCCAAATTAGCTGTTACAGCTGAAGAAAGATATCTTGGAGTCATTGTGGATAATTCTCTGAAAACATCTGCTCAACATGCAGCAGCAAGTCAAAAAAGTTAATAGAATGTTAAGAACCATTAGGAAAGGGATAGATAATAGAGTAAATATCATAACGCCACTATATAAATCCATGGTACGCTCACACCTTGAATACTGTATAAGTTCTGGTTACCTCGTTTCAAAAAAGATATATTAGTATTGGAAAATATACACAGAAGAGCAACAAAAATGATCAGAGGGAATGCAACAGCTTCCGTTTGAGCCGAGATTAACGCGACTGGACCTGTTCATTTTAGAAGAGATGACTAAGTCGGAATATGACAGAGGTCTATAAAATTCTGAATGGTGTGGAGAAAGTGAATATGGAAGTGTTATTTACCCTTTCACATAACACAAGAACTCAGGGTCACTCAATGAAATTAATAGGTAGCACATTTAAAAGAAACATAAGAAAGTACTTCTTCATACAACCCAGTCAACCTGTGGAGCTCACTGCCAGGGGAGGTTGTGAAGGCCAAAAGTATAACTGGTTCAAAAAAGAATTAGGTAAGGAGGAGGATAGATCCATCAGTGGCTATTATCCATGATGGTCAGGGATGCAACCTCATGCTCTGGGTGTCCCTAAGCCTCTAAGTGCCAGAAGCTAGCACTGGATGACATGGGATGGATCACTTGATAAATTGCCCTGTTCTACTCATTTCCTCTGAAGCATCTGGCACCGGCCACTGTTACAAGACAGGATACTGATCTAGATGGACCACTGGTCTGACCAAGCATGGCCATTAATTTCAAATGAAATTGTCGTCACCAAGCAAGTTTCTTTATATCAAAACTCACATGACAAAATATCTTTCCTCACACATTTTCCTCCAGGAAAGAAAACTAGCTTCAGGAGAGGCTTGAAGATACAGTAAATTGAAAGTAAACACTGGTGCTCAAATAACAGACACCATCAAATGCTTATTGACCGTCTTGGAAGCTGAGACAGAAGACACAGCACTGAAAGGCCCAGGACAGGAACACTGAAAGGCCCAGGCCAGGAGTGACACCCCTGCTGGCACCACAGCCCCAGCAGCTGAGGTGGGAGGTGGAGAGTTGGCTGTGGACTTGACTCCCACCCTGCCCCCAATCAGGCTGTGAACGTCTGTTGTGGCCAAAGGGGCTGTCCCATGCAGCCAGGGCTGTGGACAACTCTGCTGGCAGGGGAAGCAGGGCAGGTTGGAGTGCAGGGGGTATTCCAGGGTCCACGCAGCAGGCGGGGGGTGGGGGGGTAAGGGGGGGCCTGGGGACCCACATATGCATGGATGGTCATGGAAATGGAACCATTTCTCTCAGAGGTGGTCCCCTTTATTTAGGTTGTCAGAAAGGCACACTCACAGGTCAGTTTGGAAGCTTGCGCAACCACCGCCTCCTTCTGAACATGCTGGACTTTCAGAGCACTAAATAGCTAATCTAGCAACTCTCACAAGCACTACATTTATTATATATACAGTTTTACAGTCCCAAGAAAAAAAGTAAAGTTTCAGCCTCAGATTTACCAATAAAGAATCTAGATTCTCTACATGTTAAATGAAAATAATAAAGTTCAGAATTGCGTGTAGTCTCTAGTATATACATATATTTTTTAAGAAATACGTTCATTGCCATTTTAAAAGGCTCAATTCAATGACAGCCCACAGAGGATGCTTTCTCCTGGATACCAATTGTGAAGTATAATGGAATAAAATAAACTGCCATGGACCAAGGCTTAGAATCTTAGAACTGGAAGGAACCTCAAAAGGTCATCTAGTCCTGTCCGCTTCACATAGTATGATTCTTACTAATTTCATTTTGCTAGTGTGCCACACAATATGAAGAGAGAAAAAAAGGAATACTCCCAGAAAAAATATACTTGAGATAAACTTTTTACTAAGTCTAAAAAATTTATTTCAAAAACATTAAAGATGGAAATATTGATACATGTACTTTTTCAGGAAAGAGCACAGAATCAAAATTGTGTATCATGATCAACCTCTGTAGATTATGAAAAATATTTCTGGGCACGTTTCTATGGTCTGGTCTGCACTGTGGGTGGGGTGACTAATCTAAGTTATGCAACTTCAGCTAGGTGAATAACTTAGCTGAAGTTGACATACTTAGACCTACTCACCAAGGTGTCTTCACTGCGCTGAGTCAACTGCTGCCACTTCCCCCAACTCTGCCTCCGCCTCTTGCAGCGCTGGAGTGGAGGGGAGAGCGCTCGGGGATCGATTTATCGTGTCGAGACTAGATGCGATAAATCCACCCCCGCTGGATCGATCGCTGGCCGCGGATCTGGCGGGTAGTATAGACATATCCTATAAAATCAGTTTCTATTAAACTGTAGATTTCTCCCGCTTTCACACCTTCCCAGCCCTTTGTACAGGCCAATGAATCGCGAATGGAAGGTGCTAACCCCCCCACCCCCTTACTCTTACAGATGGAAGAGAGGACTTGTGCTTCCTCCCACCAGGGAGGGGCTAGAGCAGGTGGAGAACCACGGGGACACAGTCTGTTCCTGGGCCTGCGAGGGCTGCTCTGGAGAGGTGACAGCCGCACCTCACTGGCGGCAGCTGCCTAACAACGGCTTTTTCAACAGGGCAGGGGAAACCCACGTGCCCGCGCCGCAGCAGCCGCCCCCGCCGCCGCCGGTTTCCCTTCGGCAGTTTCTGGTCTGACAACCGCTGAGGTGTAACCGACCGGCTGCGAGCCCACAGGGGCCCGAGGAGGGGGCGCACCCGGCCTGCAGCGGCGCGAAGGGCCGCCCTGCTAAGCGGCGGCTCACAGGAAGGCGGGGCGGGGGCTGGGGGAGGGCAGAGGGGGCTGGTTGGGGGCGCTGGGGACCTGCCGGAGCTGGGCAAGCCCCGGCGCGCTGCCGTTACCGTTTTGGAGGAGGCGGGCGCAGGCGGAAGAGAAACAACCGCTTCCGGTCGGGCGGAACCGAAGCCCCCACACTTCCGGCGGCGCGCGCGGCAGCGCCCCGGCCGGCCGGAGGGGGGCGTTGCCGAGCCCCCCGCGCCTAGTTGCCCACGGCGGCAGGCCCCGGGTCTGTTCAGTCGGAGCTCTGAGTGCAGGACCCGGGTGTGGAAGCTTGGTTGCCCCGAGCCTGGTTTCTGCCGCCCGGCCCGGCCCGGCCCTGCGCCCTGCCAGCTGGCGAGAACACGCCGGCCGAGCGTGGGTAGCGCCTGGCTCAAGCCGGGCTCAGCTCTGTGCCTTGCCCCGCGCAAGCCGGTACTGGGCACTGGGGCCTGGGTCTGCACAGGGCTTTCGGGGTTGCAACGCCGAGCGTTAGGCTTAGAAAAACGTCAGAGGAACAGTCCTGTTAGCGGCAAAGCTTCAGTTGGGAGCCTTGGCTCCCCCCCATACAACGCATGGGGAGAGCTGGGCACCTAGTAAATAGGGTTGTCAAGTTTGTTTGGATGTATTTCTGGAGATTTAACCACATGACATAATCTTTAATTCCTGGAGACTCCCTGCCAATCCTGGAGGGATGGCAACCATACTAAGAATGGGGTTAACAGAAACCAGCATGCTAGATTGGGAGTTGCCTCAACTAGCCAAGGGGAGATGCTGGCAAGAGGGGCCCATGACAAGCCTTTCCTCTTGCACTGAGCTAGGCACCTAAGTTGCAATGGCAGGAGGTGCTTGTCTCTGCTAACCATCCACAGACTGGGAACCCTTCTATTGAAGTCAGATGATTTAGGCACCTAAGCCATTTTTTGTGAGAATGAGTTATATGCCTGCCTTGCTCCACACAAAATGGCTAGAGGCATGAAGAGGTGATGCTGCTGCCCACCTTATAACTTTTAGATTAGTAGTTAGAGCACTCACCTGGGAGACTTCAGGTCAATTCTCCCTTGTGTCTTATGAGAAGAAAATAGGTGGGAATCCTAAAGGAGTGCTGTAAGCACTGAGCTATGGATTATTCTGATGAGGGCCCCTCATTCTCTCCTGTTAAAACTGTTCCACTATGTACAAATAATGAAAGAGTCACTGGTGCAGGAGAGCTGGACCCTGCATCTCGCACTTTACAAGTGGTCATGCTCACCCCAAATGTACAGATTCATATTCTCTCTCTAATGACTGTCTTTGGCCTAATGACTCTTAAGTATTTATTCAAGGAGCAACAGCTTCACCAGGAGAGACCGAGAGTGTCCAACATTAGACTAGCCATAGCTCCATGGTTAGAATATTCACCTGAGAGGTTGGGCAACAGCTCTCCATCTTCCTATCAGTCAGAGAGGGAAATTGAACCCAAGTTTTTTCCCTGCATGCCCGATGACTGCTTTAACCACTGGGCTGAAAGTGGCAAGGTGGATACCGTCTTCTCCTCTGGTTAATTTTGAATGGGACCTGATCTGATATATGGCCTCTAAACATGCCCACCGGATTGGGCCCCATGGATGAGATAAGCACTTCTCTGCCTATCTTTCTTTGTTCCTGGATTACTGTGGGATTTAGTGGGGAGATAGGGATCCGGACACCTAGAGTGAGACAGCACTGCACATGCTCAGGGGCAAATATGTAGGCACCTGGGGAATTTTTACAATGGAAATTTAGGTGCCAAGTGAGTTTAGGCACTTACAGGATTAGGTGGCAGCTGAGCAGGGATTTTGTCAATTTCAGTGGTGTCTAAAACTGATTTAGGTACCTTGCTTCACATTACAGAGAGCTAGATGTAAAAGCAAAGTTTATTCTGAAATAATAATTGAGTTAATTACAGAGCAGTATGTCCAGTTCTATGTGAATTATTTTAATAGTCAACATTAATCATAGAATCATAGAATATCAGGGTTGGAAGGGACCTCAGGAAGTCATCTAGGCCAACTCTCTGCTCAAAGCAGAACCAATCCCCAACTAAATCATCCCAGCCAGAGCTTTGTCAAGCCTGACCTTAGAAAACCTCTAAGGAAGGAGATTCCACCACCTCCCTAGGTAACCCTTTCCAGTGCTTCACCACCCTCCTAGTGAAAAAGTTTTTCCTTATATGCAACCTAAACCTCCCCCACTGCAACTTGAGACCATTACTCCTGGTTCTGTCATCTGCTACCACTGAGAACAGTCTAGATCCATCCTCTTTGGAACCCCCTTTCAGGTAGTTGAAAGCAGCTACCAAATCCCCCCTCATTCTCTTCTGAAGGCTTAATAATCCCAGTTCTCTCAGCCTCTCCTCATAAATCATGTGCTCCAGTCCCCTAATACTTTTTGTTGCCCTCTGCTGGACTCTTTCCAATTTTTCCACAACCTTCTTGTAGTGTGGGGCCCAAAACTGGACACGCTACTCCAGATGAAGCCTCACCAATGCCGAATAGAGAGGAATGATCATGTCCCTCAATCTGCTGGCAATACTCCTACTTATACAGCCCAAAATGCTGTTAGCCTTCTTGGCAACAAGGGCACACTGTTGACTCATATCCAAATTCTCGTCCACTGTAACCCCTAGGTCCTTTTCTGCAGAACTGCTGCCTAGCCACTCGGTCCCTATTCTGTAGCAGTGTATGGGATTCTTCCCTCCTAAGTGCAGGACTCTGCACTTGTCCTAGTTGAACTTCATCAGATTTCTTTTGGCCCCATCCTCTAATTTGTCTAGGTCCCTCCGTATCCTGTCCCTAACCTACAGTGTAATTACCACTCCTCCCAGTTTAGTGTCCTCTGCAAACTTGCGGAGGGTGCAATCCATGCCATCCTCCAGATAATTAATGAAGATATTGAACAAAACCAGCCCCAGGATTGACCCTTGGGGCACTCCGCTTGATACCGGCTGCCAACTAGACATGGAGCCATTGATCACTACCTGTTGAGCCTGATGGTCTAGCCAGCTTTCTATCCACTTTATAGTCTATTCATCCAGCCCATACTTCTTTAACTTGCTGGCAAGAACACTGTGGGAGACCGTATCAAAAGCTTTGCTAAAATCAAGGAATAACACATCCACTGCTTTCCCCTCATCCACAGAGCCAGTTATCTCATCATAGAAGGTAATTAGGTTAGTCAGGCATGACTTGCCCTTGGTAAATCCATACGGACTGTTCCTGATCACTTTCCTCTCCTCTAAGTCAATCAGCTGGCTTGTGGTGTTCAGGAGGCAGGGAACGGAGGGGGAGCCTGCGCGCTGTGTCCTCGCTCCTCCCCGCTCCCTCCTGAACACCGCAAGCCAGCTGATTGCCACTGGCAGGCCAGGAGGCGGGGAGGAAGGGCTAAGGGAGGAGCAAGGACGCAGTGTGCAGAGTAAAGGGTGGGGGGGGGAGAAGAGGCGGGTTAAAGGTGGGTGAAGGGGTGGAGTGGGCGGGCCGAGGGTTGGGCCCCCAGCCCCTGGTGCTTGCAGAGTAGGGGAAGCTGCTGCTGTGCAATGTGCTTCTCCTAGCCTACAGCACCTTCAGCCTCCTTGCCTGCCTCATTGTTTCCCGTGCCAGTTCGCTGTGCCTGTGTGGGGTAAGGCGGGGGCACCTCCCAACTATAGTACTGTACTATATGGCAAAAAAGAATTTCCCTGGAACCTAACCCCCCCCCCATTTACATTCATTCTTATGGGGAAATTGGATTCGCTTAACATCGTTTCACTTAAAGTCGCATTTTTCAAGAACATAACTACGACGTTAAGTAAGGAGTTACCGTATTTGGAAGTTGTACATTGTTCTGACTTGCCCATTAGGGGTCTTTGACATATAAGCACCCAGGATGAAACTCCCTACAGAAAGAGCTGGAATGCCTTGCAATAAGTACACTCAGTCAATAAGGGAATTATGTGGGTTAAAGCACTCTCCTTTGTCAGGCATCTGAAGCTCTGAGGTTCCTTTGTGTTGAAAAGCAGCTGTGCAAAAGGAGGGTAAGCACTTGACTGGGCCATGTGGTCTTGATGAGCAGCCTTGAAATAGGGATTCTCCAGGTGTAAAAGTCTCACACTGAGGTAGAAAGAGAATATTGTGTATTAGGCGGAGATATGATTGATACCGCGGAGAGAAACAGGTGCAAGACTTCTGGGCATATATGTTACCTGATGTTTCTACAAGATGGAGTTGCTGTGTGCTGTCTGTTACCGCCTCTGTTCAAGGGAACAGGACTTGTACATTTTATAAATAAAAGTACATTATGAAAATATCTGACTGCATCACTGATTTATGGTCCAACTCAGAAACTGATTTGCAAGGCACTGAATTCTGCTCCTCCTCTGCGGTTGGTAAAGTGGCAGCAATATCAAACAAATACTATAGCTTGGAATATTAGGCACAGTTTAATAGGCTTTGAGTTGTTAATGTTCCTTTTGGCTATACCTTTATTATCCCTCGCACATGGCAACTTGAAATAGTATTTGTGATGGGAGTATAGCTAAACGAATTCACCTCAACACCCAGTAACCTGTGAGACTCTACATTTCTCTTGCTCTTAAAATAGCTGGTTTATGTTCTCTTAGGGTACAAACAAACACACACACACAAATCACTCACTCATGTGAATGGTAATTTTATCTGAGTCTTGAATTTATTTTACTATGTGTTTTAGGATTTTTCTTCTTGCACGTGCATGCTAATATACCTATATATATTAAACTACCCCAGTATCAGTTTGTTTATTTCTAAATACTTATAATTTGTTACTTTGGCTACGTTTACACTATGCAGGTTTTAGTGACACAGCTGTGTCGCTATAGCCGTGCCGCTGTCTGTCAGCAGGAGAGAGCTCTTCTCCTGACAAAAAACTTCAACCCCCAATGAGTGGCATTTCCATGTTTGCTTTGTTGGCAGGAGAGCGCTCCTGCTGAGAAAGCACGGTTCACACCAGCTCTTCTCATTGGCAAAACGTTTGTCTTTCGGGTGTGTGTGTGTGTTTTTTTAACACTTCTGAAAGACAAAAGTTTTGTCATTCAGTTGACAGTTTAGACAAACTGCCATATTCTGGGCCCCTGGGTGAAACCTGAATAAATAGGCCTTGAGCTATAGATCTGTGTGGGAACTGCATCTATGAAATCCTTCCCCCCAAAGGGTATGGAATGCTCATCAAAATCTGCTAGGCCTTCTCCCTGATTTATAATTGCAGACTCACACCTTTGTTTCTCCCATAGTCTACCTGAACTCCCCTATTCTGTCTTGCTGAAGAGAACTGCTGTGGAACAGTTTCCCTGAATGACCTCTCCATGGACAAATCTCCTCCCCCAATAGAAAGGAACTGTGGCAATTGTACAGTCATTAAGGGCCTTCCTTACTTATATAGGGGTAGTTAGCAGGATTTGAGCCTTAGACCCAGGGGAGTTTTTGCTGTTAGTTATGAGTAGTATCTTAGCTGTTGTAAGAATCTATGTACCGCAGTAGTGCTATAGAGATAATGACATTTCATTTTGTTGTGTATTTAATAAATTAGCCACATGACACAGGAATGTGCCTGAAATGGAACAAAATTAACATTACTTGAAATATTTTTGTGGGTTTGGTGAGATTAATTGATACAATAAAGTCATCATTGAGTTGTTCACATTTTATGTCAGTTACTTGGCTTGATTTCTTCTTCTGAATATTTGGGCTAAATAGCTCTTTGGTGGCTTTATTGTATTTTAATCCACTTTGTGTAAAGTATTACAGAACTGACTGTAGCACTCAGTTACCATATTCAAATTGAGTCACTATATTTAGTCCAAATACTATACCATTTACCCATGTGAAGCTTTGATTCCCCACTTCTTTTTACATTAGACTCTCTTTATTTATATGTGTATGAGTTTTAATGAGGGTTTAAAAATGTTATTTAATCATGTGTTTATGCTCCAAACACTGAGGCTTTAAAATAATTATTTTATTACTATTGTTAGATATGGACCTGAACAGGAAAATCAAAACTACCCACTCACCCTAATGAAGTTTTAGGGGAGGTTAGATTAAATTCTCTGGCTACATACCGATCTCTGCACTTTTGGTTCTGTATTGTATCCAAACCAGAAGGGGCCTCTTTCCTGGATCTGATCAGACATGTCCTATGCTGGTAAAAATATTGCAAAAATTTTATGATTTCATATATTACAAATCCTGTAGTCTACACTTAATCCAGATGCAAATTGCATCCTCCTATCTCTAGTTGTTAATATTTTCAGGCAGTTTTAAGTACTATACAGTATGTCTTTGAATGCACACAAAAGCAGAGTACATTTTCTCTCATTTTCTTAATATGTATTTTTTGATCGCCTATGCTTTTCCCTTTGATTTGAGTGTGATCACAACACCTAATCTTTCACCTGGAGAGACATAAAGCAGTTCCTTTCAAGAGCGGTGAGCGCTCAGTGTATTCTCTAAATTGGCTGGTAGGAAATGTTGCCCAGGCAATGCAGTCAGTGACCCTATACTGAGTGAATATCTGCAATGCACATTAATTCCTTCAACACAGTGGTCGAGAGCTCTGAGTCTTCTACACTCTGCAATGGATGGAATCCATGCCTGCTGCACTGTAGGGACAGATAATATTTAAACCCACAGAGCTTTTGCCTTGCTATGTATTTTCTAGTTTTGGGTACTGGTAAATTTATTATTAGAGAACAGTAATGTGTTTCTGAATCAGAGAACATTACAGAAGTAAATGTGGGAATGTATATCTGGAAATAACTTTTTAAAAAGAGATTTCTTCACGCTGATTGAAGGGTACCTGGCAGCCTGAGAGTTTCACTGTATTATCTTCCAGTACTCCAGAGTCAGACAAATTATGGAGAGAAAGCTTGTCCTCTGCTAGTGCAGTGAGGAAACAATATACACAAGTGGGTAGAACACATTTGTTTTATAAATAAGACAGTTTTTTCAACAAATTGTGTGATGTGTCTGATTACGTAGATTCAGAGTTTGTATTAGAAGAAGTGAAATGTGATATTTATTGTCTAACAAAAAAATAAAAGAAAGAGGAAAAGATGGATAAATCACATTCTAGCCTGAATAGAGTCTTAGAGTTGGAGTCCGATTACAGACAAAAATAATTTCTTTTGAAGTTATTCAGACTCATTCTGAAACAGCAGCAAAGTCATAGAAGTTCATCATTTGTGCCTGTATTGCATTCTTATTACCTCATTTTAACATGTTTTACAGCAACTCCATTTTTCCCAAGGGTTACCACACTCGGTGAAGTCTAAAAGGCAGCTTTCATTATAAATTGTTCATTGAAAGTGAAGAAAAATAATAACGATGGATCTGGGAAAGGAGTATGTTCCAAACATTTTGGTTTTTGTACAGTGCATTATAATGGATTAATCTTACCACTTTTGCTTCGGTTCAGAACTGTAAGGCATACCTAGGGATTTAAGGGTGTATGAGGCAGGTGGAAATCAGTATGATCGGACGGGGATTCTTGAATAGCGATTGTAATGCCCCAGAATAATCCTCTCAGTGTTTCTAACCATGACTGTGCTACAATCAAACTAGACACGGTCCCCACAGACTCCATCCTAAGAACTGATGCTTGCTGGCATATGACATGTAGGGCCTAATCCAAAGCCCACTGAAGACAACAGGAATCTTTTTATTGAGTTCAGATTAGGTCCTTAGAGATTTTCAGTTAGTTCACTGGAAGATCTTTAGCAAAGTTGGATGTACTCAATAAAGCTTCTTATTCCCTCAATCAACTAAGTGGTATTAATAGAAGGCTTTTTGTTAGCTTTGACACAACCATGACGTTCTATTCTTGACAAGATAGAAGGAATCAAATATCATTTGAGTTGGTTATGTCTTTGTTTCTTTACATGAAAGGCATCGCTGTGTTGAAACCTTGGCCTTTTGACTGTTTTATCTATTTAATAATGATAAATATATTTGACTTCTATAGGTACTACAGTTTTAGAAGCTACCAGCCCTGCCTATCTTCCTAAAAAGATTGCGATTAATAAATAGTTTGAATGGAGTGTAAAACAAAAATATTAACCCTAAAACTTGCACATATTTGATTGTATTGTTATTTTAAAGGAAGTAGGTAAAAGTGCTGAACTTGAAATGTAATTAGAGGATCAGCATCTGGCATGAAAGTTGCTAAAAGGCAAACCTATTTGTGAACTATAGCCATTAGTCATAATGTTTGAGAAAAACTCAGCGTTTTGAATGTCTATCTACTTCTGAAATATTCAGATTTAGAAAAACTGCAACACCAATGAAATATCTGTAATTTCTGCATGAGTATTGGCTACAAAGTTCCAATCATATGGGGGTATCCAGTACTGTAACATCAGCCAAAAATTAGAGAGAAGGTAGATACTAAAAATTCCTTGCCTTTCCTTAATGCCTGAACAAGCTCCCTTCCTAATACCCCCCTCACCCAAATACCATCTCTTTTCTTTGGGTACTTGTTGGGATACCATAGTCTACCTACTTCCCCAAAGTGGCACCTCTGTCATTACAGTATTCATCATATCAGCAACCTACATACATTATTAGAATACTCAATATTTGCAGTATCACACCCAAAACTACATTAAAAGGATTATTAAGGTTGCGAAGTCAAGCACTCAACCGTTAAGAAATGCCAGAATTAATATTGCCTGTACAACCTTAACTTAGCCCTCATGCAGTCATCCCCTCTCTAGCTCCTTTTCCAAGGCTCATCCCTCCCTGGTTTCTTGTCCTAGACTCTTTGCTCAGCCAGTCCCAGTCCCCATCCCAGCTCCTTGTCAGATCTATCTCACCTTTCCACTCCTGGTAGTGTTCTCCCCCTACTGGTTCCCAGTCCCCTTGCCCAGCCAGTCACCAGACTCCCATCCGTGGTTCCCATTCTTAGAAGTATCCTTGTCCAGCCAGTCTCAGTCTCCCTTCATCCCCCTGTCCAGCTTCTGTGTCCCAATCTTCTCCTTCACCCCCTCCCCATCCAGCTCTTGCCCCCCCTCTGCATTTGAGTCAGGTAGGTCCCTGCTGGTGTGTGGAGGAGGAAAGTGGGGGTACTGATAGCAGAGGAGGAACAGTCTTCCTGCTCTTAATTCCAGTGCCTGGCCCATCCTGGCCTGAAGCAACCGGGAGCACCAATTACAGGGAAAGTCCAGCTTTGTCCCTGTAGCGATAGGTTAGAGTATACTCACTTTGTGGGGATGGCACGTGTAGTCTGGTTGCACATAGGAAGTGTTAGGGGCTGGAGGATGCTCGGTATGCATGGATTCTTTGGAGAGTTTAGCTGCTAAACTCCGCAAAGTCTCTGAAAAAAATCTCACTATGCACATACACAAAGGCATAACTTGACCAAAACTGGGCAGATTTTCACAGAAACAGCAAAAGGCACATTCTTAACAGGAGATCCACCTCCTTCCATCCTTGCTCCAAAACATGGGGGCACTAAAGCTTCTCGAAGAAAAAAAGTCACAACATTACAAAACATTTTTCCTCAGCTTCATTCTTATAAATGGCTGAACTGTTTTGGCTGAAGCTTCCAAAAAATACTCAGCCTGAGGTAGACACCCATGATGGAATTTTTTTTAGCCCAAGCAGTTAACATTTAGGAAATCTATAAGCAACTGAAAACATGGAAAGTGCTAGGGCATATTAATAATGAACAAGGAAGTGCTAAAATTGTAGCTTGTAATTATACTAGATATAAATGAGTAATGTTATACATTGAAATAAGAGAAAAGAACGACTAGCAGCTCTCAAAAGTGGAGTTATAGTGGACAATAAAAATAAGCCTTCAAAATTAAAAGAAATTTGACTAAAATGCAACAATTAGTCTTCAAAGCTAACAATGTAAAGGTTTACTTGTGAATGTTATGCCGTTTTATAATTTATCATCATATACTATTATTGCTCATTTAATATAGACTTTATTTACCTATATCTATCCACTTGTATTGTGTTCATCATATCAGATTTTTGTTGTAACTTTGATTTACTGGCAGGCTGAATTAATGTGTTATTTGTATATCTTTTTTAAGCTGCTGACTGAGTTTACATGTTATTTGTATATCAGTACAAATGTATGATAACATACATTTGTATGATACAAATGTATGATAACATACATTTAAGTAACTGTTAGTGCCTAGAACTTTTCGTATGGGTAACTTTTTTGTTAAATCTAAATACATACATAATAAATTATCAAATTCAGAGGGTTATCATACATTCTAGTGCTCCTTCACAATGTATGCACATTCGCCTCATGCAACCTGATGGAAATTAGCTGTCTTTTTATAGTGTTTTAAAGTAATTTTCATTATTTGAGTGTTGCCTATTATATTACTGTTGCCACAGGACTCCTATGAAATACTCCTAAGCATATTCAGTATGATGATTTAACCCGTAGTCCCTGTCACTTTCTAGAACACCATTCAAGGCTTCGCTGTGAGCTGCCTTATGTGCTTGTGCAGGGTAGTATGGTTACTTAATCCCCTGTATGGGATGTGTGTGTGTCAGTCCCCCCAGTACTCTCTGTACCAAAAGTGCTGAAACAATTTGTACAGTTTGGGTGCTGAGAGCCATTTAACCAAACTGTAAACCTTTTATATGATGGAAACCACTTCAAACCATGGGGTGCGTCTGCATCCCCAGCACCTCTCGTTCCAGCAACTATGTTCTGTACCAGAGTTAGCTACCTTCTAGTCATACACTCATGGTAGGGGGTAACTTCACAGGCATCCTTCCCCGTTAGCCCCCTCTTGCAGGTTCCTTACAAGCTCCACACAGTCTAATTTGAGGCTAACAGTGCCCCCACCTGGGACTAGTTTAATAACAGAAATGGTTCAGACAATCATCAGATTCCCAACACAAACAGAACACAAAAGTTCACACTCAGACCTAGTTCTTCTGCCACATACAAAGCTCTTCTTCTGTGCCAATCTGCTTCACCCAAAATTGCCAGTCTCAGCCTTTCCTGGCGCAGTTCAGCTCTCTAGGCCCTAAATTACATCCACCCTGTTTCCAGCCTGGAATGCAGACCCTGGACTAGGCTCAATAGGCTGCAGACTGGACCAGCCAGAGTGGTTGCAACAGTGCAGAAATTTGGCTTAATCCAATCTTCACAGTGTGACTGTAGGGCAGCAATGTGGATGGTCAAGAATGTGGTGGAGGAGGGCACAATTAGATGGGAAGGTGGACCTTGTTATCCTTGATGATGCAGCAGTTAGATTGCTGAACAATCTATATATCAACTTTCAGAGTAGCAGCCGTGTTAGTCTGTATTTGCAAAAAGAAAAGGAGTACTTGTGGCACCTTAGAGACTAACAAATTTATTTGAGCATAAGCTTTCGTGAGCTACAGCTCACTTCATCGGGTGCATTCGGTAGAAAATACAGCGGGGAGATTTTATATACGTAGAGAACTTGAAACAATGGGTGTTACCATACACACTGTAACCAGAGTGATCACGTAAGGTGAGTTACTACCAGCAGGAGAGCGGGGGTGGGGTGGGGGGGAACCTTTTGTAGTGATAATCAAGGTGGGCCATTTCCAGCAGTTGACAAGAATGTCTGAGGAACAGTTGGGGGAGGGGGGGAGATAAACATGGGGAAATAGTTTTACTTTGTGTAATGACCCATCCACTCCCAGTCTCTATTCAAGCCTAAGTTAATTGTATCCAGTTTGCAAATTAATTCCAATTCAGCAGTCTCTCCTTGGAGTCTGTTTCTGAAGTTTTTTTGTTGAAGTATTGCCACTTTTAGGTCTGTAATCGAGTGACCAGAGAGATTGACGTGTTCTCCAACTGTTTTTTGAATGTTATAATTCTTGACGTCTGATTTGTGTCCATTTATTCTTTTATGTAGAGACTGTCCAGTTTGGCCAATGTACATGGCAGGGGGGCATTGCTGACACATGATGGCATATATCACATTTGTAGATGTGCAGGTGAACGAGCCTCTGATGGTGTGACTGATGTGATTAGGCCCTATGATGGTGTCCCCTGAATAGATATGTGGACACAAGTTGGCAACGGGCTTTGTTGCAAGGATAGGTTCCTGGGTTAGTGGTTCTGTTGTGTGGTTGCTGGTGAGTATTTGCTTCAGGTTGGGGGGCTGTCTGTAAGCAAGGACTGGCCTATCTCCCAAGATCTGTGAGAGTGATGGGTCATTCTTCAGGAGAGGTTGTAGATCCTTGATGATGCGTTGGAGAGGTTTTAGTTGGGGGCTGAAGGTGATGGCCAGTGGCGTTCTGTTATTTTCTTTATTGGGGCTGTCCTATAGTAGGTGACTTCTGGGTACTCTTCTGGATCTGTCAGTCTGTGACTTGTACTCATACAGAAGTGGTCTCTTATGCAGGGTTTGTATTAACTCCGAAATCTTGCTGTAAAAGAGTAATAGAATATGATTACAATTACATTGTATTGTAATGCATGTGAACAAGGGAACATAATTATGCCTGTGACAATAGTCCTTGATGGTCAAACCAGGGCTCTCTGGATCTAAAAGTGTGGGCCCCTCCTGCTAGAGCTAAAGGACCAGCTCTGCTAGCTTGGAGACAGTAGCTGATTCATAACCTCTGTATGTGATCTAGCCACTAGAGGTGCACAAAAAACCCAAACAAACCCAGACTATTTGCATAGCACTCTTAGCTTTTGTATTTCTAGGCTTCTGATTGCTTAGCTGAGCAAATTTAATACTGCCCTAATACAGTTTATGCCTCTACTATGTAAACCTAAAACAGTATTTCATTGTTCTCTATATTGCCTTAATACATAACATATGCTAAATTTTCAAAAAGGGTACAGTGAGTGCAATTACAGATGTATGCTAGTATATATTATGCCTGCATTGGTGCATACAGGCTGACATTGGAGGTAAAAATGGGAAATTGTGCATGCAAATGAGTCATTAGCTACTTAATTATCTGATTTGTCCATGCACGTATCAAGTTGTATGGGTGCGAAAGATGCAACAGCATTTTTTTAAAAATAATTTTCCTGAGAAGCTTATGGATGTGATATAATAGATATACAATGGACTCCACTATGGTGTCCTTTGGGAAAAAAAATTGCCTCTATGATACAGTATGGTTAAGCCAGTGTTGCTGGGGAAATCAGAAGTTAATTTTCTGACTTCATCTGACAAAAATATCTTTAATGCTGCACAGATTTTAATAATTGTACTTAATTTCCTTGTTTCAGTTGAAGCCCCTTCTCCTTCCTACAAACCAATGATTTTGGTGGAGGATGGTGAATAGGCCATGGAGTCTCTGCTGCTTTCCATACTCCTGACTTCAAGAAGAGAAGATCTACTTTTTTGGGGGGGGAGGTGTGTGTATATGTGCAAAGTATATTTTCCTTTGTGATGACAATGAATGTGCCAAGTTTGAACTTTTAAAACAAAACTAATTCTTGATTTTAGCAGAATATTGCCTGTATAAGAAATCAGGACAGACAGTAGCAGGGGAAACTATTAATCTCAAACTCATTTTAGGTGGGTAAGAAGCATTTCAGCTTAAGTTTTAAATACAGCGCACTTCTTGCATGAATTGTTCAGTGTTAGATTAGCATTAAAAAGTTTAACAATCCAAGGATATGGCCTGAGAAATAATAAAAATCCCACTATATCCTCCTAATACATTTGTTTACTTCTATCAGGGCTAGCTTTAGTCACGTCTATAATTTAGTCACGTCTATAATTTCTATAATTTAAGGGTTATTTATTACTTTGAAGCCTTACTCTTTAAAACTTTTAATTTATTTGTTTTATATATATATATATACACAAGAACCACATAAAATTACAAATACCAGAAAATAGGGGCTTTTTAATATCGTTATTCTGTTTAATCATCTGCAAAAACAACAGGAGAGACAAAGATTGTCACATAGCTTCTGCCAGTGGAATCTGAAACAATGAGTGATGTTTAAAAGGTTTGAAAAAAATCAATATAGATGATACTTGTTCCTTATTGATTAGGCCAGTTTAACTATACAATATTGGTGTTCAAAAACTAGTCAGCTGGAAACCAAATTAATATCAACAGCAGGTGGCAGTGCGAGCAAAGGTTGTGTCTCTATGTGTAATCAGCCAGGACTGGGAATATGACAGCTCAAGCCAGAAGTGAGTTAATTTATTTTGCATAGAGCCAAAGTCATGTGACATCTTTGTAAATGACTAACCAGACTCTAGTTACAGCAGTTGTTTCAAAAGTTATTCAATGCTGAAAATTTAAACTGATAAGGTTAGGTGCATATATTTTCAAGACTCTTATCCTGAGTTCTTCCAACAGGTTTTTCTTTATCAGCTGTATCTATAAAATACCAAGCTTGGTTTGTTGCTTGCTTTTAAAGTATAATTGATTTTTAACTCTAAAGGAAGTATCAAAAATAATCAGAGCTGGGGCTCTGAAATTTGGGTCTCAGAGCCCTGCGTCCAGCCTAAGCATGAATGTTTATACTGCTGTTTTTAACCCTGTAAGTGAGCCCCAGGAACCTGAGTCAGTTGACCTGAGCTCTGAGACATGCTGCCCTGGGCTTTTTTTTTCTTCTTTTTGCGATGTACATGTACCCTCTGTGTCTACAGCCTTGGTTCATTATATGCATGGGAATTACTAATATATTTCTGTTTTAATTAAAATATGTATTTTTTTTTGCTTCTCTATGCACACACAAGGAAAGTCATGGGCTTCTCACATTGGTGTAAACTAGGAATAATTCGATGGTGTTACACCACTGTGAGTAGAGTTAACACTCGCTGGCGAGCATGGGGCAGTTCATTCCTCTCAGACCTGATGTCTCATGCTCTCTGCTGACACAGGCAGACATCCCTTTTATAAGTTACAACCAAGAGGACTAATTCCTTTTTAAAAACTGAAAACTGATTCTCTAATGTGATCAACTAACTACAGAAGCCAGAGGCCCAGCAATGGACTAATAGTTTCTATACCTTGATCTAGCTCTATCTTAGTAATTGGTAATAGGGTATGGTAAGAAGTGTAACAACTGCATACTATATAAGAGGAAGAGTTTCTAAATTGAAAATCTTTCAAGGAGATTTTCAACAAGGTATCAGCAGGTTTTTAAAGTTTTTTAATATTCATCTTGAATTCAGTTTCACATAAGTTTTGTTAAAAATTATTATGAATGGTAAACAGTGTAATAAGCCCCTGATTGATTGTATGTGATTGTCATTTATAGAAGTAAAATGAAAAGCCAGGCAAGTCACCATTTTCTGTAGTATCTGGCTGATGAATCTTGCCCATATGCTCAGGGTTTAGCTGATCACCATATTTGGGGTTGGGAAGGAATTTTCCTCCAGGGCAGATTGGAAGAGGTCCTGGAGATTTTTCTCCTTCCTCTGTAGCATGGGGCACAGGTCACTTGCTGGAGGATTCTCTGCTCCTTGAAGTCTTTAAACTACGATTTGAGGACTTCAATAGCACAGATATAGGTGTGAGGTTTTTTGCAGGAGTGGTGGGTGAAATTCTATGGCCTGCGTTGTGCAGGAGGTCAGACTAGATGATCATAATGGTCCCTTCTGGCCTAATATCGATGAAATCTATGAATCTATTTCATAAAGAGGCTCAGGTCATCTTCAAAACTAAGGTACCATGCCTCAAAAAGTCTGACTTTATCAAGTTCGGCCTGTGGTAATCTACGTTTTAAATTAAAGCACAGCTCATTCCAAATCAATATAATTAATTGATTTGTACACATTTCAAGTAGAACTGCTTTCTTTGGATTTTGAGTATTGAATGTGCACTGCAGTTAAAGCATCTTTTCTGCATAATTAAATCTATATTTGTTGGCTTTTTCATTGAGTTGAAATGGACTTTAAAAGGCAGAAATGTAAGGTAAAGCAAAAATTATGCACCCCCATTATTTAGTCTCTTTTTAAGGCATGGATGTAATTTTTTTTTTCTGTGAAAAATAAAAGATGGAAAAGGAGTATCCTGTGTTTTGATTTAATTTGCTAGAACTCTTTTAACTGTTTCAAGTCTGGATGCAATGGATCAGAGAGCCTCTTTCAATGGAATTGCCAGGGTGCCCAAACAGACATTTTGTTGTTCTGGTGCTCAGCATCTTTCAGTTCAGGCTCCTTTTGAGTAGTGATGCCTTTGCTTAGAAATGTAGCATTGTGTGGTAATGTGATGCAATTTTTACACAGTACTATGGGATAAACAATGGATGGTAAAGGGATGACTTCTCTTTTTGGGGTTACGGAAAGATTTAGGTGTTGGTCTTCTGTGGGGGTAAAAGGAATCATAGGATCTGATGATATGGGTGACTATGAATTGGTATGAACCAAAATCAATGGTCAGTATTATCAGAGCTTTGCTAAGGCAAAACCTGGATAAGTGTCTGATCTGTTAATAAACTTATGAATCTGACTCCTTCAGCATTATTATTTGTGTTTAATAATGCCTAGAGGACCCAGTCAGAACTGGGTCCCCACTGTGTAACGCACAGTAAAAAACACATTTTTAGAGATGCCCCCCTCCCCAAAGTGCTTATAATTTAAGAAAACAAAGAACAGGCAAAGGAAGGTGGACCAGGATATTACATGCAAACAAAAGGATGACTGGCACATATGTAGTTAATTGACTTTTATCAAGTTTGTTTTGCCTGTTCCCCAGAAGATAAGAAACATTAAAGTTGGGAAAAAGGGAAACAGTTAAAAAAACAATATACATATACACTGACTGTCACAGTGTGGGACTCACCCCTGCGGCGCCTCCTGCTGGTCTCTCAGGGAATTAGCTCTTCCAGCCTCTGGAGTACCCTCTGCAGGCCCATGTCCCGCTTGCCGCTGGCCCCCGTGTCCCTCCTGGAGCCTGGTGCCCTTTTACCCAGGGTGCTGCCTCCTGGCAGTACCCCCACAGTCTCTGAGTCTCCCCTCCCTGGGGAACCCCCACCCACTATCCCTACCTCTCTTCAGTCTTTGGCTACTGCAGTCACCATTGAGCCCCCGCACACTGGGGTGGGCTGCAGTGTATAAGCCAATCATCACAGGCAAAAGGGGTTTGGACCTGCTGCCTCTGCCTACCCGTGGGCTGCCCCCTGCAACCTCAGTACCCTTTTTGGCCTTCCACTAGGCCTGCAGCCTGGGGGATTTCCAGGCCGGAGCTCCCCAGCTCCTCTGGCCTTCCCCCAGCCCTGCTCCACCTTAGGTACCCAGGTACACTTCCCCAGCATCCAGACCCTTCTCCCTCTAGAGAGAGAGAGAGAGAGAGAGAGACTGCTCCTGGCCCACTGTGCTCTTATAAGGGCCAGCTGAGCCCTGACTGGGGCATGGCCACAGCTGAGCCTGCTTCCCCCAGTCAGCCCAGGCTGCTTTTAGCCCCGTCACAGCCCTCTCCTGGGCTGTTTTAAACCCTTGAAGGCTGGAGCGGGTGACCACCCTGCTACACTGACCATCTGTTTCCGATCCTCTGTCCGTTCACGTATCCAGGCAGAGTTCCTCTGGGTGGCGTCCACTGGCTCCCTTGACGTCTTCGAGGAGCAGTGGGTGCTGTCCACGGTGTCCCCATCAGACTCCCTTCTTTTGACCCTTTGACCGCACTCCTGTCGCTGTTATTTCATTAGTTGTCCCCCAAAATCATTTGGTTTCCAGGTCCTGTACAGATCCTCCCCTTAGGCTGGGTGGTGGTGGTGGTGGTGGTGGGGGTCCTTCAGGGGTGGGCCCGCCCCCGCCCCCGCCCCTTCCCGGAACCCAATAGGTACACTGACCATCTGTAATTAGTATCACTATCTCGAACATACCTACTCACACACAATCTGATGTCTACACTGTCTGAGACTTTGTACTAGAATCTGTATTTCACAGGAAACACTATAATATATTCTGTTTTTAAAACGTCTGGTTTGTTTAGCTAAAAACAGACACAAAAGAGTACTTACTATAGGAAAACTTTTTCTGCTTTAATAGTTACTATGAAGAGCCCTTTTAGAAGACAGTGAGAAAAAAATCAGGGTAAAATAAGTTAATGTTCTCTGTGAATATCTCTAGCTGTGTTTAAAACAGGTAAGGATTTTTAAGTCATGCATTTGCATTGATTGGAACAAGAATGTAAGAATGTTCTAAGGAAGCTGAGGTACTTGGTAAATAATATTTGCATAAACACTAATTACTAAATATTTGTTTTATAGACCATTACATTGTATTGTTATACAGCAGAGAAAAATGTCATCAGGTGCCTGATAAACGATGGAAATAGAAAAGCTTCATATGGAAGGGGAAGAATTTTTCCTATAAGCAAAAAGAGATTAAATGCTAGATCCTCTACAATGTAGACACAGTGGTTTGAACACTTGCTTTGCTCAATTGCAAAACTGGCCTGCATCACTTTCAGGATTATAATAAGCACAGGAGAGAAACTTACCATTTTGTTGCATGTAAACCAGTATCTAGTTATATGCTAATACCAAAGCAGTAGTTTTTAGGATATTAGTAGAAATAGATTTTGTTGAACCATTGCTCCCACATTATACTAGAAAACCAACCATTTCCATTGCTGGTATTACATATGGATAAAGACTACCTCATTGTTTCTTAATACAATGCAAAGGGTTCAGTGGACATTAAGATTTATGTGCAGACTTGATCCTCAGTAGAATTAAATTAGCATAACTTCTCTGACTTCAATGGAGCTATGGCAATTTACACTATCTTAAAATCTGGCCCATTCTGTTCAAATGCCATGCATCTGGCAGTGTGATAGCTTACCTTTGAAACCAAGCACACATTAGCTACAGTATAGTACAGGAACCTGATCAGTTAGTTATTTGGGGAAAACAGATTTACTCAAAACAGAGGCTTTCCTCGCTGTGGACACAGTTGAGCTGTCGGTTCAAGAACAAAATATGTAGTAAAGGATGAAATGATTACTGATGTAGAAGGGAAACCAGACTGCACAGAATTCATGGTATGAATCTTTTGAAGGATTGCTAATCTTTGCATAAAGAATTACCCTGGCCATGCCAAAGTCTGTTTATTTGGAACCCTGTATTCAGACCTGATATCTTCATTTACTGTCATTCTGGGTACCTAGCACTGCTGAAAATAAGGCATCTGTGGCATAAGCCTCAGTAGTGTAAACTAAAGGTGCAACATGGCCATTTAATGTGATTATTCATTGTTAACTAAAAATTACTGGGAGGCATTCTTCCCTTTGTTATGATAGCTGTACATCATAGGGACTGTTTTTCCAGAGGCTTTAAAAGCTCCTCCACCAGTGAGGGAGAATTTCTCTGGCTCAGGCTCAGGCTCAACATAGGACAACTTTAAGCTGTTCTACACAGTCCTCCTTGCTTTAGGGGAATACCTGTGGACAGTGATACCATAACACATTCTGATGTGGCCATTCTGGGCAGCTTTGGGTTGCAGGACTGCTGTAACTTACAGCAGCTCTCTGGGCTGCCTCCGCTAATGGCCCCTGACCAGGTTGAGGCTGTAAAGGTGGCTTGTAGCCACCTCTTCTTCACCACCACCTGGGCTCTGTCTGTTTGCGCTGCCCCTCTGAGGCACCACACACAATCTCACTAAATGAGTAGTTTTAGAATTAGTATTTCTTGTTTAGTAATTATAGTTTCTCTTTCGTTCCTTATTTTCTTTCTCTGAGATGGATTTATATGCTCCTATGATTAACTAGCTTTGTATTCCAGATGTGTCAGAAAATCCAAGCGAGCAGATTACCTGTTTCACCTATTAGGAGAGTCACATTCCACAATTCTACTTTGCAAGCTACAGAAAAATTCGGGCATATTGTAGCATGTCCTCAGTGAATGTTCTAGGCTTTGAGATGAAAAGTGACTAAGAAAGCTCTTCTTTGATTATAGATGAGCAAATATTATGTTAATGTGGAAATGGAGTCTGTGACCTCCATTACAGCAACCATTCTTACCAAAGCACACTATCTGCACATTAATACTATCATGACCCGCTACTTATATTAAAGTGTTGCTGCCTTAATTAAAAATTCCTCTTCTAAATGTGCTCAGCTGTTGTATGGCATGAACTATAGTAGAGCTATAACACATACGAAAAGACACAAATATGTTAAATAAAAGCTCAGCATTGCTATGTGCACTTTGCACAAGTCCTCTTGAATACCTAGAAATATAAATTTACCACTAGAGGGTGCACACTGGCCAGGTATTGCAGAAAAGAACAAACATTGCTCCTTGGATTTTTGTAAGGAGCTGAGAGAACCATGTCTGAGGAACCCTAAATGTTTAACATTTCAAGGGGCATTCAAAGGTTTCTAGAAAATTTTTCTGAGCATCTGTCTGAGCCTACAGCAGAGTATACTCAGGGCAACTTTAATGTTAGCTTTCTTTCACAGTTTCTTCTGAAAAACAAGTTGTCATCGTGTTCATTCTTGCAAATCTAAAATATGTTTGGTTTCAGAGTAGCAGCCATTTTAGTCTGTATTCACAAAAAGAAAAGGAGTACTTGTGGCACCTTAGAGACTAACAAATATGTTTGAAACTCTTTAAGATTGTAGAGTCAATAAAGAGTTCAATTTACACTTTGATAGTTTCAGGTATTGCTCCTTCTTACAATCTGAACCTTGTAGGATTATTGGCTGAACTACAAGTAATCACAGAAAGTTCACCTACATTTCATATTATACCATTAACCTAAGAAAGCTTTAACGAGAACTTCACTTCCCCTGGGGAGTTGAGATTAAGTGCACCATAGAAGCAGGGAGCATTTGGTAGCATTGGGAATCAAAGAATATAATAATTGAGGCAGAAGATTATGTACCATGAAAATTTCTGCTTTGAAATTTTCAAGTACTGAGAAGATTGGATTATTCAGTCTAGTTTTTAATCTATTGGGTGAAATCCTTATCTTTGCTCCAGATCCTGCGTGCTGCGCAAAAGTCAGGAGACCTTTCAAAAGGCCCTAAAAGCCCCATGTCCAGCTGTAGAGTGGGGATTCCCCCAGTGCAGAAATTGTGGGGGGATAGCCATTAGGCTGTCTTCTGAAAACATTCTTGCAAGCCCTAGCAATGGGAGCCTGCCAGGGGTGGAGCTGGATACAGAAAGCATGTGTCGGGGGTGAGGCTGCATCACACAGCACTGCTGTGATTCCAAGTAGTGCTGTGGTCCATAGGGCAGCCGGAGGAGGTTTCTGTAACTTAAACAAGCCCTAAAGGCTGTCTCCATCCCCCAGAGCAGCCCAGGATCATGTCTTAAAGCTACCTTAGCCCTGTCTTCCCTCAGGCTGCACGTTCAGTGCTGCATCTCATAGGGTGTGTCTACATTGCAGCTGGGAGCATGTTTGTACTCAGGTGGCTAGCCGAAGCTGCCACTTGAGCTACTCCCAGCTACGCTGCTATTTTTCATGCACTAAATTAAGCAGAGCTAGCATGTGGCTAGTATGCTCTGTGAGGCATACTCATAACAGCTGTGTAGACACTCTTAGAAGGGCACCATAGAATCTCACCATTAGCTCTAGGCTTTAATTATATCTATTTTTCAAAATAGATACATTAAAAAATAACCCACTTTTCATTCTTCTGACATACTGGTCTGGATTCAGAGGAGTAGGTAACAAATAGATGTTAATTTTGCCAACAATTCCAGCTTACCAAGTATAGTGCTTACTACCATGAATATTTCAAGTGACTTCAGTGGGACTTCATCTGATAGTAAATGTTCAGAGGATTGTGCCCTTAATGATGAAGAATCAGATTTTCAAAAGAGCTCAGACCCCAGAAACTCCCATTGAGGATGCTTTTGGCCAGTCTTTTAATTACAGTTGCCGGGTGTCTGGTTTTTGAACAGAACACCCAGCTGAAAAGGGAGGCTGGTGGTTCTGGTGTGCTGACCGGGCTGTTAAAAGTCCAGTTAATGCAGGACTGTCAGGCTCCTTACCCAGCTCCGCATGGATCCCAGAAGCGGTGCCATGTCCCTCGGCTCCTAGGCGGAGGGACAGCCAGGGGGACTCTGCCCCTGCCCTGAGCACCGGCTCTGCAGCTCCCATTGGTCAGGAACTGTAGCACAGAGAGTCCCCGTTTCCCCTGCGCCTAGGAGCTGAGGGACATTTTGCTGCTTCCACCTGAGTCAGGTAAGCACCATTCAGAAACTGCACCCCCTCCCACATCCCATCCCCCGGTCCCAGGGGTTAGTAGAACTTGAGTTACGAGGCTCTGGCTTTGTTAATCTGGGGCTTGAGCCCACTCCAAACTCCTTCCTGGAGCCCTCACTCTGACCCCCCGCCTGTGCCCCAACCCCCTGCTGCAGCTCAGAACCCCATCCTGCACTCCAAACCCCTCACCCCAGAGCCTGCACCCCTAGCCCAGAGCCCATACCCCCTCCCAAACCCCAACCCTCTGTCTCAGCCCGGAGCCCCCCTCCCACACTCTGAACCCCTGGGTCCCAGCCCAGAGCCCCCTTCTGTACTCCTCATCTCCAGTCCCACCCTGGAGCCCACACCCCCAATCAGAGCCCTCACCCCCTCTCACACCCCAACCACCTGCCCCAGACCACAGCCCTCTCTCACACCCTGAACCCCTCATTTCTGGCCCTACCCTGGAGCCCACACCCCCTGCTGGAGCCCTCACCCTCTCCTGCAAGCCAACTTCCTTCCCCAGCCTGGTAAAAATGAGCAAGTGAGGATGAGGGAGAGCAAGCAACAGAGAGGGGGGTATGCAGTGAGTGGGGGTTGGGGCCTTGGAGAAGGGCAGGGCAGCAACAGGGCCTCAGGGCACGGGGTTTGGTTTTGTGCAATTAAAAAGTTGGCAGCCCTACTTTTAAAGTATAAGGTTGTCTAAGCAGGGAAGTCTATTGTACAGATTTGACCAATAACAACACACAAGCTTAGGTGCTGTGATCCTTTTAAATATTTATCTGAACATAATTTGTGTTCCAGAAACATCTCTCTGTTTTATTAAAAAAACACAGTAAAAAGGTAATCCCCAAATTATCTGCTTTCAACCTTTAATGAATAAGAATGTTGCTAATTGATTAAAATGTAAACAATAAAAATCCTTTTGTTAAGTATTTGATAAATCGGGCCCTAAATATCATGTTGCATTACGGTGGTTTTGATCACGTTGGCTTATGGAATGCATTTCCCTTCTTATTTTTTTTTATTTTTGTTACAGATCACTGCAGATGTCAGTTTTGTATCTTCTTTATATTTTGATTGCTGAAATTCTTGTTGGTAGAAATAAAGTAGGTACCCCAAGCCAGCCCTAGGATGTGTGAATTCTGTGGTTTCTTGTAGTACCCTGTTGTGGGGCAAGTACACCCCATCAGCCTTTGGGGCAGAGGGAAAGGTGTTATAGCCCCATGGCTGAGGCCATAGTCAATATGGCTGCCCTCTCTTGCAGGGTCACATGGCCTAGTGCCCAGAGTCAATATGGCTGCCCTCTTAGTCAGGGCTGTGTGGCCAAACAATCACTGGGGAAGTGGACCACCATCCAGGGGTGGGTGGAGGCCAGGGTAAGGAGACCCAGGCCCTCCCTGCTCCACCAGATCGCAACCCAGAGCCCTGATAGCAGCAAACAGATTCACTACTAGGACAGTGGGGATCCATCTGAAACACACTGCCTTTGTCTCAGTCCCACAACTGAAACTACGTCTAGTTCCCCTGGGTTACTTCCTACCCTGTTTTCCAACATTGATATCCACAAGCCTTCTGGGCCTCTGGGGTCATTGGCTTGCAAACCTCCTAATGACTCCATCCCCTTTTGGGCTTCTGCAAGCAGCCAGGTATCCACCTGGGTCTCAGCATGCTTGGCCTCTGCAATCTGGGGCTCCAAGAGGGAGCCTGCAATGTGTATCCTCTCTCCCCAGCAGTCACAGGAGTGGCGAGCAAGTGTGGCTTCCTCTGCCCACAAGGTAGGGTTAACCCCTTCTTCTCCAGTGTGGGGCAAGTACATCCCGTCACATAGCCATTTTCCTATGGTACTCATACGTGTCTAAAATAGCAGGACTGGGTGCATCAGCTGTAAAATTTTCCTCTTAGAGTATGCCTATAGTGTAATGCAAGCCATGGGTTGGTAGAACTTGGGTTAGCAGACCCTGGGTTTGTTAACCTAGGGCTTGAGTGTCTATACTCATTTGTAACCCTAGGTAAGGGATCGGCAACCCTTGGCATGCGGCCCACCAGGGTAAGCCCCCTGGTGGGCCAGGCTGGTTTGTTTACCTGCCACATCCACAGGTTTGGCTGATCGCGGCTCCCACTGGCCGTAGTTCGCCACTCCAGGCAAATGGGGGCTGCGGGAAGTGGCGTGGGCTGAGGGACGTACTGGCTGCAGCTTCCCTGTCCTAGGTTATGAATTGTTGAACCCTGTGTCTCAACCTTGGAGTCCAGCCTCTACATGGCCTTATGCAGGCCTGAGTCCGACTACCCGTATACCAGATTTCCTAGTGACCTCTCAAAATGTGACTGCTCTAGCCTTTTGTTAGTGGTGCAATGTGGGAAAACTTGATTGTCCTTCAAACCTGAGGACAAAGAAAGTCATCTCATGAGATCGTGGAATACTTTTGGCATTCTCCCAGAACATGAGTCCAGATGGGTTGTGTCTACACTGCAAAGCAATATGGCTTGAACCCTGGTCCCTGCTTGACTTAGGCTTGGACCCTCCATGCCTGTGGGATCCTGGGACCCTGGGTCCAAGCCCTGAGTTAGTGCAGTTTGTGTGTAGGTGGAAGGAGGATTAGACTTGAGCCTGAGTTCAAACCACTGCACTGTAGGCGTACTCTGAGCCTAGAAGGCTGAAATGAGGGAGAGAAGCAGGAACCAAACTGGGGCCCTGATCATCCTTTCCCACAGAGAAAATCTACAAGAGGGGATGATTTAAGGGAGAAAATATCTATGGAAAAACACCCCCGCAACTTTGTCCTGTCAGGGAGGGGTGGTTACCACAGAGCCTACCCACTAAATCCATCAGGCCCCTGGGGATCAGTGGGAGTTACTGATGTCCTTTCCTATTCACTGGCTCTGACCCATGACTGGCCTCCTTCGTCTCTAGTTCTTAGGCAGATTGGGAGCTATGGTACCAGGCCTTCTCTGGAAGTGGCTAACCCCAGGAGGAGGGGGTGCTGTAAACAACTTTAAGAGACCAGCAGACTTTATTATCTTTTTTGACTAGTTTCTTTGGGGCCCCACCTCTTCTTTGCACTCCAACCTCTGGCCAGCTCAGTTCACACTGACTTCCCTTGTGTGAACCCCACACTGCACAGAAATCTTGATAGAGTCTAAGAAAGAGGGGGTGATACTGTGGAGTTGGCCGTCTTCTCCTTCCATGCTGAAAGGGTTCACTATCTGGCTCTGGGGAATGGATGGAGGAATGAGGGTGGGAGCCTTCTAACAGGGATAAATAGAACAGGATTAAAGTCAAACTGCAGGAGCTTGGTGGATCAGCAGTTGTTATTGGGGTTATAAAATATCTGCTTATCTCTAGCTTAGAGGCAGACTCTGTTTAGTTCTTCTTCTTCAGATATAGCATGGTGCCTATTGCTTTGCTGCAGAAGTAAATGCTGCCCATTTGACTTCCAAAGCCAAAGTGCATTGAAAGGACCAGAGCAGAAACTGAGAATTTAGAATAGGAGAGGTGATATTTGGCGGGAGGGGAGGGGGAATCATGCTGAGAACTCAGTTGGGGAAGAGGCAGTGTTACACCGCCATGTGTGCTAGACATAAAGTCATGATTCAGCTGCAGTTACACTTAAAAATAAATTATTAGGGACTCAATTCAAGATGCTTGAACACTCTGACAGATAGAAATGTCTTACACTGCTCAGAAAAAACAACAAAAATTATAACAATTTGATTTCACATTTTTAATGCTTAAAAAGTTCATACAATAGGAATATTCTTGTGCTAATCAATTAATTACATTTGTAAGTTACCTTTAAATATCCCATGTGAGAATTTAGTGGTATAAAAGATGCTATAACATCCTTGAAGAAGGAAGCCCTCTATTCATCCACAGAAAGGAGGGCCATAGTGAAAGCTTCCCTTTACTGCTCAACCACTGTACCTAAACTCTGAGCTGAAGGCACCAGCTCCAGGGCTGAGCGAGTGATTCATCTCCCAAGTGCATTAATTATTTGTCCATGCTACCGAGACTGCCAGCAATTGTAACTCACACCAGTCATGGTGGATTTCTTGATATGGAATGGACACCTGGGTCACCAAATTCATTTAATATAAAACCCCAACCATACACTAGATGGTAATGACATTTAGTCATTATCACTCTCACGTGGATTTGAACTTGTCACCTAGAGGAGAAAGGCAGTAGATATAATTATTCAGCTTCCTGAGCTCTTCAGTTCCCCCTCTTTTGTAACCTGCTCCAGTTTCAAACTACAGGCTTTTATTAAACAGTCAGTTAAGGACTATTAATAATACACACCATTTTATCAAGAGTACAGAGCAAACAGTTTTGGGGAGGGGGGAAGGAAGATCAAAGCAGGACACACATTTTCAACATAAAAAAAATGATTGAAGTAGAATCAAGAAAATTCCTGTTCGCTGTGACATTGTTTATTTCCTGATAATTGATTTGGGAGGTCAGAGGGAGAAAATATTTCTTGTTCTCTTCTGAAAAGAATCAGTGGCTGTCCTCTTACAGTCTTTCTTTCTTTCTTTTTTTTTAAAGTCATGATTTGAGTTGAACTGCTTTAGAGAATGAGGAATAACAGAAAATGGAGAACAGCTGTCAGGCAAATTATTTAGGGAAAATAAGAGGCGGGAGGAACACCTGAATACTCTTCTGCTCCTTGGCTTTTATTCATAGCCCCCTTTCTGCCTTTCATCTGGTCACATCTGTTTCTCACCATTGGTGTTTCTCTCACTCCTGCCATGATGAGTCATCGAATCCTTGTGCAGAGCTTTCAGTGGCAGGCAGTAGATGATTTTTCCATTAATGCTGATTGAGAGTGGGGAAAGACTGGCACAGCAGCTAAAAAGGCCTGGAAAACTGAAGGACTGTCTGCTGTGACCCCTATACTCTGCACTGGTGTGTAGGGACTGTCTGAGAACAGTAAGTGGTAGAATTCCATTGGTGCAGGAGCAAAGTAGAGATTATATAATGGACCCTAAGATGCTTCTCCTTTCAAGCCTGGTAGGAGGTGTGGAGGACAGACTGGGGTCAGGACTAGCAGGAGGACCAGTGTCTAATTACGCTGGGGATTTGGACTGCTGCACAGCTCATAGGCAAACCTAGGAGGTTGCCATAAGTTAAAGTAGCTCAGAATCTAGACTGATTAAAGGTGATCTAAACCCATCCTTTCCTACATACCCTTGGGTAGCCTCTCTCAAGAGGCTAGAATAGAGTCTAGACCAAAGGGGTCAGCCCCAATGGGGGCAAAATATGAGAAGGGTGAGGAGTTTGCACAAAATCTATGACTCCATTCTTACATAAATACTATCAGATCTGCACCTGGCAGGAAAGTGTGCCACTCAGCAGGGCATGTGGCTGCTTTGCAAAATGGCTGAACAACCTGAGGCTGGACTCTATGTGTCTGGCTTAGAACAAACTCTAAGACAGGAAACTCTTTTTGTTATATTTCCAGAGTTTAGTTAAGAGTAGTTCTTTTCCTGGTACCTTAAAATTCTCCCTGAGAAAGGGGCATGACTCTGACAGTGTGGGACTTCTTTGGCTGAGTTGCTGTGCTATTACAAAGTAGGATGGTTTGAGAACACTGTCTGTTGCACTATTGTACTTCATGCAGAAAATCCCATTTACAATAACTGTGCTGCATGTCTGCATAATGACAACACATTTTGTTTTTAATGCACTTGTTAGAAACGTGACTCATCACACCACACCATTTGTAAACCAATAGATATCACCATGTGCTAACAAGTCAAGTTAGCATTTGCAAGATGGTGTAACAGATAAATTACTAGTGTGAAAATTGCATTGGAATGGAATGGAATATAGCAGTGACAACCACCACAGCAAAAGTCATTTCAGTAACAAGTAAAGGCCATCTGGCCTACATACCTGCCCTTTTATAGCCTATTTTAATTCCACCTTTCTACTTTTTCAATCTCTGCCTTCTACAGAAATCCATACGTGTCTCTTGACCTCATTTACACTAATTTATTTACTCTCCAAAAGCACTAACAGCCTTACTCTGCAAGACACTGAACAGCCCATAACCAATAAGTTGAGGGTGCTTAGCACCTGGCAGGATCAGACCTCAAGTATTGTTCTGCTGAGAGCTGGTAAGCAGCTGCTGTGTTGCACTGCAGAGGAAGATGTATTTCACCGATGGGTGAAGCGATCCCTAAATATCCTTTTCCAACCTCACAGGGGTTTTGTCAGGATGAATTAGCAAACTATTCTGAAATGTTTTGAGATCTTTGGGTGTAATGTGTTATATAAGTGCAAAGTATTATTATGATTGCTATTAATAAGAATTATTAATGCTAATGAGTAGGGAAAAGATTTTGGTGAATGAGTTTGATATAATTTCACTGTGTTAAAAGCTATTAAGATGTGGTGCCATAGCTCCTTGAAAGAGTAACACAATTTACAAGACTATTTGTAAAAAAATAGGTCATAACATTTTTACTAAATACATTTAATATCCATTTTATTTTTAAAATGTACATATTACCCATGACTTGCCTAAAACTACAGGGTCATTCACTGATTGCTCATAATTTTTATTAACCATGCATATGGTGAAAATATTTAAAGTGCATTATGATTAATGAGGAGAAGCAGGTGAACAACTTTTGACCTTCACCCCCCCTTCACTAAACCTGCTAATACCAACAGCTTTAACATTTTTGTATTAAAACTACCCATTGAAAACTTATTACAGCACAATTTAAATGTAATGCTATTATAAATGAACTCTACATCAAGAAACTGGAATGGAGCCAACCTTTCCTCCCAGATCCTGAGTGTCAAGGTTTCAGATGGAACCTGCATTCTCCAGTGCTAGGCTGCCAGTCATCTCACGTAAAGCAGTAGTTACACTTTCTTTGGTGGGAGTGAAAACTCACCTTTCTGTGTAGGCTTGCTCTCTGAAAACATGGGTGTTCTTTGCAGTTGTAATTGTTCATTGTTTCTCTTCTCTGTAAGAATAAAATAAAGCAGAATAGAACATCTCAAGTAGCATAAACAAAGGGGGAACAGGAAGGAGCTTTTAAGTGGTTTTTATTTTACAGAAGCACAGGTGCACAAAAGACAAAATTTGCTGCTGGCACAGGTAGTCAATCGCATTGAGTTCAGTGGCGTTAGACCAACAATACATTTTACCTGAAGTGTTAGTATGAATAGTAGATACAAAGTTTGTTCTCATAATTAAAACCTAGGCAAACCTAGGGGTATGAGGATGTATTATGGTTATCATTGCAGTTATATTTCATTATACACACTAATGTAGATGGGAGTTCTGCATGTGCAGGGAAAACTGGCTTGGGCCTATATTGCGAATTAACAAATACCTAATAGCACAAAAAAGAGCATTACTAAACTGGATTACATGAGGTCAGCCAAAGAGTTGCAGTAGCTTTTTACCTTCCAAACAGGTAATTACTAGATTCCAGACTATGAAATATAGCAGTCTTTGAACTAGGGTTGCCAACTTTCTAATCACACAAAACCTAAACACCCTTGCCCTGCCCCACCCCTTCGCCGAGGCCCCTCCCCCGCTCACTCCATCTCTTCTCCTTCTGTCACTTGCTCTCCCGCACCCTCACTCAGGGATTGGTTTGGAGTTCAGGAGGAGGCTCAGGGCTGCGGTATGGGATTGGGGCATGGGAAGGGATACGGGGTGCGGGCTCTGGGAGGGAGTTACGGTACGGAAGGGGGTTCTGACCTGGTGCAGGGGGTTGGGGTGCAGGTGGGAGTGTGGGGTGCTGGCTCTGAGAGGCAGTTTGGGTGCGGTAGGGGGCTCAGAGATGGGGCAGGGGGCTTGGGGTGTGGGTTCCAGCCAGGCGGTGCTTACCTCAGGTGGCTCTCAGAAGTGGCTGGCATGTCTGACTCCTAGGCGGAGGGGCCAGAGAGCTCTGTGCACTGCCCACACCTGCAGACGCCGCCCCCGCAGATCCCATTGGCCGCAGTTCCCAGCCAATGGGAGCTGTGGAGCTGGCGCTCAGGGCAGGGGCAGTGTGTGGAGCCCCTGTGGCTGCCCCTGTGCCTAGGAACTGGACATGCCTGCCGCTTCCAGGAGCCATGCGGAGCCAGGGCAGGCAGGGAACCTGCCTAAGCCCCACTGCACTGCCGACTGGACTTTTAGCGGCCTGGTCAGCAGTGCTGATCAGAGCCGCCAGGGTTCCTTTTTGACCAGGCATGCCTGGCAACCCTACTTTGAACATTCTGAAAGTTTTAAAGTGCTTTCATGAAGGGCCACATATTTACACAGCTTGAAGGCAAGAATAACTCAAAGCATGCAAGATGGGAAGACTTGTTTGATATATTCCCTCTATCATCACGTTCCTTCAGTTCTCTCCCCATCCCCCTTAGGAGAAGATAATTTTGACTTCACTAGAACTATTCTGACTTTTCCTATCCTCTAAGTTTATACTTCTTGTCCATTAGGAGGAAATCCCAGATCACAGTGCAACCAGAATGGTATATGGAACGGAAGGAGGAAGGGCAGGTTTCAGAAAGGTATTATTGCACCCCTTGTGCATAATGGAGTACAGCGTGACAGGGCCTTCTTTATTCCACTGTGAAGCAGCATTTAGGGGTTTTGGAAGTGGCTATTCCATCTCTGGAGGGGCTCATGTTGCTGAAGGGAGGGGAAGGAATGTTATGGGATTTGGGCACCTAACTCCTTTATGTCCTTTTGAAAATCCTAGCCTAAGTCTTTTAAATCAAGTAGTCAAACACTTGAGCACTATACAGAGGTACTGCTGATGTTTAATTGACTAGTGATCAGGGGTGGTTCTTGGGGCAGGCGAGCAGGGGGTTCCAGACTGCTGTGCTACTCATCTTTATTTTATTTTGTGTATGTGCGTTTTCTGCTCTGATGGTCTGGCTGTTTTCTGTTTTGCTGATGATTGGTTGGATTTTTTTGTTTGCCCCCACAGAAGGGGGCACCAATTTTCCACCTTGGCCAGCAAAATGGATAGGGTAGTTCTTGCCTGTGATATACAGATGGTCAGACTAGGTGAGCCAATGATCTCTACTGACCTTAAACTCTAGGCTCATCCTTTCAGGCTTGAAGGTCCCAGATGGGCTTGGTTACACTTTGAACCCATGTTCCTAAATAATAGATGAGAGAAGAAACAGACACAACAATTCATTCATCGGTATTGCTAGAGCACTTTGGGTCATTCAAGGAGATCCTGCTTTTAATTCTTGACAAATGTACTGTGGTTTGTTGACTCTTTCATGTCATCAATTCAATTTCTTTTGAGTTCCAGTCGTACCACCCTTCTGTCCCAATTCTACAACCCATAAGTACTTGAACTGTACTTTATGAGTAGTCCTTTGACATCTCTTGAAGAGGTAAGTATTGCTCAGTGGGAATTAGGGTTGGAGAATCTGTCCCTTTATCTACACTATGACACAAAACTATCGCTGCTACTGAAGCAGCTTTTAAAATATAGTTGTTTCCATATAAACATAAGTTCTTAAGAAGATTTGTTTTCTGAATATCTTCAGAAAATGCAATAGTTTACTGAACTTTCAGATTCTCCATCACATCCTCATTCTTTTCTAAGATGGAGCTAACAGGGGCTTTTTTTTTTGTTTTGACCTCGAACTCACTGATACACCTTCTCCCCATAGCAATTTAAAGCACTGCGAACAAAAGATGCTTTTCCATGTGTTGAATCTGTCAAGCCTTTAACTAGTTTCTCCTCAGGTGTCCACTGAAGATGAAGCAGGTTTTGAACAAATGTGTCTCGAGGACTATTTGTTAGCTAATTTTTCATCTGAGTTTCCAGCTGCACCAGCAAACTGAGTAAGGAAAAAAGAAGGTTATTTTCAAGACAAATCCTTTCTCAAATGGAATCAGCAATATAGTGCTTGCTATAGATGGTTTGTGATAAATTATTTTCACCAATTATTATCTTTTGCTTTGTTACCTATACATTTATTTAAGATAGTCAGCAACAAAATATAACTAAAGATACAGGCACAGCTCTTTAAAAGCAGATTTTTCTGTCATCTCTGTCATCTCCTGGAGACTTAATTCTGAGGCTGCTGCTGTTTCTGCCATTGGAAGATTTTGAAACACTCTCTAGTAACAAAGGACATTCATCAAGAATTGGGAGTATCTATCTCTACTGAAGTTGCAGAACGTAGTAAAAATCAGCAAAAAGTCTTTGTTTCAGATGACCATGTTAAGAGCTACAAAATTCAGGACACCTTTGCTAATGCCTTTAAAAATGGTCAAAATAGTTTAGCGAAAGTAGCATTTTTTACTCTCCTACTGGGGCTGGCTTGAGAGCACCTGCACATCAGCCACACAGGAATACAAATAACTCCAGGGGCAGGCACAACCCAGGGAATCAGAGGGCTATGTGCTAAAATGTGCATACCATGCTGTTTGGCCCCTGGGGCTGCTTATGGTGCCCTAACTGTGAGTTTTGCTACAGAGGTCCTGAAGAGTGTGAGTTCCACAGGCTTCTTTGGAGGACTGAGTGTGAGGTGTGACTGTTGTAAGCTGTGGTTCCCTGCTTGGCCATATATTGTAGAGTGTGCACCTACAAACAGTCCAATCAGTGAATTTGGCTCTCCCTTCCTTTAACTCTCTGCTGAGGTTATCGATGAGGGTGTCAAATGTGAAGGTTGGTTTCATAACATGGACATCTGTAAGCTAGGAACTGGACCAAGACCACCAGACAGCCAACACATAGTAACAATATTTGGTTGCTACTGAAAATTGTCCAATGGATTCTATGTTCTATTTTGTCCTTTAAGACTAAATGATCACTTCTGACATGATATCAAGATCTCCATGGATGAGTTCCCACACTTTCCTTAGTCTCCTATCCAGATTAAGTCAATCCAGGGTTTTAGGCTCAACATTTTAGGTTTTTGAATAGTGCTCTATATCCAGCATAAGAAAGGAGAATTTAAGATTGCTCTAAATTTAATAAACTGACCCAATTCTACCTGTCTTAGTTAGTTTTATATGGTCTGCTGTCATATGTTCTCATTTTTTCAGCAAATCCAATGTGCAATGAAGCATCAAGACCCATCATTTCTAGTGATGGTTCCTCAAGGACAAAGTTGGGATGTGTGTGGAAATTTGCACTTCTGTTGCTCCTGTTGTACCTGTTTTGTGGATGACTCATCTCCAGGGCTGTCAGCCCAGCACCTTTCACAAACTCTAAAATACACTTATTTATTTAGCTATATTTCAGAAGCTTTAACAAGCGACTTAACTCCGTGTTTTGACTTTAATAAACTGGTTGCTCCTCTTTCTCTTGGGTTTTCTTAACTCCATCAGTGAAGATACAAGTGAGATTTGAGCTTTTCATGTCACAGGTCCCCTTGCACATTGAAACTAAGTTACTGAGGCAGAAGCAGTCATATTTCAGGGATGCGGTGTCACAGTGCTATTATGAAATCTTTCTCATTAAAGCCCTGTGACTATGAACCAACAGTCTTACTTCTTGGAATCAGATAATTTTAAGGCAGAGATTATATAGGCCTAGCTCGTCAGTGAAATGGGAAGCAACATCAGACTGTTGCAGCTTCAAATCAGACACTGAATTACAAGGCACGGCCTTGAAACCACATTGAATTTTAAATAAAGAATAAAAATTAGTGAAAACAAATACAAATTTGGGCCCTGATTGAGGAAAGCACTTAAGCATATACTTAAAGCTAAAAAGGTATTTAAGTGCTTTCCTGAAGTGGGGACTAAACTGAGAAAACTATAGCCTCTTGCCAAATAAACTTTTTTCATAGTCTTCTAACTGACTTCATATATTGTTCAGAACACTCTGAGTTAATAAAAAAAGTTGTCTTATGAGAACACCTCCCTGTAGTAATTTCTGTGATGTACTATTGCCAAGTTTAAATTATTTAGAATAGAAATCCTTTACAGAGGTAATAAAACTACCTGTAATAAATTCAGGGACAATATAAAACATTTTATGGTCAGTTCAGGAAGATAGTATTTCTGATAATTTTTCTGAGAAAATGAGAAAAGAATAAGATGAATGGCAGAATGTGAAGGGTTTGTACTTTGGAACAACAGAATTTCCATTGGACTGGCTGGTGTCTGATTCAAAGTTCCTTCAGTGTACAAGTTTGTTTTAATATTGTATATTTTCATTTTTGCTTATGAATTTATAAAGAGCTTTATAGTTTGTACTTCTTATTTTGCTAACATGTAGCAATTAATATCTACCATATAATAAATATTTGGGGAAGGCTAACCTAACCGGTTGTTTTACCATTCCTGATATATCTCTGGATATGTATTGGGTGGTAGGTCTTTTAGAGAAAATTATGGTGTTACAATTCCAATACACATTACCATTTTGTAAAGAACGCAGGTTGAAATGAATGCACTTCTTGAGACAAAAACTTGTCATCTTGAGGCTAGTGAAACTGATATGTGTTATGCATCCTATGTGAAGTAGCAGCTTAATATGCTACAAGTATTTCTTGAACAATGGGAGTTTCATTTTTTCAATCTAATGGATAAAATGCTTACTATTATAGGTTTTTTTGCCAACTTTTTCAATCTAAATATGTTATCTACCTTCATAAACAGGAGATTTTGAGAGAAGAAAGTGCAGAGCCCAACTGATGCTCATGCTTTATGGATTGCAAAGATGAAGGAGGAGATATAAAAAGATTAAAGTTAAAATGGAGGTAAATTCCTGAAAGCAAACAAAGGCATAAAAAAATGCAAAAAGCTTTCAAGGTTAAACTCAGTGGAATTCCTAAAGCAAAATGGACTTAAAGCCCCTTTTGTTTTGAATCACCACCACTTGTAAAGACTGTCATACAGACAGGCTTTGGTTAATTGTGAATGTTGATGCAGGTATTCTCACAAGGAAAGACTGATTAAATAAAAAAGCCAACAGCATATTAATATTTTACTTTTTGTTTAGTGTTAGATCAAAATGATTTTTCCTTGAATTTTTGCAGTGTTCAGTAGTAACCCAGCCTTTTAAAAAATATTCTGAAATATTCAAATATTTTGAATAACTGGCTTTAATTTACTGCCTTACCAGTTATGTCCAGATACCATAACAATTTATGAAGGACTATGCTGCTAGTTTTCAGAGATTTTATTTGGTATTAAAAATATTGATACCCTTTAAAGATAAGAATTGTAATCAGAATAGAATAAGAATGCCATACCATTCTAGACAGGCTCGGATTTAGGAAAGCAAGGAGCAGAAGGTTAAAACAAAGGTTGTCAAGCTAAAGTGTGTGATTTACAGAAACAATCACTGCCTTATTCACTGGAGCTGAATTTTAGTATCATCAGAGCTCATCTTTTCTGAACATCCATAATTCAAAAAATTAAATAATCTATTGAATTATATGCAATACTTCACAAAGAGCTGAAAAATATCCAATTGTAAATATGTCAGCATAAAAATCAGCGTAAGTATTAGCATGCATAGCACATTATTGATAAAACACAAATAGCTTTAGAACAGTTCTGAAAAATTCCCAGTTTGTATTTGGCATTCATAACAGTGAATTATTACACAAAGGAATAGATTTCAGTTGTGAATTCCTTGCACACCCCAATGGGAGTTTTGGGTGTGCAAAGAATACAAGATCAGGGTGACATTTTTATCAGCGTATAATCAATGTATCTTCTACCCTGCACTATTATGAATCATAACATGTATTATTTGCTATAGAAATGGACACAGGCTATAAACATTTATTCAGAGAGTTGTCTCATAATATTTGTTTGGTTTGTACTGATTAACCAGAAACAATAATTGCTGGATTAACTTTCTTCATTGTGGAACTTGTAGTAATTGACAGTGAATTCAAATTAAGCATCTTGTCTGTTGGCCAATGTTGAACCCATTATTCTATGTATATATGTATTAACTATAAGTGTCTGTTTAGTCCCTGTCTAACGTCTCCTGTATCTAGTGTATTTATAATAATAACTTGTATTGCAGTGGCACTATTCACATAACTATAAATTAAAATCTGTGGATATTTCATTGGTAAATATTTATTTTCATAGGTTTATAATTTAGCTGTAAAAAGTCTCTGGAAAGAAATTTGGCATTGAAGACATAGGCTTGGGAACATGTTTTTTCAGAAATGAGTCAGCTCATTCATTAAGGATTTTGAAGTCCTTTGTTTGAAATGGAATGGCTTCAGATGCTAAAACAATCTGCCATTTTATGACAGTAAAACAGGAGGGAAAAGGTATGTTTTTTATGTTAAGGTGTCTTCTTAGTTTGCATTTCTAAAAGTAAAATACACATGCACATAGAGAGAAGAATAAACTTTGAAGGGACATAGTCTTCCCTCTGATGTACATGATAGTTCCCTTATCTATAGGTAAACATGGGGCAGATCCTCAGCTGGAATAAACTGTCAGAGTTCCACTGAAGTCAATGGAACTACAACAGTTTATACAAACTGAAGATCTGTCTGCTTTTGTTCATTTCCCATACAGTCTGCAGAGGTTCCCTGATCTATATCATAAGATCAGGGAAGTCTGAGGAGGCAAGGACCTATCAGGTCATCCACTCCATTTCTACACCAATGGACCACAGCTTCCTATGAGATACTTTTTAGTGTTTTATCTAGTTTTGAGTGTCTTACATAATGTGATTTCCACAACTTCCTTTGGTGAGCCAGCAACGGAATCAGGCAGCTGGAACTGGAACAAGTAGGCTAGAAGACAGCCTGAAAGTCAGGACAAAGAGGCCAAGTGAGAAGCAGTGAGGTGATTAGGAAGTGGTAGAACTAGCAGGATTTTAGTCTGAACGGAACCTATGGGGAAGTAGCAGAGACAGGGTGCAGGAGGCCTGAGAGGACAGAGAGTCCTGAGAAAGCAGCTCTCCATGGAGTAATCTGAAATAAACTGTTGCAGCTAAGGTGCCTCAGACACAGGGGAATTAACAAGGGGGAGGGGGTTGGTGTGATCTAATGGTTCATTAGGCCCAAAGGAGAGATATTGAAGGGTTGTTAAAGGAGTAGTTATAAATACACCGGGATGGTAAGGAGGTATTGTAACCTAATTGTCACCCAAGAGATGCAGCCAGAAAGTAGGAAGCGTGAGGCAACTGCTACAGCTAGATGACAACATCAAGACTCCCCCAGTAACACAACAGACAATGGGATTGAAACTAGGCAGGGGACATACAGGCAAAAAAGTAATTGCATCCTAATACAGGTGCTTGGCCTGAGGAGCCCCTGGAGGTGAGGTTACCCTTATTGTCATCTATATAACTGCCACCTGGAGCCTAAATTAGAAACTATGGTGTTCATCTATTGTAACTGACTAAGCCATTGTAGCTAGAGTACTTGCACCCTTTTCTTTCTATTATCCCTAATAAACAGTCTTTTAATTGGAGCTGAGCTTATAAGATCTGATACACCAGAGCGCTTCAGCAACCCCTCAGGCAAGCCCAATTACATACTTATTCACTGTGAAGGATGAACAGCTCCATGAGACTTCTGAGCTCCGAATGTGCAGAAAAGATCCACACAGTGGAAGAATAGGAGAATTTCTTATTAGGACAATGTTATGGTCCACAGTAACCACTCGAGCACCCCTTGGTAACAGGGCAGGATGCTGGAGGAAATTCATTTTCCATACCTCCTGCTTGTCATCTGCCTTTGTGTATGCAATGTTGTTGTCGCTGAGTGGGTCTACAGGATATTAGAAAGGAAAGGTGGGTTAGGTAATGTGACGAAGTGGAATATTCTTAATGTTTTCTCTGAATACTGTGTGGGTGCCTCAGTTTCCCCTCTGCATTTCTTAAGTACCTAGATGGTGGAATAAGGGTGCGTGATCATTGCAGAGCCCGAGAGGGCCAATGTGATGCTGTCTGCACAGAGAATGGCTGGCACCCTCTCTCCTGGCCTGGGAAAGAGACAAAGGTCAGAGGAGGGGCTGGAGGGAGTTTCAGTTTGGAGCTGGCTGGGGAAATGGAGGGAGGCCTAGCGCCAGGGTCTGGGCTCCCGACCCCCCAAGATGGACCTGACTGAGGGGTCCTGTTTTCTGTACCTACAAGCTCTGTTTTGGACTGTGTTCCTGTCATCTAATAAACCTTCTGTTTTACTGGCTGGCTGAGAGTCACGGTGAATCGCAGGAAGTTGGGGGTGCAGGGCCCTGACTCCCTCACACTCTGTGACAGGTAATATCTTTCATTGGCACAAGCTTTCACAGGAAGAAGAGCTCTGTGTGAGCTCAAAAGCTTGTCTCTCTCACCAACAGAAGCTGGTCCAATAAAAGATATTACCTCACCTATCTTGTCTCTCTAATCTGTCTTTGTGCACAGTTCAGCCCTCTCGGAGGGCTGAGTGAAGCATCTAAGTCTAGGCAACAAAAACTTCAAATAAGTGTCCAGTAAGTATCTCAACCTCTCTGCCCTTCTTTTGGGCTGTGTCTTCAATTGACTCCTTAGCTGCTCCAGAGTCTTTCCCCAGCTCTAGCCTAGAGAACTGGCTCCTCAGACTGCAGCTCTCTGTGGTGTCTGTTCTCCTGTAGGCCCCATCTCAAGCCCATTCACAGGAATCCCACTGCTCCCTGAAATTCCTCCTTCCTGACAGAATTCACTCCCTTCTATGGGACCGAAGTGTCTATTAAATTATCACCTGTTGCCTCTTAATCCCGCCTCTTTAGCGGAGAAGCAGCTAATTAATTACAGCACAGGTGCAGCAGGTGTAACTAATTGGCTCTTTACCCCCTTTCAGCCCATGATGGGTTTCACCACATGAGAGTTGGATTTTGCACTTTTAATTAAAAATACCATTATTCATGTGAAAAACAATCATTATTAAAAATATTCTCACATGTAGATCAGCCTTGCCATAAGTGGCTAGGTAATGTAGAATGTTAATGTAATTACCTTTTTGCAATGCAGATCTGGGCATAAATATGGCTTCTCTCAGAAGTGAAAATGAGTTTTGTGATATCAATTTATTCCTTAGTGAATATCTGTCCAGATAACAAAACCACAATACCAGATAATTTATGTCAGTCTCTGCACAGGAGAGGTCCAGATCTGGAATAGCAGGAGTGTTATAGGTCAGGAATGAGATACATTGGCAGAGCTCTGCAGGGAAGCTTCTGTAGCATCTGCTAGTACTATGGCATTTTTAACCAGTGCTATCAATTCCTTACTTCAACAAATACACTAAAAATTCACCATGAGCTTAAAAAAACAAAACCAACAAAAAAACCAACAAAACAAAACAAACAAACAAACAAAAAAACAAAAACAAAAAACCAAAACGAAAAAACCCCAACCTTCCTACTTATCCATCAAAAAGAAAACCAAAATACAGCAGTCAAGATAAAGAGCTGATTTTCAGTTACAGAAGCAAAGATGTTTAGAGAGAGGGCAAAAAATATGGACTGACACACTGTCCATCACTCATGATTTTTTTTTTCCTTTGCGTGCAGGCATTTGTAAAGGATGGGTTTAAATTAAAAAGTGAGACATGAGATCTATGTGCAAAATTGTGCACCTTCATTTGTGTTTGCAGAAACCATGATTGTACTTGTGAATCATGTAATTACATGGGCAAATGGATATTGAGATAGTTAGAAGATGATTGCATTTGCTAATGCAATAACTTAATCGGTGTGTGCAATCATGGGGCCTCCCTGCACTAAAATCTGGTCCTTATTTTAATGTTCTTACTCTGGAAGGGTAAATATTTATGAGGGAGCAGGTTAGGAAGTGGACTTACTACTATATAAAGGAATGAAAGATGTGAAAAATGGGATTATATTAATAGATGAAGAAAGTACCAATACTACTGTAGTATAATATACATCTTTGTGACTAAAACTATTTTGGAAGAGAATAAAAAGTTTGAAGATAAAAATGTACACTCTACAAGAAATTGTGCATGGAAGATAAACTCCACTGAGTGCACTGATGTGGACACAGTGGCAAAATGAGGACAGAGACATACATGAAATTAAGCGGCAGGCCACAACTTTTATTAAATTTTAACAGAAGGGTGGGAGTGCTACCTGCCCATCACCCTTACTCTTTTATACCAGACATTTAATTGGTTCCAGTGTGGGGGTTACATGGCTCCTTCCCATATAACTTGTAACCGGCACAAGGGTTACAAGGCTCCTTACCATATAACCATAATGCAAGGTAGGATCTCCTCAGCCTACCCCTCGGGATTCAGCTCTGAGTCCTAGCATGGGCGGAGAGAAGAAGGGGCAGAGGGTACAGCAGGGTGGGGACCTCGGCCCACAAAGGCCACAAGATCTCACTCTATCATATGAGCTCAGGCCCATCAACAAAATCCCAGGTCTTTTACCTCTGGGAACCATTCATTTTATTCTCTTCACTGTACTGGAAACTGACCATAAGTCAGTTGTGATGAATGAACAACAGTACCTCAGGTATTAAGCACATTCCTACTTAATACACTGTGGCTTGAAGATGCTGTGAGGAAGGCAAAAAATTGCCTGGCCATCTGCCAATTGGCCCATGGGAGAAAAAATTCCTTCCTGGCCCCCTAAACAGGTGATTGGTTAGACTCACAGCATTTGTCAGGCTGGGTTCCCACTCCTAGTTCAGGTGGGTAGAGTGGGCTTCTGGAATGGAGATGAAAGAGGCTCCACATGGCCCCTGCATTGGCCTAAATCCTGGGAGCTGGTGAATGCTGGCCAATCAGCATCCCTGTCCCCCAGCTGGCCAATGGGTGCCAGAGACTCCTGGGGCAGGAGGTACCTATTGTCCCTCGGCGAGTGTCTCCCTCCCTTGCTACTGGGATTGACCCCCTTTCATCGCCAGCCCCATCAATTTCCTCACCCTTTGATGTAGGTGGGTGGCATTTATCAGCTCTTTTCTCTTCTCTGAATTGTGGCCAATATCCAGCATAAGAAAGGAGCATTTAGGATTGCAGTGGTCTAATAAAACAACACAATTTTATCTGATTTATATGGTTTTATAGAGTGTGTTGTCACATATCTTCATGTCAGTTTTTTCATTGAAATATAAGGTTCACTTAAGCTGTCTTTTTTGTGGAAGGTTTTGAGTTCTACCATTCATATGAATGAGGATCTACACTTATCCTTTATCCTAGTTAAAGAATACAATTACATTTTAGAGGATTAATATTTTGAATCAAGTTAAAGTAAGACAACAGTAACAGACAGGGCCTAATCACATCAGCCACACTATCAGAGGCTCGTTCACCTGCACATCTACCAAAGTGATATATGCCATCATGTATCAGCAATGCCCCCCTGCCATGTACATCGGTCAAACTGGACAGTCTCTACGTAAAAGAATAAATGGACACAAATCAGATGTCAAGAATTATAACATTCATAAACCAGTTGGAGAACACTTCAATCTCTCTGGTCACTTGATTTCAGACCTAAAGATTGCAATATTAGAACAAAAAGACTTCAAAAACAGACTCCAACGAGAGACTGCTGAATTGGAATTAATTTGCCAACTTGATACAATTAACTTAGGCTTGAATAGAGACTGGGAGTGGATGTGTCATTACACAAAGTAAAACTATTTCCCATGTTTATTTCCCCCACTGCTCCTCGGACGTTCCTGTTAACTGCTGGAAATGGCCCACCTTGATTATCACTACAAAAGGTTTTCTCCCCCCCGCCCCGGCTCTCCTGCTGGTAATAGCTCACCTTAAGTGATCACTCTCCTTACAGTGTGTATGATAACACCCATTTTTTCATGTTCTGTATGTATATAAATCTCCTTACTGTATTTTCCACTGAATGCATCCGATGAAGTGAGCTGTAGCTCACGGAAGCTTATGCTCAAATAAATTGGTTAGTCTCTAAGGTGCCACTAGTACTCCTTTTCTTTTTGTGAATATGGACTAACACGGCTGCTACTCTGAAACCAGACATTTGTATGTGTGTGTGCTAAAATCAGAGTCAAAATTAAAATTTGTCTAGGCAAGAATTGGAGAGCATTAATGACAAAATACGTAGCCCTCTGCTAGATTCATATATGTGGCACAAGGAATCACTGTAATGAATATAAAAATTACCATCAATACATATTGGCAAGAAAGTACAACTGACTACAGTTCTTGTTAAACAGCTTAGTGACACTCATTACTAGTGACAAACATGGATGAATAAAAAGAACAGAACACCATGCTTCCTAATTTACATATTGCAATATAAGGGTATGATGGGAGAAAATAATTAATAACTATTATTCTATTGAAGGTGTTAATTATTTCAAGATATGTGGCCCATATTTTAAACAGTACTGTTAATTTCTTATGTTAACAACCACTAAAAAATCACTCCAAACTTAACTTCTGCTCCTTATATTTATACATTTTTCTGGGACAACAAGATAACTTTTAATATTAGTCATCATAACAATAAAGTACAATCATGCTGTATGAAAGTAACAGTTACACTGTATAGAATACATAGCTATTCTGAAGCTGTGCCCATGTTTGTTCATTTTAGTACCTGCTGTACAAGCCCTATAAGGCAGAATTTAAGATTAAGTGGAGTAGTATTATACAAGATTTAACTATAGAGTCACTAAGTATGAAGAGTAAATTCAGTAAGTGGAGGAGGAAGCAGTCTGGATATCAAATCTGTCACTGGAAATATTTTGGGATCGAAGAAGGAGATTGTTGGAAGCATAATATGTATTATGTTAATTTTGTATAAGCTATAAATCAGTGACCTGGACGAATGACAGTTGGAGGGACTCAGTACAATGGAAGAGGGAATATAGTTCAGCACATCTTAGATAAACTAGGAACATGGGCAGATGAGAGGATTATGATGCTCAAGGGAAAGAAATGTTAGTGGTTTAGGACAATAATGTGATTTAGAACAAATAAAGGAAGAGGGAATATAACCACTGCAATCTCAAAACTGAAGAAAGATCTGAGGGTAGTGGTTGATGAAATCCTAACAGCAGTAAAAAGCAAAAAAATTCTAGGATGCATAAATAGAAGTTTCAAATATAACATGAGAAAGGCATTCTAGCCCATGAGGCTACATTTGGAGTACTGTGCACGGTTCTGTGAGCACTTTAATATAACAAATCATTATAAAAATAAAAAAATTGGGAAAGTATAGCAGATGGCAACCAAATTAATACAAGGACTCAAGGAACTTTGTTATTCTAAAAAGGTGAGTCTATATTCTTTTAAAAAGAGAAGATTATAAGGATACCTCATGGAGATACAAGATACAATTTCTGAAAATGCAGTAGGTTATTTGTCTTAGAGTAAGAGCTCAGAACAAAGACATGTGAGTTTAAATTAAGGAAGTCAGGGAACTAAAAGCTTTTAGATTGAATTCTTTTGTACAGTCTTTGTATTACACAGCATAAACTACCGAGAGCAGCAGTACAAACAACCAGTACCAAGAAGTTACACATATCGCATAGTAAGTCCACTGAGAAAAAGAGAGACTTTCTTGTGTTCTGTGTTTCCTAACTTGGACAGCAATTTGCAATCCAACCTAATAATTTCTGAGAACTAACCAAAAGCAGCTCTTTCTGTAGCTACAGCTAATTTCTGACCCCGCACCCTCACATTTGGAGTTGGGGTATGTGTTCACATGTGACATTTATGCAGGTCATATGACTATTAAATTAAAATTAAATAAATTAATATTAATAATAATTAAGTATTAAATATTAAGAATAAATTAAATGAACTTCACATGTGTCTTTGGGGTTTTATATATGATTGCAAAAGAATCAGACAAGTAAATGCCTGTACTGTTATTAACAGAATGGAATTAATGAAAATGTCAGGTTTTTTTTGATGAGTTCAGGGTTGTAGGTTTGGGGTTTATTCATTAACAACATATGTCCAATTTAAATTGGCTTTAATGTAGGATACATATAAACATATACAACATGGTTATGACATAATTCAGAGTACATAGTGGCAGCGAATGGCATTGGTAATGTGTGACATTTAAAAGGAGATTCACCTGTAACAAACCTATGTACTGAAGAAAATGGACACAACTGCAAGGTAATCTCTCTCCCCTCCCCCCCACCCACAAAGAGTTCTTCAGTTCCAAAAAGCACAGACCTCTGGCAGTTCAAGTGTGGCTCTCATCACTGAGGCAGACAGCTGGAAAGAGCATTTGATGTCCCCTCCACTGGAAAGTGGTGCAACCCACAAAAGAGGGAAGAAACAGTCCCCTTTCAAAAATAGTGTGTGAGGAGGTGGGGTGCCAGTTACTGAACATGCAGCTCCCTGATTCCACCTGCTGTTACCAGATTGGTAGTTACTAGCAGCATCTCTGCACGGCTCTCTTGTCAACTCTTTAACCTGTCACTAGGTGAGATGGGCAAGGAAACTTGGCCTGTATTTCTGCTATGCTGAGTTCTGCCAAAGCCTAGAAAGGCTCTCTGGGTATATGGGAGGGGACTCAAGCCCTGTCTCCCAAATGAAAGCTGAATGATCTGCTTCTCTCTAGTGGTGGTCACTCCAGGACAGTGCGGAAGCATATTATTGGTGCAGCTGCTGTCCATGTCATACCTCTCCTGTGGATTAAAAGAGGACTCTAGAAATGTCAGGTAAGCACCTTAACAAGCTTTACATTCCTGATAATATATACTACTTAAAATAACAAAAGCATGCAAATAATGTTGTAGTATTACTCTGTTGTAAGTACACTACATCAGCAACCACCACAGATACATTTTCTTTATACTAGGAGCAGCAGATTTCATTAGACATGGGATTAGCACTAAAGATATAAGAGTTGTGTAATGCTGACAGTCGGTAGGCAGGAGCGAACCAGGGACCTCTGGAGCTTAGTGCATGAGCCTCTACCGCATAAGTTAAAAGCCAACTGCCTGTTAGCTAAGGCTGTAGAGCAGATCATTTTCTCTCTCTCTGTACGTGGTCTCGGTGCCACTAGATGGGACAGAATACCACACCCAGGAGGCGTGTGGGTTACATTATCATTTATGTGGAGAATTATGGTGGAAGGTCTAGTGCATAAGTAACCCACTGGTCAGTATACATTATATGTTTCTCTCTGTGCTAAATCCACAGAGGACATGAATCTGTTACAGCCCCAGGTCCAGAGCCTGGTTCTTTATCTCAGGCTGTAAAGAGTCATGTTTTCATCCCTAGGTATGTCTACACTGCAATGTAAGCCCAGGATCAGTAGAACTCAAGTTAGCAGACCCTGGCTTTGTTAACCTAGGACTTGAGCATCTACTATAATTTGTAACCGTAGATTAGGAATTGTAGAATACTGTATCCCAACCTGGGACTCCAGCTGGATTATGTGGCCAGAGTCCAACCACTCACATCCCAGACTTCTTAGTGCCCACCCAAAATGTGGCTGCTCTAGCCCTTTGTTCGTGGTGTTGTGTGGGAAAACTTGACATGTCCACCAAACTTGACTGTCCAGAGGATAAAGAAAGTCATCCTCTGGGATTGTGGAGTACTTCTGGTGGAATTCCCAAGCATAAATTCAATGGGGCTGCATCTACATTGCAAAGCAATAGGTCTTGAACCTTGGGTCCCAATTTGACTCAGACTTGAACTCTCCATGCCCATGAAGTCCTGGGATCGAGCCCTGGGCCAGTGTGATTTGTGTGTAGATGTAAAGGGGATTTGGCTTGAGCCTGACTTTGAATCCTGGGCTTACATTTCAGTGTAGACATATCCTTTGAACTCTCTGGTTTCAGCTTCCCTAAAAGTGAAGAACTGATGAAAATGAATTCTGTGGATACTGGGCTCCGGTAATCTTGATTCTTGAAACCCACAACCCCACGTTCAAATTCATTGCTGGGCAGCCAGAAAAGTTAATCCATCTTTAAAGTCCATTATCTCTTCTCTTTGGCCATCAGTGGTAGATGCAGGGAAGAAACATAGGTGCTCCAGCTCCAGTAGTTGGACTATGTTTTGAATGAACAGAAAGCTTTATGGGGCCACTCCCTAAACAGGGAATGGCTTTTACTATTACTGAGGTCAGGAGATGTATAGAACTTCTGTGTATTATTGGGAAGGGAGGTCAATTTCTGCAGAGTCATGTTGTAAGAGAGTTTTCATGCAAAGTCATTGTCATTGATTGATTCAGAATTTGCAAGCATGAGAAAGGTAACTCACTGAACATTTCTGATCCCCTAGGAGAACCATTTCCACTCAGTATCTTATTGCACAACAATTCTATATTTGTTATGAGCCCCACATTTGTTATGGTAAACTAATAAACTACATTTGTTATGTGACAAACTAATAAAACCCGAGGACACTAGACACAGATTTGAGCCAGGCCATTCCCACTAAAGTCAAAAACAGATGTGTGGTTAAAGATTCACACAACTCTTTGCACGTATAGGAGTTAAAAAATATCTAAGAGGAAAGGGTCATCCTTAAGCCACCCGCTTGTGACTTGGTATCCAAGAGGCTCCAAATTGTGGATTCTTTTCTCTTTACATTACATGCTGTAAGCACAATTTCTACCTTATTTGTACATTTCTCTTCATTTGGTTGCAACCCTCCATTGTTTTTAATGTTTAGCTTAGAAAAACAAAGAACAAACATTTCAGGTAAGTATACGAGAGCTGACATGATAGCTCCTTTTTAGAATTCATGGTCTGACTGGATAAATACGGATTTTGGCACTTTTTGAAAATGCATATTATTTACTCAGTAGACTGTAATGGCTTCAAAAGAGTCATTACTGTCCGTCAGTTAAATATGTATTTTAGGCAATTTTTTAAATGACTGAAATGGCTCTTTTAGAGTAATAAAACAATTCAAAATGTAATGAGAATAAATGGAAAAAAGGAAAGATTCACACCATTTTTAGAGCTAGTAAAGCATAATTTCCTACCCACTGAAAGTCAGAATAGGACCTGCAGTATTTTACCCTATCACTGGCTTTATTCACAGTCACTTATCTCAGAAGTTGAATTGCTATTTACAGTCTTAGACAATATCATTGATCAATTTGAATTCTTATATAACTTGTACATTGCTATTTGAATGTATGGCATGTGCTTCTTTCAACAGAGTGGCACTAGGACTTCCAGTATGTGCTATTCAAATGATTATCACAGTTCTCATGTTTTATTCAGATGAATAATACAGACTGAACAGAACCAGCCTAGCTCTTGATTGCACATAATGGGGCAAATTCTGCCCTGAATTACTTTGCCTTTGCTTTCATTGCCTTCTGTGAGATATAAATCAGGACATGAATTGGCCATATGGATGGCAATAAATTGGATAAACCCTTTTAAAAAACATATATTATAATCTACACAGCTGAAGGATCAGTCCAGCTTTGCAGCCTTTCAGGTAAATAACAAGTTTTAAGAACAGCTGAACTTAATATGTATAACAAGCTTTGCAAAATTACAATGAAATTTTTCCAGCTTAGGTACAACATCTATTGGCTTGCCATTTTATCATGATGACTGATGATAACTTAAAAAGCTAATGATATTTTGCTTTCTTGTAAAAAAAAAAGGTACTTGACCTGGATGAATGGATAAGTAGAATTTTGAAAGACTGATTTGTAATATATTAGCTTCTGTTAGTTTGGAGGTGTCATTCTGATCTACTGAGTGCATTCTAATTTAGGACATGAGGGCTGGTTCTGCAAGAGGGAGGAAAGGGACAAAGAAAGAAGCCACTTGTTACAATTGATCTTCTAGAAAAAAGTTGGTGGCAGAAACACAGTCTACACAAATCACAGAAAACGAGGACATTTTGAACAAGTGGAGTCATAGATATATAATGACAGCTCTGGAAGAGTTGTTTGTGGGTGTAAATTCAGGACATCTGGCTCTAAAAGTAGAAGCATCTACTGCCTGAGATAAAGAAGCAGGTCCATTATCTTGGGGGCAGTAGCAAGTTCTTGAATCTTTATAAGTGGGCTAGCTACTGGGGGAAACAAAGAGCTACGCTGTGGTTGAGACCAACAGCTTATAGGAGGCACCTTAGTTGGTGCACCTGTATATAACCTTCAAATTGGGGTTATACCATGAAGGAACAAGAGAGCCATCAGTATTTACTGTTCCATAGTAATTGTGGTAACCATTAATTGTCCTTTTCTAAGTATAGGAAGACACAACAATGGCCATAGCTACCTGGAGAGAGAAATTCTGGGTGTGTAAAGGTGCCCATTATATCTTGTAATTTCTTTTAGGCAAGGTAATGACTAAGGAAGGCTGTTAGGGAATATTGTCTGTGACATTGCAAACTTTCTTTATTTGTTCTCACTGTAATGAGAACTCTGTGTAAAGAATTTAACAATGTAGGTAATCAGGAATTTTGAACACTAGTATTTTACAAAAGTCCCAGTGAAGGCCATAAATAAGCCTCGTATGATAGGGAAATGATAAAACTAATAGTATGAAATAAAAAATGTTGTAAGGAAATGCTTAATGATGAAAAGTTAAGATAAATTTGTCATTTTCTCATATGTTGAATATTCATCACAAACACTATGCAGCTGTATTTCAGAATGCTGAGGACTGTTGTTTGTACATGAAGTAGATTATGCGTGTAACTTACACACTGAGCTAGCTATTGCAAGTCAGCACAATAAATCTAGCTTTGCTTTTTTCAGACAGATATTTTTCTCTGACCTTGTACTCAAACACCAAATAGCGAATGTCAAGTGATTCATATGTGGATTACCATTTAAAAAACAATAAGCAACAACCAGAGAGGAAGAATGGTCTCATGTTTAAAACCACGAAACTTCAAGTTAAGTGATTTGGATTACGTAACCTAGATTGAGACTGTCCTACAAACTTGCTGTGTGGCCTTTGGCAAGAAATTTAAACTTACTTTTCTCAGTTTCCCCATCTGTAAAAGGGGGGCTATTCTAATTACACAGGCCCCAATTCAGGAAAACATTTAGGGCCAGATTTTCCAAGATATTTAGGCATCCAAAGATATAGATAGGTGCTTAGTGGGATTTTCAAAGTATCTAACTCTCATTGAAAAATTGATCTGCTTAGGTTCTTCTGAAAATCAACCAGACACCAATCTACATCTTTAGGTACCAAAATACGTTGGAAAATCAGGGCCTTAGCAAATGCTTACATCCCATTGACTTGACAATGGGCCTTAAGCACATGTCTAGAGTTAAGCATGTGTAGAAATGTTTTCCCGTATGGGGGTTTAATTAAGCATGTCCTTAAGTATTTTACTGAATTGGGACTCTAATTTCCAGGGTGTTTGTGAGCTAGCGAATAGGAGCTGCTAACAGGGGAGTTTTGTGAGGGACTTCTTCAGGTGAAGGATGAGTGGTTACGTGACCCTTGGGGTTAGTTTGTTGTCTGTTGTGTGTGTGTGTGTGTTTGTGTTTGTTGTGGTGTGCTTGTTACTGGACTGAAATATACCGAGTAGTCTGTTTGTTTGGGGGGACTGTCTGCTGACCAAGTGGGTGCTGAGCCTAGCGGCCTGCTAGGCAAGGCTGAGAGCTGAGGGCTTCTTACCAAGGCTTTGATCCCTAAACACTTTAGCACCCATCAACCTTTAACCAGGGTGTGGGACTACTCAGGAAGACCAGGGCTTTAAAAAGCCCGCTCCTAAGCGACCAGAAGAGCTAGCAAACAAGTGCGGCTAAAAGGGGAGTTTTGCGAGGGAGTTTACAGGGAGGGTGTGAGGGGGGCTACATACCTTTAACATTCCTTAAACTTTTTTAAGCTTAAGCCAAAAACCATACCCAGAGAAAAACAAAACAACAACAAAGGAACCAGCTGCAGGAGTAAAAAGGGAATGCAGGCAGAAGTCCAGCAACAGAGTGGGGGCTACCCAGTTTAGTGCACCCAATGCAGCATGTATGATTACCTGCCCTGTGGGCAGGTGGCATATGTGTGCATTTGGTGCAAGGAGCTCCTGGCCCACAGAGACTGTGTATGGGCTTTGGAGACTAGGGTGGCTGAGCTGGAGGAGCTAAGGGAGACAGAGAGGTACATAGATGAGACTTTCCAGGACACAGTAGAATGGTCCCACCCCAATATAGCAGTAGGGATATATTACTGACCACTGACCAGGATGGTGACAGTGTCTGTGAAATGCTCAGGGAGATTAGAGAGGCTATTAAAATAAAAAACTCAATAATAATGCGGGATTTAAACTATACCCATATTGACTGGGTACATGTCACCTCAGGATGGGATGCAGAGATAAAGTTTCTTGACACGTTAAATGACTGTTTGGAGCAGCTAGTCCTGAAACCCACAAGAGGAGAGGCAATTCTTGATTTAGTCCTAAGTGGAGCACAGGATCAGGTTCAAGAGGTGAGTATAGCTGGACCGCTTGGCAGTGAGCTAATATAATTAAATTTAACATCCCCATGGCGGGGAAAACTCCACAGCAGCCCAACACTGTAGCATTTAATTTCAGAAACGAGAACTACACAAAAATGAGAAGACTAGTTAAACAGAAATTAAAAGGTACAGCACCAAAATTAAAATCCCTGCATGGAATTTCCCTGCATGGAAACTTTTTGAAGACACCATAATAGTGGCTCAACTTAAATGTATTACCCCAAATTAAAAAACATAGTCAGAGAACCAAAAAAGAGCCACGGTGGCTAAACAACAGAGTAAAAGAAGCAGATAGAGGCAAAATGGCATCCTTTAAAAAGTGGAAGTTAAATCCTAGTTAGGAAAATAGAAAGGAGCATAAACTCTGGCAAATGAAGTGTAAAAATATAATTAGGAAGTCCAAAAAAGAATGTGAAGTACAGCTAGCCAAAGACTCAAAAAGTAATAGCAACATTTTTTTAGAAGTCCATCAGAAGCAGGAAGCCTGCTAACCAGCCAGTGGGGCCTCTGGATGATCGAGATGCTAAAGGAGCACTCAAGGACTAGAAGGCCAAAGCAGAGAAACTAAATGAATTCTTTGCATCAGTCTTCACGGTTGAAGATGTGAGGGAGTTTCCCAAAGCTGAGCCGTTCTTTTTAGGTGACAAATCTGAAGAACTGTCCCAGATTAAGGTGTCATTAGAGAAGATTTTGGAACAAATTGATAAACTGAACAGTAATAAGTCATCAGGACAAGATGGTATTCACCCAAGAGTTCTGAAGAAACTCAAATGTGAAATTGCAGGACTACTAACTGTAATCTGTAACCTATCATTTAAATCAGCTTCTGTACCAAATGACTGGAGGATAGCTAATGTTATGCCAATTTTTCAAAAGGGCTCCAGAGGTGACCCCAGCAATTACAGGCTGGTAAGCCTGACTTCAGTACCAGGCAAACTAGTTGAAACTATAATAAAGAACAAAATTATCAGACACATAGATGAACATAATTTGTTGGGGAATCGTGAACATGGTTTTTGTAAAGGGAAATCATACCTTACCAATCTATTAGAATTCTTTGAGGGGGTCAACAAGCATGTGGAAAAGGGGGATCCAGTGGATATAGTGAATTTAGTTTTTCAGTCATGGGTTAAGAGGGAAGGTTCTCTCATGGATTGGTAACTGGTTAAAAGATAGGAAACAAAGGGGAGGAATAAATGGTCAGTTTTCAGAATGGAGAGAGGTAAATAGCGGTACCCCACAGGGGTCTGTACTGGGACCAGTCCAGTGGTGAGCTGGAGGTTTGCTGGAACCAGTTGTTAAATTTAGAAGCCCTTTTAGAACTGGTTGTCCTGCGAAAGACAACCGGTTCTAAAAGGGCTTCTAAATTTAACAACCGGCCAAAAGTGGCACCTTAGGCGCTGACTCCGTGGGTGCTCCGGGGCTGGAGCACCCACGGGGAAAATTTGGTGGGTGCAGAACACCCACCGGCAGCTCCCCACCCCGCACCCGGCCCCAGCTCACCTCCGCTCCACCTCCGCCTCCTCCCCTGAACATGTTGTCCCGCTCTGCTTCTCCGCCCTGCCTCTCCACTTCCCGCGAATCAGCTGTTTGCGTGGGAAGCCGGGGCGGGCTGAGAAGCAGGCAGCGGCTTCACACTCAGGCCCAGAGAGGCGGAGGTGAGCTGCGGAGGGGGAGCACGAGGAGGGCCGCCCGCGCTGCAGCAGGTAACCCGGGGTGGGGGGCATGCAGGGAAACCGCTCCCCGCCACAACTCACCTCCGCCACCCTTGGCCTGAGCAGGAAGCTGCTAGCTGCTTCTCAGCCCTCCCTTGCTTCCTGCCGAACAGCTGATTCGCGGGAAGCGGGGAGCGAGGGGGGGCGGAGAAGCAGAGCAGGGCGGTGCGTTCAGGGGAGGACGTGGAGGTGAGCTGGGGCTGGAAGTGGGGCGGGGAGCTGCTGGTGGGTGCTCTGCACCCACCAAATTTTCCCCATGGGGGCTCCAGCCCCAGAGCACCCAGGGAATCGGCGCCTAAGGTGCCACTTTTGATGTGATCAGTGGGGGTAGTGGCCGCTCCCCCTGCTCCCCCACTAGCTATGCTACCCCGCCCCTAGGAGCCAGAGGGACCTGCCAGATGCTTCCCGGGAGCCGCCCCAGGTAAGCACCGCCGCGACTCCCCACCTCGCCCCCCAGCAAGTCCCTCTGGCTCTTAGGGGCGGGGTGGGCACCACTATGGTGGCCCACAAGACCCTCCTGCTCGGATCCGGGGGCAGTCAGGGGACAGGGGAGGGGGGTGGATGGGACAGGGGGTGGGGGGTGGGGGTGGCAGGCCACAACTCCCTCGTGGGGTGAGGAGGGAACTGGTTGTTAAGATTTTGGCAGCTCATCACTGGACCAGTCCTATTCAACATATTCATAAATGAACTGGAAAAAGGGGTAAACAGTGAGGTGGCAAAATTTGCAGATGATACAAAACTATTCAAGATAGTTGAGTCCCAGGCAGACTGTGGAAGAGCTATAAAAGGATCTCTCAAAACTGGGTGACTGGGCAACAAAATGGCAGATGAAATTCAATGTTAGTAAATGCAAAGTAATTGGAAAACATAACTCCAACTATACATATAAAATGATGGGGTCTAAATTAGCTGTTACCACTCAAGAAAGAGATCTTGGAGTCATTGCGGATAGTTCTCTGAAAATATCCACTCAATGTGCAGCGACAGTCAAAAAAGCTAACAGAATGTTGGGAATCATTAAGAATGGGATAGATAATAAGACAGAAAATATCATATTGCCTCTATATAAATCCATGGTATGCCCACATCTTGAATACTGTGTGCAGATGTGGTCACACCATCTCAAAAAAGATATATTGGAATTGGAAAAGGTTCAGAAAAGGGCAACAAAAATGATTAGGGGTATGGAACAGCTGCCGTCTGAGGAGAGATTAATAAGACTTTATGCATCCGATGAAGTGAGCTGTAGCTCACGAAAGCTTATGCTCAAATAAATTGGTTAGTCTCTAAGGTGCCACAAGTACTCCTTTTCTTTTTGCGACTACAGACTAACACGGCTGCTACTCTGAAACCTGTCATTAATAAGACTGGGACTTTTCAGCTTGGAAAAGAGACGACTAAGTGGGGATATGATAGAGGTCTATAAAATCATGACTGGTGTGGAGAAAGTAAATAAGGAAGTGTTATTTACTCCTTCTCATAACACAAGAACTAGGGGCCACCAAATGAAATGAATAGGCAGCAGGTTTAAAACAAACAAAAGGAAGTATTTTTTCATACAACACACAGTCAACTTGTAGAACTCTTTGCCAGAGGATGTTGTGAAAGCCAAGACTATAACAGGGTTAAAAAAAGAACTAGATAAATTAATGGAGGATAGGCCCATCAGTGGCTATTAGCCAGGATGGGCAGGAATGGTTTCCCTAGCCTCTGTTTGCCAGAAGCTGGGAATGAGCGACAGGGGATGGATCACTTGATGATTACCTGTTCTGTTCGTTCCCTCTGGGACACCTGGCACTGGCCACTGTCGGAAGACAGGATACTGGGCTAGATGGACCTTTGGTCTGACCCAGTGTGGCAGTTCTTATGTTCTTAATTCACCCATGCTTGTAAAGAGCTGTTGTATCCCCAAATGGAGGGCAATATGAGTATGGACTGTTTTTTTTCTGTATACTTTGCAGTGACTAAAAGGCTGACTCTGTAATAAGGCACTGAATGGGCAAGATATTTAAGCATGCTGAGTGCAATAAATTCACATGCTTAAAGTTACACAAGTACCTAAGTACCTTGCTGAATTGGGCACATTATTAACAATACAATGATCAACTGAAGTCTTATACACCAACCAAAGTTTACAGATCTGTAACCTTGAAATTTATACTTGCAGTATTTATTTTTTTCGTTTTGCAGCTTAAGTGACAAGTTAATTAAAATACTTTATTTAATAAGTCAGTGCTTGATTAGTGTACAATAATCATATTTAAGTTCATTGTTAAATGACCTAGTTTAGACAAAGCAATGAATAAACTAAGAAGAGCATGTGCCTAAGCATCCTTAATGATAAAATGTCTCAGCTCTATGAGTAACACAACTGTTTACAACTGATAATAAAATTTAGAATGTAAATAATTTCAAACCACTAAGTGGATATGTTTACCTCATTAAAGAGCCACAATGATGTACAATATGGAATACAAGTAAAAAGATTAAGGTGATGAAATATATTTGCTAACAATTTTAATATGGGTCAGAAAAGGAGGCGGCATTAATCTCCTGGGCAGAAATTCTAAATATTGCCTATACTGTGTTATTAATCTCCATTTTTCCTAAGAGAATAATTCAACCAGTTAGTTTTAATTTTGAGTACACATTTATAAATCTAGCAGATAAGGTGCTATGGTAACATTTATTTATTGCTTTGCTAAGATTTATCTGCATTCCCTTTAAAGCTAGAAATTCTGAAGGGCCATTCATTGGAACTCTGCTGTTTTACACCAGCTGAATATGTTCCCCTATTTTCTTATGACTGTATACCAAATCTGCTCTAAGGTAAACACCAAGAAGCCTGATTTCAGTCTTTGGATTTGCCTAGGTGTAACTGAGTGCAAAATTTGACCCCGTTTTTCAATGTAGAGGGATGCCAGGGCTGAGTCCTGGCAATTCAAGGAGTTTGTTATTTTTCATAGTGGGAAATTACATTAAATGAAAGTAGCCCTGCCTACATCTCCATGCTGAATTCCAACACAACAGATTATGGGTCTGACTTTTGAATTGTTCCACATGTACAACTTTTATGGAATTAAATGGAAGTTCTGTGCCTGAAACAGCTCAGGATAGCCCTGTATGCAGTATAGGCTAGATTTTTCAAGGATGCTCAGTTCCCATAGGGGCATATGAAAGAGGTGCAACCATATTTTCTTAAGTCTTCAGCTCCTATAGTTCTCAGCTGTTGCAGCTGAATCTTTTGAACATCTGAACCCAATTGTGGGTACCAAGCGCTTTAGAAAATGTTGTCCTGTTTGTGTGTGTGACCATAGAAACCCCGTATTCACATCCTACACACTACTGCAAGAATATTTGTACAAAATATGCCTTGTGGAGTATCGTGTGAAAGCTAATAACATGTTAGTTATTAATATAATTGTAAAATGCATATGTTAATGTTATATGAGAAGTTATGAATTCCCTCTGAATTATGTTGCTAGAAAATGTTTAGGATTAGACAGCCTAGCTAGGTAAAGGTGATAAACAGTTCTGTCCTAGACAAAGCAGTAAACAAAGCAATCGAGCTGAGCTGGTGGGGGCTATCATTTTCCTGAACTCAAGAGACAGAGAATTAGCATGGCTACTGCACCCCAAAGAGACACAGGAGACTAAATCCCCAAGAGGCCTTCCTGCATTGTAATTGTATCCCTTTGCGGATATACGGAACAGAGAGAGACTCAATCTTTATCCTTCAACATAGGAGACAAAGAAAGCAACTGATCTGATCTCTGTGATGGGTCCCGGCCAGGCCGGAAGGAGACTGTGAGTGAGAGAAATCAAAGACTATCTTGCTATGGTAAGTTGTAGGCTTTTTAGCTGTGTGTTTTCACTTTTATTTGCTTGTAACCATCTTTACCTTTATCTCTTTTGATTGGTGTCACTTAATCCATGCTGTTTTGTTCATAAACTTGTTTTCCTTTCATTATAAATCATCAAGGCTGTGTAAGTTCAGTAAAGTGTGTATTTCTAGAGAGCTAACAGGTTGGGGTGTTTTACTGTCTCTATAAAGGAAGAGAACCTAATACTTTCTCTGTGAGGGTCCAGTGAGAGTGACTGATCTCTGCAATAGGATGATTTTGGGGTGAATTTGGGACTGGAAGGGTATTATGGTTGGCCTAGAAGGAGTAACCAGGTTGCACAAAGCCAGGGTGAGGCTTTCTGGGCTGCTGTTGGGGTCAGGGCTCTGAACCAAAGCTGCCCAGCCACAACAACTCTTTACTGCCCTGGGTGAACCCCGAAACATCACAGTGGGTCTGAACAAATAACAAAAACTACCCAGAGGGTGTACATTAGGAAGTCAGGAAATGCACAAATTCCCAGAATATTAATTCCAACATGTTGCACTATGAAATATTTTCCATTCCTATTTCTCATAATAAATGAATACCTTGATATAGTACTGTATATATTGTTGAATGAAGCTATCATTGAAGTCCATTCAGAAGCTTTAACCAGTGATGAATGTGACTTCCCAAATAGTGGAATTCAAGGTCTTCATTTTCAGCTATAGAGACCTAACTGGCTCATATCCTATCTACCTTCATCATGTAACTGGAACCATAAAGGTGGACCTTTGAACTCAGTGGGGCTCTCCACCAGCAAATGCATTGCCCCATGTGGTTTTGGCTGTATGATCAAGACCTCAGGGATCACTATTCTAAGTACTGTAGTGGCAGTTGAGAATCAGTTGAGGTGCTTATGCTAACAGTTCTCACTTTTTAACTTTGGGAATCCAGAGGCAGGGCATTCTCAAGGAACAGCCTGTTGTTCTGAAACTTGTTTTTCCTACTGGCTTGGCCAAGCCCAAGTTTGTTAATCTCCAGGGCACAGAGTAAAGTACGTTGGTTTACTCTGGCTTTTGCTCAAGTAAAGCTTCTGAATGGACTTCAATGATAGTTTCATTCAACAATACATTGAGCCAATGTTTGGAAGAGTTCATTTCAGCTGATATCAGTAGGTTTTTCTGAGTATACTTGTATATGTTGCTATAGACAAAGTGATGGGCTCACTTTGCATTGTAAAATAAAATGAATTTCCATATCAAGTTTAAAATAATTGTACTATGATTGACAGATACTTCCTTTCATCCCTGACAGCATTCTCAACTCAGAACCATTGAGCCTATACAATTATACAGTACATAAGAACACGATAGAAGCATATGCTATATGATATCCTTTGTTACATGTTGGAAATTAATTGCATTTCAATGCATATATTGCTGTAAATTCTCATACAGGACCAAATTCACCCCTGGGATAACTCCACTGACTTCAGTGAGCTCAGGATGAATTTGGCCCAGAAAAATGTTAAAATGGTGCCAAAGATAACGTTAAGCTAACACATGATCTCCCAGCTGTTTCTCTGGTGCAATTGTTTTTGAGGGGTTTGGTGTGGCTGCACCTAAAGTACTTAATGCTTCTGTGTATTCTTGCGGTTATTGATGGTGGTGATGGAGGGTTGCTAGAGGGCAAGGCAGCAGATGCGCTGAGTCGCTAGTACTTACAGCTTGCCATAATGAAAATTGATATATTCTGTTCAATGTGTGAAGACTGTCACCCCAACTCAACATGTCAGCATTATCATTGCAAGCATTTTGTTACCTGTCACAAGTGATTCTGTTCCCACCTTGAGGCACTTCTAAACTTGGCATCATCCATATTTACATGAGTTTGTTCCTTTTACAGGCACAAAAATGTCCACTTTAAACATCTTGAACTATACAAGGGCATTACACCCTCAGAGATTATCCAAGGAAATTACAGAAAAGAAAAAAGAAACCTTTGGAATTACAATGAGCCATTAACAACCATCCTGAATTCATTTGCAATGACAAATTGTCTTATCTTATCAAATATTCCTCAGACTAGTCTCTCTCTCTCTTGCTCCCTTTCTGTAAGAACAAATTTTGGAGTATTATTACATTTGGAATCAAAGTGATGTAAATGATTTCTAATATAGGAAGATACTTTTACAAATATGATGGTACTTGAAAAAGCATGTAAAAATTGCCAGCTATTGTTAGCACAGGGAAGCCATTATAGCATGAAATTAATTCAAAGAACGCTTCTCCAGGGCATGTCAGAAGAATCTTTTTGCTGGTATCTTCACATTGCTTATTAGAATAGGGATGACTCTGAATGCTTCTGCACTGGCACTGGATTGGCTCATTCACCTCTTAACAATGTTTAACTATGTCAACATGGTCTCATTATCATAACCTTGAATTTTGAAGAAGGGTCATAAGGTGTGTAAGAATGCACCTTGCAGGGAAGTCTATTCAGGTTTGTTTTTAATAAGTAGAACCTCTGGCTGATGCAGTGCAAAAGGATTTAGAAAAATAAGGTATGAGGGGAGTGAAAATATATATCCCACCCAATGACTGATCTGAGGTAGCTCCACACATTAGCAGTGCAGTGTTATAAAGTTTAATCTTAACAAGAGATACATTGACTGGTAAAGCAGCATTATTGACAGTAGAGGAAGAATTGATTTTTCTTGAACAGTTGATATTTGCCATGTCATGTAAAATACAGGTCAGAACAATTTTAATCATCTTTAAATAAAGTCTCACACCTTCTTTATACCTGGTTTGTCATCTATCCACTCCGTGTCATATTGTGTGCAAGATTCTGATCTCATATTCTCTGATGTAAATCTATAGAAGCTGTATTCTTATGCCAGTATAAATCCACTGCACTCAATGGATTTATCCCAGATTTACTGTGTAGCTGAGCTTAGACATTTGGCACATTTGAAAAGAATAGTTCATCTTATTTACTCAGAACCTGTTTCTTTTAGAAATGCTGATTTTGCAGAGTGGCAAGCAGGTGGACGAACAACTTAGGCAGACATGAAACACAAGTGTAATCACATCAATCAGCACTAGTGGTAGATTTCAATCACACAGCTGGGTAAGTGGCCAAAGGGAAAAATGGTATTCATTTTCTGACTAACTCCCTCAGTGTGTTGTTAATGGAAACTAAACTTTCCCTTAAAACTTGAAGGCTTGCTTGTAAGCATCTGGCATTGGCCACTGCTGGAAAACAGGTTACTAGGCTAGATGGACCTTTGGTCTGACCCCGTATAGCCATTCTTATGTTATGTTCATTAACAATTTGAGCATCTTGCATGGCACCATTACACTAATGGGAAGAAACAAAAGAAAATGACTACTGTTAGCATTTGAGGGTACTCAATGCATTGGGCCAGAGTGGGTTTTAATCCTGTTGATTGTGTTTATTCAGATGGTGTAGTATTCAGCTTGTTCTCTTCCAGTGCAGCTTTCCTAGGGAAGTTCTGTTCTGCTTATGATGGAGCCAACATCCCGCCTGTCTGTTCTTGACTGGAATCCAACCCACAGGAAACAGTTCACCAACAATGTGTGGATGAAGGAATCAAAGAAGTTAGGGCTGGAAAAGACCTGTTAGATCACCTGCTCTATTCCCCTGTTAGTGCAGGGTTGTTCCTTGCACTGCCTCTTTCTAGTGCTTTATCTAGTTTTAAATGCCCTAAGTAAAGAGGCTTCCACTAGTGGACCCTGAGCTTTCTTAATAGCACTCAGTGAGGTCCACAGCTAAGTCAACTGCTTCCTCAGAGATGAACAGTCTCCAGTTTGTTTTAACAACTAACGTAAAGAGCTGCACAACATAAGCTATTTTAGTGCACAACAAGAAGTTGTTTTTATTGGTAGTACAAAAACCAGAAGCTATGTTACACATCCTTAAGCACCATCTACTAGCACCTTATCTACTAACTACTAACTATTTACATATTCAATAACAAAAAACTACATTAACTCAGAGTTAAGGTTGCTTGGTGGTATGTCATCCCCTTGTAGAACATTGAGTTGAGCCAAACTCAAACTTCTGAAAACTAGGAAATGCACAGTTAAGGTTGAGATGTACAATCTCTTCTCATTTTGCAACCCATTCACTCACCCACAGGATTCCATCTAACACTATTAAAGGACAAAAACGGTGAAAAAAGGGTTGCCCATGCCACCTTTCCTCTGTTCCCCTGGATCTGACAGAAGGGGAGATAATATATAGACATAGAGCTCTTTCATAGCAATCTGGACAAAGAGATGTATTCTGAGCCCCACCTGCAAACTCCATTTTAAGGCCCTCTTGGACTGCTCATTTTCTGGTGAGCCAACTAGGGTGCTATTTGGAGTGATGCCTCTTCCGCTTCTCTAATGCAGAATATTGAGGGAGAGGAAGTTAATGAGGGAACTTTTCCCTTTGACCTCTATACTCATCTGCTATAGGCTGCTGACAGCAGTTTGCTGAAGGGAATATGTTTCCTTCCAGTGAAAGTGCTAAGAGATCCTTCTGCTTTGGCCTCTGAACTGCAAAAACCAGCACTTTCCAGAGATTCCTGGGCAAACAGCAAGCAAAGCAGGGTAGCTATCTGTGTTGTAGTGCTGACAGGCACTGCTGCTACTTTATGTCCCTGAATTCTATCCATGATGGGAAGCCTCATTGGCATACAGCAGCTGCTAATGTGCTTGTACTCCAGGTTAGTGGAGCACCACATGTCCTTATGTTAACTGAACGGTCTTGCCCTTGGATAATGTAATATAGCACAGCACATGGCATCAGTCTATGTCAATTTGTTCTCTGGTCAGTTGTAAGGAACATTTTCCAAGACCCAAACATGCAACTTCCTTTTCTGATCTATTCTACCCAAGTTGAAGAATGCTGTAGAACAGCACACGGGAACTATGCATGTCACTATGCCTGATACTATTTGTTTTTCTGCCTTACGGAGAAGAAAATGGATTAGATTGTGTATAGACTGTGCAGTCGAAAAGGGGAACCTATCTACAGTATTTTCATTAGCAAGGAGTGCATATGACATGGTCACCCTTAATTGAAATAAATTGATTGATCTTTAACTCTTTGCATACCTTTTCAAGATTCACTCAGTGCTTTCAAGGCACATCAATATAGCATATGAATATGGGAAAAATATATTCATAGTGCCAGACCCTGAGCTGGGGTAAATTGGTGTAGCTCCATTGACTTCAAATCAATGAGGAGGATCTAACCCTGTGGAGTTTTGCTGACTTCATAGATGCATAGTGTATTGAGATGGGGATTAAAAGGACCTGCAAATTCATTTCTAAACCTATGCTTCTCACTGATGGCTACCTTTCCTTTCCTTTCAAAGGAGCACAGAGTTGGTGGTACAGGGCCAGATTCTTAAACCTGAATGCAGCTCCTGTGTGCCATGTAGATGGTGTAAGGGGGGCCATAATGCCCAACTGAGAGTTTCCCTGCATGTTTAGCAGAGCTACCTGCCAGTGCAGCAGTGCTGCTCCTGAGTCTTCTGCCTGCCCCTTCTCCCAGGAGAGGGGGCCTATCAGAGATGGAGAGGGGGCCTGGTAGAGCTGTATTGCAGAAATCCTCCTCTGGGGAAGAGTTCTGGCAGCAGCTCTTGGTGCTGTCTGAGCTGTGGCTGGCTCCCTCAGAATCAGGGAGACACTCCTTCCCCTGTCTCCTGTGCTGAGTGGAGTTCTGGCACAGGAGAAAATCTGCCTGATCGTTAGCTAACTCACGAGCACCTACATAGAAAACATTTCCTCTTGACATTGTTTCTGCAAACTGTACTCATGTCACGCTGCAGAACCCTTCCCCCATATTGCACCAGTTGTATTTTGCCACCTTTTGCTTGTCTGGTGGTAATTTAAAAACATATTAACACTTATTGCCATGTTAATTAGATGATATTGGCAAGGCCAAGAAACTGTCAATAGTTATTGAACAGTGTCTATAAATAAACAAATCATGGTAATTGGATTTGTCAGCTGACATGGAAAACAAATAACTTTTTATGGGTGCTTTAAAGGTAAGATCAACCTATTGCAAACCGTTTTTCTAATCAACCTAATGGATGCAAGCTCAGCTGGTGGTAACAATCACGAAGGGGGAAAAATTGTCCTGGAGAGTAGAATCGGCTGCTTAACCATTTCTTTCAAAAATAAGATACTTGAACAACCAGAGTCTCTCCAGAGAACACAAGTTAAAGAGTAAAACACTAATTAGAACAGAGCAATATGAAAGCAAGAGAGAGACACACAGATCACCACTTCCCCATACACTACAGAGGCATTAGAATGAAGAATTGGGAATATTCTCTGGACCTCTTCCAAGTAGTTTGTTTTATCCTGGGAGACTTATGAGAAAGCAGGAAGATGGGACAAAAGGTAGGAGTAGTCTTCTCAATGGCCAGGGTCTGTGAGTAACAGTAATAACAACAACAGCAGTATAGAGCACTTTCCTGAGACACAATGCAACCTCCCCACACCATCTGGTTGCAGCATTTTCATCCCTCTGCACCTGATCAGCTGTGATGGTGAGTGGCAGGATGGTCTTGTGATTAAGGGCCCAAGTCCTGATCCTGAGGGATCAGATCCTGAATATCTAATGACTAAGGCTACTATTTAGTCAGGGGTATCTTTAGTAAAAGTCATAGACAGGTCAGGGGCAATAAACAGAAGTTCACGGCCTGTGACCTGTCCATGACTTATACTAAAAATATTTGTGATTAAATCTTGGGGGGTGGGGGTGGCGCTGGAGGGCGAGGGGGGGGGGGGGGCTGCTGAGGAAGGGGTTGGGGGAGGCGCTGGAGGTGGGGCCCACCTGGGGCTAATGGTACCAGCTGCCTGGAGCCACCGGGGACGTGCACTGTGGCTGCTCCAGCTAGCTGGCCGGCCGGGGACCGGGGCCACGGACCCCGGCTGCTCTGGCCAGCTGGTTGGGGACTGCTGCCCTGACTGTGGCTGCTCCACCCAGGGACTGCTGCTCCGGACCACAGCTGCTCCAGCCAGCTTCCCAGGGACCACGGACTGCGGCTGCTCTGGCTGCCCCGGGACTGCTGCTGGGGGCCGCTCCAGCTGTGGCTGGTGTGGCTGTCCTCGGGGCCACCTGAGCAACTGGCCCTGGAGCTAGCTGCTTGGGTGGCTGTGGGGTCAGTCACCCTGGCCCCTGCAGAAGTCTTGGAGGCTGCGGAAAGTCACAGAATCTGTGACTTCTGCGATCTCCGTGACAGATACGGAGCCCTACTAATAACGCATTGTTAATCCACCTCTGGATAAAGACAATGCATGCACTATTCATTAGAACACTAATTTATTTAACAACTCAGTCCAAAAGCACTGGGCCACCATGCCCTACAGGTGAAAGAGATAAGGGCCATTACACTACACATTTTCACAAAATGGTGTATTACATGACATTTCAGAAGAATAGCCAGAACAGTAAGAGGCGAACAAAGTAAAGTAAAGGCAAAGGCACAAAGAGGCTTATCCTCTTAGTCCCCAGTGTCCTCACCCTTTGAGTTCTTATCATCTTTCACCTTATCTTAGCTGCTTAGCTTTAAAGCAGAAAGCTGATCACCAAAATACATTACATGCTTTTTATTGTGAAATACAACATGTGGTTTAGCATAGCTCATCCTGTCAGAAAAGGCTGCTTGAAGGACCACTGCCACATGGGCAAAAGTTAAACTAAGCAGTATTCTACTAAAGCTTTAACAAGCCCTTGAATCTAATAGGATTGTATGATGTGAATTGAAGAAATGCAGGGACACAAGGCCCCACCTGAAGGAAGTCGTCATTTTATGGCTATCTTTGTGGATACACAGCAAATTTCTATAGGGCACAAAAGCAGCTAAGCTGCCATGTTAATTTTTATTTTGTTTACATACGTTCATTGTTAATTAATTACAAAGACGTGAGACCAAGCCTGTTTCTATGGAAGTCAGTAAGAGTTCTGGTATTCATTTTAATGACAGCAGGATTAGGCCTTATACTTCTATTTCTCATCTAAGCACCTGAAATAAAATCCCTTATCCTATTGTAATGCACCCATCTGTAGTATCACACTAACAGAGTTTGCATTCACAAGCATAGGATGGAACCTATTATTTAAGAAGCAAAGCAAAGCATATAGAGCAGGGCCAGATGTCTAGTCCTAACTGTGTTTGCCCTCTATTAGCAGATTGAAACTTTGGAAGAACTTAAGGGTCCTTTACACCTAAGTAAATATCCTTAAATCAGACTATAATAAGCAGAGAACCTCCTGAAGTCCAAGGGTATGTCCACACAGCAAGAGGCATCAAATCCCAGAGTACAGATCGAAAGACTCAGGTTTGCAGTGTTCGGGCTACTAAAAATAGCTGCCTAGATAGGGGCGTGGGCTTCAGAGCCTGAGCTCCAGCCCTAGTCACAACATCGACACAGCTATTTTTAGTGCGAGAGCCTCAGACTGTTGACCCTGGCTCTGAAACTTACTGCTGCTTGCTGTGTAGACATACCCTAAGTGGTAAAGGCCTGTGTTTATGGAACTTTAGGTCAAGATTTTCAAATGCAACTAGTGATTTTGGGAGCCTTAATTTTTAAGGGCTCAACTTAAGAAACATTAAAAGGGCCTGGTGTTCAGAAAGGGCTGAGCATCCACCCTCTGAAAATCATTAATCACATTTGAAAATTCGGACACAAGACCTTTGGAACACTGCAGGTGTGTATTATTTACTAGGAAGTGGTGGTGCTTCTTTATAGATAAAGTTGCAAATGTTGATCTGCAGTAAGGTAGACTTTGATCCCACCTGAAATGCCAAAGAGAAAGAGAAATCCTCTGGCTTTCAAAGGCTTTGGTTTGAATTTTCACTGACCAGTAGAATATTATAAACTTGTTGATTGAACTCACTACTTTTTAAATGTCTTTCTATGAGAAGCATTTTATATAACAAAATCCTTAATTCTCATTTTATTGCCATGATGAATTATGCATTTCTTTTTACTTGATAAAAATAATATGCTTGTGTTTTACATGGGTAACGTAAGATTCTTAACTATGCGCATTCTCGCTTCTTCAGATGCTTGATTCTGGAAATGAAATGATAGCTAAATATATTAAAACTGACTTTTGGACCAATGGTTTTTGGTTATAGAATTGCAGTGGCATTTTGGTAACATACTGCACTATGTATTTTGTCAGTGGGGCAGTGGTTGTTTAACTGTGGAATCTGGGCAGGAAAGAAGCTAAGATTCCTGAAGTAGAATCTCCTTACTATACATGTCCTGCTATAAACATTTTGACCCATCTAAAGAGAGAAAGAGACTAACAATGTTCTGCTATTGCCAATTCTGTATCATACTGTGGAGTTTCTCACTGGAGTTCTGTAGCAATGTTCAGTAGATCAAAACTCACATGAAAATAAATTAATTTCTTCATAGACACATGGAGATATTGGCTCTGATTTACTGACCTAACTAAAAATGTAGAATTGCTCACTGGAATGTAGTTCTCTAGTAGCTTGTGAGCTGTCTGTCTGTCACAGAGTAAATCCCCCTGCCCTTAAGACCCTGGTAAACAGTTTTAGGAAACAATTACAAGAAGTGGAAGGTTGGACATATGACCAGGGAAGAGTATAAAAATATTGCTCGGGCATGTAGGAATGAAATCAGGAGGGCCAAATCGCACCTGGAGCTGCAGCTAGCGAGAGATGTTAAGAGTAACAAGAAAGGTTTCTTCAGGTATGTTGGCAACAAGAAGAAAGCCAAGGAAAGTGTGGGCCCCTTAATGAATGAGGGAGGCAACCTAGTGACAGAGGATGTGGAAAAAGCTAATGTACTCAATGCTTTTTTTGCCTCTGTCTTCACGAACAAGGTCAGCTCCCAGACTGCTGCGCTGGGCATCACAACATGGGGAATAGATGGCCAGCCCTCTGTGGAGAAAGAGGTGGTTAGGGACTATTTAGAAAAGCTGGACGTGCACAAGTCCATGGGGCGGGACGAGTTGCATCCGAGAGTGCTAAAGGAACTGGCGGCTGTGATTGCAGAGCCATTGGCCATTATCTTTGAAAACTCATGGCGAACGGGGGAAGTCCCGGATGACTGGACAAAGGCTAATGTAGTGCCAATCTTTAAAAAAGGGAAGAAGGAGGATCCTGGGAACTACAGGTCAGTCAGCCTCACTTCAGTCCCCGGAAAAATCATGGAGCAGGTCCTCAAAGAATCAATCCTGAAGCACTTAGAGGAGAGGAAAGTGATCAGGAACAGTCAGCATGGATTCACCAAGGGAAGGTCATGCCTGACTAATCTAATCGCCTTCTATGATGAGATTACTGGTTCTGTGGATGAAGGGAAAGCAGTGGATGTATTGTTTCTTGACTTTAGCAAAGCTTTTGACACGGTCTCCCACAGTATTCTTGTCAGCAAGTTAAAGAAGTATGGGCTGGATGAATGCACTATAAGGTGGGTAGAAAGTTGGCTAGATTGTCGGGCTCAACGGGTAGTGATCAATGGCTCCATGTCTAGTTGGCAGCCGGTGTCAAGTGGAGTGCCCCAGGGGTCGGTCCTGGGGCCGGTTTTGTTCAATATCTTCATAAATGATCTGGAGGATGGTGTGGCTTGCACTCTCAGCAAATTTGCAGATGATACTAAACTGGGAGGAGTGGTAGATACACTGGAGGGCAGGGATAGGATACAGAGGGACCTAGACAAATTGGAGGATTGGGCCAAAAGAAATCTGATGAGGTTCAATAAGGATAAGTGCAGGGTCCTGCACTTAGGACGGAAGAACCCAATGCACAGCTACAGACTAGGGACCGAATGGCTAGGCAGCAGTTCTGCGGAAAAGGACCTAGGGGTGACAGTGGATGAGAAGCTGGATATGAGTCAGCAGTGTGCCCTTGTTGCCAAGAAGGCGAATGGCATTTTGGGATGTATAAGTAGGGGCATAGTGAGCAGATCGAGGGATGTGATCGTCCCCCTCTATTCGACATTGGTGAGGCCTCATCTGGAGTACTGTGTCCAGTTTTGGGCCCCACACTACAAGAAGGATGTGGATAAATTGGAAAGAGTCCAGCGAAGGGCAACAAAAATGATTAGGGGTCTGGAACACATGACTTATGAGGAGAGGCTGAGGGAACTGGTATTGTTTAGACTGCAGAAGAGAATGAGGGGGATTTGATAGCTTCTTTCAACTACCTGAGAGGTGGTTCCAGAGAGGATGGTTCTAGACTATTCTCAGTGATAGAAGAGGACAGGACAAGGAGTACTGGTCTCAAGTTGCAGTGGGGGAGGTTTAGGTTGGATATTAGGGAAAACTTTTTCACTAGGAGGGTGGTGAAACACTGGAATGCGCTGCCTAGGGAGGTGGTGGAATCTCCTTCCTTAGAAGTTTTTAAGGTCAGGCTTGACAAAGCCCTGGCTGGGATGATTTAATTGGGGATTGGTCCTGCTTTTGAGCAGGGGGTTGGACTAGATGACCTCCTGAGGTCCCTTCCAACCCTGATATTCTATGATTCTATCATTCTATGAACTGCCTCTCAAAGGTGTCCCTGCTGAGGATGATGTAAGAGGACAAAAGGCTCCAGCCTCATTGGTGAGTGATGGCTCAAGTATCAAAGGACCCATCACTGGTGTCCAAGTTGGGGGCACCTGGTGATCTGGGGAGTCCAGCTCCTTACAGCAGTAGCCATGCCATCTGCCACAGAAACATTTATAAAAACTATAATGCTATTGTGGCAGGACAGAGCGTTGTCTATCTCTGATTTATTTCAAGTTGAACGGGTGATAGGCAGCTCATTCTTGCATCTGAGCTTACATTGAATCAGATAATAAGTACAATTTTTCTTTTATTCCTTGACACCTTCACAACTGCCAACAAATCCGTATCTGAATATTACTGAGGGTAGTGTTACAAAAATGTTACTAGGATAATTAAGTCAATTGAACCAGGTTTGATACAGAAAACACAGCTAAATAAATACCACTTGTGAGGTGCTCAAATGGACTTGTTATCTTAACTCTTCATGTAAAGCCTGATTTTCAGAAGTACTGAGCTTCTGCAGCTCTCACTGAGTTCAACTGGAATTGTGGGTGCGCAACACTTCTACAGATCAGGGGCATTCTCAAATATGTTGTCAACTAGGAACTTCACAAGTGTCCCCATATGATATACCAGGGATTGGCAACCTTTGGCATGCAGCCCGCCAGGGTAAGCCCCCTCAGCTAGCGCCGCTTCCCGCAGCCCCCATTGGCCTGGAGCAGCGAGCCGCGGCCAGTGGAAGCTGCGATCGGCCGAACCTGCGGACGCGGCAGGTAAACAAACCAGCCCGGCCCGCCAGGGGGCTTACCCTGGAGGGCCACGTGCCAAACTTTGCCAATCCCTGGTCTAAGCTTTTATTCTGTGCCTCTCACCATAGTGTTTAGGGCCTCAGCTATAGGTTTGATTAGAACTCAGCTGCTCCTCCTGTTAAAGCACAGGCCCCACTTGAGCTAATGAGGTTTCTTTTAGCACTGCAGTGTGGATAGGCTTTGAAGGACTACATTTTTAATTGGTAAATGTAGATTTCATCATATGCTCATAATGCAATGAAAAATATTTCCATCAACAATAATAAAAAATTGCAGATATGCAAAATAAGAAAAATGCTGCTTACAGTTTGATTTAAGGATATTTACTTTGTATATGTTGACATGTGATGTTGGCAATTTGTGTTTTAACAGTTATAGGGCATTAACTGTTTGACTTTCAACGGCTACTGTCATTAAATAATGAGTATCTGTACCCCTATAATTTCCTGCAACTAAAAATTTAAATTGATAAAAATTGGAAAAAAATGTTTAAAAATAAACATAAATATTATCCATTGAAATGATAAAAAAAATTGAATTCTGCCAAGTTTAAGACATAACACATAGGAGAGTGGTTCTAATTCCATCCAGTAGGCATCAGTAGTGCACTAGCTAATTCATTGCACAATATATACATTTTTGCACATTTGCAGGAGAACTCTCATTCTCTTCCTTGAGTGCATTTATTCCCTGCTCCATACCCTTTGGAAATTCCAGCATATTTTATGTAGTAAATAATGTAAACACACAATAGCTTTACATCATCCTTCTGCTATGAAAACTGAAGTTTCAATTTTGTACATTTCATGTGCTAGAAATAGTCCAATGCATATAAAGTAACCTTTCATGCCTCCTCCTTTAGTGGATTTCAAACATAGAAATAGTAATTTAAGTAAATTCTTGCTGTGACTTCCTTTTGTCCTTTCTCTGGATCTTGTAGCTCTTAACTAAATCAGCTTTCCCTGATATTACTTTCAAATTCATAGCGTGACAAACTTTGGATAAAAAATTTATAGAGCTTATCACATCTTTAGTCTTGCAGTGTTCCATTAGTAAATACTTTATTGTACTCAGATCTTGACATCTGACATTCTAGTTATATCAGTGAGCATAATTTCAAGAGTTTTCCATACACGGAAGTTGTAGATTCAGTGAAAACCACTGTAATCCCAGATCATTTAATTTTTTGGCTCTGCAGTTCTTTTATGTACCAGGTTACACTCACAATCTTATTTTGTAGAAATATTGTCAAAGACAGTAGGCCACTGCCTATGTTTTACAGACTCTCCAAGTGAAGAAACGTAAGTGAAGAAAAAGATGTTAAGGAATAATAATTGAAACAACCCCCCACCCCCCACCCCCCCAAAAAAACCCCACGCACAAACCCCGACAGCACTGTTAGGAAAAAAAAGGTTTGAAATGCACCAAGGGCTTGATCTAACATCCACTGAAGTCAATGGAAGACTCCCGTTGCCTTCAGGAGCATAGACCTTTGCAAAGCAATGAAGCCAATTATTATATATCAGTGTTTTATCTGAAGGGTCTTTCAAAATGCAACTCTTTAACAAGATAATTGTAGACAGCTGGTCCATGTGCTGTAGTGATGACACAGCTAGCATTTTTTAAAATCTTCTACATGTTTATAGCTTTAAGCTAAAGGACATATCGGCAATTCAGTTTGTACATAATAGACAGACTATGCAAAATGCAAAGATGGAATTCTGCATTGTTGTAGAAATGCTCAATGTCACCAGAGCTATTGACTTCTCCCACCTGGCTTGCAGACATTAGGAGAGGAATAACATATGTACCTTAATTGTAAAATGTGGGCTTAATGAACACACAGGCATTATGTTACACCAAATGTAACAATAGACATGATGGCAAGCTACTTAAGAACATGTCACAATGTTTTGTTTGTAACAGATTTGCCTTTGGCAGTGTTAAGAGGAAGAATGTGGATGTTAAGTTTCCAGTCCAAGACTAAATGTAAAATATTGGGTATGTATACTTGTGTTTACTTTCCATAGCTGTGTCAATATTTTTGTTCAAAGTATGTGGGGTTTTGTGCCTCAGAGAATTCTGAAAATTTGCACAGAGAAAGCATTTGGTTACTGTTATTTATTTGACATTGATTTAACTTTCTGTATTTTTCAGAAGGTTTCCACTGAAGCATTTCTTGTGAATCAAGACAATACAGTAGTGTGGTGTTTAGATGCTGCTTGTAATTATTAGAACTGGGAGCACTGGCTGTTGGGAGTTTGACAGGACAGGAAACAGGAAGGAGGGGGGGAAGTTGAGGAGGTGGAGTGAGAGCTACCAAGGGTGCAGCAGCAGCTTGGTAAAGAGGTTTCCACTTTAAAAATAAAGTCCTGTTGAAGTTTGTTAGTACCTTGCCTGGTTGCTACAAGAAGTAGCTTCATAAGTTGTTGTGCTAAAAATAACAAAATGAAGTTAGTCACTAAATAAATGTGCAAGTGAAACAAGCCTGTGCTTAGATGTCCTCAGTTCAGTAACCTTGGGGTTTTGCAGAATTAGAGTCTAATCCTGCACACACTTATGCATATGAATAAAGTTACTCATGTATGTAAGAACTGAAGGTTCCTTACTGTCCGCCATAGATTCTGGAAAATTCTGTTTAACTAAAATACAGAGGACCTAATCCTGCTTCTATTGGTAAAACTTCCATTATTAGCAGTATGGTCCGAAGGACAGGCTCCTGGACTAGTAGACAAGAGATGGGTTCTTTTCCCTGTTTCGAATGTCACTCTTTTTAGGGGTTGGACAAATCATTTTGGCTAAAAACTACAAGTGGCTATTGATTTTGGGTGGCTCAGTTTTTGGGTGTCCAACTTGAGACACTTGAGGCACAGTTGAGGCATCCTGGTCAGCAGACACATTTGAAAATGTTGACCCTAACGGCTATCTCCTTCTGTTTCTCCACCTATAAAATGAGAATAGTAGTGCTATCTGCCTTAGTAAAGTGACTGGGACCATGGCAGTGAGAACAGACCCCAGATCACTTCTTGTCCAATAAATAATCCCTTGGAGCTTCTTTCCAATGGTTAGTCCTCTCTCGTGTGCCCAGAAAGTAGGTCAGTCCTTAAAATAAATTGAAAATCCTAAACCACTGCTCCCATTAAAGCATGTTATAGAAAACTCCTAAATCAAAAAAGACTAGCTCATTCCTTTTAGCCTATGTGTGAAGCCTCACTGCCCAAGTCATTGGAGTTATTGTGGAAATTGTGAGTCATTGGAGTTATTGTGCAAATATCCACTCAATGTGCAGCATCAGTCAAAAAAGCTAACAGAATGTTGGGAATCATTAAGAAAGGGATAGATAATGAGACAGAAAATATCATATTGCCTCTATATAAATCCATGGTGCACCCACATCTTGAATACTACGTGCAGATCTGGTCACCTCATCTCAAAAAAGATATATTACAATTGGAAAGATACAGAGACGGGCAACAAAAATGATTAGGTGTATGGAACAGTTTCCATATGAAGAGAGATTAATAAAATTTGGACTTTTCAGCTTAGAAAAGAGACAACTAACAGGGGATATGATAGAGGTCTATAAAATCATGACTAGTGTGGAGAAAGTAAATAAGGAAGTGTCATTTACTTTTTCTCATAACACAAGAACTAGGGGGGTCACCAAATGAAATGAATAGGTAGCAGGTTTAAAACAAACAAAAGGAAGTATTTCTTCATACAACACACAGTCAACTTGTAGAACTCTTTGCCAGAGGATGTTGTGAAGCCCAAGTCTATAACAGGGTTCAAAAAAGAACTAGATAAATTAATGGAGGATAGGCCCATCAATGGCTATTAGCCAGGATGGACAGGGATGGAGCCCCTAGCCTCTATTTGCTAGAAGCTGGGAATGAGCGACAGGGAATGGATCACTTGATGATTTCCTGTTCTGTTCATTCCCTCTGGGGCACCTTGCATTGGCCACTGTTGGAAGACAGGACACTGGGCTAGATGGACCTTTGGTCTGATCCAGTGTGGCCATTCTTACGTTCTTATGTTCATGCTGTGAGCTTTCCCTCAGAGCAGAATAGCTGGGCGAGCTCCCTGGTAGGGATGGGGAGAGCTTATGCTACTACAGCCTTTATAAAATGCAGCCTGCTGGTCCTATGCTGCAGATTGGTGTTGCCTGGTGTGGCTGGGCCAAGGAACCTTCTCACTCCATCCCCTTTGGGGTGTCATGTTCCCACCTAGGAGGAAGGAACATACCACTCTCTGCAATTCTCCCTGTTTCTTATGTGGGCTGTGTGAAGTGGGGTGGGAAGGGCTTCTTGAACCCTTCCATCTAAATTCACTCAAGCCAACAGGAGCCTTTTCATTAGCTTCAGTGGTCTTTGGCTTAGGACCCTACCATGCAACCGTATAAAGGCCAGAAAGAATCTGACACAATGTGATGGGAACAAAAATTGTCCAATTACAGTGCCCTTTCTCACAAAAGCCTGTTCCCGTGTACTATCTACAAACTGTTGGGCAATTCTTAATCCCAAGAACATTTTCTGACATAAATTAAAGCACCCTTTTTATAACAGTTGTATAACAGAGGATGTGTTATCCGTAGGGATAGATTTAAACAATTATTGCATTCATAAATTAAATTGATATTTTGAAAGGTTAACAAAAAAAGCTGCTTTGCTGTCTGTAATCAATATAAAAAGGATTTCAAGTAATTAAAAACTCTGATGTGGGCATTTCTTCTTTGGTGCTTATTAGAAGGAATATGAGCAAGTAGCTATAAACATGAGATATAGACAAAACGGGACTGGCTCTTATTATCTACAACAGGAGTTGCAGGAGTTTGTGGAAGGCTTCTCGGGATCAGGTTGCAAATGAGTTTGAAAAAAATATTATTAAATATTGCAATGATTTTATACTTATTGGAGAAAAAAGAGAGAAAGAGACACTAACACCACATCATGTGTTCAATATCTGACCTAAGTTATACTATCATGAGTCATATATGGTCTCAACTATGTTGAGGATGCAATGGATTTAATTGCTTTAATAGATATTTAAACTATAGCTAGATTTCCATTTTGTATTGTTTATCATATGGGATCAAACCAAAACTTTATTTTATACAGCCATACAATAGAAAGCAGAAAGAGAGAGAGAGAGAGTGAGAGAGAAAAGGGAAAAAAAGTATATATAAGTATATTTAAATACAGCCCTTGGATTTTTACAAATTTGTTTGCTATTAGTAATTGTTTAACAATCACTACTGGTAAACTATGTACACAGAGTATTTTTGCTATTCATATTACCACTATTATCACAAGCCAGAGACCTGGGTTCAATCCCCTGCTCCACTACAGACTTCTTCTGTGACCTTGAGCAATCTCTCTATGCCTCAGTTCCCTATCTGTCAAACAGTATTTCCCTATCTCAGAGACGTCTTGTGAGGGCAAATACTGTTATGCTGAGAGGTCCAGGTGACTGCTTTCATCACAAATTTCTGTGACTAGGTGTGAATGCACTCATTTAGGTGCTGACTTCCTCTGTTCCTAGGGGTGCTCAATCCCCGATCTGTCCCAGGCTCTGCCCCCACTCCACCCCTTCTCCCAAGCCCCCGCCCGTACCCCACCTCTTCCTGCCCCTGCTCCTCCCCTTTACCCCCAGCTCCTCCTGCACACCACTGCACAGCTGATTGCGGTGGGCTGGAGGTGCTGGGAAGGAGGGGGAGGTGCTGATTGGTGCAGGGGAGGAGGGGCAGGTGCTGATCCGTGGTGCTACCGATGGGTGCTGAGCACCCACTATTTTTTTTCCCTGGGTGCTCCTGCCCCATAGCACCCATGGAGTCAGTGCCTATGAATGCACCCTTCAATTAACACAACTGTCAAGATGAATTAATCAGAAGCCCCTCATTTAAGACAAAACATGAGTTTGGACTGAATGGGTAGAGGAGTTTATTGGTTTGAGTAGATGTGTGTGTAAAGGCAGAATAGACAAAAACTGGGAGAGACTGAGAGCGTACAAACAATCTAAAAGAGCAGCTGAAAACATGGTGTCTGACCCTGGGAAAAATGTGGGGAGTGGTTTTTGGGTCAGAGGTGGAGGCTGAAGAGTGCTCTTGGTGCTGTGAGAAAAAGCAGCTGTTTCCTGCTGTTTGATTCCTTCTGAGTTCAGAGACAGAGGACTTGGTGCATGTAAATATGCATGTAAATAAACAAAATAGCAAAAAAATACTTGACTGCCACTACTTGCTACTCCCAACTGGAATATCCCCAGGGCCCCAAACTGTGACTAGCCGCTGGGGCTGAAAAGGAGGGAACAATACGTTAAAAATTGTAAGTTGTTCAGATACTGCAGTACTTTATATATATACACCTAAGATAGATTATGATTGATCTCCTTAGTAACATGGCATTGTTTTTGTTTCCTGAGTGGCTGAGTGCCACTGTCATAAAGAGGGGAGGGTACGATCAATTTAAATTCTTTCAGAGAAAGGAAAGGAGTAATTTATGGAGTTAGGGAGATCTAGGCTAGCCAGGTTTGGAATATTTACACATTGTAAATCTTTTTCTTTCGAGGCTACTCATGTCAAATCTTATGTAAGACATCTCCCCTGGAAAAATTAGGCTATTGTAACATCATAAACCGGGGAAAGATTTAAAATTAATTGTATCTCTTCACATTTACACCAAGCACTGATGTATGGTATTTTCTTGCACAGTTCCAGCTTCAAAGGGTGCCACCAGATCCTTGTCTGGTTTCTTTAATTGCCTTTGTGCCAGGACTTTGGCCACAGACTTTGCACAAAGGGTACTGTCTGATATACTTGACCATCTTGATTAACAATATAGGACATTTATTGAATATACTGGTCTCCAGTTTTCTGGCATCTGTTACTATTTCCTCTAGTCATTGTTACAAACAAGTTAGTAATTGTAGTAAGGGGTGTAGCTGCACAATCATAGATGGGTTGGGGTATGGCCAGATCTCTATTCACCATGGAACAGTCCTGTGGAATCTGATAAAAACCGATAACTTTATTGTAGGGTTGTTAGATTTTTTAAACTATCAAATTTAATAGAAAATTATATTCCTGTAATAGAATTCTATAGGATGGTTTAAGCACCAAAGAAAAGGATAACATCCTTTATTAAATGTTATAGGTTTTAGAGTAATTTCAATAGGACCCTATTCAATTTCTATAGAGATCAAGTCAAAAGAGTTCTATATAACAAACTTCTAGAGAATCTAGCATCTGACTGTCTTTGGGAAATACTGCAAAACTTTCCTCTTCAAAAAAATATTTACACCATAACAAAAATGACACTCAAAATGCGGCCACTCCACCTATGAAAACACCTCCTCCAAATAACCTCCAAACCCCTGTGACATACCAGGGTACAATCCAGACTAATGAGTAGCTATGTCACCCATGCCCTCTAACCTGGGGTGCCCTTTATAATGCTTTGCTGCTGTAGCCTCCAGCCTGGACTGCTCACAAACAGCCTCCAGCATGCAAGTCACTCCCAGCTCTGTCCGTATGTGTGCTGCAGAAGCCAGCCACACCTTGGCTCCCACAGCCATGGTAGTACTGCAGCGTGACCCCAACACACGTCCAGTCTTACATTTCCCCTGAGAAATGTATTTACTGTACTGCCCAGCCCTCTCCTGGACAATACAACTTTATATAAAGTCTATTATCTCTTTAATAGAAATAATATGTGCACAACTTGCCACCAAAAATGGAGTTTCTCAAACACTGCAATTTAAACACACTGGGTTAGATAAAACAATAAAACCAGTTTATTAACTACAAAGAGAGAGATTTTAAGTGAGTACAAGTGATGAGGCATAAAAGTCAGAAATGGTTACAAAAAATACAGTTAAAACACTACTGGTGCCTAACTTAATCAATAGCAGATCCAAGCAAAGTTTCTCACCATATGCTTTCAGCAGTTTTACTGACCAAACCCTCTAGGTCAGGACCCCTTCTCCTAGAATTCAGTGAAGGCTTCCTTTGTTGCTTCAGGTGCAAAGACTCGATGGACAGGGAGAGAGAAAGCGGGGTCTCTTGGGGTATGTGTGCCCCACCTTTTTCTAGTTTCAGTCCCCCTTTTGAAAGAAGTTTGCAGCTGGGTACCAGGAGACAAGAGGTTTACATGAAAGGATGTTCCCTGCTGCTTTTTTCTCACCTGTTTGAGCTTCCTTTGTCTCCCCTTCCTACCTGATGACTCTGCTTACTGCTTAAATGCAAATTAAGCAAAGCACACATTCCTTTGTTTAGGACAGGCCTGCTTGCCAACTTCTGCTTGGATAGGGCTGTGGTTTGGAACATGTGTTAATAACACCATACAGTGGAATCTTATAACTTCACATACAATGTTTCCACACACATTTTATCAGGACAATAATGACCAGCAAATTGTTAGTTTTCAAATGATACCTCGTAAGGCATACTTTGTACAAAGATTATTACTATAGAGTTTAAGGTGTGGTCACTGGGGTACATTCTGTCACAAGCCCCTAAACAAAAACCTGAAAGCAACCAACGAAGCAAAAAAAATCCCAGGGCAACTAAACCTGCTAAACAAACCTTACCACAAGCAGCATTTTTACCAAGAAGAGGAAGAAAATCCAGGGACTCCATTAAATCCACCAGGGACTTTGATATTGCAATTTGCATAGCAGGTTCTCAGATACTGAGGCAATGGGCACCAGTATATAATCCTAGAACAGACAGGCAGACTGAGAGATGACTACTGGTCAGCGGCACACATAACAAACGAGAGGTTGCTGTGGAAGGGAAAAAGAGGATTGGCAAAATGACACGTGGAGCACTGACTCACTAGACAGTGCTAACATGGATACCAGCGGCATAGCTTTGTTCTCACCATCTGGCACTTCTGCTGATGGCACAGAAAAATCAGACTGTTTTGTGCACTTTGGGAAAAGCAGATAGTCACCATCTGGGGACATGGCACAAGCTGTTATCAAATCACAGGGTGATATCAGTTAGGTCAGTATTCTAGAGAGGCGCATTCATCTGTGGCTGACAGTGACTCATAACTTAGCTTTTCTTCTTTTGAGAGAGATGATGATGATAGTGGCACTTGCTCCTGAGGAAGGAGTAGGAGAAGCATGGACATGAAGCAAGGACACGAAAGGGGAAGATACCATTAGGGCTCAAAGAATCCCTCCACATTATGTACTCCATAATGTTCCTTGTGCAGATCTGCCAGTGATTACTTTAATTTATACAGAAAGCAAAGGCTGCCTTTTTGGGGAAACTATTTGACTTAGGTTAATAGAGAGTGTGAATGAGACCACAAATACTTGTTGCAGCACTTGGCAGGCAGACTAGCTAACATTAGTGCCAGTCTGCATGTCAGAATGGTCTCTCTAATGTCCGGTTGTTTTTTGTTCAAATTGATTACGTCAGAGCTGTACACATCTGTGTAGTCTCTGCTAAAGTTTGAGAGGTGGAGGCACCATTTTATAATGTATCTCTCATCCTTAGCTTGTGTTTTCTATATCTTGCAGGCTCAGCACACATGACCTGCAGTGCATTCTCCTGAACATCTGCACTCTGCTGTGAAACAGGGTAACATATTTGGTCAGCTTAACAGTCCAGGTCTCAGTGGATTGATGTTAAGGGGAAATAGGGAAAGGACAATTCCTCCAGGAGCATGATTTCTGTGTTGCCTAGTAGTCGCAACATTTGGGTAGCCAGATCTGCTCCTTTATGTAGGGAGGGCAAGAGGGCAGGATCCCTCCCTGACCCTTCTGGGGAAGCTAGTGCTGCTGCTGGTTAAAGCCTGGAGCAGTCCTAGTGCTCAGGAAAATGCAAGGACAGCCACTGTACCCAACTCCTCTGCCAGGGCTCAAGGGAGAAAAACCTTCCTGCATCCATAATCTGCAGTGCACCCGTACTGTGCTGGACAAAATTAAGACCTTAATTTCTCCCAACTGTCCTTCATATTTTCTCTATTCTTCCCCATTCCATCTGTCAAGGTTCCTTCCCCACTCTGAACTCTAGGGAACAGATGTGGGGACCTGCATGAAAGACCACCTAAGCTTATTCTTATCAGCTTAGGTTAAAACTTTCCCATGGTACAAACTTTGCCTTGTCCTTGAACCGTATGCTGCCACCAACAAGCATTTTAAACAAAGAACAGGGAAAGAACCCACTTGGAGACATCTTCCCCCAAAATATCCCTCCAAGCCCTACACCCTCTTTCCTGGGGAAGGCTTGATAAGAATCCTCACCAATTTGCATAGGTGAACACAGACCCAAACCCTTGGATCTTAAGAACAATGAAAAATCAATCAGGTTCTTAAAAGAAGAATTTTAATTAAAGAAAAGGAAAAAGAATCACCTCTGTAAAATCAGGATGGTAAATACCTTACAGGGTAATCAGATTCAAAACATAGAGAATCCCTCTAGGCAAAACCTTAAGTTACAAAAGACACAAAAACAGGAATATACATTTCATCCAGGCACAGCTTATTTTACCAGCCATTAAACAAAAGGAAATCTAACGCATTTTTAGCTAGATTACTTACTAACTTAACAGAAGTTCTGAGGCTGCCTTCCTGATCTGTTCCCGGCAAAAGCATCACACAGACAGAAAAACCCTTTGTTCCCCCGTCCAGATTTGAAAGTATCTTGTCCTCTCATTGGTCATTTGGGTCAGGGGCCAGCTAGGTTACCTTAACTTCTTAACCCTTTATAGGTGAAAGGGTTTTGCCTCTGGCCAGGAGGGATTTTATAGCACTGTATACAGAAAGGTGGTTACCCTTCCCTTTATATTTATGGCACCATCACTCTCTCACTCTTCCAAAAAACACTTCCCTTAATCTCTCCTTTCTCTTGCCCACTTCTCTCCAGCACAGGCAGGCTGCACATTTTTCTCCTCCCTCGTCCTCACAATATAACATATTTGCATTTTTTGTGCAAGTCGGGGTACACTCACTTTTGCAAAAATTAGGCCCTACAGAATAGGACTTTAAAATGTGGGATTTATTTTATTGACTTACCATCCCTTCCCATCCTTCTTTTTCAGCATCAGCACCAGCAACAACAGTGAAATAGCGGACTGCGTTGTTTGTGCTTTATGTTATTCATGATGCTGTTTGCCCCGAAGGGAGTAAAATGATAACATGGACCCTTTCAGCTATGCCTGGTCTCTGCATTAGTGCCACAGGTACTTTCAGGAGATGGGAAAAGAAGGGAGAGGAACAAAGACATAAAGCAGGTAATACGTTCTTGAACTTTGACTTCTAGCAGCTGCATTTTAAAAACCTCCATTCCATTTTGCTGGTGTATCTGTGAGGCCTATCCATTATGTGTGCAAACACAATCTGATTAGTATTTTTTATAAGCTAGTCTTGTCTGCTTTTATTACAGACATCACCTTCAGACGTGGGGCCACCGCCACCATTAAATCAAGAATATTTAGCTATTATTTGTAATAAATGTCAGCAGAGTTGAACTGAAGCCAGCAGGAAATGTTCAGGGGAGAAAACACGCTGACATTCATTCATGCAAATTTGTACCACCAGTAGAATTAATCATAAAGAGGGAGGGTACAACATGTAATGCATTTGTATTAGTGGTGCGACCAGTTCTGATTCATCATGTAAATGAGCGGTGAAGTGGACAAACAGCAGTTTACGGACAACCAGCCATGTGTAAAGTACAGTAGGGCTAGGATAACTTTCAAGACAGGACATTTAAGGACTGATTTTAAATTGTGATGGGCAAATGTACAGACAAAATGAGAAAGCCAATCCCCCTGATTTTTTTAAGCCAACCCAGACACTGACCTTGAGGTATAAAAATTCAGAAAACCTTTGTCACCATTATATATTTTGCACTTCCGTGTTCCAGCACTAGAACTGTAAGCCCCAGAACACTGTAAGAAGGTCTGTTCTCAGTATTTCTGGCCAGGGCTGGAAATGAAAGTTCCATAAATCTCTCAAAGTCTTGTTCTCATCAGATTTTCAGCTTCAAGGGACCCAATTCTGATCATACATATACTAGTTGTACAGCAGCATAACAACACTGGGCCAGATTCTGGCAGCAGATGGCCAGCAGAGAATTCCCTGTTGGTGTAAAACCAGGTTGGGAGCTTGGTTGGTCTCCACTTAGGGACCCTTATGCTAGTGAGGAAGTTAAAGCGCCATCAGGTTGTGCTAACTGGTACTGGGGCAGGCCAGTACAAGGCCAGGGATCCCCCCATACCATGTGCTGAGCAGACTTGAAACACAGGGGACAATTGAGCCCAATTACTTCAGTGAACATACTCTTGATTCACATAGCTGTGAGACCAGAATCAGGTCCAAGAGGTTTGGAAATAGTATGTTAGATTCTCCGGTGCAGCTGAATTGTGCTTCGGGGGGGAAGAAGGGAGGCATCTTTACACACTGTCTTTAAACTACTTTTATGTTCCTCAGATCTAGAAAATAGCTGGTGGCCAGACAGATTCGCCAGTATTGGCTTCTCTAATTTAGGTCTGGTTATATATGGTGGAATGGGGCTGTTCCAAAAGCTGAAGACCAGCTGAATACATGGACATCACAACAACATCCTCTTTTACCCAGCAACATTTCCTATGCCAGTGGTTGTTGTGGGGAGTGGGAGAGACTAGGAGCTGCTATGTTGGTTCCTCGCTCCCAAAAGATTTCTCCTCCTGGGGGACATTCAAGTGTGTTTCAGGGTGCTTTGCACTGCTGGAGTGGGGCAAAGCAACAATTAATTCTTGTGAATTCATCCCTAAAATGTTGAGATTTAACATTTAACATCGATCATTTAAACAAACTCCTCACTCCCCCAGCAGTATACTCCAACCCAAAGAAAGTAGACTTGAATATAACTGCATTAAACACCTCACATTCAGAAGAACTTGAGGAGGTATGCTTTCATAAACACAGGCCTTTATTGGATGTAGCTTATCCTATTTATAAAACAAGGAACTAGCGTTACATTTGGATGTCACTGTTTCACAACTGGTGGATTGCCTATTAGGAAATCATTGCCTGACAAAAAGAGGACATTTTTAAACTCATTTGAATTTATCTCAGTTCAATATCTGATGAAACCCACACAGCTGAATAATTTAGCCCATCTCAATGAAAACTATAATCACCATTTTCATACAGAAAGAGTGATCCTTTGCACTAAACAGCAAGGAGTATCATTTAAATCTGCGAGTGATTACATTTACACCAGAAAAGAATTAGAATAGTATTTCTTTTAAAAAATGAGAAAAATAGAGGATGGAAGCATATATTTTAATCTTTTCCCATTATCTTGATACTTATTCCTGAAAAGAAAAAAAAAAACTGACATAAGGGGCTGACATAAAAATTGCAGGAGAATTTAGAGACAATAATTATTCTCATGGTACTTCAGTTGTATAATTTAAATGCAAAAACAGAGAAATAATGAGACTGAGATATGATTCATACAGTTAAAATCAAAAACTTTTCATATCTGAGGCTGAAGAGTTCTCTGAGCCAAATATAATTCCCAGAGTATTTCTGAATTTCTTTAAGTATTGAGGAACTAAGTGCAAAACAAATATTCTGTTATTGTTTCATTGTTTCAATGTACTATTCTCACTGTGTATAATCAGTGCGTTAAGCATTATCGTGCAGAGACTTGGAGGGTATGTAAATAAAAACACCCTTCTAAGTGCCAGTAGCTTTCAATGTAAATTATGTTTCTTTAGTGCTTTTGTTTTTAATTGCTAAAGTCAAGGGAAAGAACATAATTTGGTCAAGGGGAAACAAGGACTTCCTGTTAGTTTAACAGAGGCTGGATTCATATAATGTATGACTTGGATGTTCCACACTACTACTTAACCCACAGAGCTAAATCATAATTTCTGTATCACATTTTGTGATGGAAATCATAGTTAGAAGCCTTTTCTCATTTGGGGCAAAATCCTGTTTCTGTCTCACATTACACTGAGCTGTGGGTTAGCTCTTACCATTCTATAAACAGGCTTCACACCAGGCCGGTCCTGAGGGCAACTGTGCTTGGGGAGGTGGAAGGCTCTGTGCTAGGAACACAAGGAACTGAAGGTGGAGAATTCCTGATGAACGGGCTTCCACAGATTCTGCCTGCCCTGTCTTCCAGTAGACATAATGCTGCAGTGAAACCCTACTGAACTCCTGTATCAAGACATGAGAATCCGTCATAAGAGGATTTTTATAGGATAAAAAAAAGCAATCTGTTTCAGGATAACTATTTGGTCCCCCTTGTGCTCCTGCCAATGGCTATTGTGCGTGTCCTTCCATGTCAATAAGCTGCTGGTTCCACTCCCTAGAAGATAGTTCCTTTTCAGGCAGGACAGACTTCTTCAGACACAGATCCTTTAATCTTCCTGGCAGATTGACAGTTGGAGAGAACCCCTTCTCTACTCTCCTCCCCCCAGAGTTGGTGTGTTCTTCATATTAAGGCACAGAGAACTTGTATTTATAAGACTTTTTAAAAAAGCATTACATAACACACCAACAAAACCTTGCTGTAAACTGCAGGCAGCTTCATCCTTTTCTGACACTGCAATGCTGAACACTGCCTTCCAAAATGGAGCATGACTTTCAGCCTCACCCACTTCTTATACAACAGTGACAACTGCTTCACACAGTCACAAACACATTGCACATTCATTTATCTCCAGTACTGCCAACACCAAGGGTTAAAAAATCACGAATCAGCCCCTGCTCCCCCTATCATGAGACTGGTTTAAGAAATCAGAAGATTTACAAAAATAATCTTTGTGGGTATTCTTTTGATTTGCCTTTTGGTGTCAAAGTGTTTAGGGTTCATTTTTTCTCTGCAGCCATAAGGGCTAGAAACTTATAAGTGCCGACTTTCAGATTTCCCTCCTGCTCCATCCTAGGCCCCGTCCCCACTCCACCCCTTCTCCCAATGCCCCGCCCCATCCCACCTCTTCCCACCCCTGCTCCGCCTCCTCTCCCGAGGGTGCTCCATATTCAACTGGTGCCTCCCCATAGTTGGGGGGGGCACAAGCAAAAGGGCAGGTCACGTGTGTGTCCCCTCGTGCCCAGCCCTGAGGCCACTACACTTTCCCCGCCCCATGTTACCTGTGGGGGAGGGGGTGCTTTGTCCTCCCGCTAAAAAGCCTGCTTTCCCGGCACATTCTGCTGCTCTCCCTGCTTCCCAGGAGTCTGGGTGGGGAGCAGGAGGGAGCTGCTTTTAATGCTGGCCCCTCCCGGTTGTTGCTCTGCAGCCGTGCCCGGCAGCTGCCTGAGAGAGCCTGGCTGGGGGGAGGTGGCTTCTGCTCCCCACCTGGCTTGGCTGCTGGGGATCCCAGCACCTGAGCCCGGCCAGGCAGCGGGAGTCACCTCCCCAGCCATGCTGTCTCAGGAAACCTCCACGCAAGGCTGCAGATCAGCATCTCAGTTGCTGGAAGGGGCTGGTCCCCCCCTTCCACTCGCTGCATCTGAGCCATGCATCGCCCAGGCCCTCTCCCGTCTCCCCCCCCCCCCCGCATGCTGAAAATAAAACACAAAACAGTTTCTAAAACACTTGAGATGCTGAATGAGTTTAAAATAATATGGGCAGCAGTGAATTTGTTTTTTTTGCCCATTTAGGGAGACTTTCATTATTCTCAGATTTAGTTGTATCTGAATTTAATGCTTCTAAACAGTTAAAGATTATTCATGTAAATGTTTGGAGTTTGCTACCAAAACCAGATTTGCTTAGAGATTTTCTAATCCAGATGTCCTACTCCATACAGAGACATAATTTGGAAGTAAAACTCTTTTTCTTAAAGTATCAACAAGATTAGTATATTTTTAGAAGAGATAGAAACAGTAGGGGCAGAGATTTAATGTTTATTAAAGCTAAGCTTAACGTTCCAACATTCCATTTCCTCAGTTGAGGAATAAAAAGTAAAAGATTTTGGTTTTTAAAATTGATTTTACAATTGGTAAAAGTTATTTTTTTCCTTCTTGTTCTTTTTCACTTCTAATTTCCAGACCTGGGTGTGAATGTGAAGTTTGTTATGTATAGTTAGAGGGTTTTTTTGGCTGTGATTTTACTCAGAGTGAAATTCACTTCATGCACATTGGATCTTATCCCAAGCCCATGTAAGTCAATGGAAGCCTCTTTAAATGACATTAGTGGGCTTTGGACCAGGTCCATAAAGTCCAAGTATTTGGGCTTTATGTGGGTACAACATGAAGCGAATGGGGAGCTGAAGTCCACCCTTGCAAGGTAGGGTGAAGGTGCAGAGTTGGTGTTCACCCCTTTGTGCCTACTATTTCAGTGCTAGTTGCTCAGGGTTAGATTCAGATTCAGCAAAACACACAAGTGCATTGTGATAGATAGGGCAACTTCATGCAATATCTTTGGGAGACCACATAGTACTAAATGTATGAATGGTTTAGGTATCATTGTGGGCCAGGGTTTGTATGCATTCTATGGATGAGGGTTACCACAGCTCTTGCAGGAAGTAATATTGACAGGGGATGATTTAGGAAAATCACTCAGCTTATAACACCTTCCAAGAGACGCCACCTTCTTGCATATTCTAGTTCAAACTGAATTCTCCAGTGACCAACAGACAAAGAAAGGACTTTTGAAGAAAGAGCCTGAGCATAACTAAATTGGGGGCCTTCATTTTGGTTCCTGATCTAAAGACTGATATGAACTTGTAATCACAGGAAAAACTCAGTTGTATGGTTTGAAGGACTAACACCTAGCACACCCCTATGTTGGAGTTGAGGGTGATGTCTGCTAAACGTTTTTGCATGTGTGTACGTTCTTTTATTGTTTTTATATGCTTTCTCTGTAATGCATTTTGTGCTTGCTTAGGAGCTGTGTGCTAACTTGTAATTGCTAACAATACACTATCATAACCCTCAGAGAGAAAGCAAAGCACAGGTGCTGGCCCTTTAGGTTGGGGTTATCAAAATGTAAATGTAAAACCCCTGGTCAGAAGGGAGTGAGACATGGGTCTCCGCCCAGAGAGGTGATGGGGAGGAACTGGAAACCTTTCAGTGGGCGACCTCACAGTCCCACGGTGGGGAAAAAACATGTGCAGTTATCTTGAAACTGTGACACACATTGAAATTCAATATTGATAAATGCAAAGTAATGTGCACTGGAAGACATAATCTGCCACTGGACCACTGCTGGCCTATCCCCAATGTGCCCTACCACAGTATCCTATGCAAGACTGACACAAAGACCTTTTCCAGAGAGAAGACTATGCATGGAGGGCATAATATCAGATCACAACATCTGGGTGAATTTTACCGTGGGTGATGAGAATTTTGATTAAGTCTCCTTTCTGATTGCAACTATAAATTTAAATTTGCAATGAGATCTTTAAATAATTGCAATTATTTGATATTGGGAATGATTCATTGTGGCAGAGAACCCTGGCCTTTATTTATTATAAATTGCTCTATGGAATATGTTACACAGCTATGACTCACATAAACTTACTATTTACTGGGGCACAAATAATACATTTTGCCATAGGATAACATCACTGCCACACTTATTTTAATGGTCATGCTATTGTGGCTTTTTACAAGATATAAAAGTAGATTGTGCTTAATCTGTGCCTCATGGTAGTTAGGATTTGCCCAAGCTCTTTTAAATATCTTTGTTTTATTCTGTGCATCTATAAAAGATATATAGCTTTTAGTATCAAGGAGTGCAGAAATTTAAAAGGTTATGATGCTCATGCTTCTTTATAATTTTTCTTTGATCCCCTGATCAAAGATGGAATTTATTCTTTCTAGTAAGGCTAGAAGGCAGTTTATAAACCATATTTTAAAAAAGTGTTTGTTAAAGTGGTACTTTTTCTAGATGGCTGAAAGTAAAGAGAAAATCATTTCCTTAAATGAAGAGATTTTCCCCAAGGTGTTAAGCTAAATCTACAAATCCTAAAGCAGATTTGGGTATTTAAAGGAAGCTTAGGAATCAATTTAACTTAGGTGCCGTCTATGCAAATATAAAGCCCCATAGTTACAGGATACTTCTTCCTGCTTTTAAAAGTCTTTTTAAAAAAAAATTTTCATGAGAACTGTAATCCTAAATATGTGTGGGATACATTGTAAATAGTTTGACTAATCCTTCGCAGTTTAATTTCCAAGTAAAATTGTTGGATGGGAAACCTCCAAAGAAAACCAAGGTGCTGCAGGAAGTTGGGTTTGTGATGCAGGGAAGTGCATACTTCTCACTATGTTAACACTGAACCAAATACTTCAGGTTGGTGTTAGGGGTGCTGCTGTGAATTTATACAAGACATAAAACCATGCTCCTGATATCCTGCAGCCATCAAATATTTCATGGCACACTTTGCAAGAATAGGAATGAATTCTACTGGGGTAACTACATTCTGCCTTCCTAAACTTCCCTAGAAGTTCTGTTGGATGGTCTATTCCCCTATTGTAGTAAACTGGAACAAAAAGACCTGAGAATTAGCTTGGCGTGCTAATTTGCCTTTTTAGCACTTTATATCAGTATTTGGAGCGAAGATAGGCTTTACTGCAGAGGCATGTGTAGCTAATTTAGTTGTGTAGTAAATCTACATATTGTGGGACGTGGTGGTATGTGCCTCAGTTTTAAAAAAACCAACAAAGCACATACTTATTTTTAAGCACATGAATAAGTCCCTAATCAGCAAAGCACCTAAACATCGGCTTAGTGTTAAGCATGTGAGTAAGTCCCACTGAGTAGTACCAGAAAGTAGTAGTACTATCAGTGGTTGCCAGATAGACTTGTCACTTTTCTTCACACAGATCTAGTGTTATTTCTTTCTAAGGCTTATAAAGTAATCCTGCAATGAGAGGTTCTTTTTGTGTTCTGTTTTTCTGGTCACCCAGGAAGACTCATGATTGCACCCTGCAGTTTAGGTCCTGCCTGATGCTGGGCAAAGACACCAATATTTGGGCTTGCTCCCACCTTTTGGCAAAGGATCTGGTGTCCCTCGTTTATCTTCTCCAATATGTCCTCTCGTGTCTTCAGTCTCTACACATTAAGAATAGGAGGAAACCGGATGCACACATCTGGGTTGCACACAACCATGTTCACTAACTATATGCAAACATACAAGGCCTATTACATATATACACTGCTGCTCTGTTGGCTTCTGCAATAGAAAACAAGGACAATCACTACAGGTGTTCCAAACCGTTTAAAGGAATATTGCCCAGTTCCTATACTCTATACCCAGTTCCTATACATCCTTCTGAAAGGACAGTAGGGCTCCACTATATTTATTGTAGACAGAGCCAATGCTGGGTATAAGCAGACTAAGTAATTGCTTAGGGCCTGAGCAGCTCCACGGGGCTCCCTATTAATTATTAGTATGTGTTGTGTGTGTGTGCAGGGCTTGGGGGTGGCAGGTGAGGGTAGCAAAATATTCCTGCTTAGGGCCCCAATGGACTAGCACAGGCACTGATATAGATGAAAAACCTTCAGTTTTGTAGAGTTGCTCTCCTCTTATTGTACAGGAATCATTGACTGGATGTGGAATGTAATGGTCAGCAATGTCTTATTATAAACTTGGATACAGTTTGCAACAGTTGTGCATCAGTATTATTAGCTATTTTAATTTCTATGGTGTGGCTGGCAGGCCACTCAAAATAGTGCCCATTTTTGCTTCTTCGTCATCCTGAGTTTCTGGAGAAGGGATATTGCAGATACTGTCCTTTCTTGCAAAATTCCTGAAGTCTGCCAGAGAGGAGAGTCTCTGCTGCGGATTTCCTGATACTTCCTCTCTTGGAGAGCTCAGCAACTCTCCAGAAAAGGAGTAGCAATGACAGTTGGGAAGGGATCCCTTTGAAGCTTGGGGCTTGTCTACAAAGAGCAGCAATGCAAAATATAGGGATATGATTCCTAAAGTATATGTTAAAGTGCTCCAGGGAACTTTTCGTGTGCACCAGCGGGTTCTTCATGGAGCAATTAATGCACAACACATTAGTGCACTTTAGAAATCACATCCATGTGCAGCACATTACCCCGCCATGGAAACAATCCCATAGGACTCCATCATGGCATTGGTTGCTGGGGCAGTGTGAACCCTACAAGGTTGATTAAAGTTTTATATGGTATTCATAGAGTTAAATTGGCTTAATCTTCTGTCATTTTTAATGCTTCAGCAAATTTCATGCACATAAAACCTTAAGTGCTGAGTGCTTAACTAGCTGAGGTCTAAAATGGCTTGCATCTACAAGCATAAAAATTTAAGTAGCTCAATAGGTTCAAGGACTATCTCTAACTCCCAGTTCCCTGGAGAGCTGCTAAATTCCAGAGGTCCTCAGGCTATGTCATGGCTCCCCAAAGCTCCACTAATTTGTGGAGCTTCTAAATTCTTCAGTGGCCCTCACCAGCACTCAGCAACTTGTGCAGTGTTTCATGGTGAACATTTTAACCCACAGCTTGGTTCACATTGAAAGATTTATACATGAGTTCAAATTTTCAATGGCAGCATTGCTGGTGGGGATCCAGTCCTAACTGATAAAGACTGCTAATAATATTTTGATTCACAACATATTTCCTTCAAAACTAATCTACACCCAAGCTCTTACAGACATCTAATTTTGGGTGAATTCAGAAATGTGAAACGTTTCCATTTCTGAGTGAGAGACAGCCAAAAATATGAGACACTGTCAAAATTTTCATTTGAAGTATATTTCCTATATTAATGAATGTATGGGTGTGGGAGAATAAACAAGTACTCCCATACATGAATGGCAAATAAGTTCAGATGAAAATCTCATTTCCATAAACTACGAACTGTGTACAAGTTATATAATAAGGTGTGAAATGGATCTATGATCACATCCTTACCTATGGACTTCATAACTGAAGTCCTCATAAATATAGCTGTAAACACTCTGGAATCCTTGGGGCTGAATGACCTTATAAAATGTAAGAAAATTAATAATGGTATTCCAGCTAATGGGACTGGTTCTAAGAATAATTCATTTGCGTGTACTTTACATGGCATGTGTCAAGGTTCCTTCCCCACTCTGAACGCTAGGGTACAGATGTGGGGACCTGCATGAAAAACCTCCTAAGCTTCTCTTTACCAGTTTAGGTCAAAACTTCCCCAAGGTACAAAATATTCCACCCTTTGTCCTTGGATTGGCCGCTACCACCAACAAAAAAATACTGGTTACTGGGGAAGAGCTGTTTGGACATGTCTTTCCCCCCAAAATACTTCCCAAAACCTTGCACCCCACTTTATGGACAAGGTTTGGTAAGAAGCCTCACCAATTTGCCTAGGTGACTACAGACCCAGACCCAGACCCTTGGATCTTAAGAACAATGAACACTCCTCCCAACACTTGCACCCCCCCTTTCCAGGGAAATGTTGGATAAATAGCCTCACCAATTTGCATAGGTGACCACAGACCCAAACCCTTGGATCTGAGAACAATGAAAAAGCATTCAGTTTTCTTACAAGAAGACTTTTAATAGAAACAGAAGTAAATAGAAATAAAGAAACCCTCCCTGTAAAATCAGGATGGTAGATACCTTACAGAGTAATTAAATTCAAAACATAGAGAACCCCTCTAGGCAAAACCTTAAGTTACAAAAAAGATACACAGACAGAAATAGTCATTCTATTCAGCACAATTCTTTTCTCAGCCATTTAAAGAAATCATAATCTAACACATACCTAGCTAGATTAGATTACTTACTAAAAGTTCTAAGACTCCATTCCTGGTCTATCCCTGGCAAAGACAGCATAAAGACAGACACACAGACCCTTCTGTGTGAACTTCTGATGAAGTGAGCTGTAGCTCACGAAAGCTCATGCTCAAATAAATTGGTTAGTCTCTAAGGTGCCACAAGGACTCCTTTTCTTTTTACACAGACCCTTTGTTTCTCTCCCTCCTCCCAGCTTTTGAAAGTATCTTGTCTCCTCATTGGTCATTTTGGTCAGGTGCCAGTGAGGTTACCTTTAGCTTCTTAACTCTTTACAGGTGAGAGGAGCCTTCCCCTGGCCAGGAGGGATTTTAAAGGGGTTTACCCTTCCCTTTATATTTATGACAGCATGTAAATGTATGCACTTTTAGATTTATTTTTTAAAAAAGTTTTACTTTATTTTGGCTGAAGACGTTCTGCACCACATTTAACCTCCTTGAATATGATTATTAATTGTATTATGTATCTTTTTACAGTAGAGGCTAAAGGCCCCAATCAGTAACAAGGCCATTTTGTGCTGGGTACAGCACAAACATATTGTAAGGGACAGACTCTGCCTCGAACAGCTTATAATATAAGGGCCTGATTCTGCCAACACTTACACACATGACTAAGTTTATTCCTTCCAATAGCCTCACTGAATACTTTGCCTTCCCTTACCCTTTTTAATGGTTAAATTCCTTTTAACTTCTTGATTTAAATTATGCCTGAATTCTGCAAACATGGATGTGAATAGCTTGGTTAGAGTTATGCTCTAACTGATCAGTTCTAGTAATAAGGCCATTATGTAGAGCAGGGGTTCTCAAACTTCATTGCACCTCGATCAGCTTCAAAAGAAAAATGACTACATGACCCCAGGAGGGGGGACTGAAGCCTGAGCCCACCCAAGTCCCACTGTCTCAGGCAGGGGGGCCAAAACCCAAGCCCAAGGGCTTCAGCCCCGGGCGGGGACCTGTAACCTGAGACCTGCAACCCTTCAGCTTGGGCCCCAGCAAATCCAACGCCAGCCCCGGCAACCTCACTAAAATGGGTTCCCGACCCACAGTTTGAGAACCGCTGATTTAGAGTCTTGTGTTGAGAATGGTCTGCCTGTAGCATCCTAAAATGTCAGAGGGCATCAGTGGCTTCAAGGTTCATGGAAGGAGACACAATCCCTGAGATACACTGGCCTTACTTCCCTCATAGTATTAAAGATAGGGATGTGGACCTTGAATTTGACCTGGAATTGAATGGGGAGCCAAAGGAACATGCAGGTGTACTACTATTTCTCAGCTCTGACTTTTCAGAAGACAAGCTACTGCAGGGGTGGGCAAACTATGGCCTGCGGTCTGGAACCCCTCCTGCACCCTGCCCCCCAACTCCCTGCCCTAAGCCCCCTGCTGAACCCCACACCCCTGTGCACCCCAACCGCTGCCCTGAGCCCCCTAATGCACCCCACACCCCTGTTCACCCCAACCGCCTGCCCTGAGCCCCCTGCCGCACCCCTCCTGCAGCTCAATCCCCTACCCTGAACTCCCTTGTGCAGTCCACACCCCTGCCCTGAGCCCCCTCCTGCACTCCGCACCCCTTCTGCACCCCAATCCCCTTCCCTGAGCCCCCCTCATACACCCGCACCCCTCCTCTGCCCCAATCCCTTGCTCTGAGCCCATTTCTGCATACCACACGCCCTCCCACACCCCCTCCCGCACTCCAACCCCCTGCCCCGGCCCTGCATACAATTTCCCCACCCAGAGTGGCCCTCAGCCCAAAAAGTTTGCCCACCCCTGGGCTACTGCACGGAATGGAGTTTAGGTGTCTGTTTGTCCTTCACTTTTTACCCCAGCTAGAGAGCACTGCAGACATCCAGTCTGCAGGTGACAAATCACTTTAGTGAAAAAGAAGGGTGTCATGGTTTGGTCTTATCCTCTCTTATAAAAAGCTGTGCTCAGATAATGCTTTTAGCTCTATCAGAGTCCTTCAAGGTTCAGTTCTTGTCTTGTTACCTTTATCATTATATATTAATGATATTGATCCAGACTTTTGAAACTCAAAGTTTCATCTCTGTGGGGATGACACTATTATTTATAGATCAGATAAATATTTACATGGTATTTAGTTTAGTCTCCAGTGTGAGTTTGATAAGTTACAAGATTGTGATAAATTGGATAATGTTGTTTTAAATTCACAAATGCAAAGCTTGTGTAGCTGCTGCACATCCCACACTGACCTCTCTGAATTCTGCACTGTATAGTCCCAGTTCTGATGGTTCCCATTCTCTAAAGCCACACATTTTGAAATATCTTGGAATGTGGTTAGATTAGACTTTGAAATGCAATCATCATGTTGAACAAGGAGTTACTAAACAGTGTCTCTGGCTGGGATTATTTCATGCAAACAGTCATTGCTTTAATTTTTCAGTCATGGCAAAACCTATACTATATACTTAGTCTTGGAAGAATTAAAATTGATGTTTTAAAAAATAATTTTGATGGATAATATCTATGTTTATTTTAAAGCATTTTTGATTTGTATCAGTTTAAATTTTTACAGTTGTACAAAATTATGGATTTTAAGTATTTTTAATTTTTTTATCTATTTAAATGTTCCCACTTGCAGGAAATCATGGAGGTGCCAGACAATAGGGGAGTGGGGGCCATAAAATAATTGTTTAATGAAATTTTTTTCTTCTGTTTGTGTGTGGGTATGGTGAAATTGACATTTACTAATAAAAATCTAATACTTCCAAGACCATATATATTAGACTTCATAGCCTATTTTAGATTGTGGTGATCTAAAAATAATCTATTTTCCAACTTTATAACATGCATATGCTTTATGAGTCCCATAGCTATAGACTATCCTCAATCTCTGGTTCTCTTTCGCCTTCAGACTTGATGCCGGGCAGATACAGCTGTTGGATCATGGGCAGTTCCTGTGTGAGTACACAAAGGGGCACGGCAAAATTATTCTTTTCCATTTTATTACTCTTACATAGGCCTCCCCACACAGTGCATCCCTTGCTCTACCCTGAGCATAAGAGTCATGTGAGGCTAGTATTGCCAATACCATAAGTTACTCCAGAAGAGTTGGAAGTGCGAGTGCTCTTCCATGTGTACTGAAAAGTATTGGAGGCGTTGTGTTTTGAGGAGGCAGAATGATTCCTGATATTCCCACTGGGACTGGATGGCTTCACCCTGGCCCACAGACTTGTGCCTGTAAGACACAATTGTTATTATTTGTGTTGCTGAAATGCCAAAGGGGCCTCCGTCATGGATCAGGGTCCCATTGTTGTAGATGCTGTTCTGACAACTAAGGCTACATTATGAGTGTCTGTGTTTGCATTGTTTTGTTATCTTAAAATGGTTAAATGAAAGTTAAAAAACATGTGGCAGAGGCAGAACATGGTGGCAAGAGTTTGAGTAATTAGAAATATACAGTGCAATCCTAGCTTTATTGAAGTAAATGGCAGAATACCCATTGACTTTAACAAAGTCAAACTTTAACAAAGCCAGTATTTTACCCAAAGAGTAAGTAGCTACTTTTGTGAAGACAATGCAAGTCATTTAGCATGATTAATAAGTATTATTTTTGAGTACACAGATATGTGCTAGGCACTCACACCAAGTAAAAATGAAATTTTGGTGCCAAATAATTTACAATCTAAATCTGCTTTTAGAGAACAAGTGAGGTTCATAGGTAGACAAAGAGAAATGGGAAGTGAAAATGTAAGTTCTATATGAATCATAGAATATCAGGGTTGGAAGGGACCCCTGAAGGTCATCTAGTCCAACCCCCTGCTCGAAGCAGGACCAATTCCCAGTTAAATCATCCCAGCCAGGGCTTTGTCAAGCCTGACCTTAAAAACCTCTGAGGAAGGAGATTCTACCACCTCCCTAGGTAACACATTCCACTGTTTCACCACCCTCTTAGTGAAAAAGTTTTTCCTAATATCCAATCTAAACCTCCCCCACTGCAACTTGAGACCATTACTCCTCGTTCTGTCATCTGCTACCATTGAGAACAGTCTAGAGCCATCCTCTTTGGAACCCCCTTTCAGGTAGTTGAAAGCAGCTATCAAATCCCCCCTCATTCTTCTCTTCTGCAGGCTAAACAATCCCAGCTCCCTCAGCCTCTCCTCATAAGTCATGTGTTCTAGACCCCTAATCATTTTTGTTGCCCTTCGCTGGACTCTCTCCAATTTATCCACATCCTTCTTGTAGTGTGGGGCCCAAAACTGGACACAGTACTCCAGATGAGGCCTCACCAATGTCGAATAGAGGGGAACGATCACGTCCCTCGATCTGCTCGCTATGCCCCTACTTATACATCCCAAAATGCCATTGGCCTTCTTGGCAACAAGGGCACACTGCTGACTCATATCCAGCTTCTCGTCCACTGTCACCCCTAGGTCCTTTTCCGCAGAACTGCTGCCTAGCCATTCGGTCCCTAGTCTGTAGCGGTGCATTGGATTCTTCCATCCTAAGTGCAGGACCCTGCACTTATCCTTATTGAACCTCATCAGATTTCTTTTGGCCCAATCCTCCAATTTGTCTAGGTCCTTCTGTATCCTATCCCTCCCCTCCAGTGTATCTACCACTCCTCCCAGTTTAGTATCATCCGCAAATTTGCTGAGAGTGCAATCCACACCATCCTCCAGATCATTTATGAAGATATTGAACAAAACCGGCCCCAGGACCGACCCTTGGGGCACTCCACTTGATACCGGCTGCCAACTAGACATGGAGCCATTGATCACTACCCGTTGAGCCCGACAATCTAGCCAGCTTTCTACCCACCTTATAGTGCATTCATCCAGCCCATACTTCCTTAACTTGCTGACAAGAATACTGTGGGAGACCGTGTCAAAAGCTTTGCTAAAGTCAAGAAACAATACATCCACTGCTTTCCCTTCATCCACAGAACCAGTAATCTCATCATAAAAGGCGATTAATGGGGTTCTTAGTTTTCTGTTGTCATTGACTCAGTTTGCCCACTTTTCTTGCTAGTTCACCATCTCCCTCAGTGATTGGATGACAATGGGTTTTAAATGACTCCCTGCCTTTCAGGGATCAAAACAAAACAGTCCGAACAAAGACAATCTCTCACTCTGCCTGTCCTTTTTGGGCTCTGTAGTCATGTAGCCCTGGCTGTGCTTAATCAACAATGTTAGGCCTTTTCCTGGATTCTCCAGCACAGTATTCTTCTCCTCGTCCAGCTTGCCTCTCTTCATGGCCCTGCTGTGGTGTAGAGGAGACCCTCCTTAAACTGTGGGTTCCTGCCAAGAGACCCTAAAGAGTGAAGTGTTGTGTCCCCTTTGTTGACTGTAAGGCCAAACTTATGATAGGCCTCAGGCCTGCTGGAGAACCAAACTCCCAAGATGCTTTGAGAAGCTGTTAAATGATTGTAGGATGTGAAAAATACCAGTTTGCAAAATATGTTAAAAGTTATTTTATATTGTGTTCTGTTATTTAGCTTAGTAAGTGATTTTGCAAGGAATGTACTAACCAGAAGAATAGCAGATGTTAAGTTGACACGTTTAATGTATTTATTGGAAATGTGTATACTCTATGTAAATGGCACAAACAATGAATATACAGCAGATGCTGATTGTACAGTTGGACGTTTATGAAATAGGATAGGAAGTTTGGAAATGTGCTAAAAATAAGGATAAGTGTGTACATGAAAGGGGAAAAGTGCAACAGTAAACAGAGTACCTATAATAAGGTCCGATTATAGGCAATTAATCAGAGCCCTGACAGAATCAGAAGGAGATGGTCATGCTGCAAGGGCATGGCTCTCACAGAACTGCATGTTAACTACTGTACCTCCTTCTATTATGTGCTGTCTAATCTTCTAATAAATTCAGTCACTCTGACTTATCCAAGGTCTCTAATTGTTTGGTAAATGTAAACTGGTTAAACATCAGATGGATAAATTAAAATATTAACTGAATAATTATTGGCTATTTATTAATTATCAATTATTGGAAACCCTGGTCTTCACCTTCATACCAAATCCCACTTCATTCTTCTGCGGGCCACCTCCTACTTGGCGTCACACTCCTAGGCCAGGTGCTATGCCCACTTCCTCCTGCTCTCTGTAGTTCCTCCTGGCTGTTCTGCATGGAACCTATCTGGCTCATCTCAGCTGGCTTTTCTACCAGCTCCACTCTGTTACTAACCTGAAGCACCTGTCATATGACCCTCAGACAAATCTCCCACAATTCCTTTTCTTAGAGGCCTGAGCCTTAGTGATGCTATTGTCAGCAGCAACCCTTAAAGGAGCTTTATTACAATTAGATACAGACAGGGTTCTATGAAAATTCAGTTTCAGTTAAATGGAGATAATGACTAATAATATATTTGCCAAGTTCTTTAGGCCTTGTTCTCTCCTGACACTGCTGTAAATTTGGAATGACTGAGTTATACCACAGATTATAATCTGTGTAAAAGGAGAAGACAAAAGCCCTATTATGTTAATGATATGAATTCAAAACAAAAAAGGGTAAAGTGGAAACAAAAGTAACTGGTTTCTTAGGCGATGGGTCAATAAAAATAAATGGGATAGGACTATTTCTGACGTTACGCAGGAAGGACAGATAAAGTAACAAGAAGCGGGAGGGATCATGTTATACATGATGAATGCCATTATTACTATAAACAGCTTATTCTAGGATAGGAATTATCACAGGAGTAGAATCTGGTCCAAGCCTAATGTTTGTAAAAGTTCACTGGTCCTAAAGACATTTTGTATTGCCACGGCATGAGATGTAGGGCCTCCAAGCATAGGTGTCAGTTTATTAAATTATGTTCAATATTTCTTAGTGTGGCACTGTAAAACCTTTCAATAAGTTTTTTTAAAAAGTTGATATTTGTGCCTACATTGTTGTTTCTGCCAATAAGTATGGCAGACTATTTTAGGACCATGCTGTAGCTGATGTTACAAGCAGATCCCCTTTCCATATTCAAGAGACTCTACAATTATTCAGTTAAGTCAGGTGGAGAGAAGACAGCTTGAGATTCTATTTGACAAAGAATCATCTTGGAGGCTATTTAAAAATACCATATTAGAGATCCATACGTTTTATGTATTTCTAAGCAAAATAAAACAAAAAGGTGTGAGAGCAGCAGCATGGAAATGTATTGGGGATTACAGCTGGGCAAATACTACAAAATATTTTCTGCAAATGTTCACTCAGATTTTAAAAGAATTTGCTTTGGCTGTGTGTACATATATAGGTGAAAGAACACTTGCCAAAGATAGTATAATCATGGCATTGCCAAAAAAAGTTTGATTTTACTCAGTGCACAAACTGAGAGATATTGTACTGCCATCAACCCGGGCAAAGTATTGGATACTGTCATTCAGAATAGAATGAAGAAGGTAATGGTTGAAATATTATGAGAAGAACAGGCTGGGTTCCATTCTGGTAGGTGTTGTTGTGAACAGATATTCACTCTTCAACAGATCATCAAAAAAGCTACTGCTTGGCAAAACCCAACCTTCAAGAACTTGAAGAAAGTGTTTGATATCATCCACGGATGGAATATTGCTAGAACTTGATCAACATAATGACTTTATATGATGGAAATAGATGGATCAGTATTCATGTTGCACTCCCCATCAGTACCTGGCCCAAGCCAGGGAAGATAATGATCCAACTAGCGGACCAAATTCGGTGATGAATCCTGGTCATGTGCCACCTGAGGCATGTTGCACATACGCTAAGATGATGTGCAGTAAGATCAGATATAGGGCTGAGTGAATGGTTCAATATTGTGACTGGTGTTAGAATTGAGTGTGTGTTATCACCAATCCTCTATGCATTACCATCAGGCTAGGTGATAAAGCAAGAAACAAAAGGCATCATAGCCTTTGTAAAATGGGTTAGTATAGATGAGTTACATGACCTCAACTTTGCCAATTATATTGCTTTACTAAATAAAATGTGGAAAGGAATGATTGCCCTACAACAGAGGTAGAGCAGGAAGCTATAAAAATTGGATTGAAAGTAAATGCAGAAAAAAAAACAAGATTATGAAGTTGGGAAACTGGACAACAGATGCAAAGGTGACATGGATGGAAGAGAAATCGAAGAGGTAGAAGAGTTCTTCTATTTGGGAATGATGACATTTGAATGTGGCTGTAATAAAGATATTTATACAAGATTAGGAAAAGCAAACATCAGTTTTGGAAGGACTAACACTGGTTCAAACAGATCTCCATACCAAACTAAAGGTCAGATTACACCACGTGATTGTACTGAACACACTATTGTATGGAGCAGAGATTTGGCTGAGGACAGTGGCTAACAAAAAGAGATTGGAGGCTATCCATTACAGATGGCTGAGGAAGACACTACACTGGTGGTTCTCAACCTGTTTATCATTGTGGGCTGCATATACTGTCTACCCCTCAGCCAGCCCCGCCCCCTGTCAGACCAGTGTGGCAAAATTTGAATTTTTTTTAGAACCCAGCTAACTTTACTTTACTTGAACTTTACTTGCATGAATGCTCCCAGAAAGCAAATGTTAAGTTTGCATACAGATGTCTCCATGCTCTACTGCTATGACTACTTCTCTACACTGTGTGCTGATGAGCAGTAGGGGTGGTTAGTGTATTTTATGTAGGATGCAGCTGTTGAGGAATGAAGCCTCAGTAAGAACTTTTAGGCCTAGAAAGGAAAAGTTTTAAGGTTATATTCTCTCTAGTGCCAGAACTCTAGTGCCCCTCTACTTTGTTAAAATTCTTTGAAAAAAAAGTTAACAAAAGTAGTAGATAAAGGTGACCCAATGGATATAATTTATTTGGATTTTCAAAAAAGCTTTTGATACAATCTCTCAAAAGAGACTATAAAAGAAAATAAATAACCATATGCTAAAGATCAAAGCCTTAATAAGTGGATTAATAACTGAGTAAATTTTAGGAAAGAAGGAGTTCTTGATTGGCTGCTCCAGTTGTGGAAACAAGGTTGGTAGCAGGATGCTCCATTGTTATTTGGACCAGTGTTATTTATGCATGGTATGCGGAGGAATTGGGTAGTGAATTAGTAAAGTTTGCTTATGACATTGAGCTGTTTCCACAGGATAAGACTGTGGCAGATTGTAAAATATGACAGATTTCACTTGGATAAAGATTAAACAATACACATCTGCTAAAATCCAGATTTCTCTTGTGTGCTGTTGGGCTTTGAATTTGCATAGAACTCTGAGGAAGACCTAGGAGTCATGGTGGATAGGTTAGTGAAAATGTCTTCCAAATGTGCAGTGGGAGTATTCAATAAGAAATAGGATACATGGTGACATTAACCTCCCCGCCAAAAAATAGTATAGAGAATATTGCAATTACTGCTTCATGAGCAAGTATAGTATCTTCTTTATTGAAATTTTGGTCACATCACCATAAAGATATTGTGGAAATGGAAGTAGTCTATAAAAAGGCACCAAAGAAATGGTTAGAGGTGCAATAGTCCAAACATATAGTGAGAGATGGGATCACTGGGATTTGTATTTCCTTCTTAGCTAAATAGAGCAGACGTGATTGATGTATTCAGAATTATGAGAGCACAATGAAAATCGATCAGTTTCTCCTTTTTTAATTAGTCACATAATAGAAGACCACTGAGAAACGCAGTGAAATTAAAGGGCAGTACATTTATACCAAATAAAAGAAAAAAACGAAAACACAGCTTCATCTGAGTCTAGACTGTCCCACACTTACTCATGTTGGACAGCATCTACTCACATATATAGTATCACTGACATGAGAGAATGCACTTCCTAATGTGAATACAGTTGGCTCAAATTTAGCCCAGAATATATAATCCACCTAGTGCCACAAGGACTCCTTTTCTTTTTGCGAATACAGACTAACACGGCTGTTACTCTGAAACCTATAGAATTAAGATGCATTTTGAAGAACTGTAGAAATGGCATGACCATTAACAGTCAGTCAAGCTGAGGTATTAAGCACTATCGATTCTCATACTTCAGGATACGTCAACGTCTTCCCCTTTACTCCTTTTCATTTGTCTGGGTTTTTCATCACTTTGCATCTTATCATAATCCTAGATTGTGAGCTCTCAGGGCCAAAGATTGCTTTATGTGGTGCCCATTTGTACAGCATTTAATACAATGGGGCCCTGATCCTTGACTGTGGTTTTTAGATGTTACTCTAATACAATAATATTAACAGTTATTAACATTAATGACACATTGAGTAACGCAGGTGTCAGGGAAGATTTCCCCTCTATGTACAACGTTGCATAATTGGCCATGTGCGTTCTAGGCTTTTTTCACCAGCTTCTAAAGTATAAGTTACTGACTGGTTTGGCAAATCCTATGCTTTGCAAAATCACAGATGTTAAAGATGGATAACTATTAAGTCATCTAGTCTATCACTCTGCCAGTGTAGATTGTTCCCGACAAACACATTTTCTAGTGTTTTGTTCAGTCTAGTTTCAAATGTCCCTAGCAATGAAGGTTCTACCACTTTTCCTGGGAGACTATTCCACAGTTTAATAGATTTCACTGTCGGGAAGAGTGAGATCTGTCCACAAGAGATTAGAATGACCACAGATCTTACTGCCTTCCAGATGAAATGTCAGACCTAGCTGTCTGTTACAACTTTCCTGCAAATAACTACCACCTACCTCTGACAAACTTTAACTAAATCAGCAGATGATAGTGGGAGAAAGAAGAAATCTACATACAAAGGACAGGGAGTATAGAGAAACAAAACTTCAGCTGTATTCAGACTTTTGTGACTTGACCTATTTTTCCTCAAGCCTTCTATTATTGTAGTTAAAATATCTAGATAGATTTGACATATAGACAGATAATGACACTGGTTTCTATAACAGCTAGAGCACGAGCTATGAAACGATCCAAGACTGGACATCTGCAGAAAGAACCCTGCTTTTCTACTCTTTTTGAACTATCATTACATTATACATCAGCAAGCACTAAGTGGAAAGAGACTTATAAAAGTAGTGGTAAAAACAAACTCACTTTAAACCAGAAATTTTTAGGATTCTGTGTTTCAAAGCTTGCTTGATTATTGCTTTTTAAATTATTTTTATTGTGGTAGTGTACAGAGATCCCATTGTGAAAAGTCCTGTACAAACCTATAGTAAAGACTAAAAAGAAAAGGAAAAAAAGACACGGAATATAAAGGGGCTGTCCATAAATTACATAACTTCTTAGGGATTGGTGGGCAGTTGGGTCCTTAATTTTGTGTGTTTGTTTCAGTGTTACAAAGTGTTATGAGGATGGGTGGATCTTCGAAAAAAAAAATCACCACAGTGATATGGATGATAATAAGCATACATATTGGTTCCAATTCTTTCCCTTTCTTGACCCCTAGACAAGCAACATATATGGGTGAGGTAGAGGGGAATTATCAAAATACGTTTAGTTTTATGTACATTATGCATATGTAACATTTTATTACAGTTGCTAATGGTTATTTCTAATTAATATATATCAAGCATACATGAGAGACCTTCAAACTAATTACCATTAGTTGGTTTCTTATAGGTAACTCAGAAGAAATGAGTCTTGAGGCGGGATTTGAAAGGATTTTCTGGAGGTCATTACATTTAGGAATTATATAACAAATCCTGATAATGCCAGTGTGAGTATTTTTCCTGAAATTTAATGTTGGGATATCTCAATACCCTTCCCACTTGAAGACTGGTTGTGTACTTACATTCCAATCCTTCCCTTAAAGTTGTCTTCAATACCTGTTAAAAATACAATAACTTTAAAAGAGGTTTGACGACTGGTAAGTAGACTGGTGTGCAGACACATTCTACATGATGATTTTTAAAGGTTTGAGTCTGTCAGCATAAAGAACAACTTTTCATTTCCAGGATTTCTCTCTCACCGTATTCTGTGTTTCTCTCTGTTACACTGATACCGAACAAGCTGTAAATGGAATAGCGTGAAACAAGTGGGAGAAAGCTGACAGTCTGGCCTCCTAATGACCTACTGAGTCTTCGCCTCTGCCAAGCCATCATTGGCATTGCTATAGATAGTCAAGGGTGCACTCTTGGTAGTATTTTTGTCACAGCTATTGGTGCAATTAGTGCCATTCTAAAAAATGCATGCTGTTAGCATTGCTACAACAATTTCCCAGCCTTAGGTAAACAAAGTACTTTCAACAGCTGTACAGGCCCATTTCTTTCTTCCTCTTGGAAACAAACACTTTTCCTGACAAATGAAAATGAAACAGTCCAGGCGTGCTATACAAGTAACAGATGAATCAAATAATTTGCTCATGTTACTCACATCAATATCAGATTTTTTGACACCTATTCTCTACTGGGAGGGGAACTTAAGTTAAAGCACTATAAAATATGTACTAGAATGAGAAATAGGGTCAAATACATTGAAGAGGGAAAAAAAATCAGTGATGGAGTTTAATGCAACTGAGAGTCTGATTTGGGGAAAACATGGGGAGACAAAAATACAAGGGCCAAAGGTGTATGCAACAATACAAACAGAACTGATCTTTCTGACATATACATCAGCATAGTGACTCATGACACTCAACATGCATCACACTGGCACTGTAATTGAAATGAGAATGCGAAGTGTTATTTTACGTGCACAATTACTCATTTTGGTTTAACAGTTTGCACCTGGAAGTGGATGGTATACATACATTAAGAACAAAATTGTCCCTTTGAGTTTTGAAAATTTGGCCTGAAATGTCAACTTTCAATCTAAAATGTTAATTTTTAATTCAGTGTTGCATTATTTTGTTTCAGTGATTCATGAAGATAGTATGAACATTAGTTTTGATGAGCAGCTTTGATATATACACATGGAACTTAGTATACAGTAAATGAAAGTCTTTTAAAAGAAGAACTAATAATAATTATTATCCACTAATAATAATTCATTATGATGACCTATAAGATTGTGGATAAGAAGTTTTTTTGGTAGAGAGCTGCAAAAAGGCAAATTGAAGTTTGCAGTCTAAATTAAAGTGATGGTTGAAGAAATCTTTGTATATGTTGCCCTGGATGGGTTGTCTGTGGAGACTGAACCTGGAGTCTCTGGGTCCAAAAGCATCAGCCTTTACCAGTTGACATAAAGGATCAAATCCTTTACCTTGGCAGTAGTCGCAGACTCAAACTTCTCTAAACAATCAAGTGATTAGATGGGCAAAAAAACCACATGATTTGTTAGCATATATTATTTTCAAAATGTGTTACTGATTGTATGGAGGATAGAATTTTAACTTTCCAAGTTTTAAAATATTTTATCTTGAAGGAATCCCCCCTAGATTTAATGAGATTCAATTACAGTTTACACTTGAACTAATATAATCTTGTGTCCATTCTGGAGATGAGCCTGAACCAAAATCCTGGATTTGAACATTCTTGGGGGAAGAGATGGGGGAATATAAGACAAGGGAAGGGGAGAGAGAGAGTGATAAAAGGGGAATAAGGAATCTAAAATTGGATCAGGATGCATATGTGACAGCTGACCAATGCCAGTACACCTAGCTAAGATCCAGGATCCAAACCTTCCCAAAATTTAAAGTGCTTGAAATTGAAATCAGGATCTGAATTATGTGGTTTGGTCCCATCACTAGTATTTTTGTCACACACTGTATTGTGCTTGTGTAGATGTTGTATATTCATGAACTAGATAATAAAGAATTATGATCTGTTTCTACAGCGACAGCCTATCTATTTTATTGATTCCATTTGTTTCATGTGTCTAGTAGTAACTCTATTTTGTTGCAGTTCTTCTCCATACTTACTTTTGTCCTAGAACTATGTGCTACAGTTAGCTAAAACCTATTATTCATTAAAATAAGAGTGTTCCTTTGCTAGTACTACTCCATGTGAAATATCTCCAGATATTTTAATTGTTTTGCGGTGTCAGAGAATGTAAACATTGTTCCTGTCTCAGCAGAGAATGTAAAGAGACTTTTTGTGGACATATTTTAACATATAGTTAACCATCCCATGAAAACTACAAAGAGAATTCTTATAGCTGTTGTGACAAAGTTCCTGCTTTATCTTGGTGGGTCTTGCGCTTATTGGCGGATTTGCTCGCCTTGGAGCTTCATGGCAGCCCTCAGCTTGGCCGTTTTCATGAACCCACAGCCCAGGTCAACTCCTCCTGTGTCTGACCAGGAGTTGGGAGGATTTGGGGGGAACCTGGGCCCGCCCTCTACTCTGCGTTCCAGCCCAGGGCCCTGTGGAATGCAGCTGTCTAGAGTGCCTTCTGGAACAGCTGTGCGATAGCTACATCTCCCTGGGCTACTTCCCCATGGCCTCCTCCCAACACCTTCTTTATCCTCACCATAGGACCTTCCTCCTGGTGTCTGATAATGCTTGTACACCTCAGTCCTCCAACAGTCCACGTTCTCACTCTCAGCTCCTAGTGCCTCTTGCTCCCAGCTCCTCACACGCACACCACAAACTGAAGTGAGCTCCTTTTTAAAACCCAGCCTTAATTGATTCTAGCAGCTTCTTGATAGGCTGATTAGAACACCTGCAGCCAATCTTAATTGTCTCCAGAAGGTTCCTGATTGTTCTGGAACCTTCCCTGTTACCTTACCCAGGGAAAAGGGACCTACTTAGCCTGGGGCTAATATATCTGCCTTCTATTACTCTCCTATAGCCATCTGGCCTGACCCTGTCACACTTTGTAGCTGCAGCTTTTTTGTCCAAAAATGTTTGTATGTGAATGTATTAGTTGTGGTAGCCAGGCACACATAGCCCTGGCTAGAGTGAAACAGACGTGTGCAGATACTGTGTAAACTTTCCAGCATAACTCTGCCATTATGAACCATAACCCGACCTGCATAACTCTGCCATTATGAACCATAACCCGACCTGCAAAATCCTGTGCTATTCAAGTCTCTTGGCTGGAGACTAGCAAAAATGTTGAACTGAGGCAAACTGCAAATAGACAGATCCAACCTAAGGACTAGCATGAGATTCTCAAACTCATTAAAGCTTATGACTAGAGCTGGTTGGGAATTTTCTGACAAAGCATTTTAACATTGGAACAGGCTGATTCATTGAAACAAACTATTGGCGAGAAAAGATCAGTTTTCACAACTCTCCCAATTTGAAAAAATTGTGAAAAGAGTTTTGAAATTGTCAGATTGTCCCGTTTGGACATTTTTTAAACAAAAACTGTCATTTTTGGTTCAAGATAACTTTTCATTTTGAATTTTTAGTCAATTTATACTAAAAAAATGAAAAAGAAATCAAAATCAGAACACTTCAAAATAATTGAGATGAATTTTTATTTGGATTATTGGTTCACAAAAATGTTGGAGATTGACTATTTGTTCCGATTTGGGATGGGGACTTTTTTCCAAATTCTTAAAAATTCTCATGGGATGGGAAAATAATTTTCAAAACAGCTTTACTTATTTTTGAAGTCAGGCTTTGGAGAAACTATCTCCCTCAAACTGCACTCTCCCCTATTGGTAGCCCGATAAGCAGACTTCTACAGCCCCTTCCCTTGCTCCTCACCATAGACCTTCACGGTGCCACCTACAGACAAATCCTCACAATCTCCAGCAGCAAGAAGATGATGGTACCAGATCTCAACATTCAGCATACTTGGACTCAGACTCTTGTATGATTATTTCTGTTTGCAACAATCTCTCTTCCACTATAAGCTGTTTTCACATCTCTATCACCATTTCATTTTACTTTTCTCAATCATGGCTACCATTCCCTTTCAATGGCTTTCTCCCAATGGGTCCCACCATTTGTCTGGATGCCCTTCTTCTTCACCCTTGCTATCTTCCTTCTCGTCCAATTCACTCCTGCTCCCACACTATGCTCCCTTCTGTCATCCTCTTCATTCCCATTGTGACCAGGTGCCTGGAATGGACCACACTGAGAATGCCACCTCAGGGCAGAATACAAGAAACAGGGCAGACAATCCCCCCAAACTGGTGGTTTATTCTATAATTAGATTCACCAAAGCAGCAGCAAAAGAGCTTCTCTAGCATCACCCTGATTAACCAGAAATCTAACACAGTCCCCTTTAGGCATTCCAGCCCTTGGCTCCCATCCAGACAAACGGGTCTAGTATAGTAACAAGTTACTGAAAATGCAATTCACCATATGTGAGGCTCTACTAATCTCAAAGGATCAGACACCTGCCCCCAGGACAATAGGTATCTCAAATCTTACCCAAATATCACTCTGTCAGCCAACCCTTAGTAAACTAACTAAAGATTTATTAATAAAAGAAAAGATTAGTTATCAATGGTTAAAAGATCATATACATACAAATGTCTGCAAAGTCCTTAGAATCAGATTTGTAGCAATGATGGAATAGACTGCTGGCTTGCAAAAGTCTCTCTGATAATGTCCAAAAGATCAGAAGGTCCTCAGTCCAATGTTCAAAGTACTCCTTTTAATTTTAAATCCACAGTCCAGAGAATTGAAGCAGGAATGAAGCAAAATGGAGATGTCTCGGATGTCTTTTATATCCTCTGTCATGTGTATGGATCTTTAGTGTCCCAAACAGTGCCCATAGCACCTGTGTATGGAAAGTTACTGACAAAGATGGAGTCTGAGGTCACATGTCCACATCACATGCCCTTACATGTTTTGCTGAATCACAGGGCTGGCCACTGACTCTAGTCTGTCTGAGGCATCTTCAGGAAGAGTTATCTGGAGAGTTGAGTATTCTTAATGGCCCATCAAGCTTGAATAGTCCATTCACAATGGGCTGGAGAGACTGGATGTAAATTACCTTGTGGAGATCACCCCAAGGACAAACACATTTGAGATACAAATACATAGCGTGACAAAGTTCCCCCTCTGCCTTGGTGGGTCCTGCGCTTATTGGCGGATTTGCTTGCCTCAGAGATTCACGGCAGCCCTCAGTTTGGCCACTTTTGCTAGTGGCTCAAACCTGCCATTCACTCAGCTAACCTCATCACTGGCCAGCATGGGGAAACGGAAGGAGAACCAACCCTGCAGTCTCCGCTGATCCACCTAGTGGGTTGGGGTACAGGCCAGGGACTTTCCCCTCTGGTGGGACCCACAGTCCAGGACAATTCCTTCTGTACCCAGTAGGGAGTTGGGGGGAATGGGAGGAACCCAGGCCCACCCTTTACTCTGGGTTCCAGCCCAGGGCCCTGGGGATCACAGCTGTCTACAGTGTTTCTTGTAACAGCTGTGTGACAGCTAAAACTCCATGGGCTACTTCCCCATGGCCTCCTCCCAACACCTTCTTTATCCTCACCACAGGACCTTCTTCCTGATGCCAGATAGCATTTGTACTCCTCAGTCCTCCAGCAGCACACCCTCTCACTCTCAGTTCCTTGCATGCTCCTCACTGACTGAAATGAGGTCCTTTTTAAACCAGGTGCCCTGATTAGGCTGCCTGTCCTAACTGATTCTAGCAGCTTCTTAATTGGCTCTAGGAGTCCTAATTAGCCTGCCTGCCTTAATTGGTTCCAGCAAGTTCCTGTTTGTTCTGGAACTGCCCCTGTTACCTTACCCAGGGAAAAGGGACCTGCTTAATCTGGGGCTAATATATCTGCCTTCGATCATTCTCCTGTAGCCATCTGGCCTGACCCTGTCACAATAGCCAATATTCATAACTTTAAATACAAAGATGATGCATGGATTTAACTAGGATATTCATACTTCATAGACTAACTTTTCCATTGACACCTTACATGATACACTTTGTAAAAGATCTGTTGCAGTTGTATAGTGGTAGCAACAATGATATATATGGTCATTTTCAATCATACAGCATCACACCCATTCCCACCTCACCATTCTCTCACATTACTTGCAACCTCCTGTAAATTCTATCCCCACCCCCAAAACTCAAACAGCAGAAAACTTGGAATCATAAAGTTGCAGACAGAATGTCTCTGTCATCGTTCAGCATTGCCCTTGTTTAGAGTTGTCACTCAACATGCTATAAGTTATGTTTAAGCTTGTGTCATGAGTTCTGCAGTGCATAGCCTGCATCTTTTATTTTTCTGCAAAATACCTGTCATGCTTTGGGTGCTCTACAAACAATAATAATATAACTAATTGATTTTTCTTTAAGGACTGCAAATGTTGGAGCCTAAACAGGTTTACATTTTCTCTTTAATTCCCAGTTTAATCGGTTCTATTATCTACAAAGAAATGCTGTAGGTGCTGCTGTACAACAACAACTTAATAGACACGTTTTTTTCTTTTCCTAGACCATGGTGTGATTGCTGAAAAGGTTACACTTCCATACACTCTCCTGTGATTTTTAATTAAAGTATTTAATTGTTGGCAGGTGTGTAAGAGCATTGTTAAATGTGTTGGCTAATTGTTTATTCTTACCTCTTTGCTATAAATGAATGGATTTGAGAATGCATTAGTCTGAAAATGAGACTCAAGAGGTCTGTTCGGTAAATGTGCTCATAGGCAATACTGTTTCCCTTCCTAGAGGGCAAAGCAAAGTGTTATTTTAAAGGCCTATTTTTGCTAGTATGGTATGTTGTCTTTACTAGAATGTGACAAAACCAAATACCATCCTGGAACTTTAAAATCTCACCTGTCTTGGAGTGGATTTCCTGCCCTATGGGGTGAAATCCTTTCAGTTCCCTTAAAAATAAAAAGGCAGGTAGAAATTTAACACTCCAGGTCTGTACAAAGCCAACCAAATAACTCCAACTAATATGAGAGCCTCATAAAATAACAATTATAAGTAATAAAATAGCTGGATAACATCAAGTTCAGCAAAGTATTAGAAAAGGATTAGCCAGGTAAATAACCAGCTGGGCTGTGTTTAACTTGGCTATGCAAATAATTTGCATAGAACTTCTTTGTGGTTTTACAAACCTTAGGATGAGAGCCAATTTTAGCTTAAAGTGAGTCTTGTTTAACTTGGCTATTGTACATAGCTAACCTGTCCTACCTTGGCTGTTTTCACAGACTCATAGAAATTATATATGGAAAAAACTATTAGGTCATTGGGCCTGTCCCCTGCCAATGCAGGATTATACTCCACAGAATACTCTCAAATGCTTCAATCAGTTCAGCTTTATATGGCTGAAGTGCTGATGCTTGTGCCTTGCAAGACTCTGCCATGCTTTAATAGAACTCAGTGTTAGGGGTTTTAAATAATTTTTTCTTTACTGACTTTTGTCACCTTATTCCCAGTTAGACTACATAGAACCATAATTTTTCCAGTATTGATACCTTCTCAGTACCTGTAAACTCTACTTTTATAGATATTTCACCTTTTGTTGTAATGGGGTCTTGTTTGTACATATTAATGTTGCCCTTTCCACATAATGCCTTTTATGGTTGTCCAGAGGGGTATGGCCTGAGCAAAAAATTGGGATCCAGTTACTCTTGAATTCAATCCTTGCTCTGACATGATCTTTTTTATGGCTTTGACAGAGCTATTTAGAGGTCTATGCTTTCCTTCCCTCTAAAGCAGGGGTGGGCACAAGGCCCATCAGGGTAATACACTTGCAGGCTGCCAGACCGTTTGTTTACATTTGCACAGCTGCCCGCAGCTCCCCGTGGCCGCGGTTCACCGTTCCTGGCCAATAGGAGCTGCGGGAAGCGGTGGCCAGCATGTCCCTGCAGCCAGTGCCACATCCTGCAGCTCCCATGGTCCGGGAATGGTGAACCACGGCCACGGGGAGCTGCGGGCGGGCACGCAAATGTAAACAAACTATCTCATGACCCGCCAGCGGATTACCCTGATGGGCTGCATGCGGCCCGCAGGCAGCAGGTTGCCCACCACTACTCTATAGTGAGGAAATCAGTGAATAAAAAGGGGGTAATAAAGCCCCTAAAACAATATGTTGGGGTGGGGGAGGTGCAAAAAGGGCAGTGGCTATAGCAACTTCTTTGGAATTTGTGGAAGCTTGTTTGTCTAAACTCTAGCCTGACAGGACTTTGTAGCTTAGAGTGGGAAGCAGCTGAAAAGCAGCTGCTCTGTATATCATGCCTCACTCTGAACCTGCAGAAATTCTGTCAAAGAGTTATTGCTGCTAGAAGAAACATTAATTTTCATTCTGCAGTCTCCATTCTCTGTGGAGGTAAAATTGGATAGCAGGCTCAGGAAGGGGCAGCCAATGACAACACTTTCAAGCATTAAAAGAAATCAGCATTAAGGAGACCTTTATTAAGTTACTTTGATCCAGGGATTGATTATTAGAGGTGCTTTATTACATACTGAGCCAAATTCTCATAATAAGAGACGTGGGACCTATGGAGAAAATGCATATGGACCTATAGAGAAAATGCATTTTCAGTAGAAGCAATATGCACAGGTAAACCAACTGTGAGTGCAGTCTGAATGGTTACATGCAGAAATAGCTGTTTACATGTCTAAATCTTGATCTGTGTACTCAGTCACACATAACTATGCTATGGCCTCTTTTATTTTCATCTGCTGGTATGCAATTGCATATGCATTTTTTGCATATTCTATTCTATTTGATTCATGTTCTTTTACCACCCTCATCGCTGCAGTACCTGAGAACCTTTCAGGAGTGCATTAAGTGACATAACTAGCATCCGTCCCATGTGGTTCTCTTTCTCCGAGAGAAGAGAATTATTGGAGTGGTGTTTTTGTGCAGTTCAGGCCCTTGCTTTGAAAACTTGGCCTATAATGTGCTAATGGATATGTCATATCCAAAATAAATACTGTGGTGCTGGCTCCTCTTTATACACCATGGTGAACCACTAATTAGTACTTTCATTTTTATATGGCTGAACATTTTCTAAAATATGCCCTTGTAAATCAAGATGACAGTTTTACTACTTACATTTCTTACCTTAAAATCAATCATTGAAAAAGCCCTTCATGATCCTCCTTTGCTATTCAGACTGTTTTGTAATGTATCAGTTTGCAAACGTAATCAATTTTCAGTCTGAAGTACTTCTTGTTGATGAACCCCTATCAGCTAAATGCAGGTTTTTGTTCTGGACATATTGCATTGTGCATGGCCTTGCATGGCACCATCAACACAAATATTGCAATTTGTTCTGGCATATGTTTGGAGATTTTCACACCTGAGAGTGGGTGGGAAATTTTCATGTCATCACAGCTTATTATCCACCAAAGAATGTCTGTAGCACTGCCATTAGCAAACACTTTTGAATGCATTTTTTAAACATGAGCATGAGACATGCATAATATGAGCTGGGTGTTTTAAATGAAACATTTTTGTGGTGGATAATTAATACACTGAATTCTTCATTGGCACCAGGTGTCATTTTTTAAAAACTCTGGTGATGATACTTTATCAGACTTCCAATTTCTCATTACACTTGGTATTTTTTGGTCACTCGTTATACAGGATCACATTAACTGATCATGTAATGTGTTCTAAGAGAGATCACTGCTTTTTAGACTGAAGATGGGTTATCAGTTTCACTAGAGATGATTCTGTCCCAGCTAAAGTCTAAGGACATGAGAAGAGCAGATGTCAAAACATCCTCTGTATTCATGAAGTAGCACACATCACATTATACAAATGTTCACACAGGAACAGCTTTATGCTTGAACAATACAATGCATAGTAAACGGAATCTTTTAAGATGCTTGTAACCAGTCCCCAGATAAATCAATAGCAAACAGGACTTTCAAAGTTTGGTCTTTTGGAGAATCTTTAATGACAATATATAAACCCAGGTTTTGCCCTTTTTTCATGGAACAGTCTCCCACTTCTATCTCTCAGTGAACCTGTCTTCATTCAAACCATTCCTGGGGACACACTGTGTCTGAATGGTTTTAGAGTAGCAGCTGTGTTAGTCTGTATTAGAGACTAACAAATTTATTTGAGCATAAGCTTTCGTGAGCTACAGCTCACTTCATCGGATGCATTCAGTGTCTGAAGTTCTTCAATAATAATCCATGAAAGAAATAGAAATTATTTATTAAAAGAACAGAGAAGCGTAACAGCCTAGAAATTTGTGAAACCAAGCAATTTATGTGATCTACGTTCTGCAGAAAACATACTTTTACTCTCCCAAGAGCAGCATTCCTGCCTCATTTTCACTGTTATCTCTCCTCCCACACTTAAGTAACCCCCTATGCATGTTGATCTTTTGCTATTTGTATTATTGGTCTAATTTAGATAGCTCCTTGAGGCCAGGACTTTGTAAACCTAGTTCCTAGATGCTTTCTGCCACCCCTCTGTCTGCTAATCCTGGAGACTGCCAGAGGCTAACCCGCTCCCTGGGGCAAGTTAGAGAACCCCAGGGGATACTCTAACTTGCTTGAATGGATAATGACTCCCAAAGCAGTTACTCTGCTTGCCAGGATCACTGGAACACATTGTCATTCCCTCCCTCTCCCCCATACACATTGTGTTTCAGTAATACCCCTTTCGTATTCTTATACCTTTTTCCCCACTCCCAGCCTATTCCAGCATGCCCCCTACTCTGGGGAGGGGGATTTCCAGGTGCCTTTATGTGCCAGAGATATTTAGGAGGGGCTGCAGATCTTGGCCTTCCAATTTGGGAAATCTCTCTATGTAAATCTTATGAATTCTGAGTGATTCTGTGAATTCTCTATATAGCTCTGTCAAGGTTCCTCCCCCACTCTGAACTCTAGGGTACAGATGTGGGGACCTGCATGAAAAACCTCCTAAGCTTATCTTTACCAGCTTAGGTCAAAACTTTCCCAAGGTACAAAATATTCCACCCTTTGTCCTTGGATTGGCTGCTACCACCACCAAAAAAATACTGGTTACTGGGGAAGAGCTGTTTGGAAACGTCTTTCCCCTCAAAATACTTCCCAAAACCTTGCACCCCACTTCCTGGACAAGGTTTGGTAAAAAGCCTCACCAATTTGCCTAGGTGACTAAAGACCCAGACCCTTGGATCTTAAGAACAATGAACAATCCTCCCAACACTTCCACCCCTTCCCCTTTCCTGGGAAATGTTGGATAAATAGCCTCACCAATTTGCATAGGTGACCACAGACCCAAACCCTTGGATCTGAGAACAATGAAAAAGCATTCAGTTTTCTTACAAGAAGACTTTTAATAGAAATAGAAGTAAAGAAATCACCTCTGTAAAATCAGGATAGTAGATACCTTACAGGGTAATTAGATTCAAAACATAGAGAACCCCTCTAGGCAAAACCTTAAGTTACAAAAAAGATACAGACAGAAATAGTTATTCTATTCAGCACAATTCTTTTCTCAGCCATTTAAAGAAATCATAATCTAACACATACCTAGCTAGATTACTTACTAAAGGTTCTAAGACTCCATTCCTGGTCTATCCCCGGCAAAGACAGCATAAAGACACACACACACCCTTTGTTTCTCTCCCTCCTCCCAGCTTTTGAAAGTATCTTGTCTCCTCATTGGTCATTTTGGTCAGGTGCCAGCGAGGTTACCTTTAGCTTCTTAACCCTTTACAGGTGAGAGGAGTTTTCCCCTGGCCAGGAGGGATTTCAAAGGGGTTTACCCTTCCCTTTATATTTATGACAAGCTCTAACCCTCAATTTGCTATTTGCTAGCAAAGACTGCTCCCCTATCTCACAAACACTGACTGGAAACTGCTCCATGACAGTCAAAAAGGTATTAACATTGAAAGACTCTGCCCTGGTAGAACAATGGGAATGCTAAAGAGAGTGGCCAAGCTACAGGAAGCTGGTTCTCCCAGGTTGTTTGCAGTGGAAAATCCCCAGCAGAAAGGAAGGTACAAAGAAAGGGATGTTAGGACATGCTCTCTGAGTTTGGGGAACATTTTGACTGCCAGATCTGAACAAGCTAAGGGGAGCCTGTTGCAGGGGAGACCCTGACCAAAAAGTGAAGGCTGAGCAGGAGGAGAGGGGTATATGAAGAAGACTCCTGAAACGACTGACCAAACCCCAAAGGGCTTTCAAGAGAGGTAAGTTATACTGAGGCAGGGTCTTGTGTGCAGGTGTTTATTTTTCTAAAGAGTAGTGTAGCGGTTGTGCTTTCTCTACAATAAATTGTGTGTGTGTTTAGAAATTCCTTCACAGAGGCTCTGTGTTACCTGCTTACTCTGTCACATAGTCCCCCTAGAGGGAAAGAGTAAACCAGAGGGCTTGCAGCTTTGGGGGAACTCTTGGAGCATATAATAGATATTGGGGAGGCTTGGATGAGCCAGGACTAGTTTCAGGGCCTAGGCATCAGTATTCCAGGTTCCCCAACTGCCAAGAAGGATGTCAAGTGTGTGTGTGTGTGTGTGTGTGTGTGCGCGCGCATGCATTTGACGTGTGTACCCAGAGGCCCAGAGCCAGAGACATAGTGTCTAAACTCTGGGCAGGCCCACCAAGGTAAGAACTATGGGACCCAAGGTTTGGTTCCAGTCCAGAACCAGCTTGGTGAGTATCCAGCTGGGGGAGTTCATCAGAGTTGTAACCCTTTGTATTTGTATGTGCTTGTAAAGCACCATATACTATGGTAATAAAAAATAAATAAGTAAGAGGTATCCAATATTTGAATTTTTACATCTGTTTTATAGAGCACAACAACACTGCACAACAGAGTTCAGGACAGGAAGTGAAAAAAAATACCACATCCAACTGAAGCTGCAGGAGGAATGTGGTTACTCCAGGAAGGTAGAATGTAGTTACCTGAATTGGAATTTGGCAGAGATGTCAGTATTACACTTATAAAAACTGTCATATGAGTTTTAATAACCACAGATAGTCAGGAGTTAAGTTTTACATCCCCTCCAAAAGATTGCACCCTCTGCATCCTAGTATTTGATCTAAGCACTGTGCAGGGGCATTTGTTTAGCAAGGAATCAGAGGGATGATTGCATCCGATGAAGTGAGCTGTAGCTCACGAAAGCTTATGCTCAAATAAATTTGTTAGTCTCTAAGGTGCCACAAGTACTCCTTTTCTTTTTGCGAATACAGACTAACACGGCTGCTACTCTGAAATCTGAGTAGATCTCAATCACCCTCCTGCAGCTGGGTTGTCTTGGAGGTCTATAATGCTGTTGGGATCAGGCAGCAGGCCAGAAGAACAAATAACAGAAGTTTTATTAGAACCTGATCTGGTAAATTGAAATAGATGAGATTATTATTAAAAAAAGACCCCAACCCTTCTGTAGGAGATATAGTTTGAAGCTCCCTCTCCCCCACCCCCACTAAGAGTCACCTTTCAAGTAAATGTGCACATCGTGGAAATGTTAAAAAAAAATTAGAATTATTAAAGTATTAAAAGGTCAAAATGTCATTTCTTACTATATTGGGCTAAATTCAGAAGTGATGCATAAGGTATAACATAGACACCCAGATACTTACTTAGATTCATTCTGCTAGAGTCTATGTTGGGGAAATTTACACCCTGAGATGATGGGTAAGGTACAAGTTAAAGCAGGGTGAGGAATTCTGTAACTTACATCTTCTTTTGGCTCCTTGTAGTGTCAGCTATATTGCTTTATACTCCTAGATATCTGGGGAGTAGGCTGAAATATGTTTAATTAGGTCTAAGGCTGATTCTGGGTCTGTGTGCATAGATCCTTATGCCCATGCTGAGCTCCACTGAAGTCAATGGGTTCAAGCAGGCCCAGGGAGTCATTTTACTGTGTCAGGGCCTAAATTAGTAAAAGGGACCTATATTATATCACACTATGCATCCCCTCTGAATGTGGCTTGCTGTGTTTTCCCTTGATATCATGGCACATAGAGTGCATGTAAGATCATGTACTACTCTGAAACCTCTTAATAAAGGATCATATTATCTTTTCTAAAAGCTGATTGTTGACCTGGCAGACCATAACATTCAGAGAATCATGGACTTATTTATGTTCTGTAGTAAGCAGTTAGGGACTCTAAGCACTGAGAGTATTTTTGGTAATTATGTGTGGCAGCTGAGTTCATGTGCTAAACATCCTTATGAAATTTTCATTGAAAGAAAGAACTGGGGTTATCTTTTCAGCATGGTATGGGGGAATTTAGCCGCACGACTCCCATTAATGCTAATAGGAGTAGTGCATCTAAATCTCTGTGCACTGCACTGAAAATGTACCCCTTAGTGTGCTTAGACTAGATCAGTATGCATTTAAAATCATCCATCCTTGAAATACCCTGGAAATCTAACAGATATATAAGAAAAGGCAAAATGGGGAGGAATTGAGAGCGAACAAAACAAGAAAGGACTAGAAGGAACCACAGGGAAAACAAAGAGAGAGACAAAATAGATCAAACAACTATAAAATCAAACGGGACACATACTGGAAACAAATGATGGTGTTCAAAGCTTAAGTCACTCTACAGAGGGTATGTGGGTAGAAGCACAGTTGTACCCCCTAACCACAAAACTGTGTTTCATTCAGGTCATTGTCAAACAAAAGCAATATATACCAAAACAACTAATCGGCTCCTGCTGATGCACACTAGGATAAATAGTTTTCCTATAGGTGTTGATAGCCATAAATTGTAACATTCAAACATAGAAGGTCCTATATACGCTGATAAAATGGCAAGAGTGAGGGCAGTGGGTTTGTTCTCTAACCTTTCACTACAGGAGATCTTGGTTCAAATCTTCTAAGATCACAAAGGAAAATGAATTTGGTTATGAGGGCTCGTCTACACAGGGACACTCAGGAAAGTTAATCCAAATTAAGTAAAATTGTGAATTTAAATTGGATAAAATGGCATTAAACCCCTGTGTGGATGCTCTTATTCAGTATTAAAGTGGCCTTAGTTTGGTTTAGTTTAATTTGCTTTGAAAGAGACTCGAGATTAATGAATTTTTCATCATATCATAAAACCATCTCACTTGATGCAATAACAGCTCAAGAGACATCCAAGTCCCTGATATTCAGATCTGTCTGAGCTCTGCTCAGCCTAGATCCTGAAGGGAAAGTGGGGGAGAGAGGAAAGTGAATGTACGACATTTCACAGATTCCCAGAACAGCAGGGATCTTCTGGCTTAGCTCCTAAAGTAGATAAGAGCAGATTCATAGTTGCTCTAAATTTACATCAGCCTCTAAATAGCTCCCAAGGAGCCATTGTTTCAATTTGGGATCATGGAGACAGTGCACTCTAGCCACATCCTTCCTTCTCCTGGGATCCTGCCTCCACAGGAAGAGTGGGGACTAAAAGAGGATGGTGTGAACTCATCTGGGAATTACCCCATGTCAGGGAAATCCTTAACTGTCTGTCTGTTTAGGGCAGTATTATTGCTCCTTCATGAAGCTGGAATTGTGAAAAAGGACTGTGGCTTAAGGCAGGATTTGGCCTCAGAATTGGAAGAGTGGGAAGAGCAAATCAGAAATGAAAAGTGAAATTTCCATGAGATTTCCATGGAAAATCTAGCTCAGTTTCTGCCAATACAATTGCTCAGTTCTAGCCAGTTTTGCACTTTTATGAGCTCCAAACGTTTCACACACTTCCACTGAAAAAAGTCTGCATATATTATAGTCAAGGGGAATTTGGGAGAGCAAGACCTCCTGTTATTAATATCTGGAATGCAATATTTCATTCAGAAAATAATTACTTTAGTTCCTTGGACCCTCCACAAGTATCTAAAACAAATGTAGCTGCATTTTATAATAAGTGACAAATCACTCTTTGCTCCTTTAACGGTATCACAATGAATATCAATCAATGCTGAACTCCTAATAATAAATCTTGATGTTCCTATGTGTGCACAAAATGCATTATTCTACTGCTGTCCGGAATTCCATGTATGGCTTTCTTTATAGAAATCAACCATAAGGATCCTGGGAAGCAGCTTGACTTTAAATTAATCTATTCAACTGTTTCAGTTTTGAGCTCAAGAAAACTACCTTGGGATCTCATTAAGAAGTGTGAAAATTGCATTGTCATTTGTCTATTGTTCCTGGCAGGCAAACAGTACTTCATTATGATTTTGAATCTCTACTCTAGGTATAGTCTCTTCCTTCCTCCCTTGTGTGTTTATATACCTTATCTATATCTATAGATAGACAAGCTCTCTCTCCCCATAACTGCAAAATAATGAAACAGCACTGCAGTCTGCTATAGAGAGTTAATACTTCAAAATGCAGTATCTAAGATATATACATGCCTTCTGCAGATGTACCATATATTGGCAGACTACACTTTGTATTGCTAGGAGAGGAAAGATGGATTTCAGACTTGTTTGATCTACTTTGTGATGTGGAGTACTCTCCATTAAGGGTTTAACTATCAGAAACAGACTTCATTAGTTTGTGGCCAAATTTAAATAAAAAAGGAAAAACAAGAAAAGAGACAACAAATCTAGGATTCTACAAAGATTATTCCATTGCTATGTAGTTTATCCTATCCTAGTTTATCCTATCCTTTTAAGATGTACAATCAGTCCTTAATTTGTAATGAAAGCAATTAGGTGCCAGACTGCAGAAGGGGAAATACTTCCACAATGCCTTCTGTTGTTTGATACTTCTACCAGAGAGGTAAATTTCTCCCTGACACCAGCTGGTGATTATCTTATACCCTGAAACATGCAGATTGATGGCCCTTGTAATTTTATTCTTGCTAGACTAGCGTAGCTGCAGATATTATTCTTGTTAAAAAATGTCAAATCTTTTTTGTATCTTACTAACCTCACTAATATCGTGTGGCAGTGAACTCCACAGATTAATTATATGTTATATGAAACATTTTCTTTTATCCATTTAAACATGTCTCCTTTTTATCAGAGTTGGTCAAATGATTAAAAAAATCAGGAATATTTTTGTGAATTAAAGTGCAGAGTTTGGTTCACTGTGGTTCTTGGAACCATATTGCTCCTGGCCATTTGACTAACAATGAATACTCATAAAAATATTTGTGGATCCCATAAGCACCAAGAGTGTTAGCAGGATACCAGAAAGTGTGTTATTAATACCTATTCACTGTTAAATATTCTGCTGCTGTAAAAGTTTCAGTTATCCAAACAGGGAACAGAAACATGATCACATGACTAATAATTCAATGGAATAGTAAATAGTCAAAATGAACAGCTCAAGCCAACCTACCGGATAAAAATTGTTCATCCAAACTATTCAGCCATTACCTATGAATAACACATATATGGTTATCTGGTCCATTATCTGAGATGAACAGTTTGACCAGCTCTTCTTTCTGTCCTTGTGTTTTTATATTATGCAAGAGGATAAATATGTTTTCATTTTTCCCTTTATGTCCCAGAGCTAGAATCCCATTTCCAGGAATTCCAATAATTTTTTCAAATCTTTTAGTATAGCAGGAGTATTCATGAAAAATGGATTTTAAATTCTTAAATATGAATGTGCACTCCAGAAACATAGTTTTCAGAGTTATGCTCATCCAATCAGGGAGCAAAAACAAACCATCTGACCAATCAAAACAGCACAAGTTTAGAAAATCAAATACTTGCAGTGAACATCTGGCAAACAAGTTACAGAGTGAAAATTGCAGAAATTCTTGTGCTAATAACAATTAAAATAACTCATTCACTTTCTTAGTCCAAGAAAATTCCAGTCTGCTTGCAGACAATTCAAGAACAGAAAAGAGATGAAATTTTTCAAATGAATTATTATCAGTTCTCATTTTGAGTTTGAACTGGGATCAGTGGTTAAGGTCATACAGGAAAAAATCACTTAGTGGAAGACAGGGTAATTCTGTTGGATCTCTTATTTACTGAGCCTATGTCATTAGGAAGGTCTGTTCATTTTAGCTAAGGTCATTTCCACTTGGTTTCTCAGAGAAAGAAAAAGGTTGCATTTTAATTGAACTTTCTGATTAGATGAAAAAATGAGAACAAAATTTCTCCTTTGCCCAGTGCTTGACTTTGATGCAATTATTAATTTCAATAACTCCCCATGTTATTGAGAACTCTCATTATTAACTGAAATTTTATAATTATATCTCAATTTTAGAAAGGAAAATTCCCTGAGATCAGAGTTCTCTAGTTAGTCCTGGTGTTTTATTGCCACTTAATTTCTTGAGCTGTTTTGAGATTTCTGTAGGAAGTAATGAAAGTTTGCTGTGCTAAGGATAGATGCAAATTATTATGAGTAAAATCAGCTACTATACTGGAGGTCTGGAAGGTGACCATTGCTCTACCCATCTTAAAAAGATTTTAGGTGAGGCCCAGTCTGTTTATTCATGTCAAAGACCTGCGGAATCCTGGAATTCTCTCATTTGTGGGAACTGTCACATTATTAGTTAATATTCTGGATGATACTTCTAAAAGTATAGCCAATTGCTTGACTACACTTGTGGTTTGATATTTAAAATGTTTGAGACCAAATAACCAACCTTAGCCAACTTAATATAATTAAAGACAAAGCAGTACAATACAGAAAGAAAAGAGTTAATACTTGACCAATCCTTCTGGGAAGCCTGTTCCTCATAGTGTGCAGTTCACCTTACGCAGAAGGTGCGCGATGAAGTATGACCCCAAAACTACATATATTTATATCATAGTTGTTTATGAGCTAAAAGCACTCTGGTAATTTTAGTTTTGGGTGATGTTGTGACACTATGCCCCTATATTCTTCATAGAGATATTGTTATGATATGATTATGGTATAACTGTGATGTATTTTATGCAAGATAGGTCATGTAAGATATCAGTGAAAAGGATGAAAAGTCACTGAATATGACTATCCTATGTGTATGCATGTATCATTTTGGTATTTGAAGTTGGAATATTGTCTATGCATCTATTACAAAAGTGTGTGGGGAACACCCACTAGGCAGAATGCAATCAGTCTAGATGGCTGGCTGGGAATGGCCATTAGGGAGAACAATAGGTCTTAGAAGAAGCTAATCTCCAACTGGGGAACCTTCCTGAGGATACTACAAACAGCCTCCAAGTCATGACTGCTGTGGCCCTACAGGGACATGTGACCAAGTCATGTGATACTGGACTTCATCTTGGAATACTAGTGTTTTCCCATTGAAAGGCATGGGAACCACGCTTGGAGACAAAGGGTTCCTGCCATATGCAAAAACTATGTAAGGCAGGGGAGTGACATCATTGTGGTTCTTCATTGACTCCCCACCCAAAGAGACTCCTGGAAACATCTGAGGAACAAGGACAGAACTGGGGAGAAGGGCTGAACCCAGGCGAGAGGAATTTCTAGCCTGTGAAAGAAATACCTGGGGTTTTTAAGCTGCAAGCAAGTGCAGCTGGCCCTCAAAGAATCTCCACAATCTGCCTAAATCAACAATTAGGGTGAGAATTTGCTACTCATATTCAATCTCTTTCGTATATTAAGCTTAGATTACATTTTTGTTTATTTTCTAGGTAATCTGCTTTGACCTATATGCTATCCCTTATAATCAGTTAAAAATCTTTTTATAGTGAATACACTTGTTTTTGTTTTGTCTAAAGCCAGTGTGTGGAAATCATATTTGGGGCAGAAAGCTGTTGCATATCTCTCTCCACATTGAGGGAGAGGGTGAATTTTAATGTACGTTGTACACTCATTTCTCTGTGCAGCACAAGATGGTATAATTTTGGGTTTACCCTCCAGAGGGGGTGTGTGCCTGAGAAGCTGATAAGTGCCCTAGCTATATGGACTTCTTATGCAGGGGCTGGTCAGAAAGCCTGTCTGTATGTTTCTACAGCTGGGAGTGTCCCTACCTGTATACTGGTGAAAGCGTCAAACCAGGAGTGTGTCTGCAACTTGTCAGAGCGTTGCAGGGTGAGTGGGTTTTGGGAGGGGGGTTGGGGGGGGGGCTCAGTGGTATCCCAGTTCCAGGCGGCACCCCAGGGGAAACCTGTCACAGATGTCCAATCAGCTTTTTACCTTGTTTTTTGGTATCATGATGTACCTTTCCTTATCTCTGTTTTGGCTACTACATTCCAAGCCAGTAGCCCAAGATAGCACCCAACTGGTATCGAGAATTACAATTAATGTGTCATGTTTTTGACTGGTTTTGTATTTTCCAAGGTCAAACATTGGTGATGAGTGAACTGCCGACAGGGGGAGGCTAGCCCCCAACCCCGCCCCTTCTGAATGCCAGCCCAGAGCCTATCCCGCCACAACCCCCACCCCAGGCTAGCTCCCCTCAGCCCTGGAGCACCAGGAGGACGGGCAGAACAGCACAGACCCCACAAGCCCTGGAGTGATGGGAGGGTGGGCAGCATGGCTGCAGCTCTCCCAGCCCCAGGAGGGCGGATGGCACAGTCTGAGCCAGGGCCACCCCACAGGGAGACTGGACTCCAACTGCACGGAGTGGGAAGCAGGAGGTGGGGTCTGGGGACAGACTGTGGGTGGCCACCTGGCCATTTGGGGAGACACAGCCTCCCCCAGCCTATGATATCTGCTGCCCATGGTGATACCAGTCAGCTCTGTGTTCTTTGGGAACCAGGGCACAGTATCCAGCCTGTCTGACTCATGAAGGAAGCGACTCCCCCCGCACCAGGCTCTGCTTGAACCAAAACTGATCAGAAGAAAGACTTACAGAAAGCAATGAAAAGGACCAGTGGGAGACACACCTAAACACCTCCTGACAAGGGTGACAGGATTAAGGCAACTCCCCAAGCCTCATCTGCATCAAAGATGGGACAGGGAGGCATCTCCATTAGCATATAGAATGGAGAACAGAGATTCCAAGGCAAGAATCGCACTGAACTCTGGGACCAGAAAAGCAGGGAAGCACTGCATCATGGGGGATCTCTGCTCCAGATGTTAATGAACCTACGCCTGCACACACCCAGCTCAGCAGTTATCAGATCAATTCTATCATGTGACCTCCAGAAGAAGAAGGGGGAATGTCCGGGTTCCAGCAACGCAGACACAGGTAACTAACCACTTTCATGTTCTCTCCACAGGTACCATTGCGGAGAGTGGACCAGATGATACGTCTGGGGGGAGAAAGCAGAAGGAGACTCTGCTGTTTGGAAGGCATGAGATGCACTGTCCTGAGGTTGGGGGTTCCACAACCACCACTCCCAAGAGAAGGAGATGGGTGGTGGTGGTTGGGGACTCTCTCCTCCGGGGGACTGAGTCATCTATCTGCCGCCCTGACCAGGAAAACCGAGAAGTCTGCTGCTTGCCAGGGGCTAAGATTCGCGATGTGATGGAGAGACTGCCGAGACTCATCAAGCCCTTGGATCACTACCCCTTCCTGCTTCTCCACGTGGGCACCAATGATACTGCCAAGAATGACCTTGAGCGGATCACTGCGGACTACGTGGCTCTGGGAAGAAGGATAAAGGAGTTTGAGGCGCAAGTGGTGTTCTCGTCCATCCTCCCCGTGGAAGGAAAAGGCCTGCATAGGGACCATCGAATCGTGGAAGTCAACGAATGGCTACGCAGGTGGTGTCGGAGAGAGGGCTTTGGATTCTTTGACCATGGGATGGTGTTCCATGAAGGAGGAGTGCTGGGCAGAGATGGGCTCCACCTTACGAAGAGAGGGAAGAGCATCTTTGTGAGCAGGCTGGCTAACCTAGTGAGGAGGGCTTTAAACTAGGTTCACCGGGGGAAGGAGATCAAAGCCCTGAGGTAAGTGGGAAAGCGGGATACCGGGAGGAAGCACAGGCAGGAACGTCTGTGAGGGGAGGGCTCCTGCCTCATACTGAGAATGAGGGGCGATCAGCAGGTTATCTCAAGTGCTTATATACAAATGCACAAAGCCTTGGAAACAAGCAGGGAGAACTGGAGGTCCTGGTGATGTCAAGGAATTATGACGTGATTGGAATAACAGAGACTTGGTGGGATAACTCACATGACTGGAGTACTGTCATGGATGGTTATAAACTGTTCAGGAAGGACAGGCAGGGCAGAAAAGGTGGGGGAGTAGCACTGTATGTAAAGGAGCAGTATGACTGCTCAGAGCTCCGGTACAAAACTGCAGAAAAACCTGAGTGTCTCTGGATTAAGTTTAGAAGTATGAGCAACAAGAGTGATGTCATGGTGGAAGTCTGCTATAGACCACCGGACCAGGGGGATGAGGTGGATGAGGCTTTCTTCCAGCAACTTGCAGAAGCTACTAGATCGCACACCCTGGTTCTCATGGGTGACTTTAATTTTCCTGATATCTGCTGGGAGAGCAATACAGCGGTGCATAGACAATCCAGGAAGTTTTTGGAAAACGTAGGGGACAATTTCCTGGTGCAAGTGCTAGAGGAGCCAACTGGGGGGGGAGCTTTTCTTGACCTGCTGCTCACAAACCGGGAAGAATTAGTGCGGGAAGCAATAGTGGATGGGAATTGGGAGGCAGTGACCATGAGTTGGTTGAGTTCAGGATCCTGACACAGGGAAGAAAGGTAAGCAGCAGGATACGGACCCTGGACTTCAGGAAAGCAGACTTCGACTCCCTCAGGGAACGAATGGGTAGGATCCCCTGGGGGACTAACATGAAGGGGAAAGGAGTCCAGGAGAGCTGGCTGTATTTCAAGGAATCCCTGTTGAGGTTACAGGGACAAACCATCCCGATGTGTCGAAAGAATAGTAAATATGGCAGACTACTAGCTTGGCTTAACGGTGAAATCCTAGCGGATCTTATACATAAAAAAGAAGCTTACAAGAAGTGGAAGGTTGGACATATGACCAGGGAAGAGTATAAAGATATTGCTTGGGCATGTAGGAATGAAATCAGGAGGGCCAAATCGCACCTGGAGCTGCAGCTAGCAAGAGATGTTAAGAGTAACAAGAAGGGTTTCTTCAGGTATGTTGGCAACAAGAAGAAAGCCAAGGAAAGTGTGGGCCCCTTAATGAATGAGGGAGGCAACTTAGTGACAGAGGATGTGGAAAAAGCTCATATACTCAATGCTTTTTTTGCCTCTGTCTTCACTAACAAGGTCAGATCCCAGACTGCTGTGCTGGGCATCACAACATGGGGAGTAGATGGCCAGCCCTCTGTGGAGAAAGAGGGGGTTAGGGACTATTTAGAAAAGCTGGACGTGCACAAGTCCATGGGGCCGGACGAGTTGCATCCGAGAGTGCAAAAGGAATTGGCAGCTGTGATTGCAGAGCCATTGGCCATTATCTTTGAAAAGTCGTGGCGAACGGGGGAAGTCCCAGATGACTGGAAAAAGGCTAATGTAGTGTCAATCTTTAAAAAAGGGAAGAAGGAGGATCCTGGGAACTACAGGCCAGTCAGCCTCACCTCAGTCCCCGGAAAAATCATAGAGCAGGTCCTCAAAGAATCAATCCTGAAGCACTTACATGAGAGGAAAGTGATCAGAAACAGTCAGCATGGATTCACCAAGGGAAGGTCCTGCCTGACTAATCTAATCGCCTTCTATGATGAGATTACTGGTTCTGTGGATGAAGGGAAAGCAGTGGATGTATTGTTTCTTGACTTTAGCAAAGCTTTTGACACGGTCTCCCACAGTATTCTTGTCAGCAAGTTAAAGAAGTACGGGCTGGATGAATGCACTATAAGGTGGGTAGTAAGTTGGCTAGATTGTCGGGCTCCACGGGTAATGATCAATGGCTCCATGTCTAGTTGGCAGCCGGTGTCAAGTGGAGTGCCCCAGGGGTCGGTCCTGGGGCCGGTTTTGTTCAATATCTTCATAAATGATCTGGAGGATGGTGTGGATTGCACTCTCAGCAAATTTGCGGATGACACTGAACTAGGAGGAGTGGTAGATATGCTGGAGGGCAGGGATAGGATACAGAGGGACCTAGACAAATTGAAGGTTTGGGCCAAAAGAAATCTGATGAGGTTCAATAAGGATAAGTGCAGGGTCCTGCACTTAGGACGGAAGAACCCAATGCACCGCGACAGACTAGGGACAAAATGGCTAGGCAGCAGTTCTGCGGAAAAGGACCTAGGGGTGACAGTGGACGAGAAGCTGGATATGAGTCAGCAGTGTGCCCTTGTTGCCAAGAAGGCCAATGGCATTTTGGGATGTATAAGTAGGGGCATAGCGAGCAGATCGAGGGATGTGATCGTTCCCCTCTATTTGACATTGGTGAGGCCTCATCTGGAGTACTGTGTCCAGTTTTGGGCCCCACACTACAAGAAGGATGTGGATAAATTGGAGAGAGTCCAGCGAAGGGCAACAAAAATGATTAGGTGTCTGGAACACATGACTTATGAGGAGAGGCTGAGGGAACTGGGATTGTTTAGTCTGCAGAAGAGAAGAATGAGGGGGGATTTGATAGCTGCTTTCAACTACCTGAGAGGTGGTTCCAGAGAGGATGGGTCTAGACTATTCTCAGTGGTAGAAGAGGACAGGCAAGGAGTAATGGTCTCAAGTTGCAGTGGGGGAGGTTTAGGTTGGATATTAGAAAAAACTTTTTCACTAGGAGGGTGGTGAAACACTGGAATGCGTTACCTAGGGAGGTGGTAGAATCTCCTTCCTTAGAAGTTTTTAAGGTCAGGCTTGACAAAGCCCTGGCTGGGATGATTTAATTGGGGACTGGTCCTGCTTTGAGCAGGGGGTTGGACTAGATGACCTCCTGAGGTCCCTTCCAACCCTGATATTCTATGATTCTAGTAATGAATCCTTGATTGATATCCAAAATACTGAAGCTGCCTAATTGCATTGTGAACTCCCTTGAAGGAGTACCACCCATAGCCAGGAATGATCAGTTCCTATTGTCTAGCCTAAAGAAAACCCTTGAGTCATCAGTTTACCTATAAACAAATCTAGTGTTCTCCCTTGAACCATTGTTGTTTCCCTACAAAAAACCCTACCCACGCTCAAATAAGGGTTCTGATGCCTGGATCCAAACTCTGTATCAGTTTTACTGGGACTTCATCTTCTCCTGACTGATCATGCTGCAGGACTCTGCCTGTCTGCACTCAGGACCCTAAGCTACCACCATTACCTGGGAACCCTGACCAGTTCAAGCTCCGTGAAGTGGTGAGACCCCAGCTCTCCCCCCCGCACACTCTCTCTCTCCGTTTTCTTTTCTCAGGTATAACTTTTTAACCCTGAGTTGTATGATCAGGTATAGTTTTCTATATCTGACTTTTGTAATCTTTAATAATGTAACTGTTATGTTTGTTTAGGCTCTCCTTGTGTGGTTATCGCTATTATTCAATAAATAACTTTTATGGTTAAGCTGGTTGCTTCCCTCCCTCTCTCTTTGAGCTTTACTCTTTTGTGTTTTTGGCTTCCTCATTTATTCTGCAACAACGCTCCTCTTACCTAAGCTAAAGATCCCTGTAGCACCCTGTAAAGGGGCTAGCTGGGGCTCGACCCTCTCCAGGGCGGTGGGGAGCCACACCAGTTCACTACACACAGCTGAGGATTGGGGAATTAGTTTGACCACAGAAGTCTTCCCTGGCGGCTCTTTTGGAGGCAAAAATTAAGTACAGTTATGCTGGGGCCCTAGGTCAGAGTGGGGCAATAATGAGTCAGGAGCTCAGGCCTTCAGGCAGGGCTGAACAGTGGCAGTACAAACACTAGTGAGCCCAGGCCTCCAAACAGTCTGGGAGAGGGGGAGACTGCCACCCATGAGTTGGGTGGCAGGGGGACGCAGGCCCACCCACTCCACTGCGTCCCAGCCCGGGGCCCTAGCAGCGGTAGAAGACCCGCTGCTGGGTCAGTGGGGATCCTGGCCGCAACACACTGACATGGGCTCTGGCAGTGCTACAGCCAGACTGGGATCGGCTGCCCCCGGGCTGCTTCCTGACTCCCCCTCTTGTGGTACCTGAGTTATGGTGGTGTCCTCCAGGGGGTCCAGCACCATGGGTTCCTCAGTGTAGTGGCAGGACAGGCAACTCCTCCGGGTAGCGGGCACAGGGCAAGTCAGGCCAGTCCTGGCGTGCACCTTAGGCCACAGGGGCTTCCCAGTAATGGGCTAGGCTGGAGGCATCTGGCCTCCCCAGCGGCTGGCCCTCCAGTGAGCTCTGAGGGCGAGACTTTATACTTGCGGGTCGCTGCCTGACCCTTTGAGGGGCGGGCTCAGAGCTCCCTAGCTCTGCCCACTCTGGCTTACGGACGTGCTCGCCCCTTTCCAAGGCGGCGGGGAGCCACACTGCCTCACTACATACCTAAAAATACTGTGGGGTTTGCTCATCAAGTGGATTACTACCAAAACAAGTGTAATGTGAAAGTGGGGACAGGGACGTGCTGAACCTGTGACATACGAGGGTGGCAGCTTGGAAGTGCTGCTTGACCCAGGCTACTGAGTCTAGGGGCATATAAGGGTGGCAGCCTGGACGTGCTGTTTGACCCAGCCTGCTCAGGTGTACTCTATTCCGGTGCGGTATCTGTGGCATATAAGGGTGGCAGCTTGGAAATCCTGCTTGACCCAGCCCACTGAGTCCAGGGACATATAAGGGGTCAGCTTGAGCGTGCTGATTGACCCAGTCCACTCAGACTTGCTTTATTAGTGTGTGTGTGTGTGTGTGTGTGTGTGTTCATCTGATTCTGGGGCTGGAGGAACCCAGCCCTGGGGAACCTAGGTCCTGCAGGATAGCTCCATTGGGAGGATACTTGCAGAAGGGAGAAGTAGAGCTCCATATGAAAAGAAAAGTGACACAAGCAGTACATTGATAGAATTACAAAACCCCCGTCGCACAGAAGAGTAACCCTAATAAATGAGCATACCCCAGGCAAGTAACAGGCAAATCTGGTAACAATGAGGCCAAAGCTGATTTCAGCTTTGTAGACTATTGTGGGATTTGTATCTTGACATGAGTGAACAGCATTGTGGGAAAGACATAATATAATTTGGTTAACATAACTGCCCACATGCAGGGTATAATGAAATATTAATGTGGTGTGCACAAAGGCTAATATATATGTATCGGCTAAAAAAGATATTTTAATGTGAATGGGGAAATTTGTTTTTATCACATCTGACTTCTATTGTTATATCCGAACTTAGCCTTACTGTGGGGCTTTGATTACCATGCTTGAGAAGACCAGTCATTCTTGTCTGGTGGGCTGTACCAGATGTTTCAGAGAAAAGCATCCAAGAACTGACAGGTTGCGATCACTAACATTTAATTCTTTGGGGAATAACTACCTTGATTGTTAATTAGTTTCACAGTACGCAAAGCAGTCCGAAGCTGCTGCTGAGATTGTTTCAGTGCTGAAAAGAAGCTGGGACCTTTCTTGTGATATTTTCACCTCTGGTGTGAGCCAAAACTAGGAAATATAAAGGCAAACAAAATTAGAACAATCTCCCTCTCCCCCAGTGTGTATGCATGCCCCCTTTCTCCCAACACACACACAGAATTTACTGAAACTTTTTCCAAACATCTAAAAAGATTCCCTTTGTGGGAAAATAATTTTGGGCAGTTTTTGTTGTCTCTGATTCAGTTCGTATATTTCTACTGTAAATAGCTTGTCATTCAAAAATGGAGTCAGTGAGATGGTGAGGAATGTATTCAGAGAGAAACAATTGCTCACATACACCAATAATTAAATGTTTCATATTTTTCCTTTGTGTGACTTCCTGAGTTTCCATCACTTTTGAAGTATTTAATCCTCCCTAGAGATTATATTTAAAACTCCTGTAGACTGGAGAGTGGGGCAACCTTTCAGAATTCTTCAATTGTAGGAGCTAATGCCTTTCATGGCCAGGCTTCCCCTGTCCAACTGCACTGGGGCTCTGATCAGGTACAGAGGCAGAATTCTACTTCTCCCCATCATCAAGAGCTGCACTAATCACCTCAGCAGCAACATGGGCAGGTGAAGGAGGGCTAGCAGGAGAAGCTGCAGCAGTTTTCACCTCATCAGTCTCACCACCACACTGGTGTTCTAGATGGGACTCTCTTGAGTTGTAGGTTAAAATTCTTCCACCAAACAAAGGAAAGATGGAGATGGTGGAGTTCAGCTTCTCTAGGGAAGGAACATTTCTGCTGCTTGCATATCCTCTTCTCTTTGTTGCTGCTGATGCAAAGTGATCACTCTGGTGTTTGTTTAAAAATCACTGGTCTTCTTGCTCTGCTATTGTGTTCCCGCCTTACTTCAAAATAGAAAAGCCAGTATGTACAGGGGTGGATAGGTGAGCTGTTCTGTTGTGAATATTCTCCTTGAATACTCATATCTGGGTGAATAAAAGCTCCTTCCCAAATGTGCATGTGAACAAAAACTGCTTGCTCATGTGTTCATGAAAAAGCAAACAAAGGGTATGAACATTAGTTTGTGTTTATAGTTTGATACTGGAGAAACTCTAATGGCTTTCAATGGAGTTACTGTCCTGGAGCCATCCATTTCAGCTGTCCTGCAAGGTGAATTGCATTGAACGACAGAATTTACCACTTTCTGGTAAGGTTCCATGACACTGGCAGGAGATCAAAATCAGTCTCATTGTTAGATTGAATCACAAATTAGATTTAGCAAATATTTGGTGAAATTCACCCCCAAACAGAGGGACAGCACAAGGTCTACACATAATTTAAGTACCACTTTAACCCGCAAAACTGACCTCAAAGGTGCATATGACTTGTGCTTAAGGGTGAATTGCATCCATTGTAAATACATTTTCCCACTAGTCATCCACTACTCTACCAACACATTATGGGCAGGTTAGGATGCAAGTTTTGGACTATTGCACAGGTCTTTAAGGATCATTGTTTTCCAGATTTTCCAAAATGTGTAGCACTCTACTAAGGGTTAAGGACCAAAAATTTGTAATACTTGATCATTTTGATGAATGGATTTGGACTCTCTGCCTGGTTAGAATGAGTTGAGTGTCTCTTTGGGGTATTACAGCAGAGACCTGACCTTTGCAAGCAGAGAAGTAACACTGACATCAGCTCTAAAAAGGAGCCAGTCTTCTGTGTTGGAGTGAAGTCACCAACTAGTGTCTGTCCAGAAGGCAAATTACAATGAAAGATGTTACACAGAAGAATTAAAGTAGCTGTTAATTGTAGATGTCTACAAGTTTTAGTTATGAGAAATAACTTAATTAACTTCAATAGGGTTACAAAGTAGGAGAGAACAGCTGTTATCCTGATCTGGAGAGATTCAAAACTATACTTCTATAATGCTAGAACAGAAGCTTTGGGAACTTTAGACAGGATAGACTATAATGACTATTACTTCTCAAGGTATATGGCACTCTCCTGGTTATTATTAATGTTATGTGACAGGGAGATAGGAACCACAAAAAGGGGTGTGTTTTTAAACATAGAGGCCCAAATCCTTGGTAGTGGCTGATATGTACTGTACTCCATTTTTGCATTCCCCCATTCCTGAGGGCTCTCAGGGCTGGTTCAGCCTCTGTCATAAACTAGAGCAGCTTTGGAGCTGTTCTAATTTACACTGATTGGTAACAGCTCCTGGGATTGGTTTTTACTGGACCTGGGGGAGGGCATATTGATGTCTTGGAGGTGACACATATTCTACATGGGAAGAGGATCAACAGCATTGGAGGCTTTCCTGCACATGCAAATCTAGGGTCCAGAATTCACCCACATCGGCCACTCTGTTACTTGCAGTTCTGTTGTTTAGTTTCCATTTTCCAAACTGACTGCAGCAACAGTGATCTGAGAGAGAATGAGGTCAGAATAGCAATGAGAAACAGAAACATATTCGTCCTCACTCGAAACACAGTACATATGAGATACCCCTGTGAAAGCCAGTTCAGAAAAAAGTAGTGTTTATGGCTCACTGGATGAATTATGGTTTTATAATACAGCCATAAAAACACCATTAGCACCTGGTAATGGAGATGCTAAGATGGAGTGCATTGAGATGCCAGTTTAATATTTGTGATTTTGATACACAAGATTTAATCCTTTACAAACCCTTTCACGTTTCAACAATGAACACGAGAAACTCAGTGCAGACAACTAAGGTCTCTGACGTCACACATTAACATAAATACCACATTGTATTTCCTAAAATTTCTGCCATAAAATATGTTGCAGTGTTGTTGTAGCTGTGTGGGTCCCAGGATATTAGAGAGACAAGATGAGTCAGGAGACAAGATGAGTCAGGTAATATCTTTTATTGGACCAACTTCTGTTGGTGAGAGAGACAAGCTTTTGAGCCACACAGAGCTCTTCTTCAGCTCTTTTTCTTCTGACCTGAAGAAGAGCTCTGTGTAAACTCGAAAGCTTGTCTCTTTCAACTACAGAAGTTGGTCCAATGTAGGGTGACCAGATAGCAAGTGTGAAAAATCAGGACAAGGGGTGGGGGGTAACTAGTGCCTGTATAAAAAAAAGCCCCGAATACTGGGATTGTCCCTATAAAGTTGGGACATCTTGTCACCCTAGTCCAATGAAGGATATTCACGCAACCACCTCTGCCGTAAAATATGTAAACTAGCAACTTGGATGTAAGGGAGAGAACCACGCATCTTAAAAACAAAGGGTCAGATTCTGTGGTTATGATCAGCTCTGCTTGTTGCAGGGTGGGGAGTACCATTGGCTTTGTGGTCCTGATAGCCTGTTATAAAGCAGACTTGTCCCCGCAAAACCCCTGCTTGGGGGGATTAAATGAGTTGGTGGGGATTACTGCATGCAGAAAAATCCTCCACTGACCAGTTTTCATGCTGCCCTGCAAACCTGGAGGGGTGCAAAGTAGCCTTATCAGATGTGAGATTCAGGTCCAAAGAGTCTGAATGTATCGGACCAGAGTCTCAGCTGATTTTCCATTTGCTTCAGTGGAACTATGTCACTTTACAACAGCTGGGGCCCTCAATCTGTGATTTTAAAATAACTTTTTATGGAGCCTTGGTATGTTTATTGGTAGCTACTCATTTAATTTAATTTTGCCAACCTTACTTGGATTTACTCATGGAGCAAGGTGCGCAACATAAAAACAAAGGCAGAATCAGGCCTTCCTATGTGAAAGATGCAACTGTATCCCAAACTGTGACAATTTAAAATGTGCTAATCCTTTTAAACAAACTAATACAAAAGTCAAATAAATTAAATAAAGGACGATGATGGACTTTTAAAAAGAGCCTTCAGTTCACCAATCTAGCTGTGAGACTACAGAGTCACATTCTGCCCTCAGCTTTCTTTGGAATACATTTGGAATAACACTGTTTTCTTCAGCGGATTCACTCCAGATTTGCATCACTATAAATGAGAACAGACTTTGATCCACAATCCCCAACTTTCTGCCTAGGATCTAATTCAGGATTCAGCTTCTAATACTGAATAGGATGTTGTGAGATGCTGCTAATACTGCACAAAGATTTTTTTTTAAAAGAGAACCCATGAAAACTTTTAATAATTTGATAGCCTTGTAAAAGCTTTCTATAGAAATTAACTTTTAGGACTTTAGCATTTATTTTCTCATAACAAGGGTGAATCGATTATTGAATGGTCGAATGCACACAATGCATATTGATCTGTTCATGCGTAGCAGCTTTCTCCCAGCAGGCACCTTGCTGCCTGAAACATATTTTAAATAGGATTACTACTCATTAAATTACAATGACCTGGAGCAATGGTCAACAAAAACGAAATTGCCTCAGTTCATCATGGTTTGGATCACTGCCATTGAATTTCAGTGGCTGTGTTTCCCTAGAGTAAATAGACTTGAGGAACATATATGGTTGAATGCTTCAACTTCTTGGATTTAATCAAGTAAAACTAAAAATTTCATACCTATATCTGAAAGTGAAAGAAGCACAACAGTTTTTTTTACTGTAGTTTTCTGGCATTTTAAAACTTGGATGAAATTAAAAAATAATAAGCTTTAGTTGGTGCAGTGTGTCAGGACAGTACAACACACGAGGGTGTTGGCTCCTGCACTCAAGGGTCCACACTTTGATTTTAGGTATTGCTGGTTTGATAGTTAGGCCAGGTCAGTAACCTTCAACTGGGCTATTAAACTATATTTGTGTATCTGAAATACAGAGACAGGCAAAGGCTATGGGAACCTAATCAGTTATACTGGTATATGTCCTATTGGATCAAAAAATTGGCCATGGTATTGCTACTTGGGGATCAGAGATTGAAATACCAAGGATAAGCAAGATTGTTAGAAAAAACAATAGCATTTGTAAACATCAAAATAAAGTTCAGCACAATTGCTTTGATTTTGAAGGTGTTAATTGCTGGAACACTAGGGCCAAATTCTACTCTCAGCTACACTGATACTGATGTAAATCTGACTTCATAGATTTAACATGGGTTTACATTGGGATAACAAAGAAAACAATTTGGCCGCAAACGAAAAAGCCAACAGCAGGGCAATGACAGTATTGCTTTGGCTTGGCGCACAACTCTAGTTTTTGACATTCTATTACCAACAATTATGACTGTTGATTGGCTGGACGGAATTCATGAATAACTTTCAACTGTATGAAGCTTTTGCTAATGCAGTGTTGAGAGGACTTAGTTTTTCATTTGCCATAGATTATAGTTTATGTTTTGTAGAAACCCAGTGCAGGGTGTATTGCCCCAAAGAGTCTGCCTTCTGTTGAGGAAATAAATAACATGGTCATTTAAGAGCAAGAGTAACATTGCATAGGGGAGAACATTCTGATTTGGATGGATTGAAGAGTGTAATTCTGATGCACAATAGATAGTGTCTGTGTTTGGAAATGGCTGGCAACATTTAATCTTTGCTGAACAATATTAGATTGTAAGTCATAATTTAATCTTAACAGTTGTCAGCATTTATTATCAGCCTCTTCAATTTGAAATGCCTGATGTATTGTATATTTTAGACAGGACACATAGGGGAAAACCACAGCTGAGCATGAAATAAGAATTATATTTTAGTAGTGGAAAATACACACTGATTTAATTAGCTATATATATTGGGATTTAATTTGCTATATATGTAAATGTTTCACATACATAGTATTTTCAATTATTTTTGTCACAGCTTTTCAGTAACACTGTACCTGATCCATTGAACTGAAGTTAGTGTAAAGACTCCTTCTGCTTTCAATGACAGCAGGTTAAGGCTCAGTCTGTCCTCTCACTTCACTTCCTGCTGCTTTCACTAAACTTTTCCTCCTTAAAACTAGTATTCTGCCCTCTAGGCTTTGCCACAGATATCTTCCAAAGTAATGGATCAGTCTATCAGAAGGGTGTCATTATAGCATTTTCTTTTTTATTATGCTCCCCTCTCTATTCTGTTTATAACTTTTCAGGGCAGAGTGAGCTCCCTGATATCCTTATTGTGCCACAGTTTTAGCTGAGTGTGTCTAAAGATCAGACCAAAATAGAATTTGTATCCTCTTTCATGCTCTTTGGGTATGTCTACACTGCAGTGAGAAACCTGCAGTTGGTCTGTGCAAGCTGACTCGAGCTCAGGGAGCTTGGGCTAAGTGGCTGTTTAATTGTAGTGTAAACATTTGGGCTCGACCTGGAGCCAGAGCTCTGGGAGCTCTCCACCTTGCAGGATCCTAGAGCCTACATTCCAGCCCAAACTCTAATGTTTACATTGCAGTTAAACAGCCCCATAGCCCGAGCCCAAGTCAGCTGTCACTGGCTAGCTGTGGGTTTTTAATTGAAGTGTAGACATGTCCTTTATCTACAAGCAACAAACACTCCAACTGGGTACTATTAAACAAAAGTACATATGCACACAATATCCAAGCACCAAGAATAATAGAAAATGAATAATGGAATATCCAAGCACCAAGAATACTAGAAAACAAAATACAATATCAGATAAACAAAATACTCATACTTTATTTATGACTTACTAAGGGTCTGACAGGTCTTGTGAACAGCAACCGAAGTTCTGGATGATCAACATCTCTAAAAAATTAAGACTAGGTGTCTCAAATCATGCATCCCAAAATGGACTCTTCTCATTTAGAGGGCACTTCTGAAGTTTGGTCTAAATCTCTTTTTACCTTGGATTGAGTATAATGATAGTAGTGGTGTGTGCTGCTAGTATGATTTTATTTTATCTGTACTGCATTACATTTCTAAGAGTCTGCTGTTTGCAGATGCTCTTTTTTGAGGCAAGAATTGCTGCATTGTGTTGCAGAGGAAACAGTCACTGTGGTCTTCTGGAGACTTTAATTTTGTACTTGAAGGCGACGTTGTTCCCCTTAATCTAAATAGAAGGTCATTGAGACAAAGTAAATGACTGCATTTTATGCAGCAGCTGAAATAAACTTCCTTGCTCTGTACAAATTATCTCCCATCCTTATTCTAACCCATCCAATGGCTCCTAACTTCCTTTCACACTGTCTTCAAATTCCTTCTCCTACCTCCAGGGTTTTCCATTCCTGACACACACTTACAACTGTGCTTTTATACTCTATATCCCTTTGCATGCACTAAGCTCTGCCAGCTCCCTTTTGTGTCCTCCCACTCACATCTCTGGGGCCTTTTAACATGCTAACCCTCATGTCTGGAACAGCCTCCACTAACTAGTACATGTAACCACCTCATTCTCCTTCAACTTATATCTACAACCAACTTCACTTGGCTAATATAAGGGTATATCTACACTACACACTATGCTGCTGTGGTACAGACACTTACCAAAGCAAGGGAAGGGGGTTTTCCATCCCTGTAGTAAACCCACTCCCTCAAGAGGCGGTAGCTAGGTTGATGGTAGCTGTGTCTGTATAGGGGTTAGGTTAGATTGACCTAACTATGTTGCTCAGGGCTTGAAAGTTTTCACAGTCCTGAACAATGTAGCTAGGTTGATTCAAGTATTAGGTGTAGACCAGGCCTAACATTAAAAAATAAAAAAAATCCTGGAACTACAAACCTCAACAAACCATCTCCATCTCCTTTGACTTTACATTTTCTAACTCAGGGCCTAATCTCTCAAACTTTTATTCATGCCAAGTTGAAGTGCTTCACCCATTGAAGTCAATGGGACTAGTTGCAGGAGTAAGGTTTTTGCAATATTGAAGCCTTAGACTGAAGGGTCTTTGGGACAGTGACTTCATCTTCTTGTATATACCTGTAAAGTGTCATGCACACCTGTGCCACTGCATAGCAATAATAACCACACTCTTTCTAACAGGTATGCTTTTTCTTTTATCTATTCTTAATACTGGATTTATTTTCATATGAGTATCAAACCTACAATGTTTTGTAGGTGAAAGAGAGAAAGAAACTGGCCTAGTGGCCAATATAGCTATTTGATAATGGGGACACCTTTCTTATAATTATTTTTTCTTCCATATAAATATCATGCTTATTATTATGAATCACCAGAGAAATGGATGGTATTAACACATTGAATATGTTAATTTTGCATGTGTTTTCTAAAACAGTTTTGAAACATCAAACTCAAACCAAAAAAACCTGTTCCCAGCTCCAGTTTAAATAATTTTGAATCTAGACCAATAGACATTTCAAGCTGGCTTTTTGCTGTGTGTGAAAGATGCAATGACTTGCTCTGGTATGATTGTATGGTGAACAGAGAGTTAACATTACTGTCCTGCTCACAATCACATTTTCACCTGCTCATATGCTGTACACTTGTGCCTTGCTGGCAATACAGTTGGTTGTTTGCCACACAATTACCCCTGCACCTGATGAAGTATGTTTATTTTAGTTTTGCCTTTTCAGACTATGCTGGTATTTGCTAATGGATTATTTAAAAATTGGCACTTAAAAATTGCCCATGCTTTCACTGTCATAATATTTTGGCTTGACTAGTATATATCCACATGACATGGGTGATACCGCCTTAAGTCATTAGTAGAATCTCACAAAATTATTTATGGAAATTGAATAGTTTTACCAGGGGAGAATGAATTCAAACTAAATACCTTCAGTTACTCAGCTCTGAACATGCAATCAGTATCATAGTTTGGAGAAACAACAGGATGAAGCAGTACTATTATTTTCAATACGCATTGCTCTTATTCTGTGATGGGGACACTTAGGTCCTTGTTAGCTCCCAGGCCATTACAGTGATATTACAATTTTCTGAGGTAAGTGTGACACTCTGTACCTCAAAGCAGCACCCTTGAACTCCCATATTCACCACTGTCATATAATGATATGTTTTATAATGTGAGGTATCATTTTAAAAATTGGATCTGTTGAACATTAATATCCTATTGCATTGTATGCACTATTGTTATATGTGAGGTTATGAAGTATTGCTGTATATGTTACTGAAAGATGTTGTGAGGTTAGGAACACCCACAACCAGTCTTTCAGGTACAACAATGGAGTAGTCACATGGCATTAATGGCTCATCGACACCCATCAAGAAAAAATCCACTATCCTAGAGATTTCTCAGAGGAGGCATGTATGCCATGGGGGTGAACTAACTCACCTCACAGCAAAGATCTTTCCAGCAAGCTGGAAGAAAGTATAAAAGAGGGGAAGTGGCATCATCATTTGGCCTCTCAGTCCCCCCCCACCCCCAGCATCTGGAGGAACATCTGGAGGACAAAGACTTTGAACTGGGGAGGGTGGACACAAGCTGAAAAAAAGTCCAAGCCTGTGTATTGAGAATCTGTGGCCTGTTTGTACCATCTGTCAAGGTGAGACGCTGCTTGATTCAAATCCTATTTAGTTTGTACAACTCAGACGGTGAAATTATTTTTATTTCTTAGGTAACCAGTTTTGATCTCTATGCCTGCTACTTATAATCAGTGATGAGCTGCCAAAATCTTAACAACCAGTTCCTTATAAAAAGTCCTGATTTAAGGGATGTGCCACAGTATGTATTTTTTGTACCAGTAGGGTTACCATACGTCCATATTTTCCCGGACGGCGATTTAAGAACCAAAAAGCATGACACGTCTGGGAAAATACAGTTGTATGTTAACCCTACCTCAAGTTCTTTTTTAAAAAGATGGGCCTGAACTAGAAATGAGCTCTGTTTCACATGTGTGAGTCCCCGCCACTCCCTGGGGGTGTGCTAGGGTGACCAGATGTCCCGATTTTATAGCGACAGTCCTGATTTTGGGGTCTTTTTCTTATATAGGCTCCTATTACCCCCCACCCCCTGTCCTGATTTTTCACACTTGCTGTCTGGTCACCCTAGGGTGTGCACATGTGTGGGTCCCAGCTGCTTCCTGCCCCCCTCATTGAAGCAGGTGTGCAGAGTTACTGCCCTGGGAACTTCAGGGCACCAGTGGACATGGGGCCAGCTGCAGACAGGGGTATGGGGCAGGGCTAGCTGGAGGCAGGGGGTGCAGGGCTGGCTGGAGACAGGAGGGTGCGGGGTTGGCTGGAGGCAAAGGGGTGTGGGGCTGGCTGGAGGCAGGGCAGGGGCTGACTGGAGGTAGGGGCTGGCTGCAGGCAGGGCAGAGGGGTGCGGGGCTGGCTGGAGACAAGGGGTGTGGGGCTGGCTAGCTTTGGGCAAGGGGGTGTGGCAGGGGTTGGCTGGAGACAGGGCAGGGGGTGCGGCATGGGCTGAGGGTGCGGGGCTGGCTGCAGGCAGGGCAGGGGGTGTGGGGCTGGCTGCGGGCAGGGCAGGGTGTGCGGCAGGGGCTGGCTGCAGGCAGGGGGTGCGGGGGTGGCTGGAGGCAGGGGCTGGCTGCGGCCAGGGTGGTGGGTGCTCATGAGGAGAGCGGCTCGGAGCAGCCCGAGCAGCAGGACACAGCCCAGGCCCAGCAGAGCAGCCGGAGACCCACAAGGCAGCAGCGGGAGCCTCAGGGCCAGGGGTCGGGGGAGCAGCAGCAGCAACAGGGCTTGTGTCCAGGGTCAGGCGGCAGCCCACGTGGCTCCTGCAGTGCAGCGCCCCCGGTGGCCGGAGGAGGAATTACATCAGTTCCCGGCTGGAGCCCATTAAAGCCTCAGCGCCCCCTGCAGGGAAGCGGGTTAACAACCAGTTCCTAAACTGCTTCAAAATTTAACAACTGGTTCAGCTTCAGCTCACCACTGCTTATAATCACTTAAAATCTATATTTCTGTAGTTAATAAATCTGTTTTATATTTTACCTAAAACCATGTGGTTTGGTTGAAGTGCTTGGGAAATCTCAGCTCAGTTTACAAAGGCTAGTGTGTGTCCTCTCCATACTGAGGGAGCAGCAAACTTCATGAACATCCACTGGCCAAGCTTCTGACCAGTGCAAGATGGTACAGTTCTGGGGTGCAAGGCTAGGGAGCTGGGGGAACTGTCTGAAACTTCTTTATTGTTAGTTCCTGAGTAGCTGGGAGATCATTCATGTAACACAGTTCACTGTGTTCCTGCCTGTGGATGACTGTGTAGGTGCAGTGCCTGCTGGAATTTTGTAGCTTGCCAACAACATCAATGTAAGAGGCAGCCAGGATATTACTTTGCATATATCAACACTGAATTTCATCTGCCATTTTGTTGCCATTCACCCAGTTTTGTGAGATCACTTTGTAACTCTTCACAGGCTGTCTTGCACCTAACTATCTTGAGTAAGTTAGTATTATCTGCAAACTCTGCCAAGTCATTGTTTACCCTTTTCCCCAGATCATTTATGAATGTGTTGAACAGCACTGGTTCCAGTGTAGATCCTTGGGGGACCCCACTATTTACCTCTCTCTACTGTTGAAACTGACCATTTATTCCTACCCTTTGTTTCCTATCTTTTAACCCGTTACTGATCCATGAGAGGACCTTCCCTCTTATCTCATGACTGCTTACTTTGCTTAAGAGCCTTTGGTGAGGGAGCTTGTCAAAGGCCTTCTGAAAGTCCAACTGCACTATATCCACTGGATTATCCTTGTGCACATGTTGACCAGGTTTTTGTTGACCACCTAAAAGAATTCTAATAGATTGGTGAGGCATGATTTCCCTTTACAAAAACTGTGTTGACTTTTCCCCAACAAATCGTGTTCATTTTGTGTCTGATAATTCTATTCTTCACTATAGTTTCAACCAATTTGCCTGGTACTGAAGTTAGGCTTACTGGTCTGTAATTACCAGAATCACCTCTGGAGCCTTTCTTAAAAATCAGTGTCACATTACATATCCACCAATCATCTGAAACAGAGGCTGATTTAAGCAATAGGTTACATACCACAGTGAGTAGTTCTGCAATTTCATATTTGAGTTCTTTCAGAATTCTTGGGGGAAATTCATCTGGTCCTGGTGACTTATTACTCTTTACTCTGTCATTTTGTTCCAAAATCTCCTCTATTGACACTTTAGTCTGGGACAATTCATCAGATTTGTCACCTAAAGAGAATGGCTCAGGTATGGAAATCCCTCTCACATCCTCTGCAGTGAAGACCAATGCACATAATTCAGTTAGCTTGTCTGCAATGCCCTTGTCTTCCTTGAGTTCTTGTTTAGCACCTTGCTTGTCCTGTGGCTCACTGATTGTTTGACAAGCTTCATGGTTCTGATGTACTTAAAAAATGTTGCTGTTAGTTATTGTGTCTGTTGCTAGTTGCTCTTCAAGTTCTTTTTTGGCTAGCCTAATTATACCTTTACACTTGGCTTGCCATAATTTATGTTCCTTTCTATTTCCCTTAGTAGGATTTGACTTCTGATTTTGAAAAGATTTCTTTTTGTCTCTAACCATCTCTTTTACTCCGGCTTGATTTGTTTTTAAAATTCAGTTCTATTGCAATTGCTAGAAGGCTTTGTTTTACATGGACATTCTTTAACACAATTGTTTAATGTTTTGGTTTTAGTAACTGCAATCAGTTAATCTAATTTCAATGCTCAGTGGCTGCTTTCTGCTTTTGGAGTGCTTTTTCCTTAGGTTACAGTGAAGCCTGAGGTTTGTTCTGAAAGCAGGCTTTGAGTGTGTTGCTCCTTGTGTCCTGTTATCTCCTAATTGTTCAACAACATTGCCTCAAGTACAAATGTGTAATTGGACCTTTATAAGGAGCTCTGAGATCTACAGATGAAAAATAAGTACAAAGTAAAGTATTATTCCATACTTTTACATGTAAATGAATATAAAGAAGTAAAACAAAAAGTGACTGCTTTAATAGATAAGAATGTATTCGTTTTTTTCAAAATATCATTTTTATGCCCTGTGAGTCTAATAATTTCCAGTTCCTTCCTGCTACTTATTTACATATTCATATGTGTCACAGATAATGGGTAGCTAAGCAGTATTTAAGAGAACATGAAAGAAAATTATTCAGATACTAAGCTACCTGTGCTCCTTAAATTAAAAATAAAAATCCTAGTTGAGAACTTGGATATGCTTGGACTGTGTGTGTCATTGGGGAAAACTATGGAACTCAGGAAATTCTAAATGGATCAACTGAGCTGAATATACTTTTATCCTTTCCTTTCTCCCCTTTCTGTCCCAATCTCCCTTTAAAAAAGAGTAAATAAATGAAAAAGGCTGAGCATTGCAGCACTAAGATTTAGGTGCTCAGCCATCCAGTGGAATCCACAAACTTTGGGTCAGGTGCCTAGGCTCCCTGTAGAATGCATGGAAAGACATACGTTCCTAAGGGCTTGGCTACACTTGCAAGTTAGAGTGCATTAAAGCAGCCCCAGGTACCCTAACCCATGATGCGTCCACACTTGAAAGGCACGTAGAGTGCCCGGACTATGAGGCTGAAGTGCTTCTGGTAATCCACCTTCCATGAGAAGCATAACACTTGCTGTGCCCCGGCTGGAGCACCACGGTGCCAGTGTGGACGCCCTGGTCTATTAATGTGCTCTGGTCAGCCTCCAGAAGTCTCCCATAATGCCTGTTCTAGCCACTCTGATCATCACTTCGAACTCTACTGGTTGAACCCTCAGGTGACCAACCATCAGACCCGCCCTTTAAATCTCTGGGAATTTTGAAAATCCCCTTCCTGTTTCCTCAGCAAGGTGTGGAGTGCTCTCAGCGCATCTTTCCAGGTGACCATGCCTCCATTGCTCCTAGTATTGAGCAATGGTGAGGTGCTGGACCTCATCAGTGTTTGGGGGGAGGAAGCTGTCCAGTCCCAGCTGGGCTCCAGCCGTAGGAATTATGAAACCTTCGGGCAGATATCAAGGGACATGATGGAAAGGGGCCATGACCGGGACGCACTGCAGTGCAGGGTTAAAGTGAAGGAGCTGCGGAATGCCTACCGCAAAGCGTGCGAGGCAAACCGCCGCTCCGGTGCTGCCCCCGCGACCTGCCTTTTCTACAAAGAGCTGGACGCAAATATTTGGGGGCGACCCTACCTCCACTCCGAAGACCACCATGGACATTTCAGAGCTCAGTTCAACAAGGCAGAAGGAGGAGGAAAGCAGGAGCGAGGGTGCTGAGGAGGATTCTTTGACCATGGGATGGTGTTCCAAGAAGGAGGAGTGCTAGGCAGAGACAAGCTCCACCTAACGAAGAGAGGGAAGAGCATCTTTGCAAGCAGGCAGGCTAACCTAGTGAGGAGGGCTTTAAACTAGGTTCACTGGGGGAAGGAGACCAAAGCCCTGAGGGGGAAGTGGGGAAGTGGGATACTGGGAGGAAAAACGAGCAGGAGAGCACAAGTGGGGAGGGGTCCTGCCTCATACTGAGGTAGAGGGACTATCAGCAAGTTATCTTAAGTGCCTAAACACAAATGCAAGAAGCCTGGGAAACAAGCAGGGAGAACTGGAAGTCCTGGCACAGTCAAGGAATTATCTTGTAACTGGAATAACAGAGACTTGGTGGGATAACTCACATGACTGGAGTAGTTTCAGAGTAACAGCCGTGTTAGTCTGTATTCGCAAAAAGAAAAGGAGTCCTTGTGGCACCTTAGAGACTAACCAATTTATTTGAGCATGAGCTTTCGTGAGCTACAGCTCACTTTGTCATGGATGGATGTAAACTGTTTAGGAAGGGCAGGCAGGGCAGAAAAGGTGGAGGAGTTGCATTGTATGTAAGAGAGCAGTATGACTGGTCGGAGCTCCGGTATGAAACTGCAGAAAAATCTGAGAGTCTCTGGATTAAGTTTAGAAGTGTTAGCAACAAGGCATATGTCATGGTGGGAGTTTGCTATAGACCACCGGACAGGGGAATGAGGTGGATGAGGCTTTGCTCCGGCAAGTGACGGAAGTTACTAGATCGCAGGCCCTGGTTCTCATGGGAGACTTCAATCACCCTGATATCTGCTGGGAGAGCAATACAGCGATGCACAGACAATCCAGAAAGTTTTTGGAAAGTGTAGGGGACAATTTCCTGGTGCAAGTGATGGAGGAACCAACTAGGGCCAGAGCTCTTCTTGACCTCCTGCTCACAAACCGGGAAGAATTAGTAGGGGAACCTGGGAGGCAGTGACCATGAGATGGTCGAGTTCAGGATCCTGACACAAGGAAGAAAGGAGAGCAGCAGAATACAGAGCCTGGACTTCAGAAAAGCAGACTTTGACTCTCTCAGGGAACTGATGGGCAGGATCCCCTGGGAGAATAACATGACGGGGAAAGGAGTCCAGGAGAGCTGGCTGTATTTTAAAGAATCCTTATTGAGGTTACAGGGACAAACCATCCCAATGTGTAGAAAGAATAGTAAATATGGCAGGCGATCAGCTTGGCTTAACAGTGAAATACTTGCTGATCTTAAACACAAAAAGGAAGCTTACAAGAAGTGGAAGATTGGACAAATGACCAGGGAGGAGTATAAAAATATTGCTCAGGCATGCAGGAGTGAAATCAGGAAGGCCAAATCACACCTGGAGTTTCAGCTAGCAAGAGATGTTAAAAGTAACAAGAAGGGTTTCTTCAGGTATGTTAGCAACAAGAAGAAAGTCAAGGAAAGTGTGGGCCCCTTACTGAATGAGGGAGGCAACCTAGTGACAGAGGATGTGGAAAAAACTAATGTACTCAATGCTCTTTTTGCCTCTGTCTTCACGAACAAGGTCAGCTCCCAGGCTACTGCACTGAGCTGCACAGCATGGGGAGGAGGTGAACAGCCCTCTGTGGAGAAAGAAGTGGTTCAGGACTATTTAGAAAAGCTGGACGAGCACAAGTCCATGGGGCCGGATGTGCTGCATCCGAGGGTGCTAAAGGAGTTGGCAGATGTGATTGCAGAGCCATGGCCATTATCTTTGAAAACTCATGGTGATTGGGGGAGGTCCCGGACGACTGGAAAAAGGCTAATGTAGAGCCTATCTTTAAAAAAGGGAAGAAGGAGCATTCGGGGAACTACAGGCCAGTCAGCCTCACCTCAGTCCCTGGAAAAATCATGGAGCAGGTCCTCAAGGAATCAATTCTGAAGCACTTAGAGGAGAGGAAAGTGATCAGGAACAGTCAGCATGGATTCACCAAGGGCAAGTCATGCCTGATTAATCTAACTGCCTTCTATGACAAGATAACTGGCTCTGTGGATGAGGGGAAAGCAGTGGATGTGTTATTCCTTGACTTTAGCAAAGCTTTTGACATGGTCTCCCACAGTATTCTTGTCAGCAAGTTAAAGAAGTATGGGCTGGATGAATGGACTATAAGGTGGATAGAAAGCTGGCTAGATCGTCGGGCTCAGTGGGTAGTGATCAATGGCTCCATGTCTAGTTGGCAGCCGGTATCAAGCGGGGAGTGCCCCAAGGGTCGGTCCTGGGGCCGGTTTTGTTCAATATCTTCATTAATGATCTGGAAGATGGCGTAGATTGCACCCTCAGCAAGTTTGCAGAAGACACTAAACTGGGAGGAGAGGTAGATACGCTGGAGGGTAGGGATAGGATACAGAGGGCCCTAGACAAATTAGAGGATTGGGCCAAAAGAAATCTGATGAGGTTCAACAAGGACAAGTGCAGAGTCCTGCACTTAGGATGGAAGAATCCCATGCACCGCTGCAGGCTGGGGACCGAATGGCAAGGCACCAGTTCTGCAGAAAGGGACCTAGGGGTTACAGTGGATGAGAAGCTGGATATGAGGCAGCAGTGCACCCTTGTTTCCAAGAAGGCCAATGGCATTCTGGGCTGTAGAAGTAGGGGCATTGCCAGCAGATCGAGGGACGTGATTGTTCCCCTCTATTTGACATTGGTGAGGCCTCATCTGGAGTACTGTGTCCAGTTTTGGGCCCCACACTACAAGAAGGATGTGGAAAAATTGGAAAGAGTCCAGCAGAGGGCAAAAAAAATTATTAGGGAACTGGAACACATGATTTATGAGGAGAGGCTGAGGGAACTGGGATTGTTTAGTCTGCAGAAGAGAAGAATGAGGGGGGATTTGATAGCTCCTTTCAACTACCTGAAAGGGGGTTCCAAAGAGGATGGATCTAGACTGTTCTTAGTGGACAGTGGACAGTTCTCAGTGGACAGAGGATGGATCTAGACTGTTCTCAGTGGTAGCAGATGACAAGACAAGGAGTAATGGTCTCAAGTTGCAGTGGGGGAGGTTTAGGTTGGATATTAGGAAAAACTTTTTCACTAGGAGGGTGGTGAAGAACTGGAATGAGTTACCTCGGGGGGTGGTGGAATCTCCTTCCTTTGAGGTTTTTAAGGTCAGGCTTAACAAAGCCATGGCTGGGATGATTTAGTTGGGGATTGGTCCTGCTTTGAGCAGGGGGTTGAACTAGATGATGTCCTGAGGTCCCTTCCAACCCTGATATTCTATGATTCTATGATCCCCAGATGCATGCAGCCAGGAGCTGTTTTCAAGCCAGGAAGAAGGTAGCCCGTCATAGCAGATGGTGCTTGGGGAAGAACAAACACCAAAGCAGATGCCCAGTAAGCAGCTTTTATTTTGGGAAGGAAGTTGTTTGGTGCGGGCTTTTGGGGCAAGGAGGGTTAGGGCTGTGTGCATGCCTAGATACAGAATAGGGCATTGATGTGCTCTCTCACATCGCAGTAATCGACCTCAGTGATCTCTTCAAAGGTCTCATGTAGAAGGTGGGCAATCCACTTGCGCAGGTTCCTTGGCAGAGCTACTGTGCTACTTGTCCCAGTAAGACTAACAAGTCCGCGCCACTGTGCTGTGAGGGGTGGGGGGACCATTGCTGCACACAGGCAAGCTGCATATGGGCCAGGGCAGAAGCCACATTGTAGTAGAAGACCCTCCCTTGCTTCCCAGGTCACCCTCAGCAGCGAGATATCTTCCAGGATGAACTCATCCTGTGGAAAATGTGGGGACAGTGTTCAGTATAGGGGCCCCCTGTAGCTGTTGGCTCTCCCCAAGGCACAGAACCCCAGAAGACAGTACGGCCATGAAACAATCAGTCCCGCTTGCCCCTGTTCTTACGCACTATTTTGGGGCTCCTGTGGGTTATGTCTGATTGCTTTGGGATGGGCAATTTCTGCTATTGTGTACACTGTGCTTGTCTTTAAGTACAGCCAAATCATTGCTTTGTCTGGTGTGAACAATGCTGCCTCTGTTAATTCGTGACATGCTGGCGAGATCCATCAGCATACTCCTTAGCAGTTCAGGGTTCATTCCCACAGACCAAAAGGGAAGACAGAGTGTGCAGTGCAAAAAATATTGAAAGATGGCGCCAAATGTGGACGGACGCACAGGGACTGCTGGGATTCAAAGCGATGCATCACGGGGCTTTGGGACAGGACCCAGAATGCCCTGCGCGCCACCCCCGCCCCTTTCCACAAGCCACAGCGTCAGAATGGGAAGAGGTGCTCTATGGGATAACTGCCCATAATGCACTGCTCCCAGTGCCGCTGCAAATGCCAAAAATGTGGCCACGCCAGTGCACTTGCAGCTGACAGTGTGAACACATGGCAGTGCTTTCCCTGCTGCGGTCTCCGAGGGCTGGTTTAACTCACAGCACTCTACATCTACAAGTGTAGCCATGCCCTAAGAATGGGATCCACCAAAGCCAGCAATTTCTTAGCCCCACCTCTCTCTGGGAGCTGGATGCCTAAGTCCAGGCTGGAGAGGAGATGCCTATCTCTGTTTGGGATCCACAGCTGAGAACCCTCTCCTGGACTCAGTTGGCTAAACTGTCTCTTGTAAGAACAGTGGTGACATAGACCTCACCTAAACTGAGTGTGTGTGTGTGGGGGGGGGGGGAGGGAGAATGGCGATGGAGTTAGCCTCTAGGACTATAAGTCATTTTCTCTCTGTCTTTGGCCCAATGTATATTTAATTATTTCCCTTCTTCCCGTCCAGCAGAGAGGTGGAATTAAAACAGGGTCTCTCCCACCCTGGGAGAATGTCCTAACCACGGGGCTAAAAGGAGGACAGCTCCTCCTCTCCGGGCCATTATGTGTGGAGTTAAGCATGTTCTGGGAATGCCTTCTGGATTGGGCCCTGCAGGTGAGATCTGTGGGACAACACCTATCTTTACCTGGTTTGAGGATGTGCTGGGGATTGGGCATCTGGGAATTCACCTGGGGAAGCAGCACAGAGGCTCAGAGGCAGAAACTTAGGCCCTTAGGGGACTTTTACAACAAAATTTAGGTGCCAAGGGATTTTAGGTGCCTCCAGAGTTAGGTGGCAGCTAATCAGGGTTTTTGAAGATTTCAGAGGTGCCTACATTTTGGACTTAGGCACCTAAAGTGGGAGTTAGGTGCCTAAATCCATTTGTGGATATAGGTCTTAGGTGCTTTTGAAAATCCCACCTGTGCCTAAATATTGGCTCAGGTGCTTAATATCAGGCTCCTATTTTTGAAAACTTTGGCCTGTGTGTATATATGTAAATACGGTATTATTATTGTTTGCGCACACACACACACGCAAAGAATTAAAAATAATCCAATGTACTATGGATGACTGCTCCCAACTATGTAACCTTTCAGGTCTTGTGTCCAGCATAAGAATTCCGGTAAGAGTTTTGAAAAACCCTAATCATAAGGTTAGGCCTTATCCTCAGTTATCTCTGGAATGCCATTTATGACTTATCACCAGTGTCTTTTTTTTTCTGTTTGCAAAATATTGCTAAGCTGAAGAGGCTTTTGTCACTTCCAGTATTGATTACTGGGATTCTTTTTTGTTACTAGGCCAACATACTGTTTCATAGGCTTAGGGTTAGGGTTAGTGCATAGGCTCCAGTTAGTACAAAACATTTCAAGAAGTACAAAAAACCAAATCTACATTTCCCTTCACCCCTCCATTCTGTGCAGTTCAGCAAATCTTTGATTTCAAGGTTTTGCGCTTTATGTAAAACTTCACACCCTGTTATACATTGGTGCTTTTCTTCTGCCTGAGGATCAGCATATGCTGCATAGCTTATTTTACCTAAACAGAATTCCTGGGGCCCACTGTGTCCTTTGTCATCCTGGAAAAACTCTTTTAGTTCAAGTTTTAAATGTGGAGTGTTTTCTTATTTAAAGGGATTTTGTAGTATTCAGATTGGAAATTAACTTGTTACTGGGAAATGCTTTCCCATTTCCCGTTTATGAAACATCATACAGTATTGCATGGATTGTGTTTTACTATTGTAGCAATTACCGAATTGTTATACTTTCCTACACGCCGCTGATCTTTTTAGTAGATGATGGTGGTAAGGTAAATATTTTGTTCTTTCTTCCTTTCAGTTTGACAAAGTCTTCTAGAGATGATTTTTCAACAATTTTTTTGTCAGAAAATGCTGATTTGTCAAAACATTTTGAACAATTTGAAACATTTTGTGGGGTAAAATTTGATGGATTTTCTGTTTTGAATTTTTTTTGAAAAATAAAGTTCCAGAATTGTCAAAATGAAACAAAACAAAAAAATTGACATTTTCAAAACCACAAATTCCATTTTTTGGTTCAAAGTGATTTTTTATATAGACATTTAAGTTAATTTCTAGTAAAACTGTTCAAAAATAGTCAAAATTTAAATGAAATGTTTTGAAATAATCAAAACTACATTGCAGTTGACCTGATCTGATTTGGGGTTTTTTTTGGATTTTCAGTTTGTGAACATTTTTGAGATTTTAACTTTTCATCCTGATTTGGGATGGGAAAATCTTTCAAATCTTGAAAATTCTCATGGGATGGGAAAGCCATTTCCTTCTCAGTTCTAACAGCCTCCAATTTAAAAATAATTTCCAATCTCCTCCTGTGGTATAGGGCATGGATGCTCCTTAGGCAGCAGAACTGGTATGTTTCCGCTGCACAATGAGGTTGAGAGGCTGGGCACAAGGGGACTGCATTTTGGAAGTGAATTAAGCTAAATTGAATTAAGGCCACTTTAAAATTTAAGAACATCCACACAGGGGCTTAATGTGGTTTAACTAATCCACTTTTTATTCACAACTTTAGTTAATTTGAATAAAATTTTCTGAGTGTCCCTACATAGACAAGCTCCAAGTACTGAGGAGCCAGAGAGTGTGTTTTTCTCAGTCCATGTCACGTATGTGACTAAAACTGTGCAAGTTATACCAAATGCTTGCAAAGACAACATGTTATATTCCGAAAGTTTAGACTACCATATGCTCTGTCATGAACTAGGTGGGGGTGGGAAGGGAGGTTGAGTACAACATGGTACATGTGATTTGCCCTCCTCTTGAGTACAAATTAAAAATTGGTATGACCAGGGATAAATCCCCTGCAAAGCAGTCTATAAAAAGGGATTAGGGTAAGGCTGTCCAAAGCAGAGACTAATGCTCCATCTGTGCAAGATAAAGATGGATAGTCAACCAGTTGGAACACTGGTTTTGTGATCTGTGTTCCAAGTGTTTTAATAATCAACCAATCTATCTATATCTAGATAGATAAATATAGGTATATACACATGATGAGTGCTTAGGTATAAATTGTTTCAGGGTCTACTAGCTATACAATAATCAATTTGTTAAAAATAGCTGCTTTGTTAAAGTAACGTGAGGTGACAATCTGCATTATTTAAGCCTACATATGTTATTTGTAACCTTGTCCAATATCTTTAAGAAGCTCAGTCACTGTTCTACTACTGCTTCCACAGTGTTATACAGTGGTAATTCCAAGTGATTTATACCTAAGGGAAAAAAACATTCCAAATAATTTATTTTAGTATAGGTCAGAAATTATATAAACAGAGCTTGACAGGAAACAGTGAGGATTTTGGCTGCCACTTTGTTCTGTGCATAGCAGACAGGATGTGTGTATGTGGGTGTTTGTGTGTGTGAGGGAGAACATGCCGATTCCCTGTCTTTCAGTAAAGATATTTCAAATAAAAACAAACTCTTGATTTTTGCGAACTAGCTTACAAAACACTGCCATCTATAATGTCCACTTGGTTGCCCTTAGACTAATAGCTTGAGGAAATACAGAAGTGGGAGCCAGGAGATTTGACTCTATTCCAGGCTCTCTCACAGACTTACTTTGTGACCTACGGTACAAGTCACTTAACTGTGCAGTATCTCCCTGATCCCTCTCATGCTGTAGTGGCATTTTTAAGGTTAGTTACAGTAGACTGCTTCACCTCCCTATTTAAGGTATTAGTCCAAACTGAAAAACTAAAACATTGTAAAAATGTCATTGTAAAGTCCATTATTCATCGTGTTGTACTGATTTGGATATCAAACTTTCTTAGTCTATTAGTAAAAGGATAGTTCATATACACTCACCCAGGACTCTGACAGTGAAGCTGAGTTACTTCCAGCTTACACATCAGCACTTGTAACAGAAGTTCTTTGGCCAAATTACACCCCTGGATATATCTGTGCAACCTTATTGCCACTAGCAGATTTACACAGGTGTAAATGAAAACAACATGATTCACATTGTACAATGAATGACAATAACTAATATTCCATGTCGGCTTCCAGCTCCAGTATGAACTGGGAACAGACAAACAGTGAAGTAAATGAAATCTGCACCTGTGATCTGCTGCAGAGTTGGACATCTTTTCAGGTTCCACGGCTCCTGATTGGATAACTCTTATGTCCAAATTATGTTATTGCTTGGACACACTATCATATCTGGTGATGTCAAAGTTATATTTGTGATAAAAAGAGATTTGTCCATATTTTAAAACTCTTTAATCAGGCAGCAACCAAATTGAGAAAGAGTGCTGAGAGAATTCTATTCATTCTTATTTAAATTGATCACTGATTGATTAACCTAGTTTCTGCATGGAACCTAGTCTCTCTATTGAAAACTGTTTAGTTTTAATTACTAGGTGGAAAAATGTATTTGCATGTGGACTGAATAACCTTATAGGACAAAATTGAATCTTTGTATACTTTTTATCAAAGCAAGTAATGGAATTAGTTCACAGAATGAACTAATTAATGACTGGTCATATTTATCTTTCATAAGGGAAACAGTTTTGAGTTTTAGAAACACAGAAAAATCTACAATATATTTTAGAGGGCCCTCAATTAAAATAATCCACAAATTAGTTTTTCAAAATGCTAAAAAAACTCAAGGGCTTGTGACCTAGGGACTCTTAGTGTCAACTGGCAGAGGGCACAGGGGTGCATAAGGGCCACAGGGTTCCCCTGGGTCTGGGATCTACATACTAGTTCATCAAAGCATGTCATGTAAGGTCTCTAATGAAAGCCTGTGTAAGACTCATCATAATCATGCAAGATTAATGTACGAGGAATTCTGTATATATATGGAAAATTATATTCTCTAGGTCTATGAGTTAAGGTGATCCACATACTCCTGTCAATCAGGGGAGAACAGATGCTTTCCTCTCACTGGTTGTTCATGTGCAAATTTAGTTTTGTATGTGTTCACAATAGACTCCCATTTATAGTCTGAGCCAAATGCTAATCAAAAGATAGCAGGGGCTGCAAGGAGAACAAACAGCAGGACTTTCCTGATTAGAAGCAAACACAATGAACTTTTGGGACTCTGTTTGGGATGCACATGAATCTTTAGTTATGTATCATTAGGGTGGCAGGCTGCCATCAGGAGTGGCCTTATGAAAAAAGGCTTTCAACCATCCTCATTGGAAAAATGCTGAGAGAAGGATTTTGGCATAAGCGGGACCTCATTAGACAAGAGGGTAATTTGTTAGCTGAGGTTAGGCTCTAGAATGCGTGTTATGACTCTCTTTTATATGTGTCACTTTGTTTCCAGTATTTCTGTTTGCTGTCATATGAGTCTGTATTCTTTGTTAAATAAAGTTTTTGGTTTTCCTGTAAACAAATGTAAGTGCTGGTGTGCTAAGTGGAAGCTGTGTTCCAAGGTGTAAGTAGTAAGCTGTGGGGCACTATTCCTTTAGGAACAGCGGGCCTGGTTATTTTGGGAGTGTCTAGTGGAGCAGGCTCTGGGCACTACAAGGGACGCTTGGAAGACTCGGAGGTTGGAACTTGCCTGTTGCTAGCCTGCATGAGGGACAGCAGAGCCTGCGAGGACGGAAAGGAGTTGTGTTGCTATGTGTCCTTATGGCCAGTGGAGTCATGGAGGTGACCCCTGGCAGGCAGAGACAAGGCTTCCTCATGCTAAGGGCAGGTTGTAGCAAGGTTTTGCACAACCTTGGGAGTGTCACATTCTTTTAACAAGATTTACACTGTATTGTCCTCCAAACCTGAGCTTTCTAAGTGATGGAATCTCAGCTATACTTGTCTGGAAGTGACCTATAGCAGGCCAGGAAGGCTTTTGAATAGTCCCTGATGTTAGGCATAGTGTAAAGCAGCTTCTGCTCTAACAGAACAGTGAGGCTATGGCTACTATGATGCAGACAACATATTCTCAGGGGACTAAATAGCTCATTTCTGTGTCATTATTTCAAATCCTGCCCAGGTCAGCAGTGCCTGAAGATTTTTACCATAGGATGGCTGTTCAGTGACCTAAGTGATGTGAGTTCCCTGTGGATAGGTGACTCCATCACCTCTACAGTTGGCAGTAATAGGTCTCTTTGCTGACAGTCTTAGCGGAGAATGGGCAATGGATAGTGATTTACCCACTCACCTCTGAGTAGGTCAGTAGGTTCAGCGTAGAGAAATGAGTAAAGAGTAGAGGTAAAGAGAGGCCGTGGCAGCAAGCTTCTCATGCTGCACTTTTTCAGTCTCCAAGGCTTTCAATATGGCAACTTTCACAAGTGCCAAAATCACATGAATAAAAAGAAAATCCTCCCCCTTTGTATTCTCTGATTACTTCCCGTTATAAAATGCTGATAAATTAATAATATTAACTGGCTGCCCCATAAGATCTCATTACCTGTGTGAAAAACATAGTTCTACTATTAGATTAGCTATCCAAGGCTGACATAACGTCACCTACAACCTTTAGCCAGGCTGCTGTGATAAAGATAAAACAGATTGGCAATTAATTACTCTATTGGAAATAGTTACAGAGTAACTCTGTGCAATGCTTTAAGTATATAAGCAATTCTGATGCTATGGACAGTAAAGGTATCAACATTTATTTTAGGTATTGGAAATGTTTGTAGAGTAACTGCAATCCCTTCAAGCAATTTTGGTGCTATGGACAGTAAAGATATTGGAAAGTAATTTGTAAGTGATGATTTGTCACCACTTTTGTGGAGAAGAGTAATATTAGCTGGTTCCCAGAACACAAGGTGCTATAGCCGAGGTGAATAATAAATCAAATTTGTATTTGTGAATCCATAGACTTTGGAGGATTTTATAACTTACAAGCTAACATTTGTTTCTTCATTCAGCACTCCAGGGAGTTGAATTCCAATTGTAGGACTTTGCACATTTTTCCAATCACTTTCTTTAGCATAGCAATTACAAGACATTTATAGGTTTCAGAGTAGCAGCCGTGTTAGTCTGTATCCACAAAAAGAACAGGAGTACTTGTGGCACCCTTAGAGACTAACAAATTTATTAGAGCATAAGCAGAAGACATTTACAATAAAACTGTCAAATACAGTTCAATTCAAAGCATAGCCAGGGTAAGTAAAATATTTTCTGAAGTGGGAAAAGTATGTACTTCATGATGAAAAACTGGAAATAGGCTCACAGACTAGTTCAAAGCAAAGCCTTAATTTACTCGCAAACTACACATTTTGCCCTTGATTTCTCAAAATTGAAGAGTAAGAGAGATGTCATTTGTAACCTAATATCCCTTCCCTTTTGTCATGGCTTAGGATACATGACAAAATGTCGTTATAGTGCCTATGATAACACCCATTGTTTCATGTTCTCTGTGTATATAAATCTCCTCACTGTATTTTCCACTGCATGCATCCGATGAAGTGGGTTTTAGCCCACGAAAGCTTATGCTCAAATACATTCGTTAGTCTCTAAGGTGCCACAAGTACTCCTGTTCTTTTTGCGGATACAGACTAACATGGCTGCTACTCTGAAACCTGATATGAGTTAGACACTTTTATTTCTCACAAGGCTACCTGAGAAAAGCATGGAATCATTTCTAGTATAAGAGCAATCTTTATCCAAATGAATCAACATGGACAAAGCTAATTCATTTACAAATTTGAATGAATATTCACAGAAAATCTTTTGTAGTATTTCCTCGGTTCTACTATTCATCCTATTATTTTCTTTGCAAAATATTCAGAGTTAAGCAAATGACACTATGCTTGTTGTGCAAACAATATAATTGCTCACAACGTCAGTTTATATTTGCTAGTCTACTGTCAATCCCACAGCCATAAATATAGCTGTGGATGGGGAAAAGGTGTGAGAACCAGGGAAGAGAAGGAGAGAAGAAAAAACCAGTGGAATTATGTTATTATCGTCACTGCCACCCCATTAGGCCTAATTTTCTGAGCTATAAATTAGAAGAAGAAAGTAATAGCTGGAAAGTTTTCCAGACTTATCTTTAAAAGTAGTGAGGTGTTTGATATCAGACGCATGAATAGAATTCCTATCTGAAATAATGGCATTGTGAACACTGAGAAAATAGCAATTTTTGTTGGTGCTGGCCTCTGTTGAATTCTCAGTTTCCAGTTCAGTAAGAGTATTTGCTACTTGTACACCTTTCATTAAGGAAATAGTGTCTAATTAATCTGGAGGAAAATTAAACTATGTCTTTAATTTACATTTAGGTGATCTGTAGGGTGACCAGACAGCAAGTGTGAAAAATTGGGACGGGGGTGGGAGGTAATAGGAGCCTATATAAGAAAAAGACCCCAAAATTGGGACTGTCCCTATAAAATCGGGACATCTGGTCACCCTATTGCTCTACAAAGATACAGTATCTGCATGCCATTCTCTACAGCCCTCAGAAATCCATTTAACTCTGTATCCAAGTTGAGGTTCTATTCCCTATTCTCTTAGCCTTACCTCTGTGACAGAATACACCGTGCTTTACACGCATGCTCCAACTGGGCTTAGTGGGGTAGAACACCTTTCCACAGGAAATCAAGATAATCTCATACCTGATTGCCCTCAGGATGCAATTCAAAATGCTCCCCCACAAAAGTCTTAGTTTAGTGAAGATGCTGGGATAATGAAAGAATGGGTCACTGGCAATTCTTCTGCAGATTGGAGGAAAAAACCTAACTCCTAAAAAGTTATAGGTAACAGAAGTAATATTGATTAGAGTTGATATAGCTCAGATCTCTTGTTTGGCAGTTTATAATTCCATTTAATCCTGTACTTGGCATGACAGTTTACAAATGAATAAGAACAGATAGAACAATGCAGGTGCCATATAATCTGTTTGGTATTAATCATCAGATCATTTTTACCAGTCTCTTTTACATGCTTTGTATTTTTGGAAGGTATCTGTATTGTCTGTTTCAGATTCACTTACTTTGGAGGATGGGGAAAAGAAGAAAAGGACAATGCATTAGCCCCAAACAGTTTGCATACAAGAACATCCTTCCAGTACTCTATACTACTAAGGGGTGGAAACATGAGGTCAGATTTGCAGCTTGTGTAATGTGATACTATTCCACAAAATATGCCCATTTGCCCCAGCTGAGCATCTGGAAAATGGTATCAATTCTGAATCTGAGACATAAATCAAGAAATGTTATCAATGCATGATCTGACCTGTGAAATAATTGTATGATTCTGGAACCTGAAAACGTTTGAAAACGAAGGCAGAGATGTAAAGCTGTACCAATAGGAATGTGTAAAGTTTTAAATATCTCATTGAAATATTCAGCAGAATTCTTCACCATAAGAATAAAATACTTTAAGAACAGATTTATTATACTTTAAGAACAGATTTAACATTAATCCAAAATAACAGAGCCTCCCTCCAAATGACTAAGACTTGGCAGATACGGGCAAGTTTTTTTTTAACCTCCCTTGGTTTCAAATTTCCTAATTCACTTTCCCTTTTCACCCCCTTAATGATGCAGATGCCAGATTAGTAACAACACAGGTTTATATTAGGATTACTATTGCTGATTTCCCAAATGGATGGAGGAATGTTAACAATATTGATATCTAGATTCTAGTAGGTGGAGTTGAGTACAACCATGCCTTTCTGATCATGTGATTGCCAGCACAGGCATCTCTGATTTGTTCTGCTGTCCTTTAAATTCCTCACGCACTTCTTTCCCTTTTCTTCTCTCTCTGCTTTTTCCACACCACCCATCACCACAGTATCTAAGCCAGGCCAGGGAAATTAGATTGCAAAATCTCAAGCAGATGTCACAAAGTACTCTGTTTTTCCTCTTTTTTTTAATCTGAGTCTCTGTTTGGGGGTTTCAATGAATTGTACTTTTTTCTGATATTTCAGCAGTTTGTTTTCAGGTTCTCTCTTTCAGGTCTTGATTGAATAGGAGAAGTTGCTATTAAATCTATGCCACTCATAACAGACATGTTGCAGTTATCAGGCTTGAAGATTTTAGTGAGCAAAAAACAAACATGCAACCCTTCTTTGAGGCAACAATTATCCTGGCAACTTGATCTGGTAAAGTGAACCTGGGGATTCTGAGATATTGGAACTTCTAGAGCTGACTGACAACTGCATTAATTTTTTTAAAAATCTTTGATCACAGTGCTCTATTCCTGCATTATTTGACTTTTATAAGGTCAGGGTACAGAAAAGCTAATAGACTGAAAGATTGCCCATTGTACTAGGAATGACAGAAAACCACCATCTGACTGGTGCAAACATTGTTAGTGATGTGACGATGGCTCCACTTCTGCTTGCTTTAGGCTAGACATTATTCATCAATGCAAGGCTTTGTAAATGTGTGGAAAGGGCTTTATTGACAAGGATATTGAAAGCAGCAATGAAGGTCAATATGAGCTGTTGACTTTCTTTACTTAGGGATCGATTCTGGCCTTAGATGTGCATGACTGAAATCTCTGACATTTGCAATACTGCATACAGTATACGTCTCTATGCTAAACTTTTGATGCATCTATAGACGAACAAGCTCCAGAAAGGTCACATCAAAATACTGAGATACCTGGTAACTTACTGATGGCTGAGTTCCTAAAAGTGGCCTGGAAAGTGGATTTACCAAATGGTTATACTATTCATATGCTACCACCTGAAAGAGATGGATTGGGACAGATATAGTAAGTATATTTAAGCTATTATACCAATATTTAGTGCAATTCATCATATCACCAGTGATTATAGTTAGCCCCAAGTATTAGCAATATTTTCTTCCGCTCAGTGAAGAAACCTATAGAGCCTATATGATAGAGCCTATAGACATATAGAGTCATAGAGCCTATATGACATGCTCATCAGTAACAATGTGGGGAGAGTAGCCTCTGTCCAGATCAATATTGGGAGGCCCTCCTCCAAACGCATACCTCATTCTCATGCTCGCTTCACAGCTCTATCCTTCCCTGTCTTGGATACTTAAGAGCTTCTGAGCGTGACGTCTTCATAAGTGGGGAGAAGAACAGGAAAAAGTGAGCTGGGGACAGGCTGGGGAATGCACATCTCTCCATACCAATCTCATGGAAAAGGCCCAGGAAAACATGAGGAGTTCATACCTCTAAGAAGAGGGTCTCATAAGCAGTCACTGGTTGGAGAATCCCTGACCGATATTGGAGCCATAGAGAGTAAAGGGCCAGTTCAGAAGGTCTGGAAGGAAGACTATGCTGCTGGAGCCCCAGCATTTCGAGGCAGACACTTTGCTCTTTATATCCATCCATATAGGTTCTCCCAGCAGGGCTTCTCAAGCATTTTTGTATTGTGGACCATGTCTGAATAGAAAATTGCCTCATGGACACCTCCTCTCTCATTTGAATTCGCATAACATCCTCGGGGCAGCTAGAACAATGAATGGCATGGAAAATTAAAATTAGGAAAGGGCTGTACTTATGTATTTTAGGTGTCTTTAATATGATGGGTGTTTCAGCCTGCTTGAAAAAATATAATCATATTGCCTACCTTTGTTCTTCATTTCATCTGCCCCTCCCATCTGTTTGCTGTTACGCAGTTGGAACAAAGGGGAGAGCCTGTTGCTTGTGAGCAGCCAGGGTTCCATGTATTCTGTGGGCTATCTGTAGGCTGAATACAGTCAGGCAACCTTGGTACTAGAAAAAAATAGCTCTTAGGGCTAAATTTAGCCTTGCTGTAGAGCAAGTGCAACTCCCATTGATTGCAGCATGAGTTACTGAATTTGTCCTCAGCATATTTATTCAGGAAGACCCTGGACAACTAAGAGACCTTTCTATGTGTTCAACTAATTTATCTGCTGCTTCTGCATATTTACAAAATGGTAACGCCCTCTGCCTGTGTTGGTCTCTTTCCTTCTAGGAACATCCAAGACACCGATTCTTTAGGTTTATATGAATAATAGTTCTCCCTTCCTGCTTAAAGGGCAAGGGGAGTCATATTTCAGATGTTAATCCAATAGCAAAGACATTACTTCATATCCTTGGCTATGAGCATGTTTCCCCATAGAGTCATCTTCTCTGAGGTGTGACAGAGAATGATTAGAAAATCTGGGATTTAGAATCAGTCATAGTGAGTTGATTCATGGAGTGTTCAAGCTATTTTTTAGATCTACTTCCTCCTCCAAAATAGTCAGGGGTTGCAGTAGATAACTACTATGGATAATTTCCAGCTCTTAATATTCAGTAAGGCTAATAATAAAAACATGACATTTAGGAAAATACAGATGGTAGGAAAATGGAGATGGAGATACAACTGATGCATAGCTAGTGTGTTGCAAAAATATATGTTATTAAAATAAAGAGTCAACTTGCACTAATATCACAAAGGCAAAAGAATTTTCTATGCTATATATTTCTTTGGTATTCTTTTTTCCTTAGAAAGAAAGTGATTCCTTGTCAGAGGATGCCAGGTAGATATTATGGCCTGCTTAGTAATTTGTGCAACAGTCCCATTTATTATGTTGTCAATGAATTATGCAAGGCAGTGTGTATAGTGTAAAAAATATTTTTCTTGTTAGAAATCGTATCTGCTTAATTATCTGATGTCTTTAGGAAACCCAGCCAAAGTATTTAAAATAGTAATTCCTTCATTAAAAAGGAAAACAAAAATGAACAAAATAGTTATATTGTGGAAATGACAATAATCATGACCTGATACTGTAATGTGTCCCACTGAATTACAGCTATCATCTAGACTTCAGGCATTCATCTCTATACCACGTGATGCCTCTAAACAACAATGCAAACCACCAAAATTCTGTTGTTTTTTTTTAAAATAGCTACTGCTCCTCAAAGAACTTAGTTAGCTTCCGAACCCTGTGCTACCACTATCTTTTGAATTTCATACTATTGCTAATTGGGTCCCAAGACTGCATCAACCACTGAAAGTAACAGCATGTCTGGGAATCAAATTGCAGACGTGGCTTGACCTTCACAAAGTACTATTGGCAGTGGAGTTTTTCTGGAGAGGAAAGGAGAATACCAGGAGGTGGACTGAATAATAGCCCTTAAGATGCCATGTGAATATCAGAGCCTCATGATACATACAGGGTGGCTTTGTTCTTGCCTTTGCACTATTTTTATTTACTTAAACTAAGTCATGTTAAACAATGGTGAATTTAAATAAAAATAGCACTTTGTCAGCAAATGTTTTTTGGCATTTTTCTGTGATTCAATGAGAATGTATTGCATTTAATATTTTTGTAATAAAGCATCTAGGGCCGGATTTGTAAAGGTATTGATGTGCCTGAACATGCAGAAAAGTGCATTGTGTGATTTTCAAAAGTACATATGCACCTAACTCCCATTGATTTCAATGAGAGTTAGGCACCTACGTGCCTTTGAATATCCCACTAGGCACCTCTCTGTATCTCTAGGAACATAAATACCTTTATAAATCTAGTCCCAAAGCATAGGAGTGACAGTTTTATAAACTGAAATAAATAAACTGGGGGAACAAATGGTAGGGTGGGGGAATTGCTCCTGAGAAATATGGCTGTATTACTGTATTTACATAGATCCACAAGTAAGCCCTTGTTCTGAACGGCATATATTATAAAGAAATCACAATACAGGGCAGAAAAAAATGCCTTATGGCTAGAAAGCGTCATTGGCTACCTACACCTTCACAACTTTTTGAAGAAATAGCACTTGGTGAATGGTACTTGGGTGCCATTCCAGTAGCAGGCCAGCTACATTCTCATGCTATTATAGAACATCAGGGGAGACCACAGCCTCCACGAGTAGGGACAGATGGTATTTAGAAACCTGTCAGCAGCTATTACAAAATGAATGGAAATGGAAAAGGAATCATCAGAGGATGATGATTTGGTAAATGAGCAAGACATTCAAGCAAGGATGACCTAAACAGCAATAAGAAATCCCAGCAGAAATCCAAGCATTCTAGAACCAGAAAAAATGAGCTCAGTGTAGACAGAGGAATTGTTCTCAGGGGAGAGAAAGTAATAATCCGCAAAAGCCAAAGATTGAATTTTGTACGGAAGATATATGAGGGCCATTTGTGTATGGTGTTGTGTAAATGTCAAACTAGAGACACTATATAGCCTATCAGGAGCTAACATATTTATGAAATGATCCAGAACTGTACCACCTATGATGCACACCAGTGACAAAATTAAAAAAGCCATTGAGGAAAAGTCCTGGCATAAAATTAGCAATCAGAGATGACCTGGCTATTTTTTTTGGATTACAGTGTATAGAAATATGAATATTTTCCCCTTTCAAGTTTCCCCTGTTCATTTTTGACTAATCCTGAAAACATAATCTATTCTCTCCCTTTACATCTTCTGCTGTTTCTACGACGACCAGGAGAATGATTCCCAAAATATATACACGAGCATACAGACTCCTATGGTCAACATTTTAAAAATACATGCATAAAAAACAAATTATCATTGTGAAGATACAACTTAAAATCAGTGATGTGAATCCAAGTTTTCAGAGCTTTGGGTCAGATAAGCATTGAAGAGTTTTGCTCAATTGTCCCAGTGATTTAGTTCATTTCCATTTTATATTTGGGTTCCACTTATTTAAATCAGCAATTTTGAGGCTGTTTATGATGAATAGTTCTGGTTCTGATCTACATTAGTAAGAGGTCATCCTTTGTCCTATCCATGACTCTTTCTCCTGGTTGCACATCAAGCAGATGAGAAGCACTCAGATACCATGCAGACATTCAGATTAGGGCTGTCAAGCGATAAAAAAAATTAATCGTGATTTATCCTGCGATTAATCGTGCTATTAAACAATAATAGAATATCATTTATTTAAATATTTTTGATGTTTTCTACATTTTAAAATATATTGATTTCAATTACAATGCAGAATACAAAGCACTCACTTTATATTTATTTTTGATTACACATACTTGCACTGCAAAAAACAAAAGAAATAGTATTTTTCAATTCACCTAATACAAGTACTGTAGTGTAATCGCTTTATCATGGAAGTTGAACTTACACCCCAAGGAGTTCAGTCAAAAATTTAATTGATGCATTTTTTTTTAACGAGCATCATCAGCATGGAAGCATGTCTTCTGAAATGGTGGCTGAAGCACGAAGGGGCATACGAATGTTTAGCATATTCGGCATGTAAATACATTGCAATGCTGGCTACAAAAGTGCCATGTAGACACCTGTTCTCACTCTCACGTGACATTGTAAATAAGAAATGGGCAGCATTAGCTCCCGTAAATGTAAATAAACTTGTTTGTCTGAGCGATTGGTTGAACAAGAAGTAGGTCTGAGTAGATTTGTAGGCTCTAAAATTTTACATTGTTTTATTTTTGACTACAGTTATGTAGCAACAAAATCTATATTTCTAAGTTGCACTTTCAAGATAGAGATTGCATTATGGTATGGTATGAGCTGAATTGAAAAATACTATTTCTTTTATTTATCATTTTTACAGTGCAAATATTTGTAATAAAAACGATAATATAAAGTGAGCACTGTCCACTTTGTATTCTGTGTTAATAATTGAAATAAACATATCTGAAAATGTAGACAAATGTTTAACACTGCGATTAAAACTGCAATTAATCGCGATTACTTTTTTTAATCATGATTAATTTTTCTGAGTTAATCACATGAGTTAACTGTGATCAATCAACAGCCCTAGGTAGAGAAGATCTTATACCATTTTATTATTTTGTGATTACCATTATGTTAAATACTAAAAATGACAAAGCTCATTGTAAGATGTTAAACTTCAAAAATAAATAGTTCAAGTCTCCATCACCAAATGGATGATTTAAATGTCTGGGCACCTACGTAATTTACGCCAACGCATGTTCATTTGCTGCCTCATTGCAGGATTCAGGTTACAACTTCCTGTTTCTCTCTTAAAGCATCCTTCACTTATCCCTGATGTTGTGAATTCATTCTAAATTGTACTTGCACACATCTCCATTCCGAAGCAAATGTAACACAGCTATTAATGGTTGATGTCTCCAAAGTCCCACAAGAGGGCATGTACTGGTCTTGGTATGACAACAGAAGATACACAATGACTTATATTCCTATTTCCTATAAAGATAATGTTACCATTTTCTATAAACATTTTACAGTCAATGTTCTAGAAGTGTCAGTTTCTTATGTGAATACTCTATGCTCTTAATATTTCTTAGCACTGAAGTGATATAACAGATGCCACATTGTCACTTTCTGAGCCTGGGGGTGGGATCCAAATATACTTTATTCATTGTTTCAGGCTGATGGAAAGAATCTGTTTCTCTGTTGTTTGGAAATATCTCATAAAATATGAGCCTACTTTTTGAAGGATCAAAGTTAATGTATTCAATTCTCCAGTCAAATCAGATCTTATTGCTTCATTCAGGCCACCCATGGTGTTCAGGTCTATATAAAATGAGTATCTCAAAATGATCAACAACCAACATGAAAAAACAACAAATGAAAAAGCAAAATTGAAGAGACTGGGATCCAAACTGAAATATTCTTCTTGGCATTATTTTCAAGGCATTGAGAAGAAGAAAATAAATACAAAGGTACACAGTTTCATACCAGACACTGAATAGTACAGTAGTGTGAATGTAAAGAAATATACCTCCAGTGGACCTATGGCAAAAGAGAACACAGAGTATGGTATCTCTCTGTCACACAGCCATAGTGTTTTATGCGGGCAGGAGAGATATGTAAATCGTTGGTTAATAGATAAGGTGCTAGTAGATTGCTTTGAAGTCTATGTTGCATAGTTCTTTGGTTTTGAAGGAAAAGTAAAATTGATGCGGTGCAGCAAAAATGGCTTCCTTTGGCTACTCTTTACATCAACTCTGAACCAAAAGAAGGGTATGGATGGTGGAAGACAGGAGGAAAGAATATATAGAGTTTGGTGATCATAGAATCATAGAATATTAGGATTAGAAGAGACCTCAGGAGGTCACCTAGTCCAATTCTCTGCTCAAAGCAGGACCGACACCAAATAAATCATCCCAGCCAGGGCTTTGTCAAGCCAGGCCTTAAAAACCTCTAAGGATGGAGATTCCACCACCTCCCTAGATAACCCATTCCAGTGCGTCACCAACCTCCTAGTGAAATAGTGTTTCCTAATATCCAACCTAGACCTCCCCCACTGCAACTTGAGACCATTGCTTCTTGTTCTGTCATCTACCACCACTGAGAACAGCCTAGCTCCATCCTCTTTGGAACCCCCCCACCCCTTTCAGGTAGTTGAAGGCTGATATCAAATCTCCTCTTACTCTTCTTTTCTGCAGACTAAATAACCCCAGTTCCCTCAGCCTCTCCTCATAAGTCATGTGCCCCAGCCCCCTAATCATTTTCATTGCCCTCCACGGGACTCTCTCCAATTTGTCCACATCCCTTCTGTAGTGGGGGTGGGGGACCAAAACTGGACACAATACTCCAGTTGTGGCCTCATCAGTGCCGAATAGAGGGGAATAATCACTTCCCCTGATCTGCTGGCAATGCTCCTACTAATATAGCCCAGTATGCCTTTGGCCTTCTTGGCAACAAGGGCACATTGCTGACTCATATCCAGTTTCTCGTCCACTGTAATCCCCAGGTCCTTTTCTGCAGAACTGCTGCTTAGCCAGTTGGTCCCAATCCTCCAATTTGTCTAGGTTACTCTGGACCCTATCCCTACCCTCCAGTGTATCTACTTCTCCCCCAAGCTTAGTGTCATCTGCGAACTTGCTGAGGGTGCAATTCATCCCATCATCCAGATCATTAATAAAGATGTTGAACAAAACTGGCCACAGGACTGACCCCTGGGGCACTCTGCCTGATACCAGCTACCAACTAGACATTGAGCCGTTGATCACTACCCACTGAGCCCGACAGTCTAGCCAGCTTTCTGTCCATGTTGTAGTCCATTCATCCAATCCATACTTCTTTAACTTGCTGTCAAGAATACTGTAGGAGATTGTATCAAAAGCTTGATATTTAATCTTTGATGAGAATGGGGCTTGTGGTGTTATTATGGTAAATGCACAAGGTTAGCTGTAGTCCTGTGCCACACATAGGGAACACAGTGATGAGGATACACTTGATGATCATTCACAAGGAGGTGTACTCAGATCTGCTCCTGAGAGCCCAACTCCATGTTGCACAAAAAAAGAGAAGTGGGCACCAAGCCAGATGACAGAAAACCGCTCTGACAGAGGCAGCAGCAGCAACAGCATGGACAGTTTAAAGACCTTCTGATGTGGTCTCCAATCAGGATAATTTCCCATTATTCTTAATGTGTAACCAAAGCATTATGACTATAACCTGTGCAGTTGGGGCCTGATCCAAAGACCACTGAAGTCAGTGGAAAAAACTCCAGATGAGAGTGGTAGGATTAAGATTTAATTACACCATGGTAGACAAAGCATCTGCAAAAGACTTTGAGCACATGAGCTGGATCAGGCAACTAGGGAATCTGCGGAAAGCATGTAACTTCAGCAATGTGATGATACACAAACAGTCCAGTTTGTGTCTTGAAAAGCATGTAAAATTTTCACTGAAATCTAGAAAGTGAAAAATATGTACCCATCTGTGATGACATTTCCACAGATGTGAAAAATGTTCCTGGAAACACTTCATTGATGTAGACAAGGTGGTGAATAAGGAGAAATATAGGGATGCATTTTAAGCTGCTGGCTGTAGTTTTATTAAAATGTACCAGATGGGCACTGCCTGCCCTGTCACCCAGACTTTCACCTACCAGGCATTTTAAGTAGTTCCAATGCATTGGTTACAGGACCTCTACCATAGAACCCATAATTCAGGGTAGACTCTCCTCAGCCTACTCCTAGGACTCAGCTTGCTCATCTGAGTTCAACAGTCCCTCCCGCCCCCACAAGGAGAGGGACAGAGGGAACTACAAGGAGGAACCTTGGCTTATGAAGGCCAAAAGACCTATCCCATGAGCACAAGGCCAATCAGTAGAATCCCACATCTTCTACTTCTGGTAACCTTCCCTTGTAACCTTTTAACTGCACTGGAGACTGGCCGCAAGTAGTGTCGAACTAACTTCGCTACCAAGTACTATCACAAATTATTAAATCCTATTCCTATTTAACCTAACTGCACTTCCAGAATGCTACGAGGAAGGTGAAAAACTCCCCAGGCCTATGCCAGTTTGGTCCTGTGGGAAGAAAAAATTCTTTTCAGACCCCAAAACAGATGATTGGTCAGATTCACAGCCTCTGTGAAATAGCTCTGAGGTTACCAGTACAGGGTAGGAAGGGTGGAGCTGCTGGAATGGAGCAAAAAGAGGATCCACATGGCCTGGGCTAGGGTTTAAATTAATAAGCAGGGAGTGCAAGGGACCAATCAACTCCCTTCTTTCCCAAGCTACCCAATGAATGGCTAGAGACTCTGAAAGAAAGGGGCACACCTGCATCTCCTCAGCTGTGTTCTCCTCTTCTGTTCAGCTGGTGGTGTCCCAAATGCCAGACAGGTGGGTGGCATTTTCATAGAAGGATGCAAATATAAAAGTGTTGCTTGCAGTTTTACAGTGAATATTTCCTTGATTAGGAAACACACTATAATTCATAAATGATGGATTGCAGCACAGTGTGCCTTAGAATGCTACTTTTGTTCTGTTGTTAAGAGTTGCATCTTTGCTGGGCTGTTCCAAGAAATATTATTTTCCAGCCTTGTTTTTGTACAGCTGAACCTGTTAAATTAGCACATTTTCTTATTGCCATGCAGCACATAGAATAAAATAGATAGTTCAGTAAGTATACTTAATGTCATACCTTTTCACGATTATTTTGTTTTTTCAAATACAGAAGCCAACATAATTGAGACAAAATCCCAGCAATTAATATTTCCAGTATTTTCTCCTGTTTTGTCACATACAGTATATCGTAAGTCAGTATCTATTGTCTTTTGCCTTAGTTCTGATCCTCTGTCCCCTAGGCATGAATGTCAAAAGTACCACTTTTTGTTACACAGCCTGTTCAGAAAAAAAACACCTCCAAACTACTAATTAAAAACAGAAGAGAAAGGAGCTGTGCGTATAAATAAATGCTTTCTCAAAGACATTAAAGAGGAGCCAGAAAAAATAAACGCTTTATAGAGGCAAGGCAAAGCTTTCCAACAAAGCTGTAATATTTAACAAGCCAAAAAGCAAAATAACCTCAAAATACTGGCCACTGTCCCAAATTATGATTCAATCATTGAAAAGTAACAAGAACTCTGTGAATACCACCTTTATATGAGGTTGTTTTTAAGTAAAACAGTGTGATGTTGGAAAAATACCTGGGTCAATATTGATGTCTGCATTTCAAATGTGAAGTCCTCATCTATTATTATCTAAGTCAACACCTGCATTTGAAACCATTTTCTTCAAATTACATATTATGGTCCCTCAGAAACAATGGCATATACAGCATGCTGTGAAAACATATATTATGTATACTTTCTTATGGTATATTTTTATATGTCATTACCTTCCCAAGGTAGCATGCAGTTCTCAGGACAACAATATTCAGTGATATTGTCAGGAATAGAATAAAAGGTGATGTTTTTAAATTAAATGTTATTTATTGGAGAGATGTGGGTTGGGAGATGGAAAAAGACAGTAAACTGAGCCTACTGTAATCTTTCTTGGAATTCTTTTTATAAACGGGAAAATGAATTAGTTATTTAGCTGGGACTGTATTAAAATGGAAGTTTGAAATTAGCTATGTAAAGATGCTTGGCAACCTAAGACGTGTCTTTGGTAAGCCTTGTGAGGTTTTCTGGGACGCGTTGAGCCTATTTCAAATCAAGACACCTTGTAGTGATCTTCCTGTGATGATTCCTTCTTTTCACATTTTCTCATACTGTCCCATTCCACTCTGCTTTGAGATTGTGAAATTTTAAAAGATTCAAAAAGATTTCATTTAGCTTTGCAGAAAAAAAAGTTTGACTGAACCTAAAATGTAATACAAAACAAGCTTAATTTTATAAAGCATATCTAAGAATGCTTTATGGTGTTGAACTCGCCTTATTAAAATACAAAATGAAAGCAATGTTCTGATGGAGTGTTGATAAGATGGAATATGATAGAAATGTATTCAGGATGGCAGGAGCCTACGGTGGAGACTCCCTCACCAGCAGTAGTCAGGTTGTGTAAAAGAACAGAGAGGAATAGAGGAAGTGGGATGGAATTAGAGAGAAGTAGAGAGGAAAATGGTGATTCCATTTCACAGAGGATTTTGATATTTTGTTTCCTTCTGATTAGGTACAAGAACAAAAAAAAAAATGAAATTCTCTGCACAAGAGAAAGCCAGCTGGCCCAGGAGTTGGAAGCCCGGGGTCACCAACTCTTAGGCTTCTCACATGGTGGGCTGCCACAGAGTAGGGGACCCCGTTAGCCTGAAAAGCCTAGACTGGCAAGGAGCTCTGGGTCTGGAAGCCCAGGTTCTCCAGCAGCCTGCCACGTAAGCTGCCAAGGAGCTGGGCCAGTGATCAATCAGAAAACCAGAGATTCCATCAGAACTTTGTCAACATCAAACTGTCCCTGCAAACTGTTTTGATTTTGATGAATCAGCAAATTCAGATGAAAAATGTTTCAGTGAAATTTTGCTTTTCTCTTCCAACGAAACATTTTTTTTTATCAGAATTTTCTGATTCTTTGTGCAAAAGAGGACAGGAAAAGATGTTAAAAGCTCTAAAATTTCATAGGCCAGCTCATTTCTTGCTCTCCCTAAAGTGCTCCTCAACATCTTCCATGGAGGTTCAATGTCTTAATGATTTCTTCAAGCACTACTCTTGTTCATAAAGGTTTGGGTCATCCGGTCAAGGAATAGAAACCATACCGTCCTGGCAGGCCCACATATGTGCATTAAAATATTTGTAGAACATGAATAAAGAACTAATTAAGAGAAAGCCATAAATGGTTGGTGGACCATTTGCAAAGAGGAAAAAGTGCTAAATCTGATCTCCCACAAGGTCCGAAAGCCCGGGTGTCCGCCTGAGCCCAGAAGTCTACACGGCATTGAAACAGCCCTGCAGCTCGAGCCCCATGAGGCTGAGTTGGCTGGCATGGGCCAGCCACAGGTTCTTCTTTGCTGTGTTGACACACCCATGATGACTAACCAGGGTATTTATTGCAGAATACATTCTACAGAGAGCCTATGGTATTTCTTGGCATAAAAATACTAAGGACTTAATACTGATCTCAGTATTGCACCACAGTTTGTCTAATCGTCTGCTACTGCACTTGTGTATTCTGCTACTGCACTTGTGTATTATTGTGTATTGTGCAAGCCTGCTGATTTGAGACAGGATCATTCTCTAATTACAGAAAGTCCCATAAAGCAGAAAGAACCTTTTCTCAGTGAGCCCTGACCTAGCCTCACTCCTCCATTTCTCTTAACAGTAACCTTTAAGCTTGAATGCTTAAAAGAGAAATAATCCAAAAAAAGAGAATGATTGCAGAGTGAAAGGTGATGTCATTTCACATACATGTAGAATAGTGGTATAAAATACAAGGTCACATTCTGAAAAAGGGGAAAACGAGAAAATAATAACTCAAACTAATTTGCCAAAACCACAGTAAAGTTTGAGCATCACACCCTTAAATACATACGACTACATCAACCTTAAAAGAACATCTTTTATCACTTCAGTGCTTTGCCCTAGGAACTTGACATGTCTTATATTAAAAGATCATCTTTTCTCATATGAATTTCACTTGCAACAAATACACTGTAGACAGTACATTGTTCACATAGAGTTGGTTAGTGAAGCCTTATTACAGATATTGTTTTGATATTCTTTTTTCATGGTTTGAAATTCAAATTCTATTATCATCTACCTGTTGACAGGATTTAGTGCCTGCAACAATGACAAAAGAAGAGCATGTCAAACGGCAATATTACATGGTATGCTGCTGTGTTTGTCTGTCTGATCACCGTGGCAGTACAGAACTCCTTAAGGTAATCAACAGACTCGTAACAATAACGTTCTGTGCTTTACATAAATATGACAGCTTAAAAATTGAGAGCATAAAAATATGATTAAAATAGTATGTATTCCAGGCTTTGGGGCATTTTCACAGTCAATGGAAGGTGATTTTCTGATGTAAAAAAGACCATATGATTACATTATAGTTCAGTGGATACTCGTATGTTTCTGTAAAATGCTTTTAAAAATTATCGTAAAGAGATTTTTTTACTGAGAATTAAAAATAAAGCAAGTGAAAGAATTTATTCTGTGCGTTCAGAAATATTGGCTTTCTTACCAAGAATTAGTAAGCCTCTTTAATAGATACATGCTTATTTCCAAGTTGATCTATGTCAGCAGCGCTGGATTTGCCATACCTGATAAATGGCTTATCAAATCTGGTATCCTGCCTCCCTCAGTGGTCTTCACCTCATGTTTCAGTGAATGGCAAAACCTCACAAATAAACTAGTCAGTTGAGCACTATACTGTATGTGAGGGGAAAATACTTCCTGATTCCTGAGATGATTTCCAGTTTAAACACTGCAACATGAGATTTAAGTTTTCTTTTCTTGGCACGTATATGTACGTATGTTAATATTGGTCCATGTCTTTTGAAAATCTGACACAGTATTTGACTCTGGATGAAGGGCTGGCATTTATACCTCTGCTGAATGCTGCTGGAATGTGGGGGCTGCAATGCATGCAGTGTAATGTTAGAAATGCTTTTGTATCAGGGACATTTTAAACAAATATAGACATAATGTTTGCACTATCTAGGGGCCCAAGAAGTCATGGGAAAGATTCCTATTGCTTTCTATAGGCTTTGGATTAAACTTTCTTTGCCTTTGTTTCCCCATATGTAAAATGGGGCTAATACTTCCCTATTTTACAGAGGTGTCTGAATTTTGGATGTTTGAGAAGCAAAATACTAGGGTGATGAGGAACACTGATAACTAAAATAAAATAAATCCAAGGATGGTGCCTGGAATTTCCCTCCCCCCCAACAGATTTGCACTTGTCACAAAAGTAAAAACATAGAATAATAGAATATTATTAGTCCAACCCCCTGCTCAAAGCAGGACCGATCCCCAATTAAATCATCCCAGCCAGGGCTTTGTCAAGCCTGACCTTAAAAACTTCATCTGCTAATCAAAGCTTCCATATTTTAATTAGAATTTGTGAAATTTATAATTATAGACAGAGTACAGGAACTGTACCAACTAATTTGGCTGTTTTTTAACAGGACAGAGAATGTGGGTCACACACAATAATAGTAATAAAAATAATGCATCTAAAGAAGTGGTGTTTTACCCATGAAAGGTTATGCCCAAATAAATCTGTTAGCCTTTAAGGTGCCACCAGACTCCTTGTTGTTTTTGTGGATACAGACTAACACGGCTACCCCCTGATACTAGACACAATAATAGTGTGATTAGCGAAACTGTTCCTTATTTTCTATAAAGCTCAAATGTTGGTCTAATGAATCCTGGGGCCTGCAATCTAGCTAGGCAAAATGGAAATAGATGAAAAGATATACACCGGTTTAAAGATCAGTGTACTGAAAGAACAGTTACCACTATTACAGTAAATCTGATCCAGAACATTTGAATTTGAACTTGGGGACTTCATTAATATCTTCTCTCCTAAAGAAATCAACATATAGTTTCCCTTACTGTTCTAGTAATAGATTACAAATATGTCTTTTCTGCTTATGACCAAATTCAGCTGCCTTTCTTTTAAAGATACGCCTTCCACTGACTTCAACAGCAAGCATATTTGTACTGAAACTTAGATGCTTTCACAGAAAACTGCCTTCCAATAACTTCATGTATCCCGAGTAATTAAAGGCACAGTCCTACTGTAGACCAATGTAGAAAGGTCCTATTGGCTTCAATGAAAGGTTTCCCTGAGTAATGGAAATGCTTGTTGAAGAAGCAGAGAAATGGAGCATTGCTGCTGGCATCACTGGTTTGAAATAGAGGAGAATGCGGAAATGCAGAAAGTGACAAGAATGGATAACTAGTTTGGGTTAGTGATATAAGCTTGAAAGTATGGACAAAAAGCCAGAATTTGATGCAGTGGAAGGGGGTACCAGTGTAATACCTCAAAGAGGAGGGAACATGGTAATATCAGTGTGCAAGAAAGATTATTTTAGGCTGGGAGCCTTTGTCTATCTAACTACCAGTATGGTTTCTGTAAAGGGAGATAATGTCTTACTAATCTATTAGAGTTCTTTGAGGGGGGGCAACAAACATGTGGACAAGGGGGATCCAGTGGACATAGTGTACTTAGATTTCCAGAAAGCCTTTGACAAAGTCCCTCACCAAAGGCTCTTATGTAAATTAATTTGTTATGGGATAAGAGGAAAGATCCTTTCATGGATTGAGAACGGGTTAAAAGACAGGGAACAAAGGGTAGGAATAAATGGTACATTTTCAGAATGGAGAGGGTTAACTAGTGGTGTTCCCCAAGGGTCAGTCCTAGGACCAATCCTATTCAACTTATTCATAAATGATCTGTAGAAAGGGGTAAACAGTGAGGTGGCAAAGTTTGCAGATGATACTAAACTGCTCAAGATAGTTAAGACCAAAGCAGACTGTGAAGAACTTCAAAAAGATCTCACAAAACTAAGTGATTGGGCAACAAAATGGCAAATGAAATTTAATGTGGATAAATGTAAAGTAATGCACATTGGAAAAAATAACCCCAACTATACATACAATATGATGGGGGCTAATTTAGCTACAACTAATCAGGAGAAAGATCTTCGAGTCATCCTGGATAGTTCTCTGAAGACATTCATGCAGTGTGCAGCGGCAGTCAAAAAAGCAAACGGGATGTTAGGAATCATTAAAAAAGGGATCGAGAATAAGGCGGAGAACACCTTATTGCCCTTATATAAATCCCTGGTACACCCACATCTTCAATACTGTGTACAGATGTGGTCCCCTCATCTCAAAAAAGATATACTGGCATTAGAAAAGGTTCAGAAAAAGGCAACTAAAATGATTAAGGGTTTGGAACGGGTTCCCTATGAGGAGAGATTAAAGAGGCTAGGACTTTTCAGCTTGGAAAAGAGGAGACTAAAGGGGGATATGATAAAGGTATATAAAATTATGAGTGGTGTGGAGAAAGTGAATAAGGAAAAGTTATTTACTTGTTCCCATAGTATAAGAACTAGGGGCCACCAAATGAAATTAATGGGCAGCAAGTTTAAAACAAATAAAAGGAAGTTCTTCTTCACTCAGCGCACAGTGAACCTGTGGAACTCCTTGCCTGAGGAGGTTGTGAAGGCTAGGACTATAACAGGGTTTAAAAGAGAACTGGATAAATTCACGGAAGTTAAATCCATTAATGGCTATTAGCCAGGATGGGTAAGGAATGGTGTCCCTAGCCTCTGTTTGTCAGAGGGTGGAGATGGATGACAGGAGAGAGATCACTTGATCATTACCTGTTCGGTTCACTCCCTCTGGGGCATCTGGCACTGGCCACTGTCAGTAGACAGGATACTGGGATGGATGGACCTTTGGTCTGATCCAGTATGGCCAGTCTTATGTCCTTGTGTTCTATGTTCTTATGGGCCAGGCCTTGCAAATATTGGCCCCAGACCTGGAGGAGTGAAAAAGTAAGGTTTATGCCATCTTTAAGCCTTAGGAATCATGAATCATACTTCCATTACCTTCAGCACACCTTCATAGATGAAGCCTTACAATTATTATACATTGGAAAAGCAAACAAAAGCAACTATGTCTCTCTGAAAAGCTAATAATGTTGTGACTTCTGAAGGAACAGAACACAGCAACAGACAAGCACAAAAGAAGGTGTTTTTTCCCATTTAGCCAGAAAACTACATGATATTCCAAAAAAGATGTTTATCCTATTTGAAGCAGCAAAGCAATAAAAACCACTACAACCCAATGAGACAACTGTAAGTGTCACAAGATAAATGAAAGCAGTCTCAGCTTGTATGCTGGTATACAAGATTACACATCCCAAAATTGCAGTAAATTGGCACTAATTTGGCAGTCTAAGCTTTGATATGCTCCTAGTCTAAGGGTCTGGAGAATAGAAACATAAAGGGGGATATTCATACCAAGTTTGAATGAAATGTATTTACAGCACAGTGGGAGAAATGTTTTATACTATTTTTGATGTCTTTTGGTTTTCTATAAGGTGCCTGGTTCAGAATGGAAGAAATAAAATAAATATTATTAAACTTTAGCAGCTTTTCTTTAATGTGATAAGCTTTACAATTGCAATTCTATCTTAATGAAAAATAGCAACGGCCAGATCTTCCCAAGTCTGTTTTATGTCTTATTGGGGCAATAAAAGATAATATTCCTAAAAAAATCACCATGATATGAATGTCAGGCAACTATTTTTCTTATAAGGCTTAGACTTTATAAATAATAACTAATACTGTGTTAGGACAGCAGAGGATTTTCTCAAACTCCTCTGGGTGCCAGGCAGATTGCTGGCTGTTATGTTGCATTTATGAAAAGGTATTACTTTCCTGATAAAACAGATGGATTTTAACTTGACATTTTGACATCCCCAGAAAATACATACTATCCTTTCAAAAATTCTTCTAGAGTACATAGGGAAACTACAATTAAGAGAAATGCAAGACAGCAAGACTTCATTCTGTTTTTCTTATTTGGGTGTTTGTTTGAATTTGTCAGAGATAGATTTCCAAGAATTTGAACTGTGACAAACATGATTTGATACAAGTCGAACAACCTAGACAATCATAGTTTGTCACAAAGCTATGTCACAAAGTCTTCCTGTTACTATGGATGAAATAAGAACCAAGCTGAACTCCCATGCTGTCCTCACACCAAAGCTTTCAAGGTTTGGACAATTTCTCTTCTTTTATAGAACAATGATCTTTAAAAATCTACCTTTCCTAGTTTAAGCTGTAATACCAGGAGAAATACTGTTCTCATAGTATAATGCCGACAGGCACCAGTCGTCGGCAGGCAGGATCGAACCTGGGACCTTTGGAGCTTAGTGCATGAGCTAAAAGCCATATGGCTCCTAGCTAAGGCTGTAGAGCAGACTCATTTTAGCTCTCTCTCTAAGTGGTTTCAGTGCCACTACATAGGACAGAACACCACACCCAGGAGATGTGTGGGTTACTATAGCAATTCCTATCCTGGCTGTAGCCAGGAATTCACAAGAAAGTCTATTCTCAAGAGAGGATTGGACAGGTTTTCTTGAACTATTGTGATTTACCTGTACCTGATGCTAATGAAAATATGAAATTATTATTATAATAATATGTTTCCAATAGTTCCTACAAAACAGTACTTGACATACAAACACAACTGAAAGTATGGACCTCTTCCTGAAGAGCTCACAAACTCTGAAAAGATGAGACAAGCTGACAGGGGGAAGATGGGTAGGGGAAGATGTGCGACATAGAAGTAGATTGACCTGCTGTGAAACACATCCTGATAATAATGAGGATGTAATAATATATGGCTAGATGTTCAAAAGGTCTCAGGGACAGAGTTCCAAGGGCTCAACATCCACAATCAGAGCCTCATTTCAACAAAGCCCATCATCAATTTAATAAGGCATGTAAGGCTCAGCACCAGCAATTTCTATTCTGTATAGATTTTTATTCTACCCATAATGCTATATTGTATATGGCAAGATTTTCAAAAGAACTCAGCACCCAAGGTTTCTTTTCAAATCCAGACACTTATTTGGGTGTTTAAATGGGAGTTGACTGATTCTGAAAATCTGGGCTGAGTTATGTGTACTGTACCTTCTGAAAATACTGGCCATATAGACAACCTTTACCCAACAATCTGGCCATATTTGGCCAGTTAGTTGTGGGTCAGTCTGGTTAATGGGAAACCTGGATTTCTTTGTTTCCTCCCATAATACCCCTGTCAAGTGGAACAAAGTAAGTTACAGTAAGAGATTCCGTAAACTAGCAGTGTGTTTATGGAGACATCTCATTTGAGGCTGCTGTGAGAATAAATTAGATTATGTAAATTTTTTCTAGCTGAAAAGTGATAGAGAGTTAATGGTGATTATTCTTTAAGCAATTTTTGCCAATATCAATTTCCAAGTTTATTCTTGTAGAAGCTCTTTTAATATTATGCTTCAGAATGACATAAATTAGTTAAAAATATTTGCATTCTGAAGTGTTTCTTTCTGCTTTTCTGTATTTATTTACTTCTAAAACATCAAATATGCTACAAAGATACTTTGGTGAATGATGATTTATTTAACTACAGTCATTGATACTGAAGACAAAATTTGATTCATCTTTTGCTTGAACTTTGCAAAAAAGTAAATTAGAAAGCTACAGGGAAGCTTTTCAAAGGATTTTTATAATCAATTAAAAACCCTTGTTTTGAAAGAAAATCTCATTTAGCTACCATATGAGTGACATTTCCTCTTTTTCTCCATATTTTCCATCGCTTGCTCTTAATGGTCTTCTATTTTCATCCCCTGCAGCTTCAGTGATCATATTGGTTCAATGGTCCTCACCTCTGCATAAAGCTGTTTAATCAGCAAGACAAAAATTAGTCATCCTTGACTTTTCCTTGATCTTTGTCCTATTTGTTGAACCCAGTTTCGGCCCTTCTTTCCTTGCAAACACTGCAGATAATTCAGAAAATTACTAGCACTGTCAGTGCAGCCATCTCAACATTTATAGGGCAAATCTGAAAAGTTCATTTCAGAGGCTTAGTTATCATCCAAATTATGCAAATGTCTTAGGCCTAAATGCATAAAGGACCAACTCCTCAATCCTGAGAGGAAATGCAATCAAACCTCAGTTATCTGAACCCCAGTTAAATCAATTTTCCACGGGAGGAATATGTCCCATGAAGTTTGATTCTAGGCCCAACCCTGTGGAGGACAAGAGTTTAGGAACTTCACATGACTGGAGCTTGTGGACAACTCATTCCTGTAGCACTTCTAATTTGAAACCTTGATTAGCAAAGGTTTCTGAGCAATCCAAACTCAAATAAGTTAGCCTGTTTTTGGATACTTCCGGCTCACATTTGCAATCCAAGATGGTTCAGATAGTTTAGCTGAGGTCCAAAAAATACATCTGGATAGATAAAGATCATTTATTGATCTTAAAAATCCAAATAAATAAGGAAATCTGAATTCCATGTGCTTTTCCCAGCTGAACCCCTAAATGTTTTGAGTTTCTTCCATCACTAATTACACTACATGTGAGACCATCCAATTCCAGCCAATTGAGTCTATTGCAGAAAATGATAGAAAATCCAGTGAATGAATTGCATGCTTTTTAAATAAATGACCTTTCCCCCTTTTTCTTGGTTTATAATTTAAGAAGGAAAATGGAATTCTCTGAGTTCACAAAGATTGCTCAAATACGGATAGTGAGAATAGCTCAAAATGCAGGGTATTTAGTAGACTGCTCTTAGTATGAAAAAATACAATAAAATGCAGGAACATCTTCTCCTCCCTCCAAGAAAAGCTCTGGCAGCTGCCAGGCTGTTTGTAGCTACAAAATCAAATATCTGAAAGGTAAGGGTAACTATCTGTGCCTGGACTATGCTCCTTCGGGGCTGAATATACCACATTTATCTGAGAGCAAAAAGGGTATGATAGGAGAAATAGATATATTTTCACTGTCCTCTGTTTTCATTGTTCTCATTCATCCTCTGTCAAATCTGATTGATGAGACCATATTTAGGCAAGCATGCAGACATTTTAAAGTACTTACTGTATGTTCCAAACATCCACATTTGGGTAATTAGCCTTCCTGCAAGCAGTAATTATGGTACTCTGTACATGGGTATCCATGGCTATTGGCTATTTAGATTCCAACCCATTCCTTACTTCGTTTCTGAACACTGAAACTCACCTCTTCACTGGAATAATTCATTTCAGAAAGGTAGCTGCTCGCGTGATTATTTTTTTAGTCCTAAGTTATTTATTAATGATTTTTTTTAAAAAAGGAAACTATATTCCTAAGTGCATCCAAAGAAGTTCCTGTAGAAATTACAGGTCTAAGTTACTCTATTGTTCCTTGAAAACATTAGCGCATCTAGTTCAATACTGATCGAAAATATATGCGTGAAACACTGCAAGAGAATACTTAATAGTTCTCTTGAGAGACTGTACTCAGTGAAAGATGGTGGGGCATACATTTTTGCATTGATTTTAATGCACATATATAACACAGATACCAACTTTGCTACTTAAACATGTAAAGAATAAGAATATAGAAAAGTGCAATTCATTGTTAAGTACTTGTTAAAGTGGGCTAAATTACCTTCAAGTAACTGGCTGTCAGTAATGCGGTGTGATTTAATGTTCTTCCTCCAGAACCATTCTTTTCTATGTGACAGAAATTTCCAAGGAAGGTCAATGATATCCCTAAGAGATTATGACAGCTGAAATATGGATTCAAACAGCTCTGGCTTTTACACTACCACAGAAAATGAAATAGCTTTTGATTTATAACCATTTTATTCTAATATACATTTCTCCATTATAGTTCATCTTAAATTAGGCAAGCCAGGTGTATACACTCCACATTACTTCTTGACTCATCCACTGTCAAATGGTGGTGCTAGCACATAGAAAATATCAGCTGCATGGAAGAAGTAGAAGGACCTGGGATAGTAATTGCTAATTCAATAAAGTGGTGTCCACAAAAGAAGGGATGTGGTTGAGGAGAGTGCCTTTCTGATTATAGCTGGAAGCTTGGATCCTCTTCTTTTTGAGATCTGCTTCATTTAGAGTTTAAGTCTTGTTTACACTGGAATTTTGGACCTGTAATTCACAAGATACACAGCTAGATTCTGTTGTGTACATAGGGCCTGATGGTTAGATGACTGCATGGTAAAAATTCTTGTGGCTTCCACTGATGCTACCAGCAGTGTAGATACAACCTGTGCTTGTTTTCAATAATTGGCCTCTGCTATTGAGAAGATATTGTTTTGTTATTTAACTTCTTTAGGCTGGGGGCCACAGAGACTTCTCAGGCACATGTACATGGGTTTTTCCTTCCCATTCCTGGCCAGAATCTAAAGATTCTTTTAGATGCAACCCTTGTGTATTTCTTCTGTTTATAATTTTAGGACCATCATTCCTTTGTTTTTAATTCTCTCTGCCCTGTCTCATCCTATTTTGTTTTCTTACCTCTGGCAAATATTGTAGACCAGGCTTGATAACTCCCTTTTGGACCACTGTCCTTCCAGTGCACTATATATATCAGCTGTTTGAGGCTGCTGATTGACTTCCTTGGCATGGTATGTTCTACTCCTATGACAAGACTTGACTGTATCAGCTTGAGAGTGAGGGATTCTCAATATCACTCCCAGTCTTAACTCTCCCAGATGGCAACCCAGTGCTTGGCTGTTATGCCATCAGGCTATTCTATGACCAAGGATGAGCAAAACAGCTGGGTAAAACAGGATGCCACCCTAAACACATTTTCACACATTTTTCTCAACAATACCTTTTTTGTGCTAGGCTGTGGGGAAAATTATAGAATTTTATAGCCATATTTGTATTTATATAACAAAATATTTTATTTTGTTTCAGAGATAGTCCTGTAGGGGTAAAATTTAGGCTGGGATTTTCAAGAGCCTAGGGACTTTAGGGACCCCAGGGTTCATCCTGCTCCACTGACGTCAAGGGGAGCTTTACCTTTGACTTCAATTCAATGGTGACAGGATCAAAGTCCCTAAATTCCATTGAAATTCAATGGGAGTTGAGTGCTTAACTCCCTTAGGTGCATTTGAAAATCGCCACCTGTCTGTAGTTTATTCCAGAAAAGATATGTACGTGCAAAAGGGTCTCTGTGATTATGCATGCAACTGCTGCAGCTGAGTATGAAATTAGGTAAGTGCACACACCCGAGATTCTTCAAGCAGTTTAAACAGTATTAGCCTCATTTTAGAGATGAGGAAAGTAAGACATAGAGAAGTCGAGTGGCTTTATCAGGTTTATATAAGAATCAGTGGCAAAACAAGGACAAGAACACAAGTCTTCTTGCCCTGTGTTTAGTGCTATAGGCAGTCGCCACAGAATCATTGAACTGCAGGTCTGGAAGGGACCCTGAGAGGTCATCTAGTCCAGCCTCCTGAAAGGTGTTTGCCTAATCTGTTCTTAAAAACCTCCAGGGATGGGGATTCCACAACATCCGTCAGAAGCTTATTCTAGAGCTTAACTACCCTCACAGTTAGAATGTTTTTCCTATTGTATAACCTAAATCTTCCTTGATGCAGATTAGCTCCATTACTTCTTGTCCTCCTTCAGTGGACATGAAGAACAATTGATCATTGTCTTCTTTATAACAGGTCTTCATGGATTTGAAGGCTGTTTTAACCTCCCCCCCCACCATCTTCTTTTTGTAATACTAGACATGCCCAGGTTTTTTTTAGCCTTTCTTCATAAATCATGTTTTCTAAACCTTTTATTATTCCTGTTGTTCTTCTCTGGATTCTCCAATCCACATCTTGTGGTGTCCAGAACTGGACACAATAGTCTAGCTGAGGCATCAGTGCCAAGTAGAGTGGGACAGTTACCATGGTCTCTCTCTTCAGTGATGACCTTTTTAACATTGACATGGCCCATTAGGGATTAACAAGAACAGTTGTTTATAGACCCATACAAAACATTTTTGCACCTGAAATGAAACAATTACTTTTTGGCTTTGGGTTATTTTTTTGGGGGGAAGGACAAGGACCAGATCCTCAGCTGGCATGAATTGATTTGCCCTATTGACTTCCATATTAGTATGCCAATGTATATTAGCTGAGGATCTGGTGCTTGTTTTTCTTGGTGACTTGTCAAAAACTAATGGCAATTTTTGAAATTGGAAATTGCTTTTTAACTTTGAAAAAATGGGACACTTTATATTTAGAAAATGGCCATAGAGGAAAATTATGATGGAATTTGTGAAATGAAGACAAATACCTGATGTTTGACAGCACATATTAAATCACTTGTAGTAAGAATGTTCACAAAAATATTCTAGTGTTCCTGAAAAAAGATCAGTAAGCAAAATCCACAGCTTTCTCTTATTTCCAGGTTTACAGCATTCAGTCATCTGTTAATACTGAAAAAAGAAAAGGAGTACTTGTGGCACCTTAGAGACTAACGAATTTATTTGAGCATGAGCTTTCGTGAGCTACAGCTCACTTCATCAGATGCATACCGTGGAAACTGCAGCAGACTCTATATATACACAGAGAATATGAAACAATACCTCCTCCCACCCCACTGTCCTGCTGGTAATAGCTTATCTAAAAGCCATTTCCAGCACAAATCCAGGTTTTCTCACCCTCCACCCCCCCACACAAATTCACTCTCCTGCTGGTGATAGCCCATCCAAAGTGACAACTCTTTACACAATGTGCATGGTAATGAAGTTAGGCCATTTCCTGCACAAATCCAGGTTCTCTCACTCCCTCACCCCCCTCCAAAAACCCACCCCCATACACACACAAACTCACTCTCCTGCTGGTAATAGCTCATCCAAACTGGCCACTCTCCAAGTTTAAATCCAAGTTAAACCAGAACATCAGGGGGGGGGGGTAGGAAAAAACAAGAGGAAATAGGCTACCTTGCATAATGACTTAGCCACTCCCAGTCTCTATTTAAGCCTAAATTAATAGTATCCAATTTGCAAATGAATTCCAATTCAGCAGTTTCTCGCTGGAGTCTGGATTTGAAGTTTTTTTGTTTTAAGATAGCGACCTTCATGTCTGTGATTGCGTGACCAGAGAGATTGAAGTGTTCTCCGACTGGTTTATGAATGTTATAATTCTTGACATCTGATTTGTGTCCATTTATTCTTTTACGTAGAGACTGTCCAGTTTGACCAATGTACATGGCAGAGGGGCATTGCTGGCACATGATGGCATAAATCACATTGGTGGATGTGCAGGTGAACGAGCCTCTGATAGTGTGGCTGATGTTATTAGGCCCTGTGATGGTGTCCCCTGAATAGATATGTGGGCACAATTGGCAACGGGCTTTGTTGCAAGGATAAGTTCCTGGGTTAGTGGTTCTGTTGTGTGGTATGTGGTTGTTGGTGAGTATTTGCTTCAGGTTGCGGGGCTGTCTGTAGGCAAGGACTGGCCTGTCTCCCAAGATTTGTGAGAGTGTTGGGTCATCCTTTAGGATAGGTTGTAGATCCTTAATAATGCGTTGGAGGGGTTTTAGTTGGGGGCTGAAGGTGACGGCTAGTGGCGTTCTGTTATTTTCTTTGTTAGGCCTGTCCTGTAGTAGGTAACTTCTGGGAACTCTTCTGGCTCTATCAATCTGTTTCTTTACTTCCGCAGGTGGGTATTGTAGTTGTAAGAAAGCTTGACAGAGATCTTGTAGGTGTTTGTCTCTGTCTGAGGGGTTGGAGCAAATGCGGTTGTATCGCAGAGCTTGGCTGTAGACGATGGATCGTGTGGTGTGGTCAGGGTGAAAGCTGGAGGCATGCAGGTAGGAATAGCGGTCAGTAGGTTTCCGGTATAGGGTGGTGTTTATGTGACCATTGTTTATTAGCACTGTAGTGTCCAGGAAGTGGATCTCTTGTGTGGACTGGACTAGGCTGAGGTTGGTGGTGGGATGGAAATTGTTGAAATCATGGTGGAATTCCTCAAGGGCTTCTTTTCCATGGGTCCAGATGATGAAGATGTCATCAATATAGCGCAAGTAGAGTAGGGGCTTTAGGGGACGAGAGCTGAGGAAGCGTTGTTCTAAATCAGCCATAAAAATGTTGGCATACTGTGGGGCCATGCGGGTACCCATAGCAGTGCCGCTGATCTGAAGGTATACATTGTCCCCAAATGTGAAATAGTTATGGGTAAGGACAAAGTCACAAAGTTCAGCCACCAGGTTAGCCGTGACATTATCGGGGATAGTGTTCCTGACGGCTTGTAGTCCATCTTTGTGTGGAATGTTGGTGTAGAGGGCTTCTACATCCATAGTGGCCAGGATGGTGTTATCAGGAAGATCACCGATGGATTGAAGTTTCCTCAGGAAGTCAGTGGTGTCTCGAAGGTAGCTGGGAGTGCTGGTAGCGTAGGGCCTGAGGAGGGAGTCTACATAGCCAGACAATCCTGCTGTCAGGGTGCCAATGCCTGAGATGATGGGGCGCCCAGGAGTTCCAGGTTTATGGATCTTGGGTAGTAGATAGAATATCCCAGGTCGGGGTTCCAGGGGTGTGTCTGTGCGGATTTGATCCTGTGCTTTTTCAGGAAGTTTCTTGAGCAAATGCTGTAGTTGCTTGTGGTAACTCTCAGTGGGATCAGAGGGTAATGGCTTGTAGAAACTCGTGTTGGAGAGCTGCCGAGCAGCCTCTTGTTCATATTCCGACCTATTCATGATGACATCTTCATCATCTGGACCCATGGAAAAGAAGCCCTTGAGGAATTCCACCATGATTTCAACAATTTCCATCCCACCACCAACCTCAGCCTAGTCCAGTCCACACAAGAGATCCACTTCCTGGACACTACAGTGCTAATAAACAATGGTCACATAAACACCACCCTATACCGGAAACCTACTGACCGCTATTCCTACCTGCATGCCTCCAGCTTTCACCCTGACCACACCACACGATCCATCGTCTACAGCCAAGCTCTGCGATACAACCGCATTTGCTCCAACCCCTCAGACAGAGACAAACACCTACAAGATCTCTGTCAAGCTTTCTTACAACTACAATACCCACCTGCGGAAGTAAAGAAACAGATTGATAGAGCCAGAAGAGTTCCCAGAAGTTACCTACTACAGGACAGGCCTAACAAAGAAAATAACAGAACGCCACTAGCCGTCACCTTCAGCCCCCAACTAAAACCCCTCCAACGCATTATTAAGGATCTACAACCTATCCTAAAGGATGACCCAACACTCTCACAAATCTTGGGAGACAGGCCAGTCCTTGCCTACAGACAGCCCCGCAACCTGAAGCAAATACTCACCAACAACCACATACCACACAACAGAACCACTAACCCAGGAACTTATCCTTGCAACAAAGCCCGTTGCCAATTGTGCCCACATATCTATTCAGGGGACACCATCACAGGGCCTAATAACATCAGCCACACTATCAGAGGCTCGTTCACCTGCACATCCACCAATGTGATTTATGCCATCATGTGCCAGCAATGCCCCTCTGCCATGTACATTGGTCAAACTGGACAGTCTCTACGTAAAAGAATAAATGGACACAAATCAGATGTCAAGAATTATAACATTCATAAACCAGTCGGAGAACACTTCAATCTCTCTGGTCACGCAATCACAGACATGAAGGTCGCTATCTTAAAACAAAAAAACTTCAAATCCAGACTCCAGCGAGAAACTGCTGAATTGGAATTCATTTGCAAATTGGATACTATTAATTTAGGCTTAAATAGAGACTGGGAGTGGCTAAGTCATTATGCAAGGTAGCCTATTTCCTCTTGTTTTTTCCTACCCCCCCCCCCTGATGTTCTGGTTTAACTTGGATTTAAACTTGGAGAGTGGCCAGTTTGGATGAGCTATTACCAGCAGGAGAGTGAGTTTGTGTGTGTATGGGGGTGGGTTTTTGGAGGGGGGTGAGGGAGTGAGAGAACCTGGATTTGTGCAGGAAATGGCCTAACTTCATTATCATGCACATTGTGTAAAGAGTTGTCACTTTGGATGGGCTATCACCAGCAGGAGAGTGAATTTGTGTGGGGGGGTGGAGGGTGAGAAAACCTGGATTTGTGCTGGAAATGGCTTTTAGATAAGCTATTACCAGCAGGACAGTGGGGTGGGAGGAGGTATTGTTTCATATTCTCTGTGTATATATAGAGTCTGCTGCAGTTTCCACGGTATGCATCTGATGAAGTGAGCTGTAGCTCACGAAAGCTCATGCTCAAATAAATTCGTTAGTCTCTAAGGTGCCACAAGTACTCCTTTTCTTTTTGCGAATACAGACTAACACGGCTGTTACTCTGAAACCTGTTAATACTGAGACTCTGATCCTTAAATGAGCCTTATCCTGGCCTCCAATATAACAAATCAAATTAATTGTGCCTGAAATTAGCCTTTTTTAAATCAGTCTAACTACCGGATTTGTGGATGTAGATTTGTGTGGGCACAGATGAGTTCAGTTGTGGGCACAAGTAACTGCATTTCCATTTTTTCAGCTGCATTTAGATGTTCCTGCAACATGGGAGGCCCTAAGATTTAGTCTTACAAATTCCCCAGATATGATAAAAAAATTCTTAGTGGTCAGTAGGTGTGGAAGCCAGTAAGCAGTTTATTTATGGCAAGATGGGGTAGCCTGTGTGACCATATGCAGCTATTAGCAATATTTTCTACCTGAACTATGGCAATTAGCTCATTCCATAACTGGGTTGGTTTACAAACTCCTATCAATTAACGGACACATTTCTTGTATCTTTGTAATCTTAAAAAACACTTTTCTTTTACTACATTGACCTTTACAAATGAACAATTTAGAACAAACACCAAAAGATATTGATCATGAAACTATCTCCTCATTTATTTTAGCTGAATCCAAAGAAGATTTTTAAATTTGATTATTAATTATTATTATTATTATTTATTTGCAACCTGATATACGGGTCTTAACATTTGTGTGATTTTTATGCAGGAGCTGTCAGTGTGCATTAGAGACTCAGTAAATCTTTACAGAGAATAGACATTGAAAGATATTCTTCTGATTATCCATTTCCCTCTGGAGCCCAGACAAGCACTACATATGACATATAACATCTTAACTGAAACAGCGGAGATTAGCTAATTCTATTTGCTGGATTCCAGTCCTTTATTTTATAGTTTCTTTTCATCAGTATTAAAAAGAGATGTTAATAGTTAGATCCAAAAATGACTAGCAGTAATAGAGGGCAAAATGTTGTCCTGTTAACTGGAGTGGGTGCAGAAGGTCTGTGTTGTAGCTGAAACTCTTCAGAAGAATACATGCTGTAGCTCCAGGGGTGCATACACCAAAATTGTAATTCTGCCATTCTTGGAGAGGGGGTGCAATCTTCCTTGTTCTATATTCCACCAGCTCTGCTGACCAGGGGCAGGAGGGTTTGTCTCACTTTCCCTGGAATTTGTCATATGGTTCCCCTTCAGAAACGTCTCTAACTTGGTTCTCCCATTACTCTCTCCCTACTTCCCAGACCTCCTCTTTCTGCTGCCTAGAGCAGTTTCCTCTAGTTACCTATGCTAAAACTGTAGGCTAACACTGTAGGCAGTTCAGTGTCTTCCCATGCTAACTGTCCATATAGGCTCCTACTCATGGGAGGAGCCAGCCTTTTCTCCTCTTCTTGCTTGTGTCAATGTCTGAGGATAGGATATCCTTGAGCATGGGGGATTCTTGGTCCCCCAAGTCCCCTCTTGTGACTCCTACATGCCACTGTAATGGAATCTTGGGCACAGTATCACAAACTTTCTGGTCAAACCCCTGGTTCCATCATCCCATGTCTGTGTGTATGCAAGGATGGGGTCCTGGAACTGGGAACGCCTGGGACCCCTCACTGCCCTTCTGAGTACACAAGAAATGGTGTGTAGCATTAGATTTTTTTTATTCCCCACTACTTCCTTCTCCTCACTGCTGCCCATATGTCGGGATCAGATCTGAGATCTTTTCAGTTTTCAGTTAGGTCCCCTCTCCAGATTCTTAGAAGGTACTTACCCCTACTCTGTCACTGGCTGGGGCTCTCTAGGGCAGGGTTTCACAAACTTTTGAAAGCTGAGCTTTCTTTCAGGAAAAGGAAACCAGTCATGTTTCCCTACAGCCTATGACATGCTGTTAATGGTCTATGAAACTTAACATATACATCTTCTGTGTATCCCTGGTTAGTCCTTCATGTCCCTCTCACCCATGTTGGGAAACACTGGCATAAATCTTCATAATCATACTTTCTTCCTTTAAGGAGCAGTTAAATAGTGACATCTAAAGTATCACAGTTGATATCTGAGTTACCACCCCTAGAAATCAATGGGGGCAATTAATGTCCCAGAGTTATTGTTTCAGGCTTTCTTCAAATTCAGGCAGATGTCTGTGCATTGTTACACTCACTTCATGATTGGAAGTTTTCTTTCACAACCTTAGCGCCTAAAAACCTATGTTTTGTTTTAAATAAATGAAACCTGAGGCTGAGAATAATTGACAATTTATCCAGGACCCCCACAAGTAGTTACTAATGTTTCTCTCCCCCGGGAATGATGCACCCCACACTTTAGGAAACAGTGCCCTAGGAAATTAGAACTAGAGAAGCCATTATTGCCAGTATTGACAAAAGCGCTGGTAGGTTATAACAACTCTACCAAATCAATTCAACCCCTGCCTGGCTGTATGCTCTTCTTCCCTGATTTGAACTGTCAAAACCTCTTCCAGCATTTTTAGCTCTGGGAAGTCATAAAAACCTGATTCATATATCCTTAATCCTTCTCTTTGCTGGACAAAATGAAATGGGCTTACTCTGAAATCACAAATTGTTAATCGTGTTTCGTGTAGTTGTTAACAGTGAGTCACTGTTTACAATTGGATTATCCCCTGGTGTAAGCACCACATCTCAGGTGTTATGAGAATCTAAGGTCTTGTGATCAGCTGTCACTGAGTTTTATGGTGCTGTACACTGTCTTAATGTAAAAAAATCATTTGTATAGTACCCTAACACATGGATACCTCATGATACAGGGCAGTAAAACTAGCATCATCTTATGAAATTATATATGTCATGAAGTAAATTAAAAAGAAAACTTTTGACTCTGTCAAACAGATGACATAGCTGCCAGTACTAGTGCATCATTGCTTTTACTTTACAATATGTCTTATTTTTAACTGAGATAAAATACTGGCAAGCAATCTGGCTCTCAGTCAGTGAGTTGCTAAGTGAATGAGGAGTGAGCCAGACCCATTAAAAAAGAATAATCCGGAACCTTTGCCCAAATAAAGAAACCCCACACCTTTTTAGAAGTTTGAAAAAATTCTGTTCATGGGTTTTATTTCAAAAAAAATATTCCCCAGCTCTGTGCTTTGTTGAAGTCATTAGGGCTGTGCAAGTATTACTGAAATCAGAAAATGAAGATGCTGGGTTCACAAGAATGTAACTGAGGGCATAGTAATAATTTTTAAAATAATAGCACTTAAAAGACAAGGGAGTTGCACATATATAACTGAGGGCAGAATGTGGCCTTTTTCCTGGTGATGATGCATGGGTCAGAAAGGTTTGACTTTCAGGTCCTAGATTAAATATGGAAGTCTAGAGTTAGAAAAAACATCTGTTTTACTTCAAAAGTGAACAAGTATGATAGATACTAAACCTGGAGGCTCATGGGGACATTTTCACTAAATCACTTACCAGGGTAGAACTACACATTAAATGCTATGCCAGCTCAGAAGGAGCCCAGGAAGAAATTGACCATTACCAGTAGCAGACTTCTGCCCTCCTGCCATGCTGGCTCACTTCCTTCCCACCCAACCCACTTGCATCAGGGAAAGACTGAGTGGTTATCTAGGGAGGCCATGATGAGAACAAGGATGGTGTTGGGGCGGGATCTTATTCCCCCTTCTAAGTTAACTGCAGACATTTTTTGCCATAGCGCTTTCTGAAAAAGAATGGTTAGCAAAAATGTGGGGGGTTTTCATTTTTGCTGAACTTCAAAATGACTAAAAGGATCTGTGCTTAAACCTATAGCAAAAAATCATCAAAGAGGCAAGGGTGAAATCCTGTCCCTGTTGTATTCAGTGTGGCCAGGATTTCACTCCAAATAAGCAATATTTCTTCTCAGAAATGAATACTTTAAAATCCTGAAGCTGTGGAAAATAGGAATAATTAATTAAACTGTTTTGCCAACTTAACTATAATGGGTAGATACTCCAAGCAGAGGGCTAACTAGATGTTACAATTTGAAAGAATGGGATAAAAAAACGTAACTTTAAATGTCTCACAGCAAACTGTTTAAAATTTAATGTAAGATATTTTAATAAATACTGTAAAACTAATCCAAATATGAGGATACATCCTTCCAAATCAGTGAGTCTTGGCAAGTCTATGTTATTAGAACTATAATGCCTTTTGTTCTTTATATTGTCACATTCCTAAGAACTCTCCTTAGTGTGAGGAGTTCAGCAGCCATTGGGTCTCAGAGTAGCTGCAGTCTCTAGTGCAAACACAAATACAAAAAACCCAAGAAACTGAACAGTAGGAAATTCAAAACTAATAAGAGGAAATAGTTTCCCACAGAATGTGTAATTAAGCTGCAGAACTCATTGCTACAAGAAGTTACTGAGGGCCAGAACTTAACAGAATAAAAAAGGGATTGAATACGGATATCAAAAGTATCCAGAGTTATCATAATTAATGACAATAAACATTTTGGAAGGGATATTAAACCTTAGACTGAAGCCAATTTCTAATTGTCAGAGATCAGGATTAGTCCTATGTGTATGCATTTGAAGTGGGAAGATTGCTCCACATTTGCCTACTGCTGGGTTTTTGCTCCATCCTCTGAGGTATCCGCTACTGGTCACTATTGGACATAGGATACTGGACCTGATGGGCCTCTGGTCTGATTCAGTACAGCAATACCAATGTTCCTGTAACATTCCACTGTCATGGAGACTTTACTTTTGTTCTTTCTTCTTGCTGTTTTCCTTAATTTAAAAATAAGTCACTTTAGTCTAAAAGTATGTTTTGCTCTGTGTATTGAAACAGAAATTCACTTTCATTTAAAATAATAATAACCATGCTAATTTATGCACTGCTCTGGTTTCTCTCTTCTAGATAACCTGCAGATCTGATAGTTATCTCAAATGCCCTGTAGAATTCATTAGTGTAAGTAAAAGTAGAGGTGAAAAGTTACCATGAAACACTAAATCATGTATGTGTTTTCATTTAAGAAAATGAGCTAACACCTCACAAATTGCAAGATGAGTGAAAGCATGGGAGAGAGCTAGATGTGTGACTTATGGTCTCTGAGATTTGAGGATACCTAAAAAGATCTGAATAGGTGTTACTAGGCTGGGATGTTTGGAATCAGAAATGCCAGTGTCTACAGCACTATGGACAAAAAATACTTTGAGGATGATTTTTGCTTTTCAGACCTTCAGAAGACTTCCAGAAATGAGAGAAAACAGATTCTCTTAGAAACACATGTTAATCAGGAGAAAAAAAAAACAAAAAACCAAACACAGGCCAATTTCAAGGCTTGGTCATGGTCAAAATGACAGATTTTATGGGTTAATGTATATTAAAAGAAAAAGCATGTTAAAATTGCAATTATGTGGATTGCTTAAACAAATGACTGTCAAAGATTATACGTCTTCTGAAGGATACAAATGAATACTGATTAACAACTCATTACTCTGTATCATTAATTCTTTTACAACATTGCAATTGCAAGTAGAGTGAAATTTCTTCTTGCCTAGCTGTACTGAACCCCACCCGCCATGAATATAAAAATGGGACCAGATCCTCAGGTGGCATAAACTGGTGTAGATCCAGTTACTTCAATTGACCTATGCTGATTTACACCATCTAAAGATATTACCTGGAATGTTTACATTTTGAATTAAAATTTCATTAAATTTCACACACTTGTTACAAACAAAATAAATAAATGCTAAATGAGTATTTCCTTTGTACGTAACTATTCAGCTGTTTATTGTCTGGGATGAAAGTACTTGATCACATTAAGAGACATACCTTTTAGCATCATTTGAATTGGAGAATAATTGTACTTGCTTTGAAATACAAGAAAGGTCATTGCTAAGGTAGCTTGCTTCATCAACATAATTTTACATCTATTCAGGGCATTTTGTGTAATTTACATTTTTATGCTTAACAAATCTTTGGATGAGTTCATAGTATGTGAAATGATTTTATGTAAAAATTCAGGCTTTACATGACTTTCTTAGTAACAATTCAAAAAATAACAATGTAATTTTTTCCATTTGTAGAGGAGCTTTTGTCCTGGAGGATCTCAAAGTGCTTTATTTTCTTGGTAATGGCCCATATGTCACAGTGAAGAGGATAGAAGGTAGGGGTGTATTTAAAGACAGGGTGGGGCTGTGGAAAGGGAAAGGTTGTTATACTGTATTATCCCTGCCCACCAGATAGCTGCTGTATCCCATCCACAAAGATCTGTGTATCTAGACAATGGGAATGTGGACAGTAGGTAAGAGTAGCCAGGGAATCAGTCACACTAAGCAGCACATTGCCCTACTAAAACTGCTTATGTTCCGTAGTAAGATTTATGGAAAATTAATGCTGCTTAAAGCAACTCTAACTCCTGTGTGTGCATCTGGACCCCTCTTGAGGCAAAGAATGCAGCCATTAGCTAGCCAATAATTGTACTTCCATGCTGCCAGAGGGGAGCACAGGGGGAGAGTCCTTTGTGTATCTGGCCTGGAACTATGAGGCTAGACTCTTGCTATCCCCTTGGTCCTTATTCCTATAGACTTTTTTCTAGCTCCAATCCCAGGCTGGTCCACCATCTTTCTCAGTCCTGCGGGCAAAGCTAATGAGAAAGAATGCCACTAAACAGGGCTGTTAGACAGCTGCATAGTTGTAACCAAGGACTGAAAGGCTGAAGTTCCTGATTCTGAAACTCTGGACAGATGTCAAAACAACCAATATCTTTTGTTAAAGACCCCTAAAAGCTTGTCATAGCCTGATGTTTGAGGCTGTTTTAAACTCTGGCTGTGGTCTGAAGACATTTTCATCATACTGTTCCTTGTCTAAGGAAATTAATATCATTGATGATCTCTCTGTGCATACTGAACTGGAAAAGATAATGGCAGAGCATTTTTTCTGGGTAAGGCAAATGCCTCTGTGGTGTATTATATCCTACTTCTAGTGCATTAGTGCCCATCTTCCCAAGCAAAGTTTTCATGGTTGTCTTTCTGTAAAATGGAGGTCACAACAGAGCTATTCGAGACACCTCTTCCCTCTATAAACTGGTGTTCTTTTAGACAGCACAGAGTGCAGCTTACTGTCCCGTTTAGAAATGTCTGCTCTCTTCAAAAGGAGTTATTTCCGTTCTGTACATTGGGACTTTCTGCTCAGGCGATGAGTATGCTTGTGCCTTCTCATTTCTTATGTCTGATCCTGAACTTTTCACGGTCCTTTAGTGACTTTTATTCTGTGGCGCTCTTTCCCCCCATTCATATGCAGCTGTCCTTACGCTCTTTCCCCCCATTCATATGCAGCTGTCCTTACGCTCTTTCCCCCCATTCATATGCAGCTGTCCTTACGCTCTTTCCAGGTCAGCTGAGAACGGGAGACAGAATGAGCATGCGTGTGAGCGTGCGCATGCATGCACACACACACCCTGTATATGAAAATGCGTCTGGTCTGTAGAGAGCTCTTGGTCCAGCAGGGAGCTGAGAGTTAAAATAACCAGTAATGGTTGGGGGATCTCAAAAGATGGAAATTTTCAGTCCAAGTACCTGCCTAAACTTGATCTGAACTAGTCTAACTTCAGATGAATCCTTCTCTTACTTATAGTAGTTTTATACCAGTACAATATCAGTGACCTCCTTTGAGTTTCTTCTGATTTATGCTGATCATAATCAGGCCCACAGAGTGGAAAACTGGGCTGGAAATCTTGCAAGAACAGTTGTTCTCTTTAATTTATATCCTCTCTCAGCTCAGGCAGAAAGGCTGCAAGAAGTAGGTATTTTAGCACTTCCATTTCTGATCCTGCATGGAGTCCGGAAGCTCAGAGCTACATGAAAATGGAAAACAATTCTTAAAAAGCAAAGTGAAATTTTTGAGATTGAAAAAATAAATTGGTGGGTGAATTTTTGCTTTATTTGTGCACCCCAATCCTTTGCACCTCCCTGATCCTAAATTCAGATTTCTCACACTGCATTTTGTTACCTCATGCTCAATCCCCACAGGAGGCTCCAATTTCAATTTATTTTTCCTTTTTAAATAGACAGCAACCAACCTATATATGTGTGTTTTCACCCACGACCTAGCTATTTTCATATTCGCAAAAGGTGTAGTATTTTATTTCATGTAGCTTAAAACACTACTATTCTATTGTTTTTCCTCCTCTTTTGGCTCTGCTTGAGAACTCTCAATTTGATTCACTTTCTCTTGATCAGATCAAGAATTGCCAGAGCAATTATCAGTTAGTCTCTGGATCATTTTATTACTCTTTCTGGCTGTGCCTTAGTGAGGAGGAAAAAGAAAAGCATGAAGAGAAATTAAACATCCTGCTCTACTGCAGAGATGAACAACATTGATATGGTCCCAGTGTGGCAGTTCTGGCACCAGAGAAACCAAACAAAGAGAAACATGGGACAAACAAGAAAAAAAATGGGAGTGATGAGGAAAGTTCCCATAAATTCAAATTTCCGTGAAATAAACTCCCTGTGGTGAACAGCTGGCAGACCATTCACTGTTGTTATTTTCTTTCATTAAAAATCCTGAGGAGAGAGAAGTTTACACATTTAGGGGACTGACTCTAAGCCCTTGTATTTATTTATTTATTTAAAAATCAGATTCAGAATGAGAATCTTCAGCACCCTGAGTAAGCTGCAGCAGGGTAACAGTAGTTCAATGTACTTTTTTTCATCATTCCTAGCCAGTGCAATCAAATACAGGAAAAGCAGCCTGTTGTCATTTCTCTACTCCTCAGTACTCTTGCTTCTGTTTGATGTAAATCATTTGAAAGACTGTCTTTATCTGCTAGCAGAAAAGGAGCTGAGAGCTTCTTCCTACTCTGTAGCCTCCTATTTGGTTGTATTTTGCTTGGCTGTATTATTTTCAACAGCAACTCAAACATCTTTACATGGCGTTATTTCAGTGATCCGTCAAAAGCGTATGTACTCTTGAATTCACCATTTGCTTTATTTCCAGAGCTGCTGTAAGCTTCAGTCTAAATCATTTCACTGTAATGTCTTTCTCCCCTCCCACCCCCATTCCTTTGTGAGATGTAATGTACATTTTCTGAAGTAAACATTTCAAATTCTATCATCAAAGCTCTATTCTCCCATATTAGTCCAGGAGACACATGGTAGTTCCATTGTTAAGATGATTATCTGGGAAATACAGAATTGCTCCTGGGTGAAACCAATGGAAGGGGAATTTTACAGAGTGTAGTTGCACAAGTCTTCGTAGCCCATCCTGGAGACATTAAAGGCTGAAATGGTAATCCTTGGAGGTAAATCCAGCCCTCTCTTTTGTGTTAAGAGCTTCCTGGCAGCAGAACCAATGGAGTTCAGCCTCCTAAGGGGCTTTATGTTGGCAGAGGGGGGCCTATAGGGTGTACACCCCACTCAGCATGGGGTCCCTCTCTGTGCAAGCAACCTGCATTGTGGATTGCAGGTGGCAGATGGGACAGATCAGGTCTGGAAGAACCACTGTTATGTCGATTTTCCCTTCTTGTCCTCAAGGAGGACTGGGTCCCATAACGACCTGCAGAGGTTACTACCACCATAGTCTGCAATCATCTCCTCTGTGGAGTGGCTCCAGTGCTGCTCTGTGACGTAGGGAGTGGGGGATGATTTCTTCCCCTTCCTTGTGCCTCTGCCTGTTGCCTGGCCCAGCTACTCAGGCTAAGTTCTAGACTTTGGATTTTACCCTTTTACCCTCCTCATCCTGTGCGTATTGAACTAGTTACTTATTTTAACAGTTGGGACAGCACTGTCTGCTGATTCCACTCAGTATGACCTTTGTATGGCCTACAGGACTCCCAAAAGACTCTCACTTGACTAGAATAATTGGAGAAACCCCAAACCTGCCAAATTTCTTTGCTGATATTCATAACCCCTTTTAATTGCTTATTGATGAACGTTAACTTGGGGACTATTCATCAGCATGACATCATCAAATCCAGTTGTTAGGACATGAGCCTGGAATACAGGAGGTCTGAGCCCCATTTCCTGCTTTGCCACAGATATCATGTGTTACTTTGGGCAAGTCACTTAGTCTCTTTGTGCCTCAGTCCCCCCATTTGAAAAATGAACTCAGGTCACATTTTTCAAGCTGTTCTCTTCAAATATAGTTTAAAAACCCTGAGATTCTGATGTAATCACTTGACCCTAGGAGCTGAGCCTTTAAGAAAACACAAAATATCAGGAGAATTGTAATAGAATTGTGAGAGCAACACAGATAGTGTGGCAACAGAGATATTTTGTCCTACTTCCATGTTCACATGTGTATTTACCCCACAAAATTTGTGGTGAACTGTTGGTGAAAATCCAAGTAATTGTGACTCAATATAGCTATTGCAGTTGCAAATCTGCTGGTAATAAGTAGTGTAACTTGCACCTACAGTTAATTAAATGACATGGACACAAAATTCAGCTGCAAGCAGGGAGGGCAGGCCTCATGTTTCTTGTCTGGAATAGTGTGTGCAATTCTGGTCTCCCATATTTAAGAACGATGAATTCAGACTGGAACAAGTGCAGAGGAGAGCTACTAGGATGATCCAAGGAACGGAAAACCTACCTTATGAGAGGAGACCTTAAAGAGCTTGGGTTGTTTAGCCTGACCAAAAGAAGGCTAATGAGAGATATGATTGTGCTCTATAAATACATCAGATAGATAAATACCCAGGAGGGAGAGGAGTTATTTAAGTGACAGTGTTGACACAAGAACAAATGGACATAAACTGGCCATCAACAAGTTTAGGCTTGAAATTAGATAAAGGTTTCTAACCATTAGAGGAGTGAAGTTCTGGCTTCAAGACTGAGCTTGATAAGTTAATGGAGGAGATGGTATGAGGAGACTGCCTACAATGGCATGTAGCCCATCTGCGAGTGCTGGGAGCAAATATCCTCAATGGCCGATGATGGGACACTAGATGGGGATGGCTCTGAGTTACTACAGACAATTCTTTTCCAGGTGTCTGGCTGGTCGGTCTTTCTGAAATGCTCAAAGTGCAACCGATCACCATATTTGGGATTGGGAAGGAATTTTCTCCTGAATCAGATTGGCATAGAACCTGTTGGGTTTTTTAGCCTTCCTTTGCAGCCTGTGGCACACATCACTTGCAGGTTTAAACTAGTGTCAATGATGGATTCTCTGTAACTTTAAATCATGATTTGAGGACTTTAGTAATTCAGCCAGAGGTTATGGGTCTGTCACAGGAGTGGGTGGGTGAGGTTCTGTGGCCTGCAATGTGCAGGTCAGACTAGATGATCATGATGGTCCCTTCTGGATTTACAGATATGAGCCTAAGAGATTTATGAAAATCCTAGCTTGAAGTGACTGGCCCAAGCAACCATAGCAAATCTGTAGCAAAGCTGGGGGAAAGACCCACATCTCATGCCTTCCAGTTTTGTACTTTAATCACAAACTCATCCTTTGTCACTTCATACAGTGAAAGACTAAAGGGGAATGAGAAGAAAAGAAAGGTGTGAACTAAAGACAGTAACAAGCTCCGAGTATGTGAAGAAAAGTCAAAATAGGTTCAGAAGCTACAAGTAATTTCTATCCAAAAAATATGCAGTCTTCTGACACAATCAGGTTCTTTCATTCTCTGTCACAGATTCTTTTTACTCCATAAGATTCTTGACAGTCTCTCTTCTCTACTTTCAGAGTAGCAGCCATGTTAATCTGTATTCACAAAAAGAACAGGAGGACTTGTGGCACCTTAGAGACTAACAAATTTATTTGAGCATAAGCTTTCGTGAGCTACATCTGATGAAGTGAGCTGTAGCTCATGAAAGCTTATGCTCAAATAAATTTGTTTTTTTCTCTTCTCTACTGCACACTCATCACCTCTCTATTTTAATCTCCTTTCAAGCTGTTTATATTATCATCCTTTTATTTTAAAACTTGCTTCTTAACCTTTTGATCTACTAATTGGTGTTTTACCTTCTGATCCCTTTTGTCCTTTCTTTTCTGTGCCACCTGACTCTATTTTCTCCTAACACACATCTTTTTACCCTCTCATTCTCACCCCTCCTTTCATCTTTCAATTTATATTGTCTCCCTGGTTCCTTTTTTCTTAGGCTGACCTTGATTTTTTTTTGGCGCAGCCTGAAAATGCCCTCATGACCAGAAATGTCTCCTCTAATCTCATTTGCCATTTCTAGTGTATTTTTTATTAACCTCTTTTTTCTTTTTCTTTTGTAGCTGATGCACTTACACAGTGCCAGCTTTATTTCAGGATTTTAACTCAGTCAACTCCAAGTGGCATGTGTTACTCAGGAAAAAAAAATCAAACAGAATTAGAATTATAGGAAATCAAGTGCACTTTCTGAATGAGGAACTTCAGTAATTGAATTGTTACATGGCCACTAGGTGAAGGGAAAGGAATACAAAATGGCTAAAATAAAACTAAGTGGAGTTACGGAGTTTGTTAAATTGGATTTGAATACTTAGCTAGTGACTGAGACCTGGATCCTGTGGGAAGGTGTCCCATGGCAGTGTCTGAAACAAGTAATGTCATGTTTTAATGCTAACTCTTAACACATGAGAATTGCCAGCTGGGATAATATATTAAGTAGCATCCCTGTGAGCACTGTTCCGGATGACCATCTGCAGCAGAAGATAAATACATTGCACATGTATTGTGTTTTAAGTTTGAATTCTCTTTCAACACTACTTTAAAAAATGAAGATAAGAGAACATGTCTTATAGGGCCATATGCTCCCCTCCTGCAGAAAACAGCAGGAGGGAGCAGAGATGCTGCAAAGACACACAAGAAAAAGTTAGAAGATATGCAATATGATAGTCACATAACCCTTCCACAAAGATGTTCAACAGGGAATGTGGAGATGCACAGCAGAGACCATAGCTACAATACTTGAAGATACACAGATCACAGCACAAATGAGTGGGGCTGCTGCAGGACGATTGCACAGTTTTTGCTTTGTTTTTTTTTTAAAGAGAAAGTTATCCACAGCCCTTCTCGGGACACTGTTGCTCAGACCAACACACATGGATGGTTTCTGTATGACTCTAGAGATGGCAGAAAGTTGAAAGGGACCATGGTGTGGACAGTTTATTACAGTTCATACAGCAATACCTTGCAATCAGCTTTATGCTGAAGCACCATGCACATCTATAGGGCTTTCTAAATAACCAGAGATGGCTGAAAGGTGAGGGGGGGGGGAAGAAACTAATTTTTTTTTATTATTTTTCTCCTTTTTTCAACTGAATTTGAAATAATGACAACATTTGTTGCAGACAAATCACAATTTGGAAAACTTTGACCAGTTTTATAAATAATAATAATTTCTGGGTTTAGCATATAATGTATCTGCATTTACCCCTAATTCCTATCACATGATTTCCACCCTCACTCCATATCATCTCGCTTTGTGAATCCTGTGGTTGGTTTGCTCTTTTACATTACTTTGCTTTTGTGTAAGTTCAGAGGGGAGCATAGCTCTCAGGCTGTTTTCAGTTGCACAGTAAATCTGCAGCCTTTGTGCAGCATGGCCCCTATTCTGCGAGCTGCTGCACCAGGACAGACCCTTTCACCCACATAATGGGGATTCGTACAAAGGTAGGTTTTCATGGCGCCAGACGTGAGATCTGTCCCATACAACAGAGGGGAACATACGACCCATAGTTTTTTTTTTAGGACTGCAAGACTGTTAGTCACAGGTGACAATATTTATTTAGTTACATCAATTTTTTTTTATTGGATCCACCAATAGTTGTATTTTAAAAATAAAACTATCAAAAAGAACCCATTCCCCTTCCCTGCCCAAACAAAAAGGTCACTTGAAACTCATTCTAAAGATGTCATTGAATCAAATAACAATGGGGAAAAATAGAAACCCCACGGGAATTATGTCCTTAAATGACGGGAAATATTCAGAGTGTTAGAGCAACAGTACACACCACACATCATATCAGTTCCAGCTACAGAGGTAATTCCTATAGAATCCCAATGGGACCAACAAATAATTTATAACACAGAAGCTTTCAAGATGAAAGATCATTTCTTCATTTATTTTAAATCGTTAAACACTTCACAGCACTTGGAGAACATTCACTTCCCCTTATAGCCATGAATACCTACCCTTAGAGTCTCCAAAATGGTTAGGGCACTTGCTTGGGCTGAGTCCTGCATTTTGTTAGTTGCTCCAGGTACTTTAAACATCTCTTGGGGTACAGACTCCAAGGGTAACACAGCAAGGGTGCCTCTGACTTTCTGATTTTTCAGAGTAAGGGGCACATTTGCAAAACAGGTACCCACATGTTGCTTTCAATGTTCAATTGCAGGATCAAGAACAGCCTAGCGACATGATGGTAGACTAATATACAGGAGATCCGGGTTCAGTTCCTGGCTGGGGCATACATTTTCTATGTGCCCTGAGGCAACTCACATTATCTATATCTGTGTTTCAGGTATAGAGGATAACACTGTTGTGAGATAAAATCCATTAATGATTGTGATGTGCTCATTGGGATGAGGGCCTTGTAAATACCTAGGAAGGTGGATGCTTCTGGGTTTTAGGTATTTTTGTGTTCAAAATATGGTTGCATGAGCAAAATGAATAATTTCACATAGAAAGGGTATTGTTTGCATGCACAACTATCTTTTTGCCCTCTCATGCTCATTTTTAGGTGTGTGTAACACAGGTACCTGTTTTTCAAAATGTGTATCCTAAATGTGCAAAGCTGAAATGTGCAGAGGAGAGACAGTGGCTTTTTCTTTTTTATTATCCTACACAGCAAATGAGACATTTCTCAATACCTTATTTTCCTACTAATAGCAGAATATTAAGGTGTTTCTGACATTCTTTGAATGGTACAGTAGGTTGCTAAGACTGGCATGCTAGGATGGTTCCATCTGGTCAATATAATGAGCAGAGTTAAATGAAGAAAAATGAGGGGAGATGTTATTCACTAAGAAATGCAACATGGGGAACCAGAAGTCTCAGCACTAGTTTTCCACTTCCAGAGTTGGGTCCTAATCCTATATGTGAAAAGTGAAAATGAATTTGATGGTATGACTCTAGTTATTAGTGCATCCATATTAAAATGCCATACATTAATCAGAGATGTACAAAAGCACTGGGTGTGGCAAGTCCAGACTGAGGTGCATTAGCAAGGCTATTGTGGGGAAGTTTGCAAAGACTGTGCCCGTTTTAGGCCCTAGTTACTGCTGTTAGCCTTCATTTCCTTGATCATGAACCTATATGGAACTATGAATCTAGCTCTCAACCAGAATTTTGAGGTATCATTAAAATAAGAAAATGATAAGGCAGAAAATATCATATTGCCCATATATAAATCCATATTATGCACATCTTGAATACTGCAGCATGCAGATCTGGTCGCCCCATCTCAAAAAAGACATATTGGAATTGGAAAAGGTACAGAAAAGGGCAACAAAAATAATTAGGGATATGGAACAGCTTCCATATGAGGAGAGACTGGGACTTGTCAGCTTGGAAAAGAGACGACTAAAGGGGGATAAGATAGAGGTCTATAAAATCATGACTGGTATGGAGAAAGTAAATAAGGAAGTGTTATTTACTCCTTCTCATACCACAAGCACTAGGAATCACCAAATGAAATTAGTAGGCAGCAAGTTTAAAACAAACAAAAGGAAGTATTTCAGTCAACTTGTGGAACTCTTTGCCAGAGGATATTGTGAAAGGCAAGACTATAGCAGGGTTCAAAAAAGAACTAGATAAGTTCATGGAGGATAGGTTCGTCAATGGCTAGAAGCCAGGATTGGCAGGGATGGTGTCCCTAGCCTCTGTTTGCCAGAAGCTGGGACTGGTGAGAGGGAATGGATCACTTGATGATTACCCTTTCATTCCCTTTTGGGCACCTGGCATTGGCCAATGTCAGAAGACAGGATACTGGGCTAGATGGACCATTGTTTCTGGCCCAGTATGGCTGTTCTTATAATATACTTGAGGTCCTTTGCCGATTTTGGAAACATGACATTTTCGAATGTTGAAAAGAGCAGTAGTTCTCAGTTTGAGCCATGAGGTAGGGTAGATGATTAACAAGGAATCTGATTCATGTCACACATTTATTACATTCTTACATTGTCTCTTGACTTAAATTTCTTGGTGTTTGGTACTTGGTCTGAGCAAAATGAGCCAATGCTAGTCATGCCACAAGTGTAGAAATTAATTGATTATGATCAAGACTTATTGGCATAGTGAAGACAGAATCCTAAATCATTCTGAACTGATTTAGAATAAATGCCATCACAGCGTGATCCCATTCCTGACAAGCCTACCAGCACATTGTGACAGCTGAAAGGAGGAAAATTTCGTGAGAAAGTAGAAAGCAACCCTTCTTTTTCCAATTCCTTCTTTCCAAAACAAACAGGAAAACAAAACAAAAGTATAGTCAAGACAAAATGTAGAGTGTATTGAAAACTTATTCAGGTAGATTTAGATTTTGCTCTAGGCTCAGAGCTATGGATATAAATTCATGTTTAACAGGACCCAGACAACAGATATTCGGAGAATTGCTGTGAGACAACACAATGAAAATGTTTGTCAGAATTGGGCTATTTTGCAAAGATTAATGTATGTTGTAAGTCAGTTTTAAGAAAAAGAGCTGGCATTTCATAGGCTTAACAAATCAGATGACTCCCTGAATTGAGTGTAGAAACCTTACAATGTAGAAACCTTACAATGAGCGAGTTTAGTCCTTTACTCAAGCAGCATTTGGAAACCTCTACTGTTTTTTCTGGAATGTCGAACCTCATCGAAGCAGTAAGTAATGTCCAACTTAATGCCATTGCCAATGAAATTGAGGAGGCACTGTTTGCTGCTATTTTACCTGATGAAACCTCAGATATTGCCAATAAATCTCAGCTTTCTACTGTACTGTGTTACATGACCAAGAAAGGTGATGTTGCAAAATGCTTGTTGGTTTTACTGATAGCAACAAATGAACTGCAGCTGGCCTTTGCCAGCATGTTAAAATGGTTTCAGCACTGCATACCACTTCATATTTTTGTAGGATCTCTTTTTTTTTTTGTTTAGCATGGTTCGGGAATTGCATTTGACAATCTGACATGCTCATGAAGGATAAACTGACAAAATTAACTTAAGCCTTAGGCAGACAGACGTGATGTAAGTTTCTAATACAGATCTACAAAGGTGAAAAGCTAATGAATTAAAACTGACGACAGTGTGTCTCCTCCTATTATGACTCTTTTTAACGGCAGAGAGTTATGTTGATCCCTGCTTTAAGTCAAGTGGTGCATAAGGAAAATGACTCGGTAAAGTAAGCGACAACTGTTAAAATGATTCTATATAAAAAAAATCCTCTACTATATATTATTGTGAAGTGCCTTGGGACATTGTATTACATGAAAAGTGCTGTGCTAATTGAAATTGCTATCTTCTCTCTTAATAATGGATTTTAAGAGTCTCTCTTTCCCCAAGTGATAGAACAGGAGGAGGAAAAGGAGGAAAAGAAGGCATAGCCTCCCACCTATTGCAGTTAAAAAGTAGCTACATAGCACCATTCCCTGGGAAATAGGATGAGAAGACTAAACTCTAAAGAAATTGTAGGCCCCAAAACATACACGTGATCTAAATTGCTTAAGTACTTTTGATTGGCAGGGGTCAAAAGAGTGAATTGTTGCTGAGTATTGGTCTTGTGGAGTTATAGACTGTATGGTAGATGGCACTGAAAGCCTGAACAAGAAAGTATGACATGCTAAGCATTGGAGAGGAAATGTGAGTAATCAAAAAGGCATCCAGAAGTATCATAAACTACAATAGGTTGCTACCAAAAAACAATCAAATGGAAAAGTACTTGCCTTGTTTATCTTTCCCAAGCAGGCTGGTGACCCGTTACAGCAGGGTTTCTCAAACTGGGGGTTGGGACCCCTCAGGGGATCACGAGGTTATTACATGATGGGTCGCAAGCTGTCAACCTCCACCCGAAACTCTGCTTGCCTCCAGCATTTATATTGGTGTTAAATATATTTTAAAAAGTGTGTTTAATTTATTGGGGGTGGCGGGGTCGCACTCAGAGGCTTGCTGTGTGAAAGGGGTCACTAGTAAAAAAGTTTGAGACCCAGTACGTTACAGAATTGATAAAGCACATCTAACACTTTAAACATACAGATGGGTTCAGATCTAGAAAATGATAGAGGTGAAGAAGCTAATATATAGTTTGTCCAAGAAGGCCAGATATTTTATTTTTAAAAAATCTCATATATTATGAAACATGGAAGACAAGGATGATAATATTGGGGATATTTAAAGTACATCAACAGCTAGTTCATCTCTTTTCTCTTAAGCTATTTTCTTCCTCTTTTGTGTCTTCTCATCTTGTATATTTCATTGAGCTGAGCAAATAATAGAAATTTTCTAAAAACGTACTTCAAATATTGTCATGTCAGAGCTCAATGCACAATTAATCTCGACATGAAGGCATTCCTAGGATAATGAAGCTGAAGAAGAAGCATTTGTCTGTAAGACAATGTCAAACACCTAGAATGAAGAAAGGGCAGAGGATTTTGCTTGTCAGTGTGATTCTTAATTATGTAGTAGTGTTTATATACTATTGTGATGGGTATCTATAATAGGGTGTATAGACCCCATGAGGGCCAAGCAATCAAGAACTTAATGCAGGAACTGACAGCCAGCACTGATTGGCAGCCTCATAGCAGGTGGAAGAATAAAAGACCTGAGAAGCAGAAGGGTAGGGCAGCTGCCAGACAAGAAGCAGGCCAGAGACAGAAGGTCCTGCTAGCAAGCTGGTAATAAGCTGCCCTAGAGTGAAAACAACCCAAAGAAGGGATTACCAGAGCCACAGTCTGCAGGAGCCTACAGAGCCAAGGGAGGTAGGAAGGACCTCAAGGTACAGTAGAATTGTTGAGGGCTGATTCTGCCTGCCTGGGTTAAGTTCCCTGAGCTGGAACCAGTGGAGTGGGTGGGCCTGGATTCTGCTGCCTAATTCTTAACAGAGACTTAAGAGCCAAAGGGGGTTCCAGGCCGCAAGAGGACTAACACTCCATAAACCCTGTCTGTCATAAATATAAAGGGAAGGGTAAACCCCTTTGAAATCCCTCCTGGCCAGGGGAAAGCTCCTCTCACCTGTAAAGGGTTAAGAAGCTAAAGGTAACCTCGCTGGCACCTGACCAAAATGACCAATGAGGAGACAAGATACTTTCAAAAGCTGGGGGGAGGGAGAGAAACAAAGGGTCTGTGTGTCTGTCTATAGTCTGTCTTTGTCGGGGATAGACCAGGAATGGAGTCTTAGAACTTTTAGTAAGTAATCTAGCTAGGTATGTGTTAGATTATGATTTCTTTAAATGGCTGAGAAAAGAATTGTGCTGAATAGAATAACTATTTCTGTCTGTGTATCTTTTTTGTAACTTAAGGTTTTGCCTAGAGGGGTTCTCTATGTTTCTGAATCTAATTACCCTGTAAGATATCTACCATCCTGATTTTACAGGGGGGATGTCTTCATTTCTATTTACTTCTATTTTTATTAAAAGTCTTCTTGTAAGAAACTGAATGCTTTTTCATTGTTCTCAGATCCAAGGGTTTGGGTCTGTGGTCACCTATGCAAATTGGTGAGGCTTTTTATCCAACATTTCCCAGGAAAGGGGGGGTGCAAGTGTTGGGAGGATTGTTCATTGTTCTTAAGATCCAAGGGTCTGGGTCTGTAGTCACCTAGGCAAATTGGTGAGGCTTTTTACCAAACCTTGTCCAGGAAGTGGGGTGCAAGGTTTTGGGAAGTATTTTGAGGGAAAGGACGCGTCCAAACAGCTCTTCCCCAGTAACCAGTATTAGTTTGGTGGTGGTAGCGGCCAGTCCAAGGACAACGGGTGGAATATTTTGTACCTTGGGGAAGTTTTGACCTAAGCTGGTAAAGATAAGCTTAGGAGGTTTTTCATGCAGGTCCCCACATCTGTACCCTAGCGTTCAGAGTGGGAGAGGAACCTTGACATGCTGGTCTATCCCCGACAAAGACAGACTATAGACACACAGACCCTTTGTTTCTCTCCCTCCTCCCAGCTTTTGAAAGTATCTTGTCTCCTCATTGGTCATTTTGGTCAGGTGCCAGCGAGGTTACCTTTAGCTTCTTAACCCTTTACAGGTGAGAGGAGCTTTCCCCTGGCCAGGAGGGATTTCAAAGGGGTTTACCCTTCCCTTTATATTTATGACACTGTCAAATATATGGGGGAGTCTGTACACCCTAGTGCAATAGAAATTAACATCCTTGCCTCCAGAATAGGACTTTAGAGCTTCAGACAAGAAGGGCAGACATATTGTTCTGCCGGTCTGAGCAGACTCTGTGAAATGCCGTGCCTGACCTAAGGGGGGTACTGATGCACTGGGGCACAAGCCCACAGTACCATAGAACTGTAGAGAAATTAGACAGATATAAATATTAGGTAGGAGGTGAAGTGCTCATTTCACACATAGTGGTATAGACTTCTCCTATGGTTATCAACACATCTGTCTGGATGAATGGATCTAGTCTCATGAAGGTTAGTAGTATGGCCACTGCATTCTGTTCTGATTTAATTTTCTTGCATTAGAGAATGTTATGGACTGGGATGTAGGTGGTCCTGCCTAGTAGTCAGAGCAGGAGTCAGATCTAGTGGGCAGAGCAAGCATCCAGGTTGGGGAATGAAGCTAAGGGTTAGCACCAGCAACAGCTGCCAATTACCAGAGCCAAGGGTCAAGCCAGAGTCAGAGCCAGACGTTGAAGCTGAGGGTTAGAGCTGGGGTCATTTCTTTTGGTTAGGATTGGGTGGATGTTATGGTCTTGGAAAAGAAGTATCTTTTGGTCTTCAGGGCTGTGAGAAGATTGAGGTCCTTATGCTGCAGATGGTTAGATTCTGTGTGGTCTTGCACCACTGGAATTCTGAATTTCTCCTCTTGCATTTCAGTTGCCTTTATTCATCAGAGAACCATGGCATACCCTTAGGGGGTAATATATCTGTAGTTGCGTGGGATGATGCTTTTAATAATAATAATAACAATAATGGATGGTTATAGTGTTTTATCAGAAACTGAGCACAGTGGCCTTGAGGAGAATGCTCTTCACTGTGGAGTTTTCAAAGGGGGCAAATCCATGCAGCTGTTTCATGTCTCCAGTTGGAAAGGGATGGAAGAATGCAATCATCAGCTCAGGATAAAAATAGAATTAATACACTTCTGATGTCTGCCTCCAGGCTAAGGATCAGGTCCTATGTGTGACCAGTTGTATGGATGTATTTAGCAACGGTCTATGTGAATTCTATGGTTTTCATGATGTATATGGCATCTAAAATAAGTATGTTAGCGGAGTCAACAAAGAAGATGCTGATGTCATTAATCACAATGAGGCTTTGAGAGGTCAATCTCAGTAGCACCATCAGCTCTGATAGGAAGCCACTGGAATTATGTGGTGGTATGAAGACATATAGGATTCATGCTTTAGATTTGTTGTGGGACTGGCACCAGTTAAGAGACTATGCAGGATTTGGTTTTCAAGGAACATGTTTTTATCTGAGGCCAGATACAATTACTACACTCCCCTGATTGCTTTGCCTATAGGTATGGCAAGTCCAGTGGGACCAGAACATGGCTGATGGAGTGATATGGCCATGTCTTTGTGATAAATAAGAGCTCTGGTGCCTTGTCTGAGATCAGGTCATGTATGGTGCTGATTTTATTTACCCCTTAATGAGAATGAACTCAACTTTCATGTTGACTCCTGTATTTGTGGTTCTGAACATCTGCCTTCTGCAGGGATGTGCATTACCTGCCTCGTTCTGGTTTCTTGCTCAGTGGTGAGCCTGGTGCTTACCTCCTGTATACTCTTATAGTTGGAAAGATTAGGACTGGGAAGGTTGAGGAGTCCTCCATTCCTAGTGTTTCCGGGAATTGCCGACTTATGACAGTTACATTTAACTTTTTGGACATTCTGCTGGCATGATGGCTGGTGAAAAGGCACATATGATGCTATGTTGAATCCCTGAATAGTGTATAAGGGTGGTGATGGTCATGGGGAGAAAGAGTGTTAAGCAAAATTTTTTAAATGTCTGAGGGTGAGGGGAAAGAAGATGGGTATCCAGGGTAAGATCTGAGGGGAACTGGATTTACTGGCCATGAATGAACAATAAAGCCAGAATCATTTGAGGAGAGAGCCTGACAGCAGCTAGGCTTACTGAGCCAAATTCAGCCATGAGCTAAATGGCAGTGTAAATTATATATTGCATATACATGTAGACAATCTCTGAGCTGGGATGAGAACTCAGAAGTTTTTGGCTCACAATCCTGTGCTTTGATCATCTGTACTTTTGTTTTTCTTCTGAGCAGGATTATTAGCTGACACTAAACAAATAGAGGAAGTTGCCATTAAACGCTTCATTTTGCTATCGTGGTGACTTTTTGTACATAAAAGAAAAGAAGGACTTGTGGCACCATAGAGACTAACCAATTTATTTGAGCATAAGCTTTCATGAGCCACAGCTCACTTCAAAGTAGTGAAGTGAGCTGTGGCTCACGAAAGCTTATGCTCAAATAAATTGGTTAGTCTCTATGGTGCCACAAGTACTCCTTTTCTTTTTGCGAATACAGACTAACAGGGTTGCTACTTTGTACATAGAATGCATTAATCTTAGTGCATGTGTGCACATATGGTACTGCACATATAAAACTAACACAAGGCATGGCAATGACATTGTAAAATATTAGATCTAGTTGCTAACAATAGATTTCCATAATGCCATCTATATAATAACCTATAATATTGCATTATCATTAGGCAGAGTTTACTATTACATTTCAGTGGATTATTTCTTTAAAAGATTCAATAAATAGTGATGGATGTACATAATATTTGCTACTGGAATGACAGAGTTAAAGCTTCAGATGACTTGGCTCAGGAAAACAGTCAGCGGCTTTTAACAGTTTTTGTGGCACCACTATGGTACAAAACTATAAATTTACATTGATTGATGTTGTGAGCTCATTCTGGTTTATTCACATTTTTCTATTGGAAAAAAAAAACCCAGTAGTTTTGTCTCAAATTTAAAGCTCCCAAGTGATGTACCTCACAATGAAGATCACCCAAAAGAATTTAGAACAAACTTTGAAAAACGATTCTCAGGTTAAATCAATGTGGAGTGCATAGTCTCTGAGCTCAGATTTAAAAGTTATTTCTACATCATTTTTTTTTTTTTCTTCGTGACCCTCAAGAAGTGCTACATCTTGTCTGAAAAGTCTAAATCAGGATTGGGCCAGTATATCTATCTTTTTTTTATTTTAAAGAGTGATAAAGTTACTTTGGAGAATCATAGAATATCAGGGTTTGAAGGGACCTCAGGAGGTCATCTAGTCCAACCCCCTGCTCAAAGCAGGACCAATCCCCAATTAAATCATCCCAGCCAGGGCTTTGTCAAGCCTGAACTTAAAAACTTCTAAGGAAGGAGATTCTACCACCTCCCTAGGTAACGCATGCCAGTGTTTCACCACCCTCCTAGTGAAAGTTTTTCCTAATATCCAACCTAAACCTCCCCCACTGCAACTTGAGACCATTACTCCTTGTCCTGTCCTCTTCTACCACTGAGAATAGTCTAGAACCATCCTCTCTGGAACCACCTCTCAGGTAGTTGAAAGCAGCTATCAAATCCCCCCTCATTCTTCTCTTCTGCAGACTAAACAATCCCAGTTCCCTCAGCCTCTCCTCATAAGTCATGTGTTCCAGACCCCTAATCATTTTTGTTGCCTTCGCTGGACTCTCTCCAACTTATCCACATCTTTCTTGTAGTGTGGGGCCCAAAACTGGACACAGTACTCCAGATGAGGCCTCACCAATGTCGAATAGAGGGGGACGATCACGTCCCTCGATCTGCTCGCTATGCCCCTACTTATACATCCCAAAATGCCATTCGCCTTCTTGGTAACAAGGGCACACTGCTGACTCATATCCAGTTTCTCGTCCACTGTCACCCCTAGGTCCTTTTCCGCAGAACTGCTGCCTAGCCATTCGGTCCCTAGTCTGTAGCTGTGCATTGGGTTCTTCTCTCCTAAGTGCAGGACCCTGCACTTATCCTTATTGAACCTCATCAGATTTCTTTTGGCCCAATCCTCCAATTTGTCTAGGTCCCTCTGTATCCTATCCCTGCCCTCCAGCGTATCTACCACTCCTCCCATTTTAGTATCATCCACAAATTTGCTGAGAGTGCAATCCACACCATCCTCCAGATCATTTATGAAGATATTGAACAAAACCGGCCCCAGGACCGACCCCTGGGGCACTCCACTTGACACCGGCTGCCAACTAGACATGGAGCCATTGATCACTACCCGTTGAGCCCGACAATCTAGCCAACTTTCTACCCACCTTGTAGTGCATTCATCCAGCCCATACTTTAACTTGCTGACAAGAATACTGTGGGAGACCATGTCAAAAACTTCAAGTATAAATCTCTATAAACTATCAGCCATTTGAACTACTGTCATTGCTAAACCCAAATTTATGCTGAATGAAAGTCTTAGAGAGGTCCTGACTGCAGGGCAGATATATATTTACTCTAGCTTGACCTTTTTCCAATTAATGAAAACATGTAACTATCGATTCAAAAGTCTCTTTTTTTGATCATGGCGATAGTAATGGTGGGGCTGCCGATTTTCAGACACTATCCTACTAAGTTCCTTCATGTAAGCTGAGCCAACGATGTGGGGACTTTTAGGGGAGATGAGAGCTGAGTGACTCTCAAAGTCATATTTTACATAGAAAACAGGAACTGCTTCAGAGAAGTACTAATTTATAGAGTACTTTTTAAATAATATAGCAGGTTAGTTCCTGCAGTGTTATATATTTCTCATATGTTTAATGTGGACTTTGGGGCTCCTTTATGTTTGGGGACAAGTTAGTCATACTTGCATCTATACTAAGTGAAATTTGTTGCTACTTATAGGCAAATGAAAAAAAGGAGTACCTTATATCCAATGTCAGTCCTTTGAGTCCATTGAAAGCTTGTAGACTATATGATAAAACATGTCCTTTGTACTGTGTACACTGCTGTATTTAAGTCGTGTGTTATCGGTCATTAATAATCTTGCTAACATTTTTTTTAAGTCAGGAAAAAAAGAAGCCAGGTGTGCTGTTACAATTGACCCAGTGATAAGGAACCTGAACTCACTTCTCAGAATTTACTACTCTAGCACAGTATATAAAGAAAACCATAATGACTAGTTCCCCCCATATTGGATACCACATAGACTCCCCGATGGTAATGAGTGATGTGCACCTCTGAAGAATAGATCACTAACTTGTCATATTTACCTGGACCATAGACCATGTGAATGAACATAAATGAGACTTTTAAACCCAACTCTACCTGGAATTCAAAAACCTTGACAACAAAGATGGTCTTGTGGTTAAGGTCTGGATTGAGTCTGAGGATATCTGGAGACAGTGTATTTGTCCAGCATCTTGCACAATTGGATCCTAATCTTGGTTGGGACATCTATGAACTACCGTTATAAAAATGTTAGTCCAGTTAATAAAGAGCTACTCAAAGAGAAGAAATAATTTCAGATAAACTGGACTGTATAGCAAACAAAGGATTTCATTTCAGATTATTGTAGCCCCCAAGAAAGATCTGGTTTAGCAGTTTTATTGAAGAATATAACATTTTAGTTTTATTTGGTCGTTATTTGTACAGGATACAAGGTGTTAAAAGCCCTTTTGTTGGTGCAAGAAATAATAATTTAGTTTAATAGATTCATAGATATTTAGGTCAGAAGAGACCATTATGATCATCTAGTCTGACCTCCTGCACAATGCAGTCCATAGAATTTCACCCACCACTTGGTTCTCAGTCCATCTCCTTTTGAGATTGATGGTATTAGGCCCCAGGAGAAATGGGATGAAACAACCTCCAAGGGAAACGGTGGATAGTTAAAAATTTGCTGGGCGTGACACTCTATTTTCCACGTTAGCCATGGGATATAATGCTAAGGGAGATGCCTACAAAATACTTGACTGCAGCTAGTCGTTGTTGTTGTTCTGAGATCACTGCCTATCATTCTGACCAACACTACCTCAGTGAGTGTTTTCTTGTACTCTCCCATCTATGTGTATCTGTTGTCTCTTGTCTTATATTTAGATTGTAAGCTCTTTGGGGGCAGGGATCATCTTTTTGTTGTGTGTTTGTACAGCACCAATACAATCACACTGGGGTCCTGGTCCATGACGAGAGCTCAAAGGGCCTATAGTAATTCTAATGATAAATAACAATCATATTTCTCCTTTCCCTTTCATATTTCTCCTTTCCTTTGCTTAAATATTTAGATGGGGGAAAAAAGTAAGCACCCAAGAACAAGTCTTGGCAATGGTTAGCATTCAGGAGAAAACCCCTTATTCCCTTACACTGCAAATGTCCTCACTTTTTAATAACTAAAAAGTCTGAATGTATAATATAAAATGTTTTATGTTCAGCTGTAGTCTCATCAAACCATAAATATTAGAGATGAAAATGACCTATTAGATTATGAACTCTATCCTTTTGCAACCTCTAGAGGCCTTGGTCTTTAAAAGAAGTCTTCTTTCAATTTTGTGTGAATATCAATGGCCACTAGGTGGATACAGCAGCTGCTCTCTCTTCGTGTGCCCCATATGTAAGAGTTCCAAACTTCTGAGTTTCTGTGAGTGCGGACGAAAGTGTCCCATCAATCTGTGTAATCTTATTTCGAGCCTCCTCCATGAAACAAAAGGTGTGGAAGACTGCCTATATGGCTGCATTGCCTGCCCTATCTCTCTGCAGGGCAATGCTAACGCATGGATTTCTTAGTGTGGACATTCTCACCCGAGCCTTATGCAAAAGGAGGGAAATTCCTCTTCTGATGCCTGCAGCACACCCTGTAAACTAATGTCAACTAGAATATTTTACAGTTTTTGCAAAAAAATATAACCTAGCTTATGAACTTTGGAAAATTTTAGAGACTACTGTTATAAAACAGCATAGTATTTTAATTAATTGAAATGCCTTGAACACCTGTGGGAAAATTGCTGATCTTTTGATAAACTGTTTAGAATTATTAAATAACAAGCATAGTTTCAAAAGTCTGTTCAAGTCAATAATTCTCAAAAGTGGTAGGATGAACAAACAGCTGTCTGAAATGTGCTATTCAGATATTCAGGGAAGTAGAAAAGGTGCTAATTTTACCTTTCTGAATATAATTGCAATCCTTCTTTCAAATAACATTTAAAAACACATATGGATTTAAACTTTCCAGTTTCTTAAGGCAAATTGGAAGCCAAGATCTGTACAAAATGTTCCCAGAACAAATTATTTAAAAGATTCATTCTTTCATCTTGTCTTAAAGTGAAGCAACATTTCCTTTTCTATAAGGTTTTCCTGCAAATGCGTGCTCGCTCTCTCTCTCATATACACACATTCCAGTGCTATAGTGGCCTGTGCTCTAGCCCCCTGTGTAACCTTTACAGTTGTGACAGAAATTAAAGTTTACCAAATGCCTCTGGTGACTTGACCTGTCAGAAAATGACATGAGTGACTGATGTGTTTCTAGGACTCACCTTCTGGGGGGGAAAAGAGCTGCCCCAAATCCCTTTCCAAACATAAGGCTTTCTAAGTTGTTGAAGGCTTGTTTGGAAAACAAATCAAAGAGAGGAAATAAATATATTGGGTATTTCTTTCAGAGGAAAAGCTTTGTATGAGTTTATATGCAGACTGTTACGTGAGAAATCCCTAAGCCATGTGTCAATATGGCTGCATTTAGGCAATTAAATACAGTTATTCCATTATGCGGTTTGATAGTCTGTAAAATATATAAGGACAAATATCACCTAATAATACACTACCAAGTATTTAAACTTACAATTGTGACAGACTGTTCTTCAGAGCTGTGAACTGTAGGGAAACATTATATATCTATATATATATCTATATTGATCTCCCTACAGTTCCAATTCAAACCTAAATCCAAAGAAATATATAGATTTCCCTCTCCCTAATCCTGTATTCAAACACTCCTGAAGCTGGGTGAAGTACGAATCTGAATTTAGAAAATGAAGACAGCCCAGTTGCAATCTGACTTCTTTTTGCCCAGTGGGCTTGAATTTCATTGCTACAATTAAGCAGCTGAAACTTGTGTGCAAAAGTGTAATTTTCTGCACAGCATTTAAAAGCCAGCCTGTGTGTTACTCCCTCTGGATGCCCACTATGTGGCACCCAGATATGATTTTAGCTCTTATTCGTTCCCTTCCTCATTCTACGCTCCACACCTCCAGAAATATTTCTTCCTGTAAGATAACTGTAGCTGTATCAAGCACAGCCTGAGTCCTGCATAGAAACTCCACAGGGAAAGCAGGTAAAACTGTGATACTAATTTTTAAAAGCCCTATAACTGTTTTCAGAACACTTTTAGTAGAAACATCTAAATCATGAGTCTGTTCATACTGTGCTTAAAATGGAAATTCATTGTTTAGAGGAAGATTGTGGACATTTTTCTCTGATGCTGAAAGAAACATCGGTGTATGAAAAATCTGGAAAACACAGCACATCTCCAGTCGGTCACGTTAATTGTTCTTTCAGATCACATGTTAAAAATAATAGCCATACACATCCTAACTCCTAACATGCATTCATTCATATGTACACACAAACACACCGTATCTCAATAGACAATAATTACCAATGGACATCACTCCACAGTAGCTGAGATGCTGCAGCGCTAAATAGAGATACATACTGAAATACTATAATAATTCAGATATCACAATGGTGTAGCTGATGGTAAATATTGATTTTTTGCAACCACTGTGTGGTGTGTTTGTATGCAAGGGCAGAGTAGTTGTGGAGGAGAGACCATTGTGATAAAATGCAGACTCATGTAATAAGTTGCTTTGCTCATGCACATTTGACGACATCATCTACAGTATGCCCAATAGTCCATCTCCTGAAAAACTACTTCAAAATTTCCAAATTGCAGAGCAGCTCAAGTAGCTGCCATTTGAGTCAGGAAAGAAAGCCTCTCAGAAAAATGTAGTTTTCCTTCCTCCCAAATATAGAATTCTGTCTCCCCTTCCAAAAGAAGAAATTACCCTTTTCTGAAGATTAGGATGGGCAGTGTTCAATGACAGGTTTAAGGTCGGCTATTTTGTGAGTCATCATACTTTGAAACAGAAGCTTTATAATGTTTGACGGAGAAGTTCCCAGCTTTCTAAAGTGATATTGGACCCTAGAATTACAACATTATAACATATGGGAAAAAAAGTACTTTTCATAGGCTATAGAGAGTTCTAGAATATTTTCGTTTATATTCTTCTGTTTCTGAGGTCTGTGCAACTAGACCCATAAGAGTGGTCTGACTTCAATGATATTACTTCTGTCCGTAAATACTTATCAGCATGAGAAATAGATGGATATTGCACAATGTAGCCCATGGTAACTAAGGCAGCCTAGTTTTCTAGGTTTGGAAAGATATGGAAAAGAGTACCATTACAATTCTCTAAAACAATGTCTCAGGCCATTTTTCTGTAGCTGATTTGGCATGTATAAAATGCATAATGGTGTGATGAGGCATCAACGTTTATTGGCACTCATTTAGGATGACCTGCATGGCTCACTTGTGAGTAATGCACCCAACCCAAACTCATTTTGATAAAACCTTCATGCCACGCACCATAATTTATTTTCTCTGTCTATATCTAAATATATGCAGGGAGAGTGTTTTATTTATTGACATAGACATTATTTTACTGACTCATGTGGTAGGAGGCATACATGGAGTGAGTGAACTACAGCTGTATATGAAATATGGCAGTTACCTGTGCAATCATTGAGCCAGAGTCCCTGGTGTAGAGAAGCTGCACACAAATGCAGACTTGGGTTTGAGGGGAGAAAAGACAACCTTAAGGTCCCTTATTTCTGGGCATTGCTGGTGAGTGGGCCAGTCTTGGCAAACATTATAGCTTAGTGCCTATGACTCCAAGAAGCCATTTCAGCAGTCAGAGGTCACAACTAGATTAGGGCAGCTCTCCAGCCATTCCCCCTTTTTCACAACCTCGTTCCCTCTAGCAGGAGCCAGGACAACGGCAGACAGGTTTCACCAACTGATCATTCTCCTATACAGGGGAACCCTCTGGTAGCTTTTTTTTCTGGTTGCTTTGTGTTGTCACAACACAAAGCCGGAAGAGCACAAAACAGCTAGAACATGGACCAGAACCTGTCCCATATATTATATGTTTGATACAAATTACTTACACCCTTATTCCAATCTCACCTACTCTGATGTAAATTTGGATAATTCCATTGTAGTCAATGGATTTGCACTGTAAGAAATCCAGAGAAAGTGAAAGCAAAGCCAGGCCCTTACATAATAAACAGCAGCTGTATTCCTTATAATTAGTATTCTGTACAAAGAAAGAATCCAAAACTGTAAATTCTGAGTAGTGTTATAATTTCATTTAATCCTAGGTGTCCTTTCTCATCAGTGCTTTAGTACATATTGTGGAGAATGGCTTAAATTGGTATTTAAAATCTTCCACTAATTTCAGCAGGATTAAAATACATGAGACTTTTGTCTAACTATAATCTACCATCGTCAATGGAAACTGCATTCCAAAAATATGGCGTAGAACAGACCAGGTTCTCATGTCAGTGCAAGGGACTGATAGTCAGGAGACCTGTGTTCTTTGTGTAACCCAGAGCAAGCTGCTTAGGCCAAAATGTTCAAACTTAAATCAGTGGAAGCTGTGTGCTCAACAGCTCTGAAATCAAGTGCTAAATCATTATGAACATAAGAATATAGAAATGTAGGAATTGCCATTATAGATCAGATGAATGATTCAATTAGTCTAGTTTCCTGTCTCCGAAAGTGACCAATACCAGATGCTTTAGAGGAAGGTTTAAATCTTCCATAATTGACAATTATGTAATAACATACCCCTGGAAGAATATTTTTTCTAATTTGGGGCAGTATGTAGTTGGCTTATGCCTGAAGTGTGAAAGTTGATATCCCTTGCACATTTTTAGTAGTGTAACTCAGGATGATATTTTTTCTTATCATTATTATTTAAATCTCTCTGTGCATCTGCAGATTTCTTGTGGATGGTGCAGTGCCGAATAGAGTTCTCTACAGGTGGAATCTTTGGTTACTGGAGGCTGCCTTGGCAGCCGCCCATACCACAGTGAGTAACACTCATCTTGCCCTTGTCCCCCAGCCCTCACACAAATCATAGATTAGAGCCTACCATAAAGAGGGCAGTTATGTCCCCTAATCCAGAGAGAGGAAAGATGGCCCAGTGGTTAGGACACTGGCCTAGGACATAAGAGAAACAGGTTTGATTTTCTGCTCCACCACAGATTGCCTGTGTGACAGTGGGCAAATCACTTTTAGGAATCTGGCTCTAGGTGTTTAGTCACTTAACTCCCAGCCAAACCCATGTGTCTAATCCTCCTCAGAATAGGTTAGAATGGCAAAGTGGTAAAATGCTGGATGGCCTCTTGTTTGCACCAGTGCTCTTAACATCACTACCACCGGTGAAGCTGCACCAGTGATAAACAAGTACGGTAAACTTTATGGTAAACAAGGCTACAAAGGCTACATGGCTACTGTCGCTATACGCTCTGTTTTTGCAGGTGAAAAGGCAGGTCAGCAACAGCATTCTTTCTCCACCTCAAACATTCCTTTCCGGTCCCAGCTTCCTCTAATATTCAGTCATTGAGCTTGCAACTCCCTGATGGCCCATTAGACCTTAAACCAAAAGAAAGGCTATAAAGTCCCTTCTGCATGAGGAATTAGGTTGAGCTGTTAACCTTCCCCATGAAAAGAACAACAAAGAAAAGTTAGTAAGCAGTAAAAGAAGGGACACTCAATTTACTGTTTTGCTGTTAAATTTACACCTTTTGTGCATGGAAAAATGTATTTCTTTTCCTCACAGTTATTTTCCTTTGGCAATTTAAATTGTGTGCTGCCAGCCCATAACTCCAAACAGTGCTTTCTCATTCCTGTTAGCTGTGTGCTTTATTCATGCACTTTAAAAAGCAATATGGCTCATGCTGAAGTGCTAAACTCCACCTGGCCCAAACAGAACTTGAAAATTTAGGGTTATTAGTATTTAAACAGAAGGCTGATATGTCTTTCCAAAATCTATCCCAAAGGCAAACTGTCTCTTAAAACCAAAATCACAGCTCACTTTTGTTTGCAAATCTACAGTAGAGTATAAAATTGGAAATTTTAAAAATGGCAAAATGACTCTGGGGTGTTGATCTGGCAGTGGAAATAAAATACAAGGGCTGCATAACTAACTCTAAAGTTAAAAGATTATAATCCAACTTTAAGTACTGACTTCAGTCCAATTTTCCATATTGGTGGTATTCTTCTCTTGGAGTGGGCCTGAAAATAGAGCACTGCCTGCTGAGAATTGGCTAAATTTACAGTAATGTGTATATTTCTGTGGAAAAAAATATTCCAGATCATATCTGGTATGTGTGGTTTATGTGCAACTAATTTATGACCTGACTCAAAAAGTTTCATTGAAGCCCCACTAGCTGAAAGAAAGCAGTTACTGAAACTAAATTCAGACTTTGGTGAATGGGTCCCACCTGGTACTCTTTAAAAAATGCCAGGCCACATCTTGCTTCACCTGTTAATCTCATGTGGAGCCCACGGAGGCCTCTTTGAATGAGAGGGAACACACGTTTTTTTCTAAAATTGTTGCCTTCTGTGGCATTAATGCTTTACTCACATAGGGAAACTCTCTGGCTGAATGTACAATTGTTTCAGGGAAAGAAGCATGAGGGTGTTAGAAAATAGGAGGGAGAATAAATTCAATGTGGGAGTAAGATATTACAAATCAATGTCCAAGTAGGATAAAATAAATAAAATCTACCAGATCACAGTGGCAGGGGGAAATAAGAAAGAAGAGCGAAATATTCCTCAAAATCCTATTGCCCTTGCTGCTGCTGAGCAGGGGAAGATCTGTGCTCTAGTACACAGAACTGTAAATTCATACAGGTATCTGCAGGCCACATCCAGCTTTGCAAATTGTGGAGTCCCAGACAGGAACTCAAGTCATGGATGCAGTCCTGCCTCCTGAAGGGGAATCAGAACCTGCCTGTCTCTCTGGCTCTACTGCCAGAGGCAAAGTTTGGGACAATGGGAAATGTTCCCTACTGCTCTCTTCTTTGTGCAAACCTAACCTAGAGTCTTACTCCAGAGATGGGATGGGACTGGTGGAAAACAAAGTATTGGTGGTTCTGCATAATATTTGATTTATCAACCTTGAGACTGATTTTCTAATAATCCAACTGACAAAAGTTATAGAAGTGTAAGGCCTTTCTGCTTGGACTGCTTGGTGCTCTGTCCCCTCTGCCGGTGACTAGGCCTAGTAGAGATGGATTAGTTTGCTACAGCCTTGGTCAACAAAGATGGATCTTTTAGCTCAGGCAGTAGAGGCTCATGCATTAAGAGCCATAAGTCCTAGGTTTGATCCCCTCTGCTGACATCCTGACCAGGGGCATTGGTGTTACAGAAGTAATCACTAGAATTTATTCTAACCACTTGTGACAGAGGGTCTGCATTTCTGTCCCTAATTCATAGTTCATAACAGAAAATGAGAGTGGGTCAAAGAAAACAGTATATTGAACCAAGGAAAATGCCAATCTGCCTATTTGAAAGAACAATACAGAAACTGGCGGGTGTGAAGACATGCAGACTAATTGGTGAGCTATGTATCTAAAATAGGTCATTAAGACTTTGAAAGGTAGCTATTAATCATTATAACTCCCATCTCTTAATGAATGGAGCATGTTCCCCAAACCCATTTGTATGTGCAGGTTACAGGAGAAAACTGGTTTGCAAAGCACTGGGTAGCTGCCCTGGATCAATGAGAGGACTGTTTTGACATACAAAGTGACCCAGATACAGAATTTAATTAGTTAGCTGGGTGAGAGCAAGCAGATGTCACTAGAGCAGGGACTTGCTGTTTAGAGATTACAGATCTTTATTTTCCCTCTATAACTTGAAGTGCCTTATCTAGATATGTTAAGCAAAGTGTTTCTGCTGTTTTACTTCCAATTCCTCTGTTTTTAATAATTCTGTTTTTGTTATGATTACTGTTCTATAGATGACTTCATGCAGTCCTCCCTCAAAAAAAAAAAAAAAAAAAAAAGAAAAAAAAAAAAGAAAACCCTGTAGCTTCTCTGGAGAGGTGCTGAAGTGAAAAGAGTTTTTGGAAGCCCCACTCAGTCTTGGTTAAGGAGTATGGGCAGAAGTGCCCTGGCCCAGTGACTCATTGTGTTGCCATTAGGCTGTCACAGGCAAACACAAGGGGAGAAGCTGAAAGAGGAAGGAGGACAAGAGTTGGTATGTGGGTTGTTCATACCACATTTCATTGCATTTCTGGGTAGGCTGCGACTGGCAACACTGGACACTGAAATACTTTATCCACATAACATGGGCCTATGTGGCACAGTATTCCTTCAAAGCCCTGCCAAGGTGCCTTAACTCTGATCTAAAGAGAATAGGATCAAGAGGCTAGAGAGAGATTAATATTCTTTCATGTGCAGTAATCCTAGAGCATAATGAAACTTCCAGTAAGAGTGCTGATTGGTTCCAAATGCCATTTTTTTTTTTTTGGTGGTGATTTGGAACCTAAGTTGTTCCAGGCGTTTGAACACAAAGGTGAAAATGTTAAAAAGAAAATGAAAGGCTAAGTGGACAGACTGTAAAATATCAAAAAACAGTGACAGATTATTTGAGCAGTGCAAGGGAACAGCAAACATATCATCAAGTCCGATTCATCAACCTGACATAGACATTTTGTGCTGGCTAATGTCCCACTGAAGGTGTTATATTTCTGGAGCCAGAAGAGAAAGAGAAAGAGAGCCAGACAGATGCAGAGGGAGCTGATGGACACACAGGTGTGGACTGTAGTGCTTTATTCTGGCTGCAAAACTGAAACTAACACAAGTCAGACTTTGCATTTCTGTAGAGCAGAGAAAGTGCAAAGAGCCTGCGAACATTTAAAGGGACAGAACATCACAGAAGAGAAAGCTTTTGAACCAATTCTTTGAATACAGTTTTTAGGATGTTGGTGTTTCAAGTGAGCAACAAATGTAAAGCTATTTCCTAAAGGAGTAAAAATGCACATCTGAGGCAAACCAAAGATATGTTTTAAATATGCAGTAGTTTTATTTTACTATAAATTTGTGATTAACCAATGTATTTGGAAGATTGATGCAATTTAATCTTGTAATTGTTTCAGTATTAAGAACGGAAAATATAGAGGGTTAGAAGAACATTTGGAGACTAGTTTATTGGATTGCAATGTAACTGAATTAATGAATTTTGAAACTGTAAGTAATGTTGAAGTGTTACAAAATATGAACTATATTTTGATTTCATAACAGCAGGTAGATGATAGAGGCAAGAGAATGAAGTATTGTTTCCTAAATGCCGTTCATGTTACATATACAACACTGTAATCTGGTTGGTAATATTTGGAGAAAATATTTCAGAATTATAATTTACTTTGTTATTGGTATGAAGTAGAATATGAAGGCTTGCCCTATATGCAAATTGAGATTTTATAGGTACCTTGAAGGAAAGCAAAAGAAACCAGGCCAGATCCTCAGCTGGTGTAAATTGAATATGCTGATTTAAACCTGCTGAGGATATATCCCTCCCCCGCAAGTGTCTCTCTCCAGTGCCTGTGATTACTACAAAAAACAAAAAAAAAGCCACAACACAGCTGTGATTTCCATTAATATTTTTCATGTCAACCTTTTTTTCTGTTACCATGTTGCTACCATGAAAGTATCATACAGCCAGAATCACAGTGGGCTAGATTCTAGCAGCCCCTCATGTGATGGTCACTTCCCTGCCCATATTGTAGCAACCTTCATGAAACTTGCAGGGAGGAGCACAGGTTGTAAGAGGGAAGAGTTTGGAGACGGCAAAGGAAGTTAGTCTGTGTGCACACAATTGCAACCTCTCTCTAAATAGTGTTCCTAATAAAGAGCCAGTTTAGCTTTAGAAACCTGGAGTCCTCTCATGTTATTACCTAGCACGCAATCCATGAATAACACATGTGCTCTGCACAAGGGCCTGTCAGAAATGCAGTTCCTGAACTCCAGGGACTGCTCCTTCTGTGTGCCACCTGGGCATACATTGCTCCAACCCTTCCCCTCTGCACCAGTGGAACTGTCATGCTCGTGGGAGTATATTGTACCATATGAAGGGGAGGAGTGGGCATACTACCCCTGCATACTGGGGCACAGCCAGCATAAGCCAAGGCTTCACAGGTATGACAGAGTCCTGTGTAATGAACATATATACTACTCTGAATCCATAAGAATTTCAGCCAACAAATAATTTAAAGGCTTTTGTAATGGTCTAACTAAGTGAATACTGATCTGGAGAATGTTCAGAAAGTTTGGGCAGCCCATGCCATCATGTCTAGCATGTTGATGCCAGTCCTTGGAGTAAAATAGTTTACATTCCTCCAAGAGGAAGCCTGTTCAGTATCAAGGTACCTTTAAAAATTAGCAAAAAGAAAAGGAGGACTTGTGGCACCTTAGAGACTAACAAATTTATCTGAGCATAAGCTTTTGTGAGCTACAGCTCACTTCATCGGATGCATGAAGAATTAGCTGACAGAGTACAATTTATTTTAAAAAGGGGTCCTAGCAGCAAATCTAAACAGAACAGTAATCATGCTGAGCACAGTAGGATCATATTTCCTGTAAGTAGGTACTTATTAAAAGTGAATAAATTATAGTATGGATGTAGCATGAAGTGCTCACTTCAACTGTTAGAATGGCAAATGTTTAGGTAATATAGAAGCGTTGCCTAACTCGGGTCTTGTCCTTAAGTTTTTCGTATACACATTTTACCTTATATCACCTTCATATGAAGTGGAGGTTAATAAGTTACAAAATTCATATCCTTCCATAGTTTAGTTAACAAAACATTATTAAGAAGTGGAGTATTTAGAATTAGAATACCTATCTATCTAATCTATATCTATATTAAGATACAACTTTTGTTTAGAGCTTGTTTAGAATAACAAAGAAACAATTTAGGAAGAAAAACATTGTTTTTTGTGAGGTCATGTTATTTATTGTTCACAGGTATTCAGACAGCTACTGCGTATTTGTGAAAATGTTTGAGAATCCCAAAAGCTTCATGAATATCGTTAGGAGGCTTATTCCTTCACCCACTTACTTCCCTGGTCCTTCTCGCATGAACAGAGAGCAACAATACCCAAAGTCCAAAGGTGCAAACAATTTGATGTTTATTGGGGTGAACTTCCAGCAAGCATGATTCCAGTTTTGTTCCTTAGTGTCCCCCTTCCCAGCTCTGACACCACAGAGCCTTACCTGTGTCCATGTTCCCATTCCAGCCCTTAGCTAAACATGATTGCAATTTCCCTACCCCCATTCCCTGTTCCCATTCCCCCCACACACTTCCTGATTGACTGCAGACTGTATAGTAAAACTTGAGTTCTGCTTAGCTATACCTTAACCAATCATTTTACTGAAATTTAACTAACCAATCCTAACATATTGTAACATGATTATTTAACCAATTATATCCCACCACCTTAATTAGTTTACACCCAGCAAAATTAATTATACAGCAGACAGAAACAATCACAGAATCAGACAGAGATTATGCAGACAAACAATAGGGAAATGGGGACTACAGTGATAGAACAACAAAGAAATGAGGATTTCCATACCAGCTATTGATAAGTGAGTTCTTGCCAGATAGGATGCTATCAAACTAAGTTTCCTTTTACATCTTCTAGGCACTTCCCTTTCTCTGGAGGCGATAGGCATTATCAGGACAGGATTGTATTCCTAACAGCCCAATAGCACCTTATTTCAATGTGACTAGTTTGGAATGTGAAGATGTGATCATTCCCTTCCCAGCTTATGGCTGCCTCTGCTGCTTAGCCAAAGGCCTTAGCCGAAGAACAGGGCCTCAGACTGTCACAGTAAGAGAAGGACCTTACACCGGCAGACAGTGATTTTTGTTTCTTTCTTTTATACCTCTATAACTAGCTAAGTGATAAGAATACAGCTAAATTCTTAGAGTATAGACCTTTACAGACAGGCCTGAATATCTATATGCTAACAAATATGAGTAGAAATGATTATTCTTTTGAATCTATATCTGATGTGTATTATTCATTTTGTTATTTTCCCTTAAAAGTTTCAGCCATCCAATCAGGCAGCAGAAACCATACCAAGTGAATTATGTCATCAGTCACACATCTCTAATAACTGTTAGCACATGCAACATAGCTGAAGTGAAAAATGTGTGGACAATCTATAGGCTTAAAATTTAGTCATATGAACTATTCAGTGACTTCTTACCAATAATGAAATATGTGAAAAAATCAGAATTAGTTCGTGAACAGAAAAAGTATTAAGTATGAACCAAACGTTATTCATGGTTACTTCCTAGAACAGCATTTCTCATATATTTTCTGCAAAAACACTTCAAGTTTGAATTTAAGTGCCCCAAAGAACAAGTTAAACCACCACGTAAAGAGCTGCTGATGAGACAAAGAATAAGGACTCGTTGATTTTAAGTGTCTATTACTGCTGTTACCAAGGAAACCATAAAATAACAAAGGCAAGAAGTCTCACTTTACATTGGTGATGCACCAATGACTTCTGACATGAGTATAAAATACATACTTTTTGGAAGTATGCTATATTGATTAAGAAATATTTTCTCATAGAAATGACAGACAATTCTGCTCTTAAAATTAGTTATTCAAAGCTAAGTTCCTAAATATATAATCCATCTGAAATTTATATTATGGCCTTTGGACATTCAGAAGGAAATCATTATGAATTTATCGGACTGGAAAGCCATAAAAATATATATATATATATATATATATATAGCAGCTAGGGCATACTATACTTGTGAGAACCACATCTGCTAGATTAAGGTTACATTTAATTCGTCTGAATATAATTAAGCAGAGTACTTCAAACCCTCCATTTTAGATTGGGTTTTACTTTTCTTCCATAAATCAGTATCTCAAATTATCTCAATTGGTAACAAAGTGGGGAACCTGAGAGATGTGCAAATACTGAGCCACCTGTTGATTCAGACAATACATGACAAAAATTAATATTACTAACTTTCACTGAACTTTCAGGGGGAAAACAGGAATCAGATACTGACAATTTAATCAAAAATACATTCTCTAAAAATATGTGTTGTGCAGTATTTTGTCAGACTGTCTAATAATGATGTGAAATACTGCAAGTTTGCTATAGCTGGGTGACATACACTTCAGAAAAGAGTGGAGTTTTTCCCAGCTAAATGGCTTGACTCAAGGTTACAAACATTTTTGCAGAAGAGAAGAAAATCTTTCAATATTGTAGTGAAAAAATGTGATTGAAAGATTTTTGCTACTAGAACTGCAAAATATGATTTTGTATGGATTGTTCTGGGCCTTTTTAGCTTTTCTTGCTTGGCTGGCTGAGAGTGGTTGCAGGTCACACAGGGGTGCTTCTGGTATCCCAATTAACTGAGCTGACTCCATGTGGCCAGCAGGGTTGGCGATTTCGACTCACTGTCTCACAAAGGAAAAGGAGTACTAGTGGCACCTTAGAGACTAACCAATTTATTTAAGCATAAGCTTTCGTGAGCTACAGCTCACTTCATCGGATGCATTCAGTGGAAAATACAGTGAGGAGATTTATATACACACAGAACATGAAAAAATGAGTGTTATCATACACACTGTAAGGAGAGTGATCACTTAAGATGAGCTATTACCAGCAGGAGAGCGCGGGGTGGGGGAGGAGGGGAAGAAAACGTCTGACATTCCTGATAACTGCTGGAAATGGCCCACCTTGATTATCACTACAAAAGGTTTTCTTACCCCCTCCCCCCCACTCTCCTGCTGGTAATAGCTCCTCTTAAGTGATCACTCTCCTTACAGTGTGTACGGTAACACCCATTTTTTCATGTTCTGTGTGTATATAAATCTCCTCACTGTATTTTCCACTGAATGCATCCGATGAAGTGGGTTTTAGCCCATGAAAGCTCATGCTCAAATAAATTGGTTAGTCTCTAAGGTGCCACTAGTACTCCTTTTCTTTTTGCGAATACAGACTAACACGGCTGCTACTCTGAAATTTCTCACAAAGGGTGGCAGTTCTCTATGGGATGCTCTCTCCTGCAGCTATGTGTGGGAGGGCCCCCAAATACCCTCCAAAATTTTAGGGGGATAGTGGGCTTACCGGGGGGCCCTGAAGTCACAGGATAGGAGAGCAATCTATTTATCAAAGATGCTGTAGGTGGCATAGCAGGCCATTGGCCCTTCCCTACAAGAAATGAACACCAAATAAGATTGGGCAGGTGGGGTACTCCATAGTTTAGTATTAGCATTCAAACACTGAACCTTCTGATGATCCTCCCATCACTAGATTTATATTGGATCTGGCCAAGTTGTGGTGACTGTTATAGAGCATGTTTTTACATGTGGCTTAGCTATGAAGAGGCTGTTTTACTGTATAATTTCATGTTTATTTTGGCAGCCAGGTTCAAGTGGGTTTATGGGATAAATTGTGCTTTTAAGCCACAGCCCCTGGGGGCCGGAGGGGGGCTGTACAGAAAGGCACCGCCCCAATGGGAATGCTGGAGGCATGATTTTAATGCTTCCTAAAGTGCAGTGGTGTGTGGCCCGGGCACCAGCCTTTCATAGGCTACTTGGGCCAGCTGTGTGTGCTGAGGTCAGAGCTTCTCTCTTTGCCTCTCTCTCTCCCTACACACTTTGGGGTGTCTACTACCTCTGAGGATCCTGGACTCATGGACTCCTTGTGCACTGGCAGCTCAAGGCCATGACTGTGCTCTCAAATGTGGGAAGGCTTCTTGCAGCATCTCTCTCCATTATGCTGGGCACAACATGGCTCATAGTTTGACTACGGTGAGAAACTGGTTTACAGTGTGCTTTCACAGGTAGCCTGGTGAAGTTAATGCTGCTTCAACTGGTGCGATTTTAAATGTTGTTTCCTCAGCTAGTCACAGTGCACAGGCAAGACAAATGAACAGTCCTTCTGAGTGCACTGGTGGGAAACCTGCTGACTTTGCTGCTGCTACATCTACAATAGCTATTCACTTTTTTTTTACAATAGCTATTCACCTGAGATTCACTTTAAAAAAAAAAAAAAAAATCAGTTCAAAATTGTGGTTTGAGGTCACGCATCTCTTTGGCTGGCGAATGCAAGCCCTAGTACAGGTTCCCTTATTTCTGATGAAAGAACCAGAGTGCATGCATCCCAGGCCACCTCACTCCCCACTTGATTGGATATACATTTGGGTGGGCATGCATATGTGTGTGTACCTGATAAATTATAAAGGTATGTGTGACTTTGTGTGTTGCTCTATCTGTCCCTTTATTCATGCCACAAACCAAAATGACCAACAATGACTGCCAAGGTACATTTGTTTCATATTTAAAATATGTGAAATTTCACAATGATGAAATTTGACTTTGGAATTGAATTTTCAAGCTGATCTTTGGAAAATATATATATTTGAAATATTGAGGCTCCATACAGACCAGCTTCATAACCCAGTGCTTGACCTATCCTAAGTATAAATCATTCTGTTAGATCAAAAAGAAAAGGAGTACTTGTGGCACCTTCTCTAAGGTGCCACAAGGACTCCTTTTCTTTTTGTGAATACAGACTAACACGGCTGTTACTCTGAAATCTGTTAGATCAGGTGTCAGAGAGCATATATGGCAATGGTCATCTAAAAGTGTAATTGCTCCAGAGCAGAGGTTAATAACCCACTGGGAATGAAATTAGATTGAATGTCATTGAGTTCCTATAAAAGAAAGCCCACACACCTCCACGAAGCAACATTTTTGGTGACCACTACTGGCCGTAAGCTGATAATATTATCTACGCTTATTTTTGCAAATACAGGTAATAGGTGGAATGCAGAGGTACATGCCAAAGAAATATCTAAGCAGGTAAACTCGCTTTTCTTTGCTTGCATAATCAATTCTTTGTGGGCCAATTGGTTCATTTTTATTATTAAACACTTAAGCTAGCAGAGCAGGCTATACTTGACAAGTTATGACTTCTATTGACCTCATATTTACATGGATATATATTTTACATTACAAGCAGTCTATCAACATTATTTAAGGTGTCAAAGAATAACATTGCAACACTAGGGAATTTTATCATTTAACTTGGATGAAAAGACAAGTATATAGTACAGTAAAGGTGACCTGGAATGTTTTAAAATATTTACTACTCAGTACAAAAAGCTACATTAATACATCTCAATATTTGAGAATTTAAATGCACTTCAGTCAAGAGATATTAAGTTGTGTTTCCATAGTAACCACTGCTACCACTCATGTAGAATTTAAGAGTATGCCTAAAAACACTGATTGTCCAAAACTGCATTCTCATTGGTAGATTGGGACTGTTTGATGTCAGAGCCATGCATCAATTCCCAGTGATACACATCTGGGAACTCAATTAAACACTCACAAAAATATCTAGACTGGTTATCCTCAGTGACTGAGGGGCAATGTTAACAGTGAGAACAAAGACACCAGATGGGATAAGAGGTGAAGAGAAAGGTGAGGGAGTGAGGGGCTGAAGGTAAAAACGACAGTTTAAACGGCTTCCTCTCCCAAAGCGCAACCTAACCTTTTAGCAGCACTTTGTGGCCCTTTCAGCTACTTCCAGCTCACTTCCTAATGTAAAAACCATGCTGCGAGCTTGTTTGATATTCCAAATTATATTTAATAAAAGAAAGTGAGTTGAAAGCAGCTCTTATGCCATAAACCTCTACTGAAAGGGCAGCTAGGTTTCTCAGATATATGAAGGGTTATAAATATTTTCTAAAAAGGTGAGAAAGCTTTAGGGAAAACAACAAAACCGTAAACATAATAATGATAATAATAGTTGAGAAAATGTGTATAAAACTTTGAACCTTCTCTAAGCCTCTTAGCAAGAGCTACTTTTCACCGTGGAAGGATATATTGCACAACACTTCCCAAACTGCCTTTTTAAAAAGTTGTTTTAAAATAGAAATTAATATGCCATGCTCTCATAGAAATAAGACATCGCAGGGTATATATTAGCAAGCTACTGGTACATACTGGGGTTCATTGTGATGTGGGGCTGAGTGCCTTAAAATCCCAAGAACTGCACCAATAGTTTAGCAATGCACATGCTGGAGTTTCTCTATTACTATGTATGTTGTTGTATTCTGTTTTATGGAGCACACACACTCAGAGCGCACCCTCACCCCCAATGAAGCCATTTCATAGTTGCTGAACTATGGCCCAAGTTTCTGAAATATGGCCAAATCCTCTGTCCTTCACTAACTCAAGTAGCCTTCATCCCATACCTTTCACAGTATGGTTCTGCAATCAATTAAAAGAGGCTTCTTCCATTCATTGGCTTGTCCCCAGATGAAGGTCAGGAATTAATGGCTCCTCTCATTTCTCCCTTGGCCTGTCCATGCTCTATTCCCTTCTGCCCAATGCCACCCAAATAGCTCACTGAGATCTGAATTTGGCCCTAAGACACTTGCTACACTGCAGAAATGATCAGTTGCTGACAATGGTTGTTAGCAACACATTCCTACCCCCAGACTGCCTCAACTGCTGCTCCATTTACAAACACTAACTGAGCGGACACAGTCAGCAATGAGTCACTTTTCTTGCAAATATTAGTGGTTTTAGATAATGTTCTTTAACTGTTCTGATATGGGGAAAAGAACTGTGAACTGAGGATTTGGCAGGTTAAAAGCCTTTCCGTTCACCTTTTGCATATATTGTTAAACTCCACAGAAAGGTGTAATAAATAATGTTCTGAATGTGACTTTCAGATGGTAAGATTGATAATAAAGTAGGATGTGATCCTGAGATTTTATTTCCAAGAGGTCTTGATTTCATATTTCAAAGTTCCAAAGTCCTTATGTGTCTGATTAGGATGTCCATTTCTGCTGATCAAAGGTAAGTGAGGTATATAACGTGATATCCCCAAGGAATATATGACAAGTACACAGAAGTGACAGGCACAGATGAGATGACTGAGTTCAAATATTAAACAGAAGAAGCTATTATATAGTTCTGGTTCCATCTACATTCATGGGTAAAATTGAGAGTGGGGCTTGGAGAGGATGATGGATAGTATAAGATTGCACCATAGCATCTTCTTTTAGGATCAACTCTGAGAGAAGAGATCACATGCTGGATCCTGCCCATGAAAGCAAAACCAACGGATTTTTTAAAATCTCAGATATGGTTTTAACACTATAGATTTTATTTTTTGTTTTAGAATGATATCTGATATATTTTGGCTTCTTTTTGTGAGCAGTGCTGTCTTCTGAATCTGAGGCACAGGACATAAAGGAATGCTATTGTGGTAATAACGCTCTCATGATGAATTGCACAGTAATAATCCTGCTCACTGTCATTAACATTTGTACATAGCTTTATGGCATATATTAATTTTATATGTTATGAAATATATTAGCAGCTTATTTATGGGCCACTTCATAAACAGGAAAAGGATAATCTCTAATATTTCACCATCAATCTTTACCAAAAACAGAGAACTCTATGGACATGTAATCACAAGCATAACAATAAAACGTATGCCCTCTCTTTCCATTAAACATTTAATTATTGTATCATTTGATCTACTATCTAAGACACTTGTGACACTCTAACAAATATCTTAAATATAGTTTATTATGGAGCTTACTGAAATATATGAGTAGAAGTACTATATTTGCTGGTTCAATGTCTACAATATCTAGAAACAGCAGGAACAAAACATTTCTTTCATGTCCTGAGACATGAACAATACTAGTGTAAAACGTTGATGGGTGGGTTTCATATGGAATGTTTGTATTAAACAGAAAAATTGCTGTTTTAGATGTAATATGGCTTATAGAATTGCTGTTACTTCTCTCATCATCACCACTGCATTTTTCATGGCCAGATTCTGATATCCTTCCTGATCTTACTCCTTGAATAGACCCAATCATTTCAATGGGATTACTCCTATTGTAAGATACTATCCCAGGTGAGTAAGCCCTAAATTATCTCATAACTGTGCTTAACATCTCCTGATTCTCACTCTAATTGACGGGTTACCAAATGGCCTTTGGAATCTGTCTCACTGCCACTCCAAAAGAATAAGCGTCTTTCTAAAATGCAAAAAATAAGTGAGACCAACTCAAGAAACTCTTTATTTTAGAAAGCTACCACATATATGACAAATAACCACTTAATTGGATATTACAGACTGATTATTTCTCCTGATTTTCTTTAAGAACTTTCTACACCTCATATACGTACACCAAAGCCAGTTCAATCTGTTGGGCAATTCAAATCCTTCAAATTCCAGTATTCAATCAAATCAAATTCCATAAAAGCTGTTAAATAGGGGATAGAGGAATGGGACAGAAATTATGAGGTGACCCAAAGCTCACCACAAACTCGTATGAAATCCAAACATTCACAATAATCCAAACTCATTACCAGCACCAGTCTCACTCAGATCATATGCCTTTACATGGGGCTAAAAGGATAGCAGAGAAGATATTTTTATATTTTTCTTTCCTTTTTAAATTATCATTTTATCGGCTGTAATTCAAAACACACATCAAAGCATGGGACTCTTTAGGATGATATGCAGGGTTAAATCTTGCCATAATAAACTAGTAACAGTCTTTTAAGAGGAGATAAAGCAGATCTTTAAAGAAAAATCAGAATGTAAAGAAAACATAGTTTTTTAATAGTCAGAGGTTTGCCCTCTGGAGAGACTTTTTTTTTCTCTTTTCCATCAGCAGTTGGTTTTTCTTCTGTATAATAAATAATAAAGAGAGCACAGTAGACATCAGTTTGCCAGCCTTCAACAGGTGTTATGGCACAAATGCCTAATAGTTGTTCATTTTTTTAGTGTGGGACACAGCTGCTAATATTTGCTTCCCTTTTCCCAGCATGCTCCACTATTTGAACCCCCAAGAATAAGTCCCTTAGTCCCAACCACCTGAGTTTGAGTTTCAGGGTTAGCATCTTACAGCTGTCTCTTCCTACCAGTCTCTAGCCAGACAGGCTCATGGGAAGCAATACGGGAAAGGAAGAGAAGAAAGTACCAATTAAATGAAAACAAAAAACGTTATGAAAAGTAAGTTTTATGTTAAGAGTTTGGAGAATAAAGACTGTTCTGTCTTCACAGTATGCATATATGTAGCATCCTGGAACTCTTTGCAGAGTGAGTCACTGGGATGCAAAACATACTATATTGTGTACAGTGAGGCACTGTAATCAACTCAGACCAACTGTTTGAATAGAAAATAATTACTAGAGGTAGGATTGGTCCTTTTTTTCAAGCTGCCCCAAAGTGCAACCTCTTTCAAGGGTGGAGCAAAGTGCAGTGGCCTGTGATAGTTTTTCCATCTCAAAGTTATTGATAGAAATCAGAAGTCTTGGCTCATGTGAATTTCAGCAAAGGCAAAAGTAATAAAATGCGAGCACTGTGATCAATGCATATGGCTCTAAGGTAGAGAAACCGACAGAGTGTACACAGAGCACTGATTATTAAAAAAGGATCAGAAAAGATAACTGAGTTGTACTGTTCTTTCCAAGATGGCAAGAATATCAGAGTTTCTAGATCCTTGTTCCAGCAACTTGAATAATAACAATCTATTATTCTGACACGGGCTGCAGCAGCCTCTAACTTTAACAGTAAACATAATTTGTTCCATAACAATGTAATTTAAGAATACCCTGTACCAATAATATATTTCCTTCTTATACTGCCTGAAATATTCCTCCATTTGAGAATTAAATGATTAAAAACAGCTGTTTGGTATCCCATACTAATTGTAGATTTTCCTGAATATGCAAGAACGCAGGAGAAAATATGGCTAAATATTTATTATATTTTTATTACTTCATAAATATAAAGCTAATGGAAAATAAATTGTAGACATGCAAAAAATTCTCATGCAAAATGTAAAACTCTGTTTCACTTACAGATCCCTGCAGAAATGCTGGGTTTTTGCTGCTATTCTACTTTTAACCTGTCTGGTTGGAAAGGGAAAGAGAGTTTAGTTTAACTAGCCTGGAAAATCTTGGGTCCACACAATGCACATTTGGGTCCAAACAAGATCAGTTACATCCCAATCTTTATCCCCTTGAAATCAATGCCTAAACTTCCATTGGATGGCAGGAGAAAGATCACTTGATCATTATCTGTTAGGTTCACTACCTCTGGTGCACCTGGCATTGGTCACTGTGGGCAGACAGGATACTGGGCTGGATGGACCTTTGGTCTGACCCAGTATGGCCATTCTTATGTTCATTGTCTGTAGTTGGAGCAGGATGTTTTTTGTTTTTGTTTTTTGCAAATATATTCCAAAAGACTGTGTTAGATAAAGAAATTAGATTTCTTTTTTGCTTACATTTTTACTTCAGGAAATAATTTCCATCCTTGAATGTCTCTTCTGTGAAAGAATACGCATGAGCTTTTTTATTCAAATGCCTGTGAATAAAAGAAACACTAACTTGACTAATTCCCATACTAACTTTGTAAAACAATATTGGCTCAGCTGAGTAAATTAGAAAAGTAAGAACAACAGGTGAATATTCACCCAGGCTGTCAAAACCAATGTCTCTTATTTATTTATCCCTTTTTGCTCTATATTTTTCTGCCAGATATTGGATACTGTACTTTCTTCATTTTGCTCATTTTATGAATACTTAACTATGTGAAATATTTGTTCATTTCAAGAGGAATTCCCCTTGGTTTAAAAAAGAATGAAAAAACAATTTCTGAGCTTAATTGGGGAGACTTGGAACCTCTGTATTTGCTCAATCAATTTTATCACAGCAAAAAGCATTTTAACGATTCCTTTGTCTACATAATCACTTGCAACATAGCAGAAAAATTCCATTCCTACTAAAGTAAACTTAGCAGAGCAGGACAAGCAGCTTGATGTCACACTTAAAAATGTTTTAAAAATAGGTCTTTTAAATGCTTTTAAAAATGTAAATTAAGCTTTAATCACCATGGCAATGAAGTTCAATATTCCCAGTGGGTAAGTCAATTTCAAGTGTTATACTGACTTCTGGTATGAACTCTTAAAACACTGCTCTGTAGGCTTCCCCAGAGTTATAATGCTTGGTGTGGAGCCCATTAGATTCAGTGAAATGGTCATAACAGCTGAATATATAGCTCTTAGCCCCAAGGGTGTATCTACATACAATGGACATCAAATACTATATACACCTACATTATTAATTATTAAGTGCTATTGGTGTGCACAGTGCCAGAGAGAATGTAGAAGGTACTTTCCCTATCCAAAGGAAATTACAGGAAGAAGTAGAATTAAAGAGTAGGAAATTTCTGAATGAACAAGGAGCCGGAGGGAATTTCAACTTCCAAGCATTGGGGCTACATGGAAAAAAGTCTGGAGAATAGGATGGGAGAAGGAAACAAAAGAAGCATTAAGCCAGGTAGTTTGGAAAATGTGCTGTCACCTTAAAGAACTATAGGAGGGATGAGAGCTGAAATAGGAAAAAGCAGGATTTTTATGGGCCTTGAAAGTGAGGACAAGGGACTCGAATTTTCACACAAAGGGCTCATGCAAGCCAGGGAAGGGCTTTAAAAGAGGGATGAATTCAGTCAGTGGCAAGAGAAGAATAAGATTTTGACAGCAGAATTTTGGATGAGTTGAAAAAGAGCAAGTTGGGAAGCAGAAGAGTATTACTAGAAGTGTGGTATACAGTACACAGGTGGGAATAATTTTGGTAAGAGAAGACAGAGACCTTGAGTTGTGTTGCAACTAATCATAGATCTTAGATTCTGAGTAGTGTAATTCAACAGGTATTTCCGGTATTACAATTAGAACTACTATTGGCAGAGAGCATTCGTTACATGAGGTACTTGATTCTGGTCTCACAACAGAATCAGGTCCTACTCTATGTATGCATACTACTACAGTACATCAAGTAATCAAGATGAAATCATACTTGTTGGCTTCCTTCTGCTGAAAGAAACACACATATATAGATACTCATTGAAATGGAAGAAATGCATAATACCAGTAATGTCCTTTTTCAAGAAGTTACCAAACTGTCTGAATCAGAGGTGTGTTTACCTGAATATTCCAATAGCCAGGTTAAGAGTGAAAGTTAGAAATGTCTGGGTGTGCATAGCAGAAACTGATGGAGAAAAGAAAGACACAAAATGGTTTCAGATGCCCTATGTATGGTGCCATTGTAGTGTAGTGTTGAATAATGTGTGACAAATGGGTTTTGGGGTCAGCATGACAAATCGATCCACCAAAATGAAAATCTGGTAGGATTCAGAGAATTGGGCTTTTGGTGTATATGTATAATGTGTATAAGCATATAGAACAGTTGTAAACTTGATTTGAATAAAGAAAAGGAGTCCTTGTGGCACCTTAGAGACTAACCAATTTATTTGAGCATGAGCTTTCGTGAGCTACAGCTCACTTCATCAGATGCATACCGTGGAAACTGCAGCAGACTTTATATATACACAGAGAATATGAAACAATACCTCCTCCCACCCCACTGTCCTGCTGGTAATAGCTTATCTAAAGTGAGCATCAGGTTAGGCCATTTCCAGCACAAATCCAGATTTTCTCACCCTCCACCCCCCCACACAAATTCACTCTCCTGCTGGTGATAGCCCATCCATTGTGTAAAGAGTTGTCACTTTGGATGGGCTATCACCAGCAGGAGAGTGAATTTGTGTGGGGGGGTGGAGGGTGAGAAAACCTGGATTTGTGCTGGAAATGGCCTAACCTGATGCTCACTTTAGATAAGCTATTACCAGCAGGACAGTGGGGTGGGAGGAGGTATTGTTTCATATTCTCTGTGTATATATAAAGTCTGCTGCAGTTTCCACGGTATGCATCTGATGAAGTGAGCTGTAGCTCACGAAAGCTCATGCTCAAATAAATTGGTTAGTCTCTAAGGTGCCACAAGGACTCCTTTTCTTTTTGCGAATACAGACTAACACGGCTGTTACTCTGAAACTTGATTTGAATACATTTCCAGCTTCTGGAAATGAATAGAGTGAACTTTTATGCTTTAAAATGAATGAGATTCATAATAACTTCACAACCAAAATTGAATGTAAAACTTGTAGGGCTTCCAAATGATGTGCCATTGACCTTTACTTTTGTCCTGGGGCTTCTAAAGCTAAATAACACTCAGAATGATTGGCATCCTATCATTATTTGTAAATACTTTTATAAGTGGTTCTTTAAAAAGTGCTAGCATCTACAAGAAGCATACAGAACAATACTGTAGTCTAGTATATATAAGTTTTGTCTAGGTCAGTTGTTTTAAACATACTTTAAAAATTACTCTTTTTTCTTTAGCGTCTTTGATTGACTGCCTGGCTCTCTTTAGAACTGCAGATGAACACAGAAGTCACTAAGGGCTTCACTGAGAAAATAGCTTCAAGTGGAATTTGAGTTTTCAAATATACTAAGAAAACAAAATATTCTTGACTATTTCAAAAATGCTGTTTTCAAGTTGATGTAGCACAATTGGTCCTCCTGGTAGTTTACAGCTCACTGACTCCTGATTAACTGCTTATAAATGGAATCTCATTATATAAATCTGTATATATACAGCTGCAGATCTCAATTCACGGAGTACAGAACTTCTGTCATGACATCTGTGTATTCTTTACAAAAAGATAATTTAAACAAATGGCAAAATACAGACTGTCCTGAAAAATACAGACTGTAATGAAAAAGCTTTCACACCAGCCACATACACAACAGAAGTACTGAAAAGATGACAGGTATTTAGTCCACTCAGAGGAGGAGTGCACCCTAGCAACAAGCTAGAATCCTTAGTCAGGTTCTTTGAATAGTAGCCAGATCCTGAATAAGTAATGTGTGATGTAGCATGTTAACATTTCATTTTAACTTTGTCTTAATCAAGCAGTTTTTTAAAACAAATCAGCTATTACAACTTAGTACATAAGGCAGATCCTCAGCTGGTATTAATTGCCATAGCTCCATGGATTTAAATGCCACATACCGTAAGATTGCTTTTTAAGAAAATGGGCATATACTCCAAAAATAGAAAATGGATATAGTCAGGGTTCTCAAACTTAAGTTATAGGCATATCTTAATAGAGAAGTAGCGTCATAGATCACCTCTCCTTATGTTTGCAGTTGTGCAGATCACTTCTTATTCCATTAGTGATCATCTGTGTGGGAACCACAACAATTGCGTATATGGAAAGTAATATTAGGAATGTATTTTTAACTCTCTTAATGTGATTTGACAGCTGATAGGAGAAGAGCCAGCAACATGTGGCAAGCCAGCTTTCTGGGCCTCCAGTGGTCACTTGACAACAAACTTAGAACTGTTACCTAAACTCAGTACACAGAAGCAAAGGGAATACTGCATACACTATAACAATGGCCATTGGTTACAAGACAAAAACCTGTAGAATTTAATGGTGACTTTCCCTTCATGGACAGGTGTTTTTACTGTATCTCATGCAGATGCCCAAATGATCAAATCTGCCACATTTCTTTGGAGGAAGGATCTCTTGAAAAGGTATTGGTGTTAGACTTCTTTTCAGTCATTGTCAGAAGATTACAAATGGATAAACATTAGCGCATCCCCTCTCCCCCCCAAAAAAAGATAGTGTGACACAGAGGCTCAGTGGTGCCACTTGGCAAAGGGTTCACTAGTCTTTACAAGCAACTCCTATCTCAAACTGAACAAACTCACTATACCTAATTCATCACTTTCATGGTATTTGTCAATGAAGGGTAGCATGTGAAGTCTCTACTGAAAGCTTGTAACTGATCGGTACTCACAATCATTGTGAGATGTGTGTTTGGGTAATATCTGAGGAATAATGTAACTGTATTGAAAACTATGCCTTATGGTCTTGGAGTTAAAGTGAGTCACCAGGGAATCATATGTCTTGGTGATGGTCCATTCAAGCAGGAGGGAGCTGTCGCCCTTTCCTGGCTAGCTAATTATGTAATGTATTGCTCAATTGTCTACCTTTGTAACAATCTAGAAAAGTCAATGGAAAACCATCAAGGATAAACTATAAACATCAAAAGCACTTGGAGGTAAAAAGGAATGATATGAAAGTGAGGGGCTTGCCCTGGCTGTGAATAAAGACAAACGAGTGACTCAGTATATCACAGGGTGAATATCACAGTGACTCAGTATATCACAGGCATCCATTCACTGAGGAGACATCTTGCTAAGAGGGGGTGTTTCATGAAGGCTTGGATCCTAGTTCCTGGGAAGCCAGTCTGCAACAGAGTGAATTTTTTTTTTGGGGGGGGGGGGACTGCTAAGTTAGATGGGAAAGGTAACTATTAATAAGTGTAGGGTCTAGTTTGCTTTTATTATTTTGTTTTGTATTGTAACAGTCTGTTTCCATCACTCTCCCTTGTTTCTAGTAGAACCTCTCATCTTTCTTGAATAAACCTTCTTCTGTTTTAATATAAGTGCTATGTATTACACAGGAGCAGAGAATTAAGGTAAAACTGGTAAACTGGCATGCACTGGAAGCAGAGGATCTGGGATTTCTGTATGTAGCCAGGGCTGAATATCACAAGGGAATACTTCAAAGGGACCCAGGGAATGGGGTTCACTTCTTGTTAACCTGCAAGGCAAAGAAAGGGCTGGCATAGCCGATAGGAAAGTGCTTGAGTGGCTGGCAGGATGGCGGTGCAAGGGAACTAAAACCCAGGTACCAGAGGCCAAACTCCCTTTCACTAAAGGCAGGAAGTAAAGTGATGCACAGTCCTTGGTACCCCAAGAACTATAATAAACAGCAAGTGACTTATAGTCACTGTCCACTGGAATAAGATACCTCTTGTTTTATTGGCCTAGAGAGCAGCAAATGACTCCCAGGACTGCAGGACCCACAAGTCCCTGTGTGCATATACCTGAGGCCAGATGATGTAATGCCCACATGTCAAAGTATCTGAGAATTTATTGAATGCCTACTTTATTTATTTAGTCCCAGGGTATGTAATCCATTCCCTTGATAGCTGCCAAATGAATTTAAAATACCGTGTGGTGTTACACTGCATTTTCTCTAACTTTAATACAGTGGGTTTTATTCAACAGTCTGGGAAATTATGCCAAATATTATTTGGCTTTTTATTAGTAATAATAATTATTTTAACTTTTATCTAATGAAGGAGAGGATGAGCTAATGGGGCTGACTGAGATGGAGGATGCACTGGAGGCTGAACAGATGAGGGACTGGAGAATTGATTGGGGGCGGGGGTCTGTGAAGATAATTTATTTAGGGGCCTAGGATACGGGAGATTGATTGAGGCAGAGAAATGTTCAGGGACCAGAAAATTGATTGGTAAACCAGGGAGAAGGCACAGGATGGATTGCTGGCAGAGAATTGATTGAAGAGTGTGTGTGTGTGTGTGTGTGTGTGTGTGTGTGTGGAATGGGGGAAGCAGAGACTGGATCAAAGGAGAGGATAGATGGATTGTTGGATCTATGAGTTGCTGAGAATGGACTGGGCAGAGGTTGAACTTATGGCACTAGGGGAGAATGGGAAAAAATGGGAGGAGAGGGCAAGGTAGATAGTGGAGCCCCAAGGACAGAGGACATAAGAAAAAATATTAAGCAAATTTTGGAGAGAAAATGGAGTATTGGGAGAGAGTGAGAATCCAGGACCCAACTGAACTAGAGTAGAGATTGTCTTACCTTTTAGGTATCTTAAAAGGTTTTGAAAATGTTCACATTTCCTCTGACCTCCGGATAAACAGAGGGAACAGTCTGACCAGCTGTTCTACTTCACATTTTAAAGTGTTAAAACAAAGGAATTAAGGTTCACTTGAACTGTGAAAATGATGAATAGCTGTAGAATGCAGCTGGCAAACATGACATAAAGGTTAAATTCAAGTTCACCCCAGAAGTTGTTGCATTTCAATGATGGGTCAAGTAATTCAATCTCTCTCTCTCTCTCATTACATCCCAAACCATTAAGGTTGCAAAATCAAGCACTCTGGAGTTAGCTAATGCCTGAATTAAGGTAGCCTGTGCCAAACTCTAACAAGTCTGCAGTTTTTCAGAGGCTTATAACTTGGTCAAATTTGTGTGTGTTTTCACAGGAACAGCAAACTGCACATTCCTGACAGCATGGTGACTGACCCTCCCTCCTAAATTCTCCCCCCCACTAAATTTCAGGTTCTTACTCAAAAATTTGAGAGTGTTAGAACTGCTCAATGAAACAGTTAAAAAAAATATTACAACATGGGCAAAACAATGCATTTCCCCCAAAACTTGTTCTTGGAAACAGCTGAACCATTTTAGCTGAAACTCTCTATCTTTAAAAATCAGTCAGAGACAAACACCAGTATGAAATTTTTTCCGTTCAAATAGTTTAAATTATAAGCAATTGAAAACAAGGTCTTATAAAGAACAGTGTCAGCAACTTTAACTATCGGTGTGCTATCTGTACAGCCTATAATTTATATCAAATAATTCCCTATCAATTGATCCTCTCTCTCTCTCTAAGTACATTTATCCAGATCTATCTATATTTATAACATTCATGATGTTACTGGTGTGATATAAAGATTTTATCTCATGAATTTGGAATGATTATATTTCTCATGAGTGGGAAAGCACATAAAATAAAATACCTCTAACGCACCAACGCCATAATGTATTCTGTAGATGCAAACATGTCATATGATAGCTATTCTAGGAATCTTAAAGGAGTTTTAAAAGCATATAGGGTCTCTTTTTGTATGCCTCTGCCTGGTCAAAGGCCATCACATCTTTGAAACCTCTGCTGCTTTAGCCACAGGGCTATTCCAACAAAGTTAGTCTTTTTTTAAAACAATTGGAAAAATGTATTTTTCCCCATTGTCCTCACACTCAGAAATGGATGAACACCTTTTGTTCAGGCTCACAAAAATATCACCAGGAGGCAAAGACAAATCATGGAAAAATTCAGTCCAAAATTTGAACCTTTCAGAAAACAGCGAGTGACAGGTTTTATAACAGGTTGAGAACTGTTATAAAACCGTAACTGTAGCAGTCACTTACAAACCTAATGAATATCTCTAAGATCAATCTACAGGTGGACGATTAGGAGAGAACAAGAAACTCAATGAGATAGGGAAGACGAGAAGAAGAAAATAGGGTACAAATATAAAAATAAATGAATTTCACTAGGAAAAAGGAGGACACAATGAGATTATAGCTAAAAATTAATTGTACATTATGCCCTGTAGAGGATATTGGAGTCCTATATATCTTTTACTTCAAACTGACCTGAGTAATGAATAGAAATCACAAGCCATCTCTTTATGGGCAGGGACTCTGCCTCTTCCATATTCACATACTACATGCCTGGTGCAATGCTTCTTATGCTTAGATGAATTCTGTTCTCCACTGTGGTGCATAAGAGGCAATGATGTGTATGTTTTCTCTTCCCACAGGTCCTGCACTTCATCTAAAAGCTTGTCCACACGGTGTGGTAGTACACACCAGTGGGTGTAAATAGTAGAGTGCTCTACAGGGCTGCACTCTAAGTGCCCATGTAACTCTGCCAACACATTCTAGAAAGCTCCTTGTGTGTGTTAAAGTCATACTGTTTCAAACAAGTACATTAATGCACATTGTGCACCTTTTAAAGCAGGGCAGTCGAGTCTACATGGGGCAGTTAGCGTGTCAAACTTCAGAGCGTTCTACAGTTCACACCCCTCTAGAGCGCACTGCCACACTGTGTAGACAAGCCTTTAAAAAAATTCTCTGCAATGCAAACATGGATCCCCAAACTTGTTATCTTAGGTATAGTGACTGTGAATGCCTTCCTTGTCTATGGACTGAACATTCCTTTCTTCATATGACATGCTGGCAGAGAGATTTTCTCATTTTCCTTGGTAGTATCCAACATCAAAGCAATACTCACTGCTTCTTCCATGCTAAATTCCTTTATGTGTTCAATACTCAGTAATTTCTCCCTTAGGGCCTGATCAAAACAGGAATGGAATGAATTGTACTGAAAATATTATCATGCCATTATATCAAACAATGATTCACCTGCATCTGGAATGCTGTTTGCAGTACTGGTTATCCTGTCTAAAAATGGATATAGCCAAATTAGAGGGGTTCCAGGAAGGTTGGAGGGCATGGAGAAACTCTCATATGAAGATGAATTGAAAAAATTGTGATTCTTTACCTTAGAAAGGAGATAAGAGGAACAAAGGATAAATGTTTATACAATAATGAATGGCATAGAGAAGGTAGTTAAGGAACTTCTGTTCTCCCTGTCTCATAACACAAGAATAAAGTGGGCATTTATTGAAATTGATGGAAAATTTAAAACTGATATAAGGAAATACTATTTCACCCCACATGTAATTAGATTGGGGAACTCATTGCCACCCTGATGTTGTTGAGAAAAGAACTTAGTAAGAGTCAAAGAGAGATTGAATGTTTATGTAGGATAAAAGAATATCCAGACATAATAATTGATGCAAAAAATAATTTTGGATGCAATAAAAACCTCATGCTTCAGAGGGCTTAAGATCACCTCTAACTATTATGAATTAGAATGTGACCTTCATGGGTGGCAGGTTATGCCCCGTTTGCTTACTTTATGGTTCTAGCACCTTCCTTTAAAGCATCTGGTGCACACCACTTTCTGAAACAGGATACTGGACTATTTGGAACGTGTGTCTGACCCAGTATGGCAATTCCTATGTGCATTCCTATGTTCCAAAATGCAATAAAGTTAGTGGAAAGTCGACCACTGACTTCAATGGACTCTGGTTCAGGCCTTTAATTCTGAGTTTCTGATCACAAAGTCATCCCAAAGAAAATTTTCACAAAGTGGTTACCAAAACAACAGGCCATGGGCAGCTTTTTCGAACTAGACAGAAAAATCACATATGCTTTCTCCTTTTTTTGTTGTCTTAAGTGAAACTTAGATCTCGCAGCTAGGACTTTTGTTTGCATTTCAGTCAAGTCTGCATAGTTCATGTCACCTGGTCCCTGAGGGAAACATAAGTCTTTCATGACAGCAAATGTCTCTTTTCTGAATCGAGTTAGTAAAATGGATCATTTCTTGTGACTGCCTTCAGTGCATTGGTGTAAACATACTGCTGCAGCCTTTGTACTTAAACTTCAAAGTCTCAATTTTATCAGCAGAAACTATTAACGTTTCCATACATGACCATTTTTACCATTCTGTTTTCTTTCTTTCTTTCTTTCTTTCTTTCTTTCTTTCTTTCAAGCAGACACCTTTTATTTAATGCTGCTTCAGTGACTGCTTTGCACTCAAAAGCATCCTATCAAAAGATTCCCACCAATTATTTTCTCATTACTGTATGTCCCACAAAATCTAATCAACTATTCATGCCTTTCAATTTAACCACACTGAACAAGGTTTACATAATTGGGTGCTTATGGATTTAACAGCCCAACCCTATTTAGTCACCTAAATAAGTGGCCTAATTTAAAAAAAAATGCTGTATTTCCCGCTTCTCCCATTAATTTCAATGAGAACTCAGTTTGGAAAATCTTGGCCAGCCACATTAAATGGATCAAAAAACCAACGAGGAAATAAAGTAATAACAAATCCCGTTAGAGCAGTGAGAGGATTGCTTACTGCATCAGCTTACTGCATCAGCCCCTGTTCATTCTGACATCCATTCTCCAACCAGCTCTAACTTCAGCTTCTTCCAACTGATGCCTCTTCTTGAGATTTGAATCCAGAATGCTGCACCCCTCCCCCCACATAGATGCAGCACCCCCACCTAGTCACCACTCCACCATCACCACCTAAAACTCCTTATACCACAAAACTGGAAATGTATAGGTAGCCAGGTGAGTTTGTAGAACACGTGCAATTTTCAGAGTAGCAGCTGTGTTAGTCCCTTTTCTGCAAAAAGAAAAGGAGGACTTGTGGCACCTTAGAGACTAACAAATTTATTTGAGCATAAGCTTTTGTGAGCTATAGCATCCAATTAAGTGAGCTGTAGCCACAAGTCCTCCTTTTCTTTTTACATGTGCAATTGTCATGCCTATCTTTCTTGGCCAGTAAGATCCTGTCATGTGCTTTGTGAGCTGAGCTTTCAGGTGGCCAGTTCATTAACCCCAACTTGAGCGAATTGCACTAGACTAACACTGAAATAAGGAATGACTGGATAGCAGTTGCAAAGTCTTCACCCAGGAGTAAGGATCACAGTTTTCTGGCCAGACAACTGAATTAAACTGGCTGAATTGGCTGGCAAAGCTGGATTTCTTCTGGGTAAAAGGCCTCTGGTTTTGGTATAAGCAATGAATAAAACCTCTTGTTATATCATCATGAAAAATCAAGAATTTAAGAACAACATTTTTTCATGATGAGTAAAGAAAACATTTTTTGAGTTTAATCATTTAATTTTATTGCTTCCCCCTGATTTAGGATTTATTTATCACAGGCAGGTAATGATGAAATTGGCAATATACTTTTTCTAATGCAATTTTTAATACTGTGGAAAAAATTACATTATCTGGACCTTAGATCCTGCATTTTGATGTGTCTTTAACAGAGAATGTATTAAACAAATAAAACGCAGATTTTTACAAGATTTAATTTCAACATGTCACAAGTCAACTAGTAGTGAGTTTTGAAAAGCAGCAATATAAAAACAGTAGGGCCATCAATTAATCACAGTTAACTCATGCAATTCACTCAAAAAAATAATCATGATTAATCACAGTTTTAGTTGCACTGTTAAACAATAGAATACCAATTGAAATTTATTAAATATTTTGGATGTTTTTCTATATTTTCATATATATTGTATTCTGTGTTGCAATTGAAATCAAAGTGTATATTATTTTTGACTACCAATATTTGCACTGTAAAAATGAAAAGTAGTATTTTTCAATTCACCTCATACAAGTACTGTAGTGCAATCTCTATGTCCTGAAAGTGCAACTTACAAAAGTAGATATTTTTGTTACATAACTGCACTCAGAACCAAAATAATGTAAAACTTCAGAGTCTACAAGTCCACTCAGTCCTACTTCTTGTTCAGCCAATCGCTAAGACAAACAAGTTTGTTTACATTTACAGGAGATAATGCTGCCCTCTTCTTATGTACAGTGTCACCAGAAAGTGAGAACAGACATTTGCATGGCACTTTTGTAGCCGACATTGCAAGGTATTTATGTGCCAGATATGCTAAACATTCATATGCCCCTTTATGCTTTGGCCACCATTCCAGAGGACACGCTTCCATGCTGATGATACCCATTAAAAAAATAATGCATTAATTGAATTTGTGACTGAACTCCTTGGGGGAGACTTGTATGTCCCCATCTCTGATTTACCAGCATACTGCCACATATTTCATGTTATAGCCATCTTGGATGATGACCTAGCATATCTTGTTCATTTTAAGAATGCTTTCACTGCAGATTTGACAAAATGCAGAGAAGGTACCAAAGTGAGATTTCTAAAGATAGCTACATCACTCGACCTAAGGTTTAAGAGTCTGAAGTGCCTTCCAAAATCTGATTGGGACGAGGTGTGGAGCATGCTTTCAGAATTCTTAAAAAAGCAAGTCTTAAAAGAGAAACTACAGAACTTGAACCACCAAAAAAAAAAAAATCAACTTTCTGCTGGTGGCATCTGACTCAGATAATAAAAATGAACATGTGTCGATCTGCACTGCTGTGGATTGTTATCAATCAAGCAGAACCCATCATCAGCATGGATGCATGTCCTCTCGAAGGGTGGTTGAAGCATGAAGGGACATATGAATCTTTAGCACATCTGGCACTAAATATCTTGCGATGCTGGCTACAACAGTGTCATCCCAATGCTTGTTCTCACTTTCAGGTGACATTGTAAACAAGAAGCAGGCAGCATTATCTCCTGCAAATGTAAACAAACTTGTTTGTCTGAGTGATTGGCTGAACAAGAAGTAGGACTGAGTGGACTTGTAGGCTCTAAAATTTTGTTTTATTTTTGAATGCAGTTTTTTTGGTACTTAATTCTACATGTGTAAGTTCAACTTTCATGATAAAGAGATTGCACTACAGTACTTGTATTAGATCAATTAAAAATACTATTTCTTTTGTATTTTTACAGTGCAAATATTTGTAATAAAAAATAAATATAAAGGGAGCACTGTACACTTTGTGTTCTGTGTTGTAATTAAAAACAATATATTTGAAAATGTAGAAAACATCCAAAATATTTAAATAAATGGTATTCTATTATTTTTAACAGTGAGATTAATTGCATGATTAATTGTGATTAATTTTTTAATTGCTTGACAGCCCTAAAAACAGCTATTTATTATCAGTACTAGCTTTCTGAAAAGGAATTCAGTGCACAACCAAAAACAGAGGTGAGACTTGCTGTTCAAACAACAATTAGCTCAGTTGGGTTATTCTGTAATTTTGTTTTTATAATCATTATGGTGCTTTAATATAATTCACAGCTGTATAAATAATATCGTTCACAAATAGAACTCTTAGGTAAATTCAATTCTATTTCTGTTAACAGACTGTGCTAAATTTTCCACTTCTGTTTGCATAAGGAACATGTATGTCTTGGAATATAAAAGTGCCTTTTGTGTTCATGTGTTTTTTTTTTTTTTTTAAAGGAAACCTATGGGAACCAGGTAATCATTTTACCCCAAATGGTGTATATTTTCAAGCATGACACATGTGACCAAGTATGGAACAAAATCTGCTGTATAATTTCTCCAGTTGTCTAAAACTGACAAAGCAGCTGTGGGAGGAAAAATGTAATAGCAGCTTTGTTTTTATTTCTTCCCTTTTCCTTTCATCACCCTCTGAGGAATTCTTTTTAACTGCATCCACAACACAATTAAAAGTGGCACTTTTTTAAAAAATGAAAAATGTTCAGTACAGGAGAATTGAAGAGGTCTAAACACAGAGCTTTAGAATATGAAGATTCTTATTCTGTGGAGGCCTCACAGTAAGGCATGTAACACATTGATAATTTTATAGGTTTCATGGTTAGTAATTCCAGATGGTGTGTTTGTACTCAGAATGCGCTTTATGTGTAAATCATCTCAGTAAGGATCAGCATATATCCAAGCACATTCTAATTGATTTGTTTGCAGTTATTTATAACAGTTTAATAGACTCTCATTCACAGAAATAGACTCTCTTAAATGGAAACATGTGAATTAGTTTGTGATTGTTTTGTAGGACAGCTACATGATTCTGGTATAATATGCTTCATGAAACAAAGTCCCTGTTGTAAGCTTGAAACTGTACACGTACGGTTCATGGCTTATAGCATCCCTACACAAATGCGTGCTCCCTTCTCCTTCTCTCCCTCCTTAAAAATAGCATTTGGAGTTACATGGAGAAATTTTCACAGAAATATGATCTGCATTAATGCCACTGTCTTGGTATCAACTTTGTGAGCCACCATCATTAATCTTAATTAGGGAACTAAAATATTTTTTTTTTTTACTATTTCCAATTAATGCAGGTCCTAATTTGGATTAAAAATTCAATCTGAACCCATATCCTGCCTGTGTGAGAGTGTTTTTGTATACCTGCCAGTACCAATATTGTTTCTTTTACATAGGAAAGAGCAGGTCCATGATTGAGACAGGAATAATTTGGGTAGACTCTGTGCATTAATCTTACTTAGAAAGTTAAGTTTAACTTTTCAAAGCAAGGAGGTCTTTTTGTGGCTTATCTTGAAACTATGTTCAGTACAGATACCACTGTAATTCATTGATTACGCAATTGAGCAGAGCAGGATAATTTTTTTCGTTCAAGGCTCCATCTTTTAGTAATAGCATGTAGTGGAGCTTAGTTTGAATTTGACATGCTTTGGGGCTTCACTGACTACGATGCCCTTGACTGGACCGAAAAGCCTGTAATGCTAAACATTTGGGTGTTGTGCGTACTTTGAAACATCTCATCATTATAAGGGGAGCTTCTGAGAACAGTCAGTGTCAGCAGCAGGCTAAAATTCAGCCAATAAAACAGGGGGAGAGGGATTATCCAAGTAAGCCTTGAACCTCAGAAACAATGGCCATGTCTACCCTGCATGCTTCTTTTGGTGGTGTGTCGTTTATGTACTCAGGTAGCTGCCCTTGCATGGATTCTAGTAACCGGACAGACGGTGAGGCATGGCTTAAGCTAGTAGAGTACAGACATGCCTGAAGGGTGTGGGTATGTACATGAGTACATATCCTACACACTCTCTACCCACCCACACCATGCTGCATTGCCGTCTACTCTGCTATTTTTAGCCTTGTAGTGTCCTGCTGCCTTCTAGCTACTGGAGCCTTTCTCCTCTGCAGGAAAGGACTCCAGAAGCGGGGAAAGACTCTGCCAGCTCCCTGCTGCTGGAGCCCTTCCCTACCCACAGATAAAGACTCCAGCAGTGGGGGAAAGTTCTGGCAGCTTCCTGCTGCTCAGGCCTTTCTCCACTGGAGGGGAAAACTCTGACAGCTCCTTGCGGCTGGAGCCCTTCCCTGCCACCAAGGAAAGGCTCCAGCACCAGGGAGGAAGAGGGGAAAGGTAACGCAAAAAGGCTCTTTCTTTTATGAAAAATGTTCAATATAGGAGAATTGAAGGGGCCTAAACATAGAGTACTAGAATATGATGATACCTATTCCATGAAGGCCCAACAGTAAGGCATACAATACATCGATGATTTTATGGGTTTCATGGTTAGTAATTCCGGATGTGTGTTTGTGCTCAGAATGCATGCTATGTGTAAATCATGTCAGTAAGGCTCAACATACATCCAAGTGCATTCTAACTGGTTTTATTTTGCAGTTATTTATGACAGTTTAATAGACCTCATTCACAGAAATAGTCTTCCTTAAATTGAACCATGTGAACTGGTTGGGGTTTTCTGTTTTGTATTTCCTGGACAACTACAGAACTCTAATATACCTATACTTCATGGAACAATGTCCCCCATTGATAGGCATACACAGACAGTTGATATTAATCTCTACTCTGGCCTTTCCCTGTTGCCTCCCTCTGCCAGAGCCTTTTACTGACACATGTAGCTGCACACCACAGTGTGGATGCAGCTTGCTTTTCACTGCAGCATATAGACTCAGGGGTCTGTTCTGGGACCAGTCCTATTCAACATATTCATAAATGACCTGGAAAAAGGGGCAAACAGTAAGGTGGAAAAATTTGCAGATGATACAAATTACTAAAGATAGTTAAGACCCAGGCAGAGTGCGAAGAGCTACAAAAGGATCTCTCAAAACTGGGTGACTGGGCAACAAAATACAAGATGAAATTTAATGTTGATAAATGCATAGTAATGCACATTGGAAAGCATAATCCCAACTATACAAATAAAATGATGGGGTTTAAATTAGCTGTTACCACTCAAAGAAGAGATCTTGGAGTCATTGTGGATAGTTTTCTACAAACATACACTCAGTGTTCAGAGGCAGTCAAAAAAGCAAACAGAATGTTGGGAATAATTAAGAAAGGGATAGATAATAGGACAGAAAATATCATGTTGCCTCTGTATAAATCCATGGTATGCCCACATCTTGAATACTGTGTGCAGATGTGGTCGCCCCATCTCAAAAAAGATATATTGGACTTGGAAAAAGTTCAGAAAAGGGCAACAGAAATGATTAGGGGTATGGAACGGCTTTCGTTTGAGGAGAGATTAATAAGACTGGGACTTTTCAGCTTGGAAAAGAGATGGCTAAGGAGAGATATGATTGAGGTCTATAAAATCATGACTGGTGTAGAAAAAGTAGATAAGGAAGTGTTTTTACTACTTCTCATAACACAAGAACTAGGAGTCACCAAATGAAATTAATAGGCAACAGGTTTAAAACAAATAAAAGGAAGTATTTCTTCACACAATGCACGGTCAACCTGTGGAACTCCTTGCCAGAGGATGTTGTGAAGGCCAAGACCATAACAGGGTTAAAAAAAGAACTAGATAAATTAATGGAGGATAGGTCCATCAGTGGCTATTAGCCAGGATGGGTAGGAATGGTTTCCCTAGCCTCTGCTTGCCAGAAGCTGGGAATGAGCGACAGGGGATGGATCACTTGAAGATTACCTGTTCTGTTCATTCCCTCTGGTGCACCTGGCACTGGCCACTGTCCAAAGGCAGGATACTGGGCTAGATGGACCTTTGGTCTGACCTAGTAAGGTCATTCTTATGTTCTTACACATACCCTACATGCTGCCAGAAGTGCTGTTTAGTGTAAATGTAGGCAATAAGTGTTCACATTGGCTTGAAAATAGAAAAAGGCTCCTCTTGATTAATTGTGACTGATCTGCTTCTTCCAGCTCTAATTTTATATCTTAAGTTTAAGTTGGGTTTACAACCCTAAGGATGGGCAGTTTGCTACCTTAGTATTGTACTGATAATTTGACAGCATTTCATTTTTCAGGCTGAGAACATACTTCCCATAGAAGAAAACACCATCAAACAAATAAAACACCCTGAGGAGACTCAGAGGAAGGAAATATGTGTGATCATTCACTCACGGAAGTTCCTCATGTTGCCTTGGTGGGGGTCTGTGAGTTTTTCTCCACTGTGGAAAAAGCCAATTGTCTCACTGCCAGATCTGGTGGCTAAACAAGGATCCACATGGATCTGGCAGAGATGCTGGGGGAGGCCAAGGCCATCCATGTAGATGTCCTGTATCTTCATACCAGCTCTGGGCTCCAGCAACCTCTCAGCTTCCTCAGAGCTTAAGACCCCCTGGAGAGAGTATACAGAAATATATAAGGGAGCCTTGGCCTATTTGATCTTCTCTGGGAAATCTCCATGAGGCAGTAGGAAGAACAATGTGTGTCCCCTGCAGGTCCTGCCCTGGCCCATCCACTACCCAGCCTGGACCACCCAGCTTCCACCATCTCTACCTCCATCTCTACCTCCAGACACCTCAGACTCTTTAGAGAAGCCTCCATAAGCACTAGGGTTAGGTGAGGCCATTGGTTTGATCCATTAAGAATTCCTGTGTTCAGAGTGATGGTGCAGAAAGAACTACTGCAGTCTCAGCACGGCAGGGGCCAGAGAACAACACAGCTTGGTAAGAAGGTTGCTTTACTGCACATCTTATTTGAATCCCCTTGTACCATGCCCAGTCACTCTGGCCTGTCATGATTGGAGACAGAATGTTTTAGCTTTAAATGTGCAGGTAATTCAGAAACTCTGTTTCCAGTAAGTAGCAAAACACTATGTGCTTTTATATTTTCTTCTGTTCTTCTCTCTGATATCAAGTGACAATGCGAAAAGTAGCAGGAGGCCTCTTAGTTATATTTCCTTCTTCCCCTATTTGTCCATGAATTCAGTGTTCTTTTTTGGGCTGGAAATATCATTATTCAAATCCTCTGAACAGTGTGATGTTCTGAATTTTCAGTTCATGCAGAGATATTTCCTTTGCTACAAATGTGGACAGATACCAGTGCTTAATTCCTTTGTATAGAAGTTCACATATTGTTACTACTTGTGTAATGATCCATATCTAAACACATACAAAATCAGCAAGAGGAAAATTCCGGCCAGCAGAACCCAACACCCCTCATCCACTCCAAAATCCATATAGCGAACCTCTGTCTGGTGAAAGAAGCAACTGAGAAGTGGCTATAACAACTGTTTACATGCTCAAGTGTAATATAGGATAATAGACATGAATGATACAAATATTACTTCATAGATTCATAGATTTTAAGGCCAGAAGAGACCATTCTGATAATCTAGTCTGACCTCCAGCATAACACAGGCCATAGAACCTCACCCAATAATTGCTGTACCAAATAATTTCTGGATGAACTAGAGCAGTGTTTCCCAAACTTGAAATGCCACTTGTTCAGGGAAAGCCCCGGCGGGGTAGGCCAGTTTGTTTACCTGCCGCATCCGCAGGTTCGGCCAATCGCGGCTTCCACCAGCCGCAGTACGCCGCTGCAGGCCAATGGGGGCTGTGGAAAGTGGCGCGGGCTGAGGGATGTACTGGCCGCTGCTTCCCACAGCCCCCATTGGCCTACAGTGGCGAACCGTGGCCAGTGAGAGCCGCGATTGGCTGACCCTGCAGACGCGACAGGTAAACAAACTAGCCCGGCCCCCCAGGGGCTTTCCTTGAACAAATGGTGTCCCAAGTTTGGGAAACACTGAACTAGAGCATATCTTTTACAAAGACAGGCAATCTTGATTTAAAGATTTCAAGTGATGGCACTTCTCTTGGTAAATTTTTCCAGTAAATTACCCTCAATTAAAAATATGGACCTTATTTCCAGATTGAATTTATCTAACATCAATGTCCAGCCATTGGATCTTTTTATGGTTTATCGGCTAAAAGAGCCCTCAGCTATCAGAATTCTGCCTTTGTAGGTACTTCTCAACTGTGATCAAGTCATCCCTTTACCTAGCCCTTGATAAACTAAAGAATCATTTAATCACACTGTATTAAGAAATTTCAGATATCATACAAAATGAGGCAGTAGTGAGCCAAAAATGTCAATTTTTCATATACTGCAACAGCAAAGAGCTTCCTAGACACCAGTGATTGCTTTGCCCTGCCATTTCAGCATGATTTTGTTATGAATTTAATAGCTTTTTGAGTAAAAAGTGGATGGCAGGCTCACCTCTGAGAAATAAACCTGTACATACACTAATCTAATCTCTAAAATCTCTTTTGAAAGCATTTCTTAAGCTTTTGAAACCAAAAAATATATCCATAAATGGAAATATTTCAAGTACTATTTACAAACAGAACATGTAATGCACATATGGTAATAGGGAGAGAGGTAGAGGAAAGTTCAAACAGTTAGGACAAATACCACAAAAAAGAAAAACATTCATTCAGTTAAAATATCTGTAATGAGGATGATTATGAATAGTAGTCAGTGGGGAAAATTCACATTTTGTTTTCAGGAAAACCTCCCCCCTTCATCTAAATAATATTTGACATATAATCTGCATTTTTTTTTTACATTTTATACATATAATACATTCCTGTGAAGTTTTGTGATTTTTCTAGCAAAATAATACCATTTGTTTATGGCAAACCTTACAAAACTGACACAATGAAAATGATTTAGTTATTTGCCTTTGTGGAGATTCACACACACACACACACACACACACACACACAGCATTTCATATGTAAATTGCAAAGTGCTTTGCTTTGATCATTACAGTAGACTCTAATCAGATGTTTCAGGAATGCAAAGTGGCATCGGTTCACTTTGGGACTCCAGAGTCTCCGGAGTTAATATAAATCTTCTCAATTCAGAATAGCCTAGTTTTTAATGGCAAAAAACCCCAAACCAAAACACTTTTTTGTGCATGTCTGTTTAGTCTCAGAGGATACTGTCATGTTATGATAAACTTTTTTTTGTGGGGTTACTACTATATAAACACAAAAGGAGCCATCATGAGTCTCCTTTGATGGACAGCCAGTGCCAATTAATAGATTAAATTACACAGGGAGAGTAAGTAGTAGGATTAGTATTTTCATCACCAGGCTTCTCATCAAAAGTATCCCAATTTGGCTTGATGAATAGTTTAATTTTAATATTTAATACAAGGTGGCCCAACTCAAGACAGGGATATCCTACAGAGTAGACAGTACCTTATGGAAAGACTTTTACACTAATATTTTCAACTCTCATTATTGGAGGTATTAGAATTAGGGACAATAACTTTTATTTAAAATAAAGACATAATCTAAACTTGTCTCTGAGGTGGCCAGAGAGACTTGTGAATTATACATAGATTTCTAGCTAGCACACACTTCCATGCAACTGTGTATGATCCATGTAATAATCAGAAACCCATAAAGCTTGGGAGTCTTCTTTTTTCTCAGCAATAGCCAGAATAAGCCAGAAATGCAACTATAAAGCAAAAACACATTTTTCCCTCTGAATCATCCTTCATTTTATAAGTAAGACAGGAAATTTGTGGTCTCAGTTTGTTTTGTGTCTTGAGTCTGTCAAGTAGTGTTCCAACATTCAGCCCAGACTTAACCAATTAGGGCAGCTTTCCACCTTCTGGCTCAACTTGCTGCATATGAGATCTGTATTTTGTTTCATCTGAGGTTTGATTTATGACCTTTGTGGTCCTCAAGAGGTGCTCCACCACAGGAGCTACATGGAAACCTCTTTCTGACTAAGCCAGTAGCAGCTGTACTGTTTTGTTTCAGCAGGAAGGAGTTCTTATAGTCAAAGTGAAGTTAACATCAGTTAATATCAGTAAAATTACACAGATTACTTTCAGAAAGAATACTGTTGTCTTATATATGCAGTGCACTAATACAGCAGCAAACAAGTACCTCTACTGACTATTCTTTCATCTCCCTTGCTTAACATGATTTTTGATTTGCATGGGGGTTCATGAGCTTTTTAATAATTCCTGCTGGCTCCCCAGTAAATCATAATTTGCAGTACCTGTCTAGGAGTTCTCATTTTCATCAAAGGGTTTCTTTTTTGTCACCACCAAACTTCACATTTGTTTTGAGCCTGTGCACAGAATGGTCCTGATTCTGGAAACCATCACCCTCACCTTAGGCTCATGCTTACATACCATCTGACTTTAGTGAGACTCCAGTAAATGCTGAAGTGCTGCCCTGAAAAGGAATGGACTTCAGCACATGATTAAGTGCTCTCTGAATCAGGATCTTAATATGAGAAGGAGGTGGCAGTGGTGAGACATCAGCACACATGCTGAATAACAACAGAAAAAAGCAGGATTAAATGTTGTCTGACAAGCTTGCCCTTTTCATTTGGGAAATAATTTCACACAGGCCCCAATCCTTCAAACACTAATGCACATGAGTCACTTTAAGGAGGTGTGGAGTCCACTGGGATGAAGGGTGGGATGGGAGAGATCTTTAAAGCATGGCATTATTAGATTCTAGCTCCACTGAAGCCCATAGGCAGTCTGAGGTGGGTTGTTGTAAATTAGAGCAACTGGTGGCCATTTTGAACCCTGGAGCAGTCCTGAATCTGGAATGTGACACAAAGTCATCTTTGTCCATCCCTTCCCCACCCAGAGTTCACTGAACTTCTGGGAAGCACAGCACAGAATCAGACCCCTTGTCTGGGTGCTTCTTTAATATTACAATTCAAAGGACTGGAAGAGAAAATGCCTTTCTAGCTGGTAAAAGCAGATACAATTTAACATTAATTTACTCCAAAGCAGGTAAAATACTGACTGCCTTTACCCTCTGAACCTTCTTTTAATTTAATATTTGAAGATTAACTGCACAAGGCTCTACTGCCTTTACTGGAGTTACACTAGCATAAAACTGGTGGGAGAATCAGACTAGATAATCCCACTGAAATTAATGAGAGAGTTAGCTCAGAGAGTCCATTTAACTATAATAAAATATGGGTAGTTCTGTTTTGATTTATGTAATCTAATGGGTTACTTCACCTAAATATCGCATCTTTTCATGACTCACATGAAATACTGGATACCAGTATATCATATATTCTATATCACATAGATTTAGGGACTGAGGTTCTGAATGTATGTTAGTGAGGTACATAATTCAGCTAGATTCTTCAAACACTGTATCAAAAGGCATACCATTGGTCCTCTTTTTCCTTTGCCCTTCCTGGACACACTGAATCACACCTACAAAGACAGATTGCGCAATAGACTATAAGAAATGAAATGAACTAGAGAACTAGTACCGGCAGGAAACTATAAGCATGTCAGAGAGAAAGAGAATTTACAAGATTTGAGTCTACTGCAGACAAATAATTCACATACAGTACGCTACACAGAAGAATTTAGGTGCAGAATGCTGCAAAGCCTCTGCTAGTTTCATCCTAGCTCTCTGCAATATGCTGTATCACTTTAATTAAGGTATTAATAAAACAGTGGTATTGAAACTGGATCATATGTGCATTGGTCTCCCTTGTCATCTCTCTGCCATTGTCAATCTTGTAGTCATTGTTGTGATATATGAACCAAGGCACCAAATGTGGCATTGTTATAATGTATAATGTTATAATGTAGAGTACTGACAAGCAACTGGAAAAAGCCACCAACAATGAGAATATACTGCCTGAACCCACAATCCTTATTGCTCATTGAAAGTCACTTTTTTAACCCTAAAAAGAACAGGAGTACTTGTAGCACCTTAGAGATGGTGATATATGTCATCATGTGCCAGCAATGCCCCTCTGCCATGTACATTGTCCAAATTGGACAGTCTCTACGCAAAAGAATAAATGGACACGAATCTGACATCAGGAATCATAACATTAAAAAAGCAGTAGGAGAACACTTCAACCTCTCTGGTCACTCAGTAGCAGACTTAAAGGTGGCAATTTTGCAACAGAAAAGCTTCAGAAACAGACTCCAATGAGAAACTGCTGAACTGGAATTAATTTGCAAACTAGATACCATTAACTTGGGCTTGAATAGAGACTGGGAGTGGCTGGTCATTACACAAATTCAATCGATTCCCCATGTTAAGTATCCTCACACCTTCTTGTCAACTGTCTAAATGGGCCATCTTGATTATCACTACAAACGTTTTTTTTCTCCTGCTGATAATAGCTCATCTTAATTAATTAGCCTCTTAGAGTTGGTATGTCAACTTCCACCTTTTCAGGTTCTCTGTATGTATATATATCTTCTTACTATATGTTCCATTCTATGCATCTGATGAAGTGTACTGTAGCCCACAAAAGCTTATGCTTTAATAAATTTGTTAGTCTCTGGGGTGCCACAAGTACTCCTGTTCTTTTTGCAGATACAGAGTAACACGGCTGCTACTCTGAAACCTTTTTTTAACCCTAATGGCAATATTTTCACCATATACTCAGAATTGCATGCTGTATAGGATTCATTAAGACCTCTAAATGTCTTTTTGACCTTAGTGTTATTTAGTTCCGGTCACTCTCTTCTAAAGTGCCTATATTGCCAGAGATCTTGAATACAGTAAAAAATGTGTTCATTTGTAAAGTTTTGGAAACTTAAATTTATCTATCATTTTCATTGTCTTTTTAAAGAATATAATTCACAAAATTAAAGCAAGGGAAGAGTAAAATAATGAATATGCACCTAATGGTATAATAAGGGATTATTCCCTGATTTATACCACGTGCAATCCAGAAGAACTCAATAGGAATGCACAGAGTGTCCCTCGAGAGTCAGAATTCAGCTGTGACTGCTGCCTAAATTTGAAAGTCTAAAATATATGTTCTTTAGATCTAAGACCAAAGCTTAAATTGTTGTCATTAGACTTCACTAGTACTGAAATGGCTGGGGACCTAAACCATAATCTTGAAGTCAAAATGACTGGCATAAACAAGCTCTTTAGACCCTACTCAAAACAACCAGACTGGCTTTCCACAGCTTAAGTTATAAACCAAAGGAAAAGGCTTCATTCACTCTGATTTCTAAATTACATTAACCAAAATAATTGCTTAGTGCAACTACATTCTGATTGTTGAAAGAAGGTTGTTTTAACTAGCGCACACTTCCTACAAACAAGGAACTGACCTTTAACTAACACAGTCTCCCCCACATCATTATACCACTTATAATATGCTGGGGAAAATACCTGATTCACCACAGCTGGGATCAGCAGAGTACCCTTTCCAACTGGTTCTTTTGCAACTGAGGGCATGCACCTGTGGTCTTTCTTCTTCTCAAGGACTAAATATTAACCATTTCCCTAACAGTGTCTGAAGGGTGTCTATCCATTCCATCAAAGAGAGGTCTCTTAGAGAAATTGTCTCAGTCTGTGTGCAGTTTCCAAAAGCTAACATTGCAATAGTTCACATTCAGAAAATTATCTTCACAACCAGAAGGGCTAGAACCATAAGGCTAAATCCTGTTCCCATAAAGAAAAACAAATCTAATGTGTCATTAACATTATATCCAGATTAATCAAATCTGGGAATAAAAACACTATTATGCACTAATGTCTGAATTGTCTGATAACTGCTTGGCAGTGCTACAGAACAGAATTAAGGTGGTTTCTTAACTGTGTATGACTATATTTTAATTTGTTTGAATTTCTTTTAAGTTAAACTTTGTCTGTGCATTTCTGGATTTATAATGCTTGTTCTGGGGATAATTACAACTTCCTTTTAATGTTTTTACCCTTAAGTTACTGATATGAACTCTTAACCTTAATAATTTCAGTTCAGCATTGTTTTTATCTGGCAATAAATTTGATGTTTTTAAACCTGAGGTTCAACTGAATAAAGAATGTAGATAAGTTATAAACATAATACACATTTTATGCCTATCTCCAAACACCACAGCTATCTGGCATCCTAAGTGGGAGCTAATATATTACTGGGAATCATTCTCCCAGCTGTTGCTGTTTCTGCACAGCCATTGTCTATAGACAGGCAGCAGAGAGTTCACACAAGTTAGTAGAAAAATTATTGAAAATGGAGCTCTCTCGCTCTCTCTCCCTTATGTGTATGTATAAGGAAATAGATGGCTATGTAGATTGATTTAAATCCCAGAAGAGTGTCTGAAGCAAAGATACTCAGCTGAACTGCTTGTCTGACTGAGAGGGAGAGGTGATCTCTGAGTGGTACTTGATGCCCTTTCTCTCTGTCTTATTGTTACACAGAACATTTATTAACTGGATCTGCTTCATTTCTGTCAAAATTAGCATGCTTGCTCATGCTTCTGAAATTCTCCATGCTGTCCCTCAGGGTAAAGGAGATAGAATTACGTGATATGTGTAAACAGGGATTAATTTAATTTTAGCCAAATCCACACATTGCAGTGCAAGTGAAGTTTGCATAGGATTACGAATGCAATGTAATTAGATACAGTTTGACATCTTGTTTCTTGAAACCTCATATTCTCAGTTTTTTAAAGATTCTTTTATAATATCTCCAGATTTAAAATTACAAAAAGAAAAAAAGGGGGGGGGGCGCTAAACAATCAAAATTTGCCTTACACAGTTCTTATAACAAGCAGAAAAGGAGCTTGGTTTGATGTGATTCTGAAAGGCACCTGAATCCTCTTTGCAAGATGGAAATTGTCTTGCCTAGAGATATATGTTGAGACAATGTTCATAACTTGAGACATTCTTGCTCTTTGATTCCCAACACTGTTCATCACTTGATTGAGTGGCATTTATTCTGTGGCAGTATATGAACTCCAGAAAGGATCAAACTGGGGTGGGGGACAGGGGGAACAGCATGCGTCATGAGACTAGAGATGATATAATAGGAAATCACAGGCCATCGTTCTCATCTTAGGTTTAATCTTTTGCTATTCCTGTTGTAAAGAAAAAAATAGTTTGTGGAAATTGGACTTTATCCAAAATCAATTCAGAACTCAATTTAAAAAAACAACAAAACCCTCCAGATGTAGACTTGGATTTGACACCACTATTAGAGCTAAATGTCCAAAAAGATCAGAGACTGACCAGTTAGTGTAATAAGTAAATTACACCTCCCCCCAAAACCATAGCCAACACAAAAACAACAAAAAAACCCTCAAGACAGTCCAATCAATGCCTCATCCAAGTTTGGGATTGGAAAAGGAGAATTGCTTGGGGATTTTCTGGCAGAAACGTTATGTGGAGAATTATTTTAACCCTTAGAATACTGACAGTATTTCGACTAACAGTGAGATCTATAATTAGGGTACATCTATATAATGATAGTAACACATAGCACTATTCAGCTGGAAAGGCTGATAGAAATATCAGCTTATTATTTCTTACAACAGTTCTTAAGGTAAGGTTTTCCTGTTCAGAGGGCAGAGATTTGAAGTGATTTTCCCAATGCCCCAGACAGCATGATTGCCAAAGGCAGGATTAGAACTCAGGAGTCTTTAGGACTATATTTACTAATGCAGCCCATAGTCTGGTGTCCAGGCTCCCTATACAATGCACATGGAGAGTTAGCTACCTAAGAAAGGGATTCACAGAAGCCAGCAAGCTGAGCTGAGCTTCCTAAGTTAGCCAATAAGAAATGCTGAGGTAGTTGGAAGATGCCTCTGGAGCAGAGGGATATAGTAATAGTTCCTTGGGATTCTCATCTGTGAACCCTCTCCTGGCATTTGGCACCTAAGCCAAGTCAGCCCTTTCTTGTGAAAAAACGCCCTCACAGAGAGAACCCCACTCCCTTATAGCCAATACCCGAGTGGTTAGGACACTACTGGAATGTGGCAGAGCTGTTTTCAAATTCCTGCTCTGCCTGAGTTGGAGCAGGGACTTAGAATCATAGAATCATAGAATATCAGGGTTGGAAGGGACCCCAGAAGGTCATCTAGTCCAACCCCCTGCTCGAAGCAGGACCAATTCCCAGTTAAATCATCCCAGCCAGGGCTTTGTCAAGCCTGACCTTAAAAACCTCTAAGGAAGGAGATTCTACCACCTCCCTAGGTAACGCATTCCAGTGAATGATGTGGTTGAATGCAAGTGTCCCACATCCCCACTAAGTGTCCTTGTCCCAGACTACAGGGTACCCTCACTCTCTCCTGTTGAAGCTGTTCTTCTCTATATAAGTGATTAAATGTTTATTAGAGCAGGAACTTGAACCTGACTCTCCCATTTGCCAAGGAAGTGCTCTAACCAATGGGATAGAGGATCAGCTCAGTGAATGTTTGGCCCAGTGAATTTTCAATTTAAGCCTGGGTCACCTGCATCCCAGGTAAATGATCTAACCATGGGCTATTGGGACAGGTACACCCAAACATGGGGAAAATGGGGAAATAGTTTTACTTTGTGTAATGACCCGTCCATTCCCAGTCTCTATTCAAGCCTAAGTTAATTGTATCAAGTTTGCAAATTAATTCCAATTCAGCAGTCTCTCGTTGGAGTCTGTTTCTGAAGTCCTTTAGTTGTAATATTGCGACCTTTAGGTCTGTAATCGAGTGACCAGAGAGATTGAAGTGTTCTCCGACTGGTTTATGAATGTTATAATTCTTGACATCTGATTTGTGTCCATTTATTCTTTTACGTAGAGACTGTCCAGTTTGCCCAATGTACATGGCAGAGGGGCATTGCTGGCACATGATGGCATATATCACATTGGTAGATGTGCAGGTGAATGAGCCTCTGATAGTGTGGTTGATGTGATTAGGCCCTATGATGGTGTCCCCTGAATAGATATGTGGACACAGTTGGCAACAGGCTTTGTTGCAAGGATAGGTTCCTGGGTTAGTGGTTCTGTTGTGTGGTGTGTGGTTGCTGGTGAGTATTTGCTTCAGGTTGGGGGGCTGTCTGTAGGCAAGGACTGGCCTGTCTCCCAAGATCTGTGAGAGTGAGGGATCATTTTTCAGGATAGGTTGTAAATCTTTGATGATGCACTGGAGAGGTTTTAGTTGGGGGCTGAAGGTAACAGCTAGTGGCGTTCTGTTATTTTCTTTGTTGGGCCTGTCCTGTAGTAGGTGACTTCTGGGTACTCTTCTGGCTCTGTCAATTTGTTTCTTCACATCAGCAGGTGGGTATTGTAGTGCTTGATAGAGATCTTGTAGGTGTTTGTCTCTGTCTGAGGGGTTGGAGCAAATGCGGTTGTATCGCAGAGCTTGGCTGTAGACGATGGATTGTGTGGTGTGGTCTGGGTGAAAGCTGGAGGCCTGTAGGTAGGGATAGCGGTCAGTAGGTTTCCGGTATAGGGTGGTGTTTATGTGACCATCACTTATTAGCACCGTAGTGTGGACTGGTCCGGGCTGAGGTTGATGGTGGGATGGAAATTGTTGAAATCATGGTGGAATTCCTCAAGGGCTTCTTTTCCATGGGTCCAGATGATGAAGATGTCATCAATATAGTGCAAGTAGAGTAGGGGCATTAGGGGACAAGAGCTGAGGAAGCGTTGTTCTAAGTCAGCCATAAAAATGTTGGCATACAGTGGGGCAATGCGGGTACCCATAGCAGTGCCGCTGATTTGAAGGTATACATTGTCCCCAAATGTGAAATAGTTATGGACGAGGACAAAGTCACAAAGTTCAGCCACCAGGTTTGCCATGACATTATCGGGGATAGTGTTCCTGATGGCTTGTAGTCCATCTTTGTGTGGAATGTTGGTGTAGAGGGCTTCTACATACATAGTGGCCAGGATGGTGTTTTCAGGAAGATTACCGATGGATTGTAGTTTCCTCAGGAAGTCAGTGGTGTCTCAAAGATAGCTGGGAGTGCTGGTAGCGTAGGGCCTGAGGAGGGAGTCTATATAGCCAGACAATCCTGCTGTCAGGGTGCCAATGCCTGAGATGATGGGGTGTCCAGGATTTCCAGGTTTATGGATCTTGGGTAGCAGATAGACACACCCCAGGTCAGAGTTCCAGGGGTGTGTCTGTGCGGATTTGTTCTTGTGCTTTTTCAGGGAGTTTCTTGAGCAAATGGTGTAGTTCTTTTTGGTAACCCTCAGTGGGATCAGAGGGTAATGGCTTGTAGAAAGTGGTGTTGGAGAGCTGCCTAGCAGCCTCTTGTCCATATTCCGACCTATTCATGATGATGACTGCACCTCCTTTGTCAGCCTTTTTGATTATGATGTCAGAGTTGTTTCTGAGGCTATGGATGGCATTGTGTTCTGCATAGTTGAGGTTATGGGGCAAGTGATGCTGCTTTTCCACAATTTCAGCCCTTGCACGTCGGCGGAAGCACTCTATGTAGAAGTCCAGTCTGTTGTTTCAACCTTCAGGAAGAGTCCACCTAGAATCCTTCTTTTTGTAGTGTTGGTAGGAAGGTCTCTGTGGATTAGTATGTTGTTCAGAGGTGTGTTGGAAATATTCCTTGAGTCGGAGATGTCGAAAATAGGATTCTAGGTCACCACAGAACTGTATCATGTTCGTGGGGATGGAGGGGCAGAAGGAGAGGCCCCAAGATAGGACAGATTCTTCTGCTGGGCTAAGAGTATAGTTGGATAGATTGACAATATTGCTGGGTGGGTTAAGGGAACCATTGCTGTGGCCTCCTGAGGCATGTAGTAGTCTAGATAGTTTAGTGTCCTTTTTCTTTTGTAGAGAAGCAAAGTGTGTGTTGTAAATGGCTTGTCTAGTTTTTGTAAAGTCCAGCGACGAGGAAGTTTGTATGGAAGGTTGTTTTTTTGAGAGTATCCAGTTTTGAGAGCTCATTCTTAATCTTTCCCTGTTTGCTGTAGAGGATGTTGATCAGGTGGTTCCGCAGTTTCTTTGAGAGCGTGTGGCACAGGCTGTCAGCATAGTCTGTATGGTATGTAGATTGTAATGGATTTTTTACCTTCAGTCCTTTTGGTACGATGTCCATCTGTTTGCATTTGGAAAGGAAGATGATGTCTGTCTGTATCTGTACGAGTTTTTTTCATGAAGTTGATAGATTTCCACTCCATACGGCTAAATGCAGTATGATCCCAGCTGTCTTTTGTGCATGGCTGACCCTGTAGGCATGTTCTGAGCATGCCGACCAGACTGGGCCCTGCAGCTCAGAGAGGTGGGGAAATAATTAGTTTGAGAGTCCAATAGAGGCTCAGGCATAAACTAGGCCACCAAGCTGCTCAGTGGCATCAAGACTTAGATCATAGAATCATAGAATCATAAACTGTCAGGGTTGGAAGGGACCTCAGGAGGTCATCTAGTCCAACCCCCTGCTCAAACCAGGACCAACCCCAGCTAAGGGCTTTGTCAAGCCTGACCTTAAAAACCTCTAAGGAAGGAGATTCCATCACCTCCCTAGGTAACCCATTCCAGTGCTTCACCACCCTCCTAGTGAAAAAGTTTTTCCTAATATCCAACGTAAACCTCCCCCACTGCAACTTGAGACCATTACGCCTTGTTCTGTCATTCTGTCTGTAGTTTTGTACATACCCAGCAGCAGAAATTTAGATGCCTAGGGTACATTAACAGCAGAAACTTAGGTGCCTATGGAATTTAGGTGCCTACAGGGGGAGGCCAGCTGAGCACATATGGATTTAGTCACCGAAAGTAGCAACTGGACACCTCAGTCCCTTTATGGATCTAGCCCTTAAGTGTATAGCCTTGGTATCAGACTACTAGCATATGTCTTTATATAACTAAAGAAATCAGTAATTGTGATTCTGCATCAGGATCAGCTAGAGTAGTGTTCCACTGACTTCAGTGAACTACAACACCAGCCCCCTTTTTGATCTTTTGAGAAAGGCTGTGATGTTTGCAGGGTTGGATTCTGGGGAAGAGCATAGTATTATTTTCCATACCAGTTGCTCGATGTTTGGTATTAGGTAGGTTATATAATACAAAGGCAAACAATTATACCATGGCATATCATCTTTATATTTCTACAGCTGGGCAAAATTTCATATACAAAATGTCAATGACATTTTTTGCTCCCATTGTGAGTTTTGGTTAACACCAAGGGAGAGCATTTTCACAAAAATGTTTGTGAAAATTTCATCCAATGTTTTTGACCAACTCTGTATATTTGGACAGCATCTAAATCAGCATTTTTCAAACTGGGGTCCACGGACCCCTGGGGATCCCCGAGAGTACTCCCTGGGGTCCACAGGCCCCGCTGATCAACTCCTCCCTCTCTGAAGGCACAGTGGGGCTAAGGCAGGCTCCTTGCCTGTCCAGACTCCGTGCTCCTTCCAGAAGCAGCCGGCACATTCCTGCAGCCCCTGGGGGGGGTGGGGGAGATGGATCCAGGAGGTCTCCGTGCACAGCCCCCACACCGAGTGCCAACTCCACAGCTCCCATTGGCTGGGAACGCCTAGAAGCCGCTGCCAGAGAGATGTGCCAGTCGCTTTCAGGAGCCGCCTGAAGTAAGCGCTGCACCCCTTACCCCCTCCCACACCTCAACCCCCTGCCCCAGCCCAGAGCCCACACCCAAATTCCCTCCTAGAGCCCATACCCCTCACCTCTTCCCACACCCAAACTCCCTCCCAGAGCCTGCACCCCTCACTACCCCCATCCAAACTCCCTCCCAGAGCCTGCACCCCTCATCCCCTCCTGCACCCAACTCCCTGTCTCAGCCTGGTGAAAATGAATGAGGGTGGGGGAAAGTGAACCAGAGAGGGAGAGGGGATGGAGTGAGCGGGGAGCAGGAAGAGGTGGGGTGGAGCCTTGGGGGAAGGGATGGAGTCAGGGTGGAGCCTGTGGCTGAGTGGGAGGGTTTGGGGGTCCCTGAAAATTTTTAAATAAAAATGGGGGTCCTTGGGTTGCTGAAGTTTGAGAACCACTGAGAAAGGGTTCATGGTAGGTCAGTGTAACTGGGAGCTAAGTTCAAGTATGCGTATTCCAAAGAGAATGTTACATTAGAAAGTCTTATGATGATCATTCAGTTGAAGAAGATTCAGCTTTCTAATGTGTTGGTTCCAAAATTATCATACCATACTATGAATGATGAAATACCTTACCTGGAAATTCAGAATAAGGAAAATAAAATCTAAATTTAACAGCTGCATTCCAGAGACCAAGAGAGAATTTAGGACCCAGTCCTGACCCCACTGAATTCAATGTAAAAAATCTCTCACCGACTTCAGTGAAAGCAGGATAAAGTGCCTATTCCATTATTGGTTTGATCCCAGTGGGAACTGGTGCAAAACAGAAAACAATATAAGCCTTTTTCCACAGGTGTGCTGAGGGAGTTAACTCTCTCTCATACAGGTTTTAACCCAGATTGTCAAGGAACATAGTAACTTCCCACTAATAGTTTGATAACATTTTCAAGCTCCAATCTCTCAGACTACATATTATGTTATCAATGGCAATGTCGCTGTGAAGAGCGAAATGTTTTTTTTTAACCAATATTTGTAAAAGAAAAGAAAAAATAGATAAAGAGAGAGAACCTATTTTAAGAGCAGAATGTTCTTCAGTAAATAAAATATATGACTGAAAACTGGAGCTCTATCTTTTCCAAGTCTCCGACCTATCTCACCTGTACCAAAGCTTCTTGAGGCACATAAGCCTTGGAAGATAATGCATTGGGAGTGCACTCTTGTCTACCATATTCAGGGATTATGTTGGGCAAGTGCTCCCTACTGCTTGAGTAGTCCTGTCTTCTGCCCCAGCTGTGGCCATGCAGGACTCATGCAGTCCTAGGGCTGTAGTGACTCTATTTGGGAACTATAGTGAGTGAAGAGACAGACACAATTTATCCTTTGGGAAGTGGGGGGCTACAGTCTCTGTTTAGAATATGGGGCAGGAGCACCCTAGCTGTTGAAGGAAGGTTCCTCCTCTACCAGGATTGACTTTTGAAGTGTACAGAAAGAATCTCAACTCTACTCTCCCTGGCTGACAGCTGTAATACTGAAGGGGCCAGCTTTGAGTATGCACCTCCTATAATCAGCCAGGAAAGAACCCCCCATCATCTATTTCAAGATTCGGTAGAGCACCTAGCATCATGGTATCTAGGCTCAATCCAAGACCCAGTGAAATCAGTGGGAGTTTTGTTATTGACAATTGGTCTTAGATCAGGCCCTGAAGTGCTGACACTGCCTCCCCTAAAAGGTTTCCCCTATGGCTACCAGGTAATGCCTGTGAGAAGAAAGGTCTTGCATGATTGATCAACGCTGAAATACATCTTTTGAATTAAGGTGCAGACTCCAGACCTATGAACCCTAGAGTTGCATGGAGACATAAGAAATTTTGCAATAGATAAAGCTCTAACACAACCAGATTCCCTGCCTTAGCCTTATCTTAATAGTGTTTTTTTCCCCCAAACACAGGAGCTTTCTTTACTGAGCTCATCTTTAAGTGAATGCGCTCTCCTCTCTGTCCAGTTGCATACTATCTATGTTGCTTTATTACAGTTCTCACATTACTTCCCCAGGTCACAGCATATCTTAGCCCCTGGACCAGTGAGAACTGACATTACACCCTTCTGGATTCTTTTGTTGTTTTATTTGATCACTGTGCCCTAAGTTTTGATTCACATATCTGGATGATTAGTCTATGTTTGTTTCATTTCTTTAGCAGGTGCCATGCCTGTTTTTTGGCAACCTGCCTTCCTTAGGGCAGGATTTCATGCTGTTTGGTGGAGGCAAGTGAGATAGTTGAAATGTAGGCAGAGCATCTGCTAAAGAAAACAAATAACTAAGTAATAATTTTCCCAACTATTTTTTAACTCTCTTTTGACTGCTTAGAGTGTGCTGCATAAGACTGCCAACAGAACTATATAATACTGCTTTCCTAAAGGCCATCAGACCTTCATAATAATGCAAACAGAGATTTATAGCAAATATTTATGAGAGACTTTGGCCTACACAGGTATGAATATCTTACCATTTGTTTTGAAAATTATCGTATTCCCCCCTGCCTATAATTTCCTATTAAATTTAATTATATAACTTAAGCTTGTAAACCTGACCAACCTGCTTTCCCTCCCCCGCCCCAGTTTTTTTAAATGTGGTGAATTTTGCCAGATTGGTTTTCCCATCTGGCCCTAGGGAGAGCAGTTTAGGAAAAAGTTTGGCAGGGAAGTGAATCAGAATGAAGCTAATTTACATGAGAAGATGACAGCTACAAGCCACTGATATTTCAACCTTATATCTGTCCCAAACAACACACAGTGGACAAGAAAAAGGATTTGTAGGTAGTTCAACAAAGACCCATGTGGATGTCACAATAAATTCTATCTTGAAAAAGGATAATATTTCACATTACAAACGGCTTCAAGCAAGCATCCTGGTAAAAGTTACTCAGGTGATTTTGAAGGAGTTATGGATCGCCTCAGTAACAATGAAAGCAAATATATTGTTTCCTTGTCTTAAAAAGATATGTTAGTCCAAAGCATGGCACTGTGTATTGAGCTTAGGGAGCTATTGTTTTTTCACCCTGTTCTATATCCCAGAAAACAAGTAGAGCTAGAAATCTGTGTGTTTACTCTACACGGTGCTCCTCACCATGGAATATGTGCTCCTGAACCTGGTGATTAGGCAGTATCACATGGGTAACAAAGTTTCCCGGTGGACTCCTGCAGTGCTGCTGGTTGGTAACCTTTTGGTGAAGTTAAAACTATTTCACTGTAATAATCTTGTTTAATGTGTGTGATATCATTTTGCCATGTAAATAAAGCCATAGCCTTTTTCTTTCCAATATTGGTGTGGTTTCATTATGGGTGGGAATAGGGGGAGCCTATCAACATGAATATATATTTTACAAAAATTCCACCTTTAAGACACTGTGATATTCAGATATTTCCCCTTTACAGATTTCTTCAGTTACAATGAAGGTAACTGCTATTGATATGATAAAATAAATAACTCAGTCCCTATACTAAACTGACATTTTTTAAATTTAATTGATTTTGCCCTGATAAAATGTGTTCATTGTGCAAATTATGGGGAATTTATCTTATTTTCCATTTTCAGCTTTGGTTTTTTTTGCTAGGCTCAGACGTAACACTAGAAATGTCAGCAGACCTCCTGGAGGCAGGAAGTGAGACTCATTTCAATTTCAAACTACATTAATTCTGAATGAAATCAAATCTATTCTCACATTTATTAAGGCAAAGCAAGTCCTTGTGAAAAATTGCACATTTTTAATAAGGGCATTTTCAGTGGTTCCATTTCATTCCCACGAACTCATAAATCAATTTCTGTCTGTCAGCTATTACAAATTTATCAGTTCATGTGAGTAAATGTGACAGCTGAATAACATTCAGATCCAAAGAGCAATATCTCTGTTAGCGTGATAAACACATCTTTAGCCTCAGAGATAAGCTATTTGTTTTTTGGGGGAGGGTGTTAAAATCTGATTTAAACTATATGAAACCGCAAAAAGAACCTTACCTGAAAAGAAAATCATCTAGCCCCCAGCAAAACAGACATTGAAAAATGCATTTTCCCTGGATAAACTCTTGGAAAAAGTTAGAGAAAATAGGTAAAAAAGAGTCTATAATTTACTCAAGATATTGTTTACAGAAAAAAAGGGAACAAACAGTAGAAATTTATAACGTTTTAGATAAAAACAAAATTTATGAACATCTTTGAAACTCACAGTCTTGACAGCTCATAGACCTTACTGTCCTTGTACAGGCAACCACATGGTGATCATTATTTCTGTACACTCTAAACCATGTGATTTACCACAGTGTAGACAGCATTATGCATGCTGAGATATGGTACCAACAGTCTCTGTGGGCTAATTAAAAGTATCAAATGTTATGGAAGGAGCATTCCTGTTTATTTTGTTGGATTGTAACTTGTGAGTAAATTTTAAATAAATTATGTGCCTACTGCAGAGGAAAAGGTGGAGAAAATGCTAATGGGGCTGCAATCAGACTAAAAAGGTAGATGTTCCAGGTCCATAATTTTGCATTGACAAAGCTCTTTGGAAGCGTAGCTTTGAGAAAGCAGTGACAGTCAGTGAAGTGAAGTGAGTTTATTTGAACACTTCCAAATTTATGACAGTATCCAAGTCCAAATCACATTTCAAGGCTGCTGAATAGATATTTAGGAACATTCAGTAGTACTAATTTGTGTCTATTATTTCTTACTGCAACTCATGTAGCTCAGTAATTGAAATGCTGAATAACAGTTTCCCCCTAAATTCTAATGATGCCCTTTATAATCCTCTTTTTAATGCTGTGCCTGAACTTTACAAAGGTTGTTCCCTGCCAAATGTCAGTCCATTGCAAGCTGCATCAATGGAAACCTTCTTGTTTTATTATCTATTATGCCAGATAACATTGGCATAGGTCAATAAAGTTGCTAGATGACTGCTTCTTGTTTACTAAGAAAAAAGTAAAAATAAATGAATCCAATCAAACAACAGTTTGGGTCTGATTCTCCTGTTGACTTCAGTGGGAACAAGATCTTGCTATTATCTTCAATGATGGCAGGATCAAACCCTCCATTTAAGTATAGTATATTTTTATAAAAATTATAACTTTTCAAAGTGACTTTTTATTAATTAATGGACAGTTCCAGACAGAATTCACCCTTCCAGCAAAGATATAATGAACAGTTTTCATTTGATTGCAGCAAAGCCTATCAGACAAAACAGGCGTTAGCTTATCTATATTAAAAAATTAACCCCCAATGCTAGAAACTAACCCCCCGGCATTGGTGTATAGCAGGACTTGGTATTATTACCCCAGTGTGAAACCAGTAAAAATCACATTGGTGGATGACCCTTTCTACACTAGTGTAGTACATCGGCACTGGGAGGTTGCACCGGTGTAGCTACATTGATGCAACAATACCTAAAGTAGACAAAGGCCCAGAATGTAGGCACCTAACTTCTTGAGAAGGGTGGGATTTAGGACACACTCCTCTCCTTGTCATCAGTTATTGGCTATTTTAGGCTATTGTCCACCCCAATGTGCTGGCTTTTGTGAATCCCATTCTTAGACACCTATCTGTTCCCAGGCATTATGTCCGAATCTCCTCTGCCTTGCACCTTGAGTGGGCATTTCCACCTTGCATCTTGTGTGGCATTTGCATCTATGCAAAGTGATTGCAAAATGGGTGAAAAACACTACCACTGGTATAAGTGATAGAGAATTGTGGTAGCATTTTCCACATACTTTGCACTGGTGTGAATGACTGTAATGCTTGCAAGGCAGTGGAGAATCATGCCCCCAGTATTTTAAATATAGCCACATGTTGTAAATTTTTGGAGATTACTGATAAATACTTGTTACTTTGTTAAAAAATGTAATGAAATGCTTTAAAAGCAAACAGATAACTGGTACTATCTATCCACATTATTAACAAGTAGGTGTAATAAAAATTAAGTCAGTGGCAAATAACATTGTCACAGGAAAAAGTCTCCGACGAAAACAAATACCTTGAGTTTATCTAGTCTTTATACAGCATCTGGAGACCATTATCCTCTGACGATATTCACAATATTCTATTCCGTGGACATTACTGCTTAAATAGATGGCAACTGGAAAGCCCATAGAGCTTTTTTCTAATCCTAATACTGCAGTTAGTGCTGTTAATGATTAATTGGCTGCCATTTCTTAAATTCTAAGCCCCCAGGTTTTATTGTTATTTTCCATAAGCCATACGACTTGAATCTGTGTTTCAATATGGCATGCAGTGCCTGGCACAACATTTTATGACAAGATATCATAGATTTGTTATCTTTAAGAAATTAAATAAATAAATGCCTCTTTGAGATTATATTTACCCCCATTTTTTTTTTCAAATCTGTATACATTAAACTGGTTTTAGTCTTCATCTGAAACGTCAAAAGCGTTGGAGCCCAATACTGTGACCTGTATTACCACAGAATCAGAGCACTTCACAGTCTTTAATGTATTTATCCTCATAACAGCCCTGAGAAGCGGGGAAGTGCTAATAGCCCCATTTTACAGATGGGGAACTGAGGGTCAGAGAAACTAGGTGACTTGCATAGGATCACAGAGGGAGTGTGTGGTAAAGCAGGGTATTAAACCCAGCTCTCCTGAAGATGAGGTTACCACCCTAACCACGTACCATTCTCTCTTAAAGCCGTTAGGAAAACTCCAATTGAGTTCTGAATTGAGTCCTTAGTCTGTAATGTGGATTAATGATTTAGGCCAATCTATTTGCATCAGTTACATCCATAGGGGATGAAAGTGGCTTTTTCATGTTTAAAACATTGTGAAAATTGTGTTGGGGTGTTCCGTTGCCCAAGATGGGATGCCCAAACAGAAAGGGACATAGTATAGAGTCCTAGAGTTTAAAGACAGAAGGGACCATTAGATAAACTAGTTTGACCTCCTGTATATCACAGGCCACCAATACCATCCAGCACTTGCACACTAAACTCAACAATGGAAATGAGACAAAATAAATGAGACCCACAGGAGACTGGATTGTTACGTGCCCAAGGCAGAGAATAGGAGGGACCAAGGTGTACAAGTACTCGAGGCCTCTGCAATGTCAGGGAAATGATTAAGTGAGATATACCCAGAAAATCCTGGCAATTGATGTGCACCCACATGCTGCAGAGGAAGTTGTTATTCAAACCAGTGTAGTTGTTCTCATTGAATATATTTCCCTTTTAAAAAGGGCATGTGATTTAAAATGATTGTGCTACAAAATTTATAGCTGCTCCTCAACAACTTTAATTTACTGTGTATGCTGATCTGGAGATTTACTTGTCTCCCTGTCACTTTGATCACTGGACATCTATATGTAATTCTGGGAACAAGTTTACATTAAAGTGTTGGTTTTATTTTGTTAAATAATATGGAAAATGCAATTTACACCTGTACAATGCCAGCACTTTATAAGATGAGAGGCCTTGCTGAATTAGCATGACCTTACACCAAAGACCATGGAGTTTGTCAGTAAAGTGTCAGTAGTTTTTCTGATTTTCAACTTTAATGGTTATATGCAAAGGGAAAAAATGGGTTAATTCCCATTTTGACTTCTTTATGATGTATTAAGAAGTCATTATAGGATATTTTAAAAAAATATTTTCATTTACTTGTTTTATACTTTGGAAATTCAGGTCATGTATATTTTGGGAGACTGTAGATGAGCAGAGGACTAGTAGGCTTGTGACATCAGATACATAAGAGAAATGAAACCTGGGTAACTGAAAGGGAAAGTGATTTATAGTCAGACAGCTTAAAATACTTGATTTTTAAAATTTTCTTCTGTCACAATGACTTCAGTCAGGTTCATGGGAGAAAAATGTTCCTAGTTAAAAATCATATGCCTAAATCCTGATAAAAGTCCATAGTCACATATCTGAGTTATCCAGGAAATCCTACAAAAATATCCCTGGGGGAAAAAATAAGCAAACTTCCAACCCTTCTTTATATATCAAAAGAAATAAAGAAAAAAAAGAGCATAAAATGATTAGCTAATTTGCTTGCAGATCAACTTTAAACTGAATATTGATTTTAAATTTATTTTAATGTCACCAACATGTCAGCACTGTGAATGAACATTTAATCTAGTATCTCATTTGTTGGGCCTTACAGGGGCATGTTGCTTTTAAAGGGTGCAACCACAAGCTTCCGGCTCATGCCCATTTACACCAGCTGAACATCTGGTCCACAGTTTTCAATGCAGTTTTACATAGTGAATTATAGGAACTCTCTCTCAATTAGAGGGAAGACAAAGAATCTGCGGGAATTGGATTAAAAGCCAAATAAACTTCAGTTATCATGCCCATGGGCAATATTTTAGTAGAATTTATAATCTTATCCCTTTTAATAGATTGTCCTGTGTATCATATAGTTAAACACAGGAATTATACTTCACTCTAGAAGGGGTTTCCCTTGTTCTGGATAATCTTAAACTCTCACAAATCATTACCAGTTGAAATTTATTCTGATTAGATTCAGCTGGCTGTAAAATGCTGCAAGTGAAATTAATCTAGATGTCTCTGCTATGTTCTTAGTCCAGCATTGCCCTCATTACAGAAACACCATGCATTTGCGGTGTTGGCAGCTTTTGCTTTAAAATACAAGTGTAGGCTGCATGTAAAGGAGAATAAATTGCCTTCTCATTGCACTAAAGTTCCACAATGCTTGTAATTCAGGTTTGAGACACACTCTGAGAACAATGTCCAAATGCATAAACAGCATCTATAGCTCATGCATAGTACCTGGATAGCAGATGTCATTACCCATAATTCTCAAGTCTTCATATTTGAGAAGCAGACAAAATACGTTAGGGCTTGTATAACCACTCTTAATAGTGGATAACTAAAAGTAGTTTTGTGTTGATTTTCATGGTTTGGTTTTAGAGACCGTCATATCCTTATTATAAATGAAGTAGATGATTATTACTGGGAAAGAGAATAACAGAGACTGAGATTTTAAATTGTAGATCAAAATCACTATAAACTTAAAAAATTAATAACAACGAATAATATTTCGTCATTTGACAACTTTCATCCCAGGAGAGATTGTAAGGTGAGGGATATGGAGACTGAAAAGGCTTCAACAGTCACTTCATGCTTATAGGTATATAATTACTTCCATTTGAGAAAAAGATAGAACAAGACTGGCGTTGTTCAGTCTAGAGAGGTGATGAATAATGGAGACATCATAAAGGTACACAAAACAACACATGGTATAGAGAAAGTAAACTGATGGCTCCTATTTACCCTTTCTCACAATATGAGATTAAGGAAACATTGAATGAACTTGAAAGGCAACAATTTTAAAACTGATGTAATGAAACACATTACATAATTAACCTAATTCCAGTGAGACAAGAGTTTTGGATTGGATATTTATATAGATATTTAGAACATCCACAATTACATTAGTTGTAATTTTGTTTCATTTTGTTTTAAGAAGGGGCATACATTCTCTGGTATCAGGGTACATGCTAGCCACTAATTGATTTGGGTGACAAAGATTATTCCATAGTTGTCCAGTGCTAGGTTTCTTGTACTTTCTTCTGAAGCACCTTCTTCTGAAGCATCCAAAAAGAGCACTTAAGGACGATAAAGTCATTGCAGAGAAACTAAATGAATTCTTTGCTTCAGTCTTCATGGCTGAGGATGTTAGGGAGATTCCCAAACCTGAACAATCTTTTGTAGGTGACAAATCTGAGGAATTGTCACAGATTGAAGTGTCACTGGAGAAGGTTTTGGAATGAACTGATAAACTTAACAGTGACACGTCACCAGGACCAGATGGCATTCACCCAAGAGTTCTGAATGAACTCAAATGTGAAATTGCAGAACTATTAACTATGGTTTGTAACCTGTCCTTTAAATCAGCTGTTTATCCAATGACTGGAAGATAGCTAATGTAATGCCAATATTTAAAAAGGGCTCTAGAGGTGATCTCGGCAATTACAGGCCAGTAAGTCTAACGTCAGTACCGGGCAAATTAGTTGAAACAATAGTAAAGAATAAAATTGTCAGAAACATAGAAGAACATAAATTGTTGGGCAAAAGTCAACATGGTTTCTGTAAAGGGAAATCATGTTTTACTAATCTATTAGAGTTCTTTGAAGGGGTCAACAAACATGTGGACAAGGGGGATCCAGTGGACATAGTGTACTTAGCTTTCCAGAAAGCCTTTGACAAGGTCCCTCACCAAAGGCTCTTACGTAAATTAAGTTGTCATGGGATAAGAGGGAAGATCCTTTCATGGACTGAGAACTAGTTAAAAGACAGGGAACAAAGGATAGGAATAAATGGTAAATTTTCAGAGTGGAGAGGGGTAACTAGTGGTGTTCCCCAAGGGTCAGTCCTAGGACAATCCTATTCATCTTATTCATAAATGATCTGGAGAAAGGGGTAAACAGTGTGGTGGCAAAGTTTGCAGATGATACTAAACTGCTCAAGATAGTTAAGACCAAAGCAGACTGTGAAGAGCTTCAAAAAGATCTCACAAAACTAAGTGATTGGGCAACAAAAATGGCAAATGAAATTTAATGTAGATAAATGTAAAGTAATGCACACTGGAAAAAATAACTCCAACTATACATACAATATGATGGGGGCTAATTTAGCTACAACTAATCAGGAAAGAGATCTTGGATAGTTCTTTGAAGATGCCCACGCAGTGTGCAGCGGACGTCAAAAAAAAGAACAGGACGTTAGGAATCATTAAAAAAGGGATAGGGAAGAAGACGGAGAATATCTTGTTGCCCTTATATAAATCCCTGGTACACCCACATCTTGAATATGGTGTACAGATGTGGTCTCAAAAAAGATATACTGGCATTAGAAAAGGTTTAGAGAAGGGTTATAAAATGATTAGGGGCTGGAAACGGGTCCCATATGAGGAGAGATTAAAGAGGCTAGGACTTTTCAGCTTGGAAAAGAGGAGACTAAAGGGGGATATGATAGAGCTATATAAAATCATGAGTGGTGTGGAGAAAGTGAATAAGGAAAAGTTATTTACTTGTTCCCACAGTATAAGAACTAGGGGCCACCAAATGAAATTAATGGGTAGCAGGTTTAAAACAAATAAAAGGAAATTCTTCTTCACTCAGCACACAGTCAACCTATGGAACCCCTTGCCTGAGGAGGTTGTAAAGGCTAGGACTATAACAGGGTTTAAAAGAGAACTGTATAAATTCATGGAGGTTAAGTCCATTAATGGCTATTAGCCAGGATGAGCAAGGAATGGTGTCCCTAGCTTCTGTTTGTCAGAGGGTGGAGATGGATGGCAGGAGAGAGATCACTTGATCATTACCTGTTAGGTTCACTCCCTCTGGGGCACCTGGCATTGGCCACTGTCGGTAGACAGGAAACAGGGCTGGATGGACCTTTGGTCTGACCCAGTATGGCCGTTCTTATGTTCTTATCCAATACTGACTACTGTCAGAGAGAGGAAATTGGACTGGATGGACCACTGAGCTGCTTTGGGATGGCAATTTTTATGTTCTTGTGTTAAATCAATTTCACAAAATTGTACAAAGGGAAAAAGTAGCAAACGGGTAAAAGGAAATAATATAAATTAAAGAAAACATCAGGACAGGAGATAAGTCTTTCACTGATAGAAATAGTATAGTAAATGCTATGGCAAGTTATTTATTGTGTGCTAATATTCTTTGCAGTGAGTTTGTTCTTGCTGTTCACAAAGATTAATGATGTAAACACTGTCACTTTGCCTGATGGATATCGATGTAGCAGTATCCACTTTCCTTTTTTTTTTGTAAAGCTACATTGGTTTTGGGAGAAAGCTTATTGCATGCTCCATCCAGTCTGCAAACACCAACTTTACTTCTGTACTAAAGTAGCTGCTGACTAATTGATTTTCTTTAAAAACAATATATCATCAGCAAATAAAAAAAAAGTTCAGCATCCAGCCATCTGATTGGCTGATGTCACTGTTATTTGGCATAGCTGAGCACTGAGGTAAATGGAACTGAACACTGTGACTGGATAATGGTCTCCCACAGCAAGTTAAACGTCGAAGCACTGCCAGTGAAGTTATTGAAAATAAATGCTGCAGTGGGCCAATACATTTATTTTCAAAGCGGGAGACCATTTTCCAGTCACAAAGTTTAATTTTACTGTCATTGGTGCTGTTATACAAAGAATTTGTATTATAAAGTCAATAAATAAATGAGAATGGCTGGGCTGATCAGTGGTAGAGCTATTTACACCAAAGCCCTGCTTTCTTATTGTCTCAGGCAGTGGGAATTTTCTGTTTCCTGCACTCTGAAGCTAATTTATTCATAAAAGTAGATGTTACTATCGGCAAAATTCAAATGTGATGTGTAAAGTGCTGTAAATTAATCTCTCTTACACTCAATGAGACACACTCAGTTCAAAGATGAGGTGTAAGAGGAACAAGGAGTAAATTACACGTTGGTTAATTGGTGTGATAGGTCTAAGGGCCAAATAGGGGTTACATCTTTGTAACCAAGAGGAAATGTGACCCTAATGAGGTCCTTAGGTCTTAGAAGGAGTCTATACTGGTGTAACATACATACTGAGAGAGTGAGATGAGTGTGTGGATTGACCTAATTTAGACGGAACTCTGAATTCAGTAAATTACAACTCAGTAAGTGAATGAGAATCTAAGAGAGCGTAAGGGCTATATTGTGTCAAATATGGACTCTCTGCGTAAAGAATGGGTTTATTCTGGGTGTGTCTGCATAGGGAGCTATTGCAGCAGTGTAGCTGCACCAATTTAGCAGTGCTAGTGCAAACTTCTAGGCCAGAGTCTCAGCTATTACTACTGGCTGCATGAGACCTCCAGCATATTCTCCCAAATTGAAGTCCCTCATAACCACACATTTTTCTTTCCAATACTTATAGACAGATGTCTGTCTTCAGGCTCCCAAATTTGAAAATTTTCATATAAGTTCCTTTATCAAGTCATCATAAAATGGGTGAATTTCTAGTGGGGTGCTGCAGGGACTGATGCTAGGCTTGATGCTATTCAGCATTTTCATCAATGAAATAAATATAAAATCAAAACTGATAAAATCTGAGGTTCACACAGATTGGTGGAATGATAAATAATGGACATGGCAGTTGTACAGAGTGATCTGGATCACTTGGCAAGCTGGGCCCATGTTAGGTCAATTTTATAATGAATGTGTTTACATAACCAACCCCGTTCCACGACCTAAAGGGCTTTTAAAATTGAATCCTGTACTCCTCCCAGACGAGGAGAGTAGTGCTAAAATCGACCTTCCTGGGTCAAATTTGGGGTAGCGTAGATGCAGTGCTGTGCAATTCGAGGGTATTGGCCTCCGGGAGCTATCCCAGAGTGCTCCAATGTGACTGCTCTAGACAGCACTTTCTACTCCGATGCACCAGCCAGGTACACAGCAAAAGCACCAGGAACTTTTGAATTTCATTTCCTGTTTGATCAGCATGACGAGCTCAGCAGAACAGGTGACCATGCAGTCCCAGAATAGCAAAAGAGCTCCAGCATGGAGCGAATGAGAGACACTGGATCTGATTGCTGTATGGGGAGAAGAATCTGTGCAGGCAGAACTCCGATCCAGCAGAAGAAATGCTGATATATATGCCAAAATCGCACAGGGCATGGTGGACAGAGTCTACAACAGAGACACACAGCAGTGCTGCTTGAAAATTAAGGAGCTCAGGCAAGCCTCCCAAAAGAAAAAGAAGGCAAATGGTCGCTCTGGATCAGAGCCCCAGACATGCCACTTCTATGATCAGCTGCATGCCATTCTAGTTGGGGACCCTACCAGTATCCCACCACTCTCTGTGGACACCTGCAAGGTGGCAGCGTCATGCAACATGAATGAGGATTTTGTGGATGAGGAAGAGAAGGAGGAGGAGAATGCACAGCAGGCAACTGGAGAATCCATTCTCCCCAGCAGCCGGGATCTTTTCCTCACCCTGGAGCCAAAACCAGCACAGACCCTGAAGACAGAGAAGGCACCTCTGGTGAGTGCACATTTGTAATGACACTGCAGGGGTTAAAATAAATTGTTTTTAATGTTTCATTTGCCCTGAACAATTGGGAGGCATTCGCGGCCAGTACAGCTACTGGAAAAGTCTTTTAACGTGTCTGGAGATGGAGCGGGAATCTTCCAGGGACATCTCCATGAAGCTCTCCTGGAGGTACTCTGAAAGCCTTTGCAGAAGGTTTCTGGGGAGGGCTGCCTTATTTCATCCTCCACAGTAGGACACTTCACCACGTCAAGCCAGTAGCAAGTGATCTGGAATCATTGCAGCACAAAGCATGGCAGCGAATGGTCCTGGGTTTTGGTTGCATTCATACAACATTAGGTCTTTATCTTTCTGTGTCAGCCTCAGGAGAGTAATATCATTCATGGTCAGCTGGTTGAAATAGGGAAATTTTTGTAAGGGACCTGTAATCCCCTCTGTTTGGTGATCCCTGACACATTAGACCCTGGTCATGCTGGGCTGTTTGCGCTTGGCTAAAAGGGATCATTCTGGAGAATAGCCATGGGGGCTGGGGGTGTGTGAAGAAGGGATGTGCTGCACATCCACTCCAAAACCACAGCCCCTCCTTTTAAACAGCAAACCCAACGGGCATTGGTTGCTACAGGAAAAGTGGGTGCTGCAGTTTGAAACCATTCCCAGATGTTATGAATGCGGAAGAATCCAACCTCACATACCCTTTGGCTTACCATGGCTGCCTAGAAACCAAATTCTGTTGCCCAGCCATGTGTGATGTGTCACCATACCGGCAGGTGCTCAATATAAAAGGCAAAATGTGACCTTACCTAAAACACATGTGCTGTCTGCTGTGAATTGCTTGATTCACTGTGAAAGAGTCTCCCTTTTGTTCTCAGAAATGTATCTTCTTAAAAATCTACTCTCCCTCCCCCCCACCCCCCTCAGCTGCAAATGTTTCTATGCTCCCCGCATCAGCTCCATCCCTGAGGTTATCACAGATTAGAAGGCAAAAAAACTGCACTCGCGATGACATGTTTTCCGAGCTCATGAAGTCCTCCTGCGCTGATAGGACACAGCTGAATGCATGGAAGCATTCGATGGCAGAGGCCAGGAAAGCATACAGTGAGTGTGATCAGAACACACAGGCGGAGATGCTGAGGCTAATGGGGGAGCAAACAGACATGATGAGGCATCTGGTGGAGCTGCAGGAAAGGCAACTAGAGTACAGACCCCCATAGCATCCGTTGTGTAACTACCTGCCCTCCTCACCAAGTTCTATATCCTCCTCGCCCAGATGCACAAGAACGTGGGGGAGGCTCCAGGCATCCTGCCACTCAACTCCAGGGGATGGCCCAAGCAACAGAAGACTGTCATTCAAACAGCTTTGATTTGCAGTGTGGCTACAATAAGCAATGTGGCCTTGTCCTTCCCTCCCCGCCAACCCACCCCATTATCAAACCCTTTGTACACTCGGGCTACCTTTTACTAGTCAGCGTTGTCAGTGATTTCAAGTTTTTTTTAATAAAGAAAGAATGAATGGATTCAGAACAATAGGGACTTTATTTCCTGATCCAGCTGTGGTCGAAGGGGGTGGGGGGGGAGGGGAATCGGATTACAGGGAAGTACCTTTGCCAAAGGGGGCAGGTTTACATCAAGGACAAACACACACATCTGTCACACTGTAGCCTGGTCAATCATGAAACTGTTTTTCAAAACCTCTCTGATGCGCAGTGTGCCTCAGTGTGCTCTTCTAATTGCCCTGGTGTCTGGCTGTTCAAAATTGGCCACCAGGCAATTTATCTCAACCTCCCACCCCACCATAAACGTCTCCCCCTTACTCTCACAGATATTACGGAGCACACAGCAATCAGCAATAACAATGGGAATGTTGCTTTCTCTGAGGTCTAATCTATTCAGCAAACAGCGCCAGCACCCCTTTAAGGGCACATTCAAGGGCACATCCAAGGGCACATTCTACCACCATTCTGCACTTGCTCAGCCTATAGTTGAATTGCTCCTTACTGCTATCCAGGTTGCCTGTGTATGGCTTCATGAGCCATGGGAGCAAGGAGTAGGTTGGGTCCCCAAGGATAACTACTGGCATTTCAACATCCCCAATGGTAATTTTCTGGTCTGAGAAGAAAGTCCCTTCTTGCAGCTTTCCAAACAGCCCAGAGTTCCGAAAGATGCGAGCATCATGCATCTTTCCTGACCATCCCACGCTGATGTCGGTGAAATGGCCCTTGTGATCCACCAGTGCTTGCAACACCGTTGAGAAGTACCCCTTGTGGTTTATGTAATGTTTGGCAAGGTGGTGCGGTGCCAAGATAGGGATATGCATTCTGTCTATCGCCCCACCACAGTTAGGGAACCCCATTGTAGCAAAGCCATCCACTGTGACCTGCACATTTCCCAGAGTCACTACCCTTCTTAGCAGAAGGGTATCAGTTGCCCTGGCTACTTGCATCACAGCAGCCCCCCCAGTAGATTTGCCCTCTCCGAATTGATTCCTGACTGACTGGTAGCAGTTGGGCGTTGCAAGCTTCCTCAGGGCTATTGCCACTCTCTTCTCAACTTTCAGGGTAGGTCTCATCTTGGTATTCCTGCACTTCAGGGTTGGGGAAAGCAACTCACAAAGTTCCATGAAAGTGGCCTTATGCATGCCAATTCCCAATTCCACTGGGAATTATCCTATACCTGCAAAACTATGTGGTCCCACCAGTCTGTGCTTGTTTGCCGGGCCGAGAATTGGCTTTCCACTGTATCAACATGCCCCAATGCCGCCATGATATCCCAATTGCCACATTCCGTGCTTACAGGAATGTCTGTGTCCATGTCCTCCTCACAATCTTCCTCATGCTGGTGGCTCCTAGCCAGGCTCTGCACATACTGCAGGATAATGTGCGAGGTGTTTACAATGCTCACAAAAGCAGTGCACAGCTGAGTGGTCTGTGTGCTTGCCATGCCATGGTGTCTGCGTGGATAACCCAGGAAGAAAGGCGTGAAATGATTGTTTGCCATTGTTTTCAAGGAGGGAGGGAGAGAGGAAGGGAGACTGACGACATGTACCCAAAACCACCCGCAACAATGTTTTTGCCCCATCAGGCATTGGGAGTTTAACCCAGAATTCCAGTGGGCATTGGGGACTGTGGGATAGCTACCCACAGTGCACCACTCTTTGAGTCGATGCCAGCCATGGTATGAGGGATGCACTCCGCCGACCTAATGTGCTTAGTGGGGACACACACGATTGACTGTATAAAATCACTTACTAAAGATTGACTTCTATAAAATTGACCTAATTTTGTAGTGTAGACATGCCCTTATTATCAGAGGTGATGAGCATCTGGAGCTTTCAATGACTTCAGTAAGAGCTGTAGGTGCTCAACAACTCTAAAAATCAGATCACTTATTCACATGCCTAAATATAGATTTGTTTCAAAAATAGATGAATAAAGGCAGAGTCTAAGGGGCCAATTCCTCAGCCAGTGTAAACAGGTGCAACTTCTCTGAAGCCAAATACTATTCCTAAATATTTATTTAGATGTCTTAATAACTAGTCTGAGTTACAGATATGGTGAATAGCCCACTACTTTCATTGAAGTCAATGAAAATCAGTCCCTTGTGACTAAAGCCATAAAATCAATATTGGGTAAGGATTTAAGCATTAGGCTCCTATTTTCACAAATCTTGGCTTTAGTAGTAACATTTTCAAAAGTGTCTAAGTGAACTAAGAACCATAATTCTATTTTCAAATGTGTGTTGAAACATAGGTGCGTAAGCTCCTAAATGCCTAAATTTTGTTTGAAAATGGGACATAGGCTCTTCAATCACTTAGGGCAAAAATTTTAAAGATATTTAGACACCTACAAATGGAGATAGGTGGCCAGTGAGATTTTCAAAAGTGCATAAGCACCTAACTCCTATTGAAATCAGTGGCACCTATTTGGCTGTTTAGAAGCCTAAGTACCTTTAAAAATCTGGCTTTTCATCTCTTAGCCCTAGAAGTATTGACATTGTCCAGTTTATAAAAGTGAACATTAAAATGATCCAGTGACTGACATGTAGTTGTGAAGGGTACTGCAAAAGCAAACAACATGTTCTTGGAATGAGAGCTGTCTGGGACTGTGGGTCTCAAACACCATTTCACAGGGCTCTTGGGCATCAGTAAGTTCTGGCCAGCCAGCAGTGACCTGTTATTGGGTGTCAGAACTACAGTATGAACTCTGACAGAGGTCTCCAGTCCTGGGATCTGCTTGGTAGAACTCTGGGGGTCCTCGTTGATTCCCTGATATTATTTAAACCAAGCAGAGGAGCAGGAAGTTGTCTGTGCAGCTGGGTTTCCCCTGCACAATCTGTTCCTCCTGCCTGACTCTGATCTCCTGGTAACCTCCAGGTGCATCCTGACACCTAACTCTCAGTTTGCCCTCTGATCTCCTGCTAACCGTTCCAGCCTGCCTCCTGGCTCCCAATTTATGCTCTGACCAAAGTTGACCACCTATGTCCCAGTTGTAACATTTTGCACAAACCACTTAGGCCACAGGAATGAACCAGTGGTGGCAAAATGGACCCAGCTATTCAACTGCTGCCTTCAGAAGCACCCAATGCACTCAGATGGGTCAACAGTCTTCTGGTGGACAAACAAACCCTGTGAGTGTGGGTCACAAAACCAGCTATTGCAGGAGCAAGTAAGACAGCTGCATGCAGAAAATTCCAGACACAGCTCGCTAGATCTTGTTCCCTGATACACCTTCCAGAATGGTTTGATGGTAATCACCAGCAATTCTGGGATTTTATAAACCAATGTCACCTCCTGTTCATGATGCATCCTCAGTTCTACACTACTGATTGTGCAAAGTTGAGCCTGTCAGGGGAAGCATTAGACTAAGCTTCCCCCTCCTTAGAGTGCAACAGCCAGGTACTGTTGAACTGGGAGGTCTTCTTCCAAACCCTGTCAGTGCTATATGATTATCTGAACTGAGTTCAAACAGTGGAGGCTGCCCGAAGAAAGCTCTGATGGGGCAGGGTGCCATAGCCTCCTATACTGCACATTTCCACTGCCTCATGGATGATACAGATTGGAATGAGGCAGAGCAGTTGTATCAGTTCCAGGGGTGCCTAACAGAAGAAATTAAAGATGAATTGTTTCGGGTGGGTATGCCTGCAAATCTGGATGCCCTCATGGATCTCACCTTCCATATAGACAATTGGTTATGAGAAAGGGAAGAAAAAAGGGGGGTCTTGCAACTCTCTTATCCATGTACTGTTCCTTCTTCATCAGTACCTCCCACCAAGCTGATGCAGGTTCAATGGCTCACCTCTGTAGAACAGGAATGATGATGCCAGCACCATCTCTGCTTCTACAATGAGGTCAGGTCATTCCATTTCAGCCTAACCCATATGAACCCCAAGGAATTAGGGAAAAGAGTTCTTCCACACTTTGATCCTGACTGAAACACACTCTGGGTTCCACCCAGGAGCCCCTGACTTGCAGGTGCTGGTTCAGTTTCACTTAGGGCACCCCAGTAAATTCTTGTCCAGCCAGCCCTCATTGACTTGGGTGCAGCCAACTTCTTCATAGATGCAGCAGCAGCAGTCCATATCCTGCAGATTCCCCTGCAAAACAAGGCCACTCCCAATCTCATAGAGACTATTGAGGGTTCCCCTTTTTCTTCTGGTCCAGTATCAGAGGAAACAAATCCCCTGGAGGCCATGATTCAGGGGCACTGAGAAACATTCCAAATCAGCATGATCTATTCTCCATACTTTCCCTGATCCTTGTTATATCCTGGCTGGCTCTCCATAATCTGCTTATTTGGTGGCAAGCACAGGAAGTCTGTTTTCTGTTAAAGTTTTATTGGCAGCATTGTTGGGGACTGGTAGATCTTGTCCCATCATCTAAACCCTGAGAGGCATAGGTGGGGGTAGCTATCCAGCAAAACCTTTCATTGAAACTATATTGGAACTCCCATCAAAATACCAAGAGTATGCCAATATTTTTGAAAAAAGAATACAGAAACCCTGCCCAATAGAGAAACAGCCAGGAGCAAAAGTACTATCTGGATGAATTTATGTCATGTCAGAAGCTGAGCTCACAGTGCTCTGAGAATTCCTCCAGGAGAACCTGGCCTGGGGGGTTATCTGCAAGTCAGGGTGAAAGTAAGGCGGTACGGGCCGGCATGGCATACTGGTAAAAAGTGGCCCCTGGTACCGGCCCATACCGCCTTACTTTAAAGCACAGCACTTTAAGTACCCTTCTTAAAGCGCTGCTGCGGCAGCACTTTAACATCGCTGCCCCTTTTGCGTTCACCTGTCGGCGGCCCTGCCAGGTCCCTAGCAGCAGGGCTGCCGATGGGGGAGTGCAAAAGGGGCAGCGATGTTAAAGCGCTGCCGTGGCAGCACTTTATCGCTGCTTCCCCTTTTGCCCCCCCAGGCTGCCAACGGGGGGGGGGGGGGGGGGGCAAAAGGAGAAGCTGCCCCGGGACCGGCGATTTAAAAGGGCCTGAAGCTCCGGCTGCTGCTGTGGTATCAGCAGGAGCGTCTGGAGCCTTGGGCCCTTTAAATTGCTGCTGGAGCCCTGAGCAGCGTGGGCCAGACAGCCTGGAAGGACTGGTTGGGGGACACTGATCCCAGCCCCGCCCCTTGCGCCTGAGGCCCTGCCCCTCCTGGGAGAGGGGCAGAGCTGGCCCGTGTACCGGTAAGTTTTCAATTTTACTTTCACCCCTGCTGCAAGTCGATCTCACTGGCTGGCACCCATCCTTTTCATCAAGAAGAAAGATGGCAGTCTCTAGCTATGCAGTGACTATTGCACATTTAATCAGATAACTATCAGGAATCATTACTTGCTACCCCTTATTCCTGAGTTGCTGGATAACATGACGCTGTTTGGTATACTCAGGAAGTTGAACCTCTGGGGGGAGGGATATACAACCTCATCCAAACTGGGCTAGGGGATAAGTGGAAGATTGCCTTCCAAACCCGGTGTGACCACTGTGAATATTTGGTAATGCTCTTTGGGCTGACAAATACCCCAGCCACCTTCCAACATTTTATAAATGATGTGTTCCAAGACATATTGGACCAGTGTGTAGTGGTTTCCTTAAATGACATACTCGTCCTGTCCAACTACCCTAAATAGCATACTGCTCATGTTTGAATGGTCCTGGAATGCTTAAGGAAGCATGGCCTTTACTCCAAGCTTGAGAAGTGTGCCTTCAGTCAGACCTCCACAGAGTTCTTGGGCTTGATCTTATCCCCAGAAAGGATCCAAATGGACTCATGCCAGCATCAAGTTGTCCAAAATTGCCCACCTGCCCCTTCGGTGTGCAACCTGCAATGCTTCCTGAGGTTCACTCCCAATTCATCCTGAATTTTTCAAAACAAATTAAACCCCTCATCACTCTCCTTCAGAAGAATGCCCAGTTCTGTTGGTCTCTGTGAGGCCCAACATCTGTTCCTTCAGATGAAACTTGCCTTCACCTCTGCACCCATACTGGCACACCCAGATGTCACACAAGCCTTCATTGTAGCAGCTGACACCTCCAGTACAGTGATCAGAACTGTCCTCTCCTAATGACTTGATCGCAAATAAGTACTACATCCTCGCACTTATTATTCAAGGAGCTAAACTATGAAATATTGGATACAGAACTCCAGGTAATTAAAAACACCTTTACAGAATGGTGATACTACCGGGAAGGAGTTAACCATCTGTTTCAGGTGTTCACTGATCATAAAAATCTGAAGTACCTAAAGGGCGATAGCTTTAAACCAATGGCAGCTTTGGGGGGCTCTATTTTTCACATGATTTGATTTCATCATCACATACCTCCCTGGATACAAAAATGGCAAGGATGGTGCTATTTCTCAGAGATATGGTACCAAGACAGGAGGCCCCAGCATGGAACTGACCTTCACTCTCAAATCCTGTAACTTTCTCAGTGCGTATCTTTAGCAGGGTAAACTCACATTGATTTACTCTGCATTGGGAGTTTTACCTGATGAACAAGTGACTACCAACAAGCAACTGCATGGCTTCTGGGAAGGGATCACATATGTAAGGGACCATGTTTATGTTCCCCCAGGACCCACAAGAATAATAGCTCTGCAGCTATGCCATGACTTGCCCTTAGCAGCACACTTGGGACACTTTAAGACTCAACAATTAATATCCTGCTCTTTTTGGTGACCCAAGCTGTGTCCCAGGATACAGTCATTCATTGCCTCCTGAGAAGTTTGTCCCCACAATAATATAGTACACCACAAGCCCCACGGGCTCCTCCACCCCTTGGAAACTCTGTCTCAACCCTGGGCAGCTTTTGCTATAGACTGGATTGTAGGATTGCAAGAGTCCAACAAATTTCTATCGGATAGCCCACTTCATCCTTTTCACAGGCCACCTTTCCACTGAAGAGATGGCTCAGCTATGGATTAGCTGTGTAGTCTGTCTCCACGGCTTTCCAGAGCACATCTCCTCCAATTGGAGGTCTCAGTTCATGGCATGGTTTTAGCATGAGGCCCTGCACCTGCTGGGGGTCCACACATCTTTCCTCTGCTTACCATCCCTTGTCCAATGGCCAGACAGAAAGGGCCAACGATATTCTCAAACAGTATCTGTGGTGTCACATCACTAGGATGATTGATTCTCACTTCACCCTCATGCAGAATTTGCATACAACATGTTCCATGCACCCACAGATCAAAGCCCCTTCTTTACCAATTATGGGTACCACCCCTGATTGCACCCAGAATTATCCGCATCCTCTCCCAACCTAACTGCCTTGGACCTAATGCTATGGATTCATTGGGCCCTGAAGAAGTGAGGGGACACCTTGAAAAGTCATGAGCAAACTATAAATGGTAAGTCCCCACTTACTCAGTGGGATAAAAGGGCCTGGCTCTCCATGAAGCGTCTCTATACAGACACACCCACTCGCAAGCTGAACTTTTGATTACATGGCCCTTTTAGGATCCTGTGACTGGTTAAAGCAGATGCTTATGAACTTCAGCTACCCCACTCTCTGAAGATTCACTTGGTGTTTCATTTATCACTTTTGAAACTCTACACCAAATACCCTTTTCCTCACAAAACACGGCCACCTCTTTCACCAATACATGTACAGGGCCATGAGGAATACATGGTTCATGAGATCCTGGACTCTAATTGTAAATATTGCAGGCTCTTGTGTTTTATCAACAGAGAGGTGTACAGTCCTAAGGAGTGCACCTGGGAGACAGCTAAAAGTGTACATGCCCCTGCACAAGTGTTCCATAAGAATCACCCCCCAAAATTCAGTCCACTGTCACTCAGAGGGTACTGCTTGGGGAGGGGGTTATGTCAGGGACTGTGAGTTTTGAACACTGGTCTACTGGGCTCTTAAGAGCCATTAAGTCTTGACCTGCCAAGAGTTGTCACAATTATGGGGTCAACACTTACAGCCATTTCCATTCCTGATGTCTGATTGGTGGAACTCCAGGGGTCCTAACTTTTTTCCTGTTTCCATTTAAACCAAGCAGAGGAATAGGAGGTTGTCTGTACAACTGGGTTTCCCCTGTTTAGGACTGCCTCCCCTGCGCCACCTGCTCCTACTGCCTGACTCTGATCTCCTGATACCTGACTCTCAGTTTTCCTTCTGGCCTGTTTCATACTATGATCTCCTGATATTCAACCTGGCCTACCTCCCAGCTCCTGACATATGTTCCAACAAAAAGGTCAGACCACCCACATCCTGGTCATGACTAGAACAAACAACGTAGATTCAAGAGACATGGGTTCCATTCTTGACTCTGCCGGTGACATCCCTTGTCATTTAACCTTTGTATGTTTAATTTTTCCATCTTTAAAACACGGTTAATAATACCCACGGTTAATAATAGTCACCCATTGAGATTTTCAGATGAAAGGGTCTACACATGTCAAAAGTGCCATTATTATACTATATTATAATGCAAAATATAGTTATTAGGTTGTCAGTACATTTTTGAACATTTATCCATTCACTGTTGTTCTGGTACGAACAGTAACAAACCAACACTTATTTATCTAAATTAATCCATTTGTAGTAATTGCCATTTTAATTCTTATTTTTATCAAACTGTTTTGTAGCAGAAGCTTATTCAGGTGCATTGTTCTTTTATTTTGAAAAAGATAAACAAGGAATATTAAAAGTATAAAGGGAAAAGTATCTTCCACCTTAAAGGAGAAAACACACATTTTATTGACTTTCTTGACATTTTTGAGCTCTGAAAGGGGAGTTGTTTCATTTCTAGGTGTTGACCAGCAGTTAGGCAAAAGAGTTAAAGACAAACTGCCATATGTGAGTGAAAGGAAACACAGAGAATATAAAGAACACACAGGGAAATAGGGAAAAGGTTAAAGTGATATTTTGACCGGTCAGTCTTGCTTAGCAAATACCTTAAGGAATGAGTTAGTTAAAATGTCACCAACTTGATTTTTGTCTATAAAGACACAAATCAATGATTTTTTTTTTAAGTAGGAAGGAGAGGGAGGGTTGGCTCTACTAAAAGAAAAATGATACAACATTATTTAGGATGATTTTGTTTTTGTGTGATTAAAGCAAAGACCCAGAATCACATTCTGGAATTTTTACTCTTTCTTTGTGGTTTTTGGAAGTTTTTACACACTTTATTCTTTTTGGACTAAAACCTGAAAACGTTCCTTCTCAAACAGCCTTATGGTTTGCTTTCCTAATCCCAACTGTGTATTACTTGGATACAGTTATTCCTAAAAATGTATCCTTTGTGGTCTGCTAACGGATTTGGCATTCCTTCTATTTGTAAATTTAAGCTAGGAATAGCTTTCTTCCATATGAAAAGGATTTGGGTAGTGTCTTGGCCAAACAAAGCAGTCCAGAATCATCATTGCCTTTATACCAAGAGAGCAACAAAACCAAAAAAGAACAAAAGTAAAGCCTACATGTGAGAGCCTACACTGTGTCTCACTCTGCACTGAAATGAACAGAAAATTGTAGCCTTGTAAAAGACAAGAAAATCATAAGTTGCAAGAAGAAAAGGAGTACTTGTGGCACCTTAGAGACTAACAAATTTATTTGAGCATAAGCTTTCGTGAGCTACATCCCACTTCATCGGATGTATCCACTGAATGTATCCGGTGAAGTGAGCTGTAGCTCACGAAAGCTTATGCTCAAATAAATTTGTCAGTCTCTAAGGTGCCACAAGTACTCCTTTTTTTTCTTTTGTGAATACAGACTAACACGGCTGCTACTCTGAAATAAGTTGCCAGGTTAGACTTTAAGATAAGCGTTTATGGGTCATTTCTAAAATGATATTTTTAAGGGATTGTCTTAGTTCCACTCATTTCCAGGATAATCTATTGTAAAAAATATATAGAATTGCTGCAGAACTTTGTCCTCAGTTACAACCATGCAACTCCATTGGCTTTGGCTCTTGTATTTGTGATACTGATGTAACACCAACAGACCCTGGTTATCAGCAGGTGGGATCGAACTGGGGGACTCTGTAGCTTAGTGCATGAGCCTCTACTGCATGAGCTAAAAGCCAACTGGCTGTTAAGCTGACTCATTTTATCTCTCTCTTTAAGTGGTCTCGGTGCCACTAGATGGGACAGAACACCACACCCAGAAGGTGTGTGGGTTATACTGGCAGATCAGATGCCAGCTCATGCCAAAGCTCTCAGTCAATTTACATATGTATTAGTATAGATCAAAGTAATTTTTAAATGTATAAAATATATTTGATGTAGTGGGATGTTACATGCATTGTTTTCACTTATCTGTATCTTATAATAATGTAATAGCAAACATTTACATGGGATTTGATCTTTGGTGTAAGTGACAATTTATCACTAAGTCCAGATTGTCTGGGTGGTAAGATAGACTGGAGAGTCTAAGGGGACTATGTGACTCCATGGTAACACTGGTATAGTGATCTAGGAGTTCACATTTGTTACTGGCTTGGTGAAATCTAATTATAGAACACATCACCAATGTGGAGTGTCTGCTGTTTTCTGACAGTCTGCCCTGGGGTAAGCACTCACAGTTGTGAGTCGCTCCAGACAGCATGACAGTATTCAAATATTATTCTTTTTAAAAAAATGTATCAAGGAAAAGTTACAATAAAATATTTACTACATTGTACATTGCTTATTCAGGTTCAGGTTAATATTCAAAGAACCTGACTAAAGATTCTGGCTTTCTGGCTAGGAAGCCCTCCTCCTCTGAATACGCTAGAAAGGGTGACAAAATTTCTAAATATCTATCTTCTTTGGTGTCTCTCTTGTGTATGTACTTAGTGTGAAAGCTTTTCCATTACCAGGATAGTCCATATTTTATTATACCATAATTTTATCTCTATGCGATAGTAGCGGACAAGAGAACAATTACTGCAATGAACAGCTGGAAACTGGTGTCTGAGTGGATTGTCATAGCAAGGTTTACTACTTCCTACAATAAATTATGCATAACTGTCATCCGTTGTTATGCACCAACAGACACAGTAAAGGGGAAGAGGAAGAGAAGGACAGATATTATCAACAACTCGATAGTATTATAGATGAGATTTCTGATCACGATATGCTCCTGATATTGGGAGATATGAATGTAAAGATTGGTAGGGGATGTGGTAAGCAAATAAGTAGTGTTGGACAACATGGCATTGAGACTGCAAAAAATAATGGGGAAAGGTTAAGAACTTGCTGTGAGATACACAATCTGATTATGAGCAGTATTTGGTTTCCTCAGAAAGACATGCACAAAATTACATGGCATTCACCAGATGGTAAAACCAAAAACCAGACTGACTGCATTATTGTCAGTAAAAGCATAGACTGTCACTGTTGGATGTTAGAATCTGTAGAAGTACTGAGTATGGCAGTGATTATGAACTACTAATGGGAAAGATTAATATTTATTTTAATTTTAAATTCAAGAAATAGATAGTTGCAGTTGGTGCCAAATTTGATCTTGATGAGTTAAAGTATAACTTTGTGCGGGATGCATATGAAATGATGGTTTGAGGGTGTTTCAGGCCATTAATTTGTCATGATGAAGAAATCTCATAACAGACTGGATTGGAAATATTCAAAGAAGTGATACAAAACATAGTAGATGAAGTTATTGGAAGATGTAAACGAACAAGGAAAAGCTGGGCACGCAATGAAACAAAAGTATTATAGGAAAAGGTAAACAAGCTAAGACTGCTGAGAAAATGAAAGAAGTAAAAGCATTGTATACAACCATGAAGAAATCACTTTGGACAAACAAAATTTTGGAAAGAAGATGCTCAACAACTAGAGTGGGCATCAAGAAAACAATGTACAGAAAAGTTAGATTGTATGGAATCAATCAGGTCAGTAATGCAAGCAGTAAGAAAGGCTAATGGTGAATTGACAACAAATGCCAAAGAGATGCTGTAAGTACAGAAGTAGCATTTTGACGAAGTTCTGTATGTACACAGTAGTTCATCCAGATGCAAGCATTCTAAACATTCTACTTGAACAGGACTGATTGCAAGGCAGAAGGAATATCAGAGTTGAACCACCATCAGAAGAAGAAACAGAAAGAACAGTTAGGCATTTAAAATAGGAAAGTTGCAGGAATAGAGGACAGTATAACAGATGGCGTAACAAGTGCCATCAAAGCATTACAAAAAATACAAGAAGATAGGGGAGCAAAAGCAGGTAACTGATGACTGGCCTACAGCAATTGTTGTACCAATCTTGAAGAAAAGAGATCCTGCTGGTTCAAATAATTATAGAGATATAAGCTTATTGCTAGTACTGGGAAAAATCATGATGAAAATAATTGTCAACAGATTAAAGACCAGTTTTAGAGGAAGTAGTAGGCGAGGAACAGTGCAGCTTTATACCAGCCTGAAGTAGCATTGATCAGATATTCATCCTCCAGCAGCTGATGGAAAAACAGCAAGCATGGGGATTAAAGATGTTTGCTGTTTTCAGCAGCAAGAGGCACTTGATTTAGTTGGGAAAGAAGCATTATAGAAAGTAGCAAAATCATACACTGTTCAAAATAGAACAATTTCAGTTATAAGAGCTAAGTATGAAGAGTACAGCAGTACAATAAGAACTAGTGGAAAATTAAGCTCCTGGTTCAAGGCAAAGTTTGACGTAAGACAAGGGGGCATGGAATCATCATTACTTTTCATCATGTTCTTAAAATGAACATTAAGAATGTTAGACAAGCTGGAGGATGTGACATTGGGTGATCTAGAGTTAAACTTTGCTTCTGCAAATGATATTGTAAAACTGGCTGATGTGTTTGAATTAATGACGATAATCTTTGCTACTTTTTGAAAATTGGTGTAGTTGACTTGGACTTACAATAACTGCCAAGAAGACAAAGTGGTTGCCATCAAAGCATTACAAAAACTAAAAATTCATCAAACCAATGTACTAATAGTATTACTCTATGATCTGGAAGCAGCTGCAATAAATGGAACACACATCAGAAGGCTGGAGACAGTACAGATGGGAGTTCTTTGAAAGCTGGCAGATGTAAATTGGAATGATTTTAAGACAAAGACGTTAGAAGGAGAGTAGATGTGAAATCAGGGTATGGTATTCACTAGGATCAAAAATATTATGGGGACATAATATTCCAGTGGGGACACTGGAAAACAAACAGATGATAGGCTGCCAAAGAAAATAATGCAAACACAGCCAAGTCAGTCCTACCTAGAGGCCAACCACTGACTACATGGTGGGATATCATACACAGGGACATAATCAGGCGGGGCTTAATGGAGAAACAGAAATAAGTGGACAGAAATGGGTGGCAATGCTGTACTGCTTCTCATATCTGGAAAGATACTTTGGGATGATAAGGAAGAGGAGGAGGGGGTAGCTTTTTCCAATAACGTGCAATACACAGTCTACCTGCTAAGAAGTAAAAATAAATGAATTTACCATCCCATTTAAAATGTAAATGCTTTGCTGGAGCATTAAGTAAGCATATCAGGGGATCTCTAGGAAGTCAGCATCTTGTAATAAGAAAAATGTCTTTAATAATTTCCTCCCCAAACCATCTAATTATTCCTGGACACAACCATTACATGTGCAAGTATGTTTTCCTTTCCCTGCAACCCCTCCCCTCCAGCAGAGCACTTTCCTAGTAGTAAAAACAGAATGGCTCTTAACTGTCATCAAATGCCACTTATACCAGATCAATTTTTTTGCCCAAAACCCTCTCCTATCTTTTCATCTCAACTGCATTTTTATCAGTATATTTTTTGATCAAAATTGCATATATTTTAGAAATTAAATCTTTTGTTCTAGATTGCTTCTGGGTCAACTCCTCAAAATGTTGTGTGACAGGGTTGGGCCAGATGGCTACAGGAGAGTAATTTGAAGCAGAAGTGTTCAGGCTAGCCTGGGCCCAGAGCGGGGGGGCTTCCTCGACACTCGTGGTCTTCCACCCCCTCGAGTTACCTAGTGCCACGCCCAGTGTCACCGATTATTCCTCTCCTGAGAGTGCCCGACAAGATGGGCACGGCTGCGTGGTGGGCGGTTTGGGGGTGGGGGCGGGTGTACACCCACGTGTTATAGGACCCCTCCTAGGTGACAGTGATAATGGTATCCACAGCGGCACTTTGTATTGGGGCAGGACACCAGGGTGTGGGCGTGAAGGGTGTGAAGCGTGAGTGTGTATAGATATTTCCGTGGCGCAATTTGAAAGCTGACCGGCTGCAGTTCATGTAGCCGGCTCGCAGTGAAAGGGTGAGGGGTTTGTTGGGATCTACGGGGTAGGGGCCCAATTGAAAGGTCCAGCGGGCCTGGGGTAGAGGGTGGGCGGGGTGCGCCCTCGCGCAGGGCTCGATTAAGATAAGCCTGAGCAGTGGGTGTCAAGGCGGCCTTCACCTCCTGAAGTATGCGCCGGAGGGTACGAGGTCTGGAGAGCCCCTTGCGCCAAGTGAGCGTCAGGGGATCCAGCCAGTCTCCCCGGTCATAGTCCAGGAGGTCTCTGACTCTCGTGACTTCCGCCAGGACCAAACTCTGGTGCACCGAGCGGGACTCCGCCACCTGCACACGGAGCTGGGGGTTGTGTAGCAGGGGCTCCGTGAGGAGATCTGCCCCCACGGTGACCGCCACGGACCTGGTTGTTGAAAACAGTTTCCAGGTCCGGAGCAGGTCCTGGTAGAAGACCGGCAGCCTGGAGAGGTCTTGCGGAAAACCTCTCGGACAGAGATAAAAGAGCTGCCGGTTGTATCGGAGCCCTTGGAAGTGGCGCAGGAAGGCGTGCGCCAATATGCTCCACGTCGAACTACCTGCACTATAAAGGAGCCTCTGCAGGGCCTGGAGGCGGAAGACACAGACCTGAGTGTGCAGACACTTCAGGCCCTGCCCTCCTTCCTTCAGGGTAGATGAAGAACCCCAACAGGGGCCCAGTGCATTCCTGACCAAAAGAACTCTAGAATCGATGTCCGGAGGTTGGTCAGGAAACCCGGGGCCGGAACCAGGGTGTTGAGGGTACCAGAGCGTGGATGGGACTAGTTGGTTAAGCACCAGTGCTCTCCCTCGGAGGGCGAGACATCGGAGTCGCCTCGTCCATTTCCGGAGCCGCTCTATCACCCCACCTTCTAAATTTTGCCAGTTCTCCGGCGGAGAAGGGTGCATGGCAGAAAGGTAAACGCCTAGGTAGAGCAGTGGACCCGTACTCCACCGGATGGTCTGAAGCGCGGGTGGGAGGGAGCTCACCTGCCGCCAGTCCCCCACCGCCAAGCCAGAGCTCTTGACCCAGTTGACTCGGGTGGAGGAGGCTGCAGAATAGATGGCCTGGCAAGCCTCCACCCACGCCAAGTCGCCCGGGTCCTGGACCACGAAGAGTACGTCATCGGCGTACGCCGACAGGACCAGCCGCAGCTCTGGGGGAGGGATGCTTGCAGAGCTGGTGGAGGGAACTGCGGGGAGGGATGCCATGGTTGATGATGAGGCCACAGCAGTGAGGGCAGCCCCTTCCATGGAGGGCCTGGTGGTTTTAGCGGGGCCCTTTCCTTTCTTCACACCCTGGCCTTTCTGGTCAACTGGGTGGGGGGTTCCTAGTATCTGGGGGGGCGGTGGGCGTAGCAGCGGCAGTAGTCACCCCGATGCCTCCTGCTGCTGATGCCCCAGTGAGGGCGGTGGCAGGTGTTTTGGCAGCAGTGGGGGGGGGGGGGGGTTGGGGGTTGGGCAGGGGGGTAGGTGGGGGAGGGGCAACTGAGGTTGTTAGAGGGGCCTCACCCCTCTCATTCCCCACCATTGTGAGCAGGGAGAGATGGGGAGACACCAGGAGGAGGGGGAGGGGGAAACAGATTAACCACTCCTCCCTGCTGGGCTGCAGGTGGGTGGGGGTGCCAAATGGGTCGGACTGGAGAGGGGAGGAAACAGGAGTTGGAGTCCAGTAATAGGGGCAAACTGCGGGGTAAACAGTCCAGGGTGGGGGACGGGGACGTGGACCCACGCTTGTTTGTCCAAAGAGTCTCGTTTGGTCGGCTGTTGTTTCTGGTCTGGACAGTGGAATTCAGGGAAGCAGCTGAATCCAGAGGTAGATGGCAAGTTGCCAGGAGGGACGGACGGTGCGGGGGCCGTGACGGTTGTAATAGTGTTGGGGGGGCACCGATAGATCGGGGGGCGGCTCCGTGCTATACCCCCTGTGCCCCTACAAACACAGTTAAAACACAGTCAAACTCCCCCCACACGAGAGTACAATTCAAAAGTTACTCAGTCTTACGGCCCCCTCCACGATGGTTCGTAGCTTCCCTGGATGATTTTTTCTGTCAGGTATCTTCTCTTCTGGCTTTGTAATGAGGCTTTCAGCAGGCCAGGAATGTTGCAAAGATAAAAAAAAAACTTCTTTGCTCGGTACGGGTTCAGAAATAACAGCAAAACGGCTGGGTCTGGGGGCTTCCACTCCCCTCCTCCAGGGAGCGGGTAGGCAGTCCTCCCCCCGCCCCAGAGGTTTCAACTAAAGCAATAGCAGCGTCCGAGGCCAGGCGTGGGCGGGAGCTGGCAGCAAGCTGGCAACCGACCAGCACTTGAACGGCAGCGGAAAAACAGCAAGAAAAAACAAAACGAAGAAAAAGCGTCTGGCCTGGTATGGGGGAGTGGGGGGGAACTGAAGCAGGGTTAAAAAGTAAGAAAAATCCAGGCCAGGGGGCTTTAGGAAAGAATTTTTTTTTTTTTTTGAAGCAGAAAAAAATTTTATTTGTGTAACACTTACAAAGAATCACCAAAGAGGATAAAGCAAAACTATGCAATAAAACAAGAGCAAACAGAAGGTATAACACAGCAGCCTTCAGCAGGAAGAAGTGTTCAGGCTAGCCTGGGCCCAGAGCGGGGGGACTTCCTCGACACTCGTGGTCTTCCACCCCCTCGAGTTACTTAGTGCCACGCCCAGTGTCACCGATTATTCCTCTCCTGAGAGTGCCTGACAAGATGGGCATGGCTGCGGGGTGGGCGGTTTGGGGTGGGGGGGTTACACCCATGTGTTATAGAACCCCTCCTAGGTGACAATGATGATGGTATCCACAGTGGCAACGGCTGGGGCTGGGGTCTCTCGCTCTTCCCCTCAATCAAAGGTCAGATGGAAGGAACCGGACAGGGTCACCGAGCAGAGAACCTCGGACAGTGCCCACCAGTCCTCGAAGGTGTCAAGGGAGTCGATGGACGCCGCCCAGAGGAACTCTGCCCGGATACGTGAATGTACTGAGGATCGGAAAAAGGCCCTACAATCGCAGGACGCTTCATAAGCCAACCTCCCCTCTCTGGTTTTATAAATGGCTGTTTTAGCCAAGGCTAGGAGGAGGTTGACCAGGAGATCCCACGATTTTGTGGGGCCATGGATGGGGAGTGTGTAAATAAAAAGGTGAGGGAAAAAATGAAGCCAGAAGCGCAATAGAATATTCGTGAGGAGCCGGAAAAGGGGCTGCAATCTGGCACACTCTAAATATATGTGCGCCAGGGTTTCCCTCACGTTGCAAAAAGGGCAAGTATCCGGGATGGGGGTAAACCGTGTCAAAAACACGCCCGTGCTCACAGCTCCATGAAGGAGCCGCCAACTAATGTCCCCGACGGGCCTCGGGACCAAGGTGGAATACAGGCTGGCCCACCGAGGTTGCTCACCCTCCAAAGGTGGCAGGAGGTCCCGCCATTTTGTATCGGGGCGGGACACCAGGGTGTGAACGTGAAGGGTGTGAAGCGTGAGTGTGTATAAATATTTCCGTGGCGCGATTTGAAAGCTGACTGGCTGCAGTTCATGCAGCCAGCTTGCAGTGAAAGGGTGAGGGGTTTGTTGGGATCTACGGGGTAGGGGCCCAATTGAAAGGTCCGGTGGGCTTGGGGTAGAGGTTGGGAGGGGTGCGCCCTCGCGCAGGGCTCGATTAAGATAAGCCTGAGCAGCGGGCGTCAAGGCGGCCTTCACCTCCTGAAGTATGCGCCGGGGGTTAGGAGGTCTGGAGAGCCCCATGCGCCGGGCAAGCGTCAGGGGATCCAGCCAGTCTCCCCGGTCATAGTCCAGGAGGTCTCCGACCGTCGTGACTTTCGCCAGGACCAAACTCTGGCGCACCGAGCGGGACTCCGCCACCTGCACACGGAGCTGGGGGTTATGTAGCAGGGGCTCTGTGAGGAGATCTGCCCCCACGGTGGCTGCCACGGACCTGGTAGTTGAGAACAGTTTCCAGGTCCGGAGGAGGTCCTGGTAGAAGACCGGCAGCCCGGAGAGGTCTTGCGGAAAACCTCTCGGACAGAGATAAAAGAGCTGCCGGTTGTATCGGAGCCCTTGGAAGCGGCGCAGGAAGGCGTGCGCCAATATGCTCCACGTCGAACTACCTGCACTATAAAGGAGCCTCTGCAGGGCCTGGAGGCGGAAGACACGGACCTGAGTGTGCAGACACTTCAGGCCCTGTCCGCCTTCCTTCAGGGGTAGATGAAGAACCCCAACAGGGGCCCAGTGCATTCCTGACCAAAAGAATTCTAGAATCGATGTCCGGAGGTTGGTCAGGAAACCCGGGGCCGGGACCAGGGTGTTGAGCCGGTACCAGAGCGTGGACAGGACTAGTTGGTTAAGCACCAGTGCTCTCCCTCGGAGGGAGAGACATCGGAGTAGCCTTGTCCATTTCCGGAGCCGCTCTATCACCCCGCCCTCTAAATTTTGCCAGTTCTCCGGCAGGGAAGGGTGCGTGGCAGAAAGGTAAATGCCGAGATAGAGCAGTGGACCCGCACTACACCGGATGGTCTGAAGCGCGGGTGGGAGGGAGCTCACCTGCCGCCAGTCCCCCACCGCCAAGCCAGAGCTCTTGACCCAGTTGACTCAAGCGGAGGAGGCTGCCGAATAGATGGCCTGGCAAGCCTCCACCCGCGCCAAGTCGCCCGGGTCCTGGACCACGAGGAGCACGTCATCGGCGTACACCGACAGGACCAGCCGCAGCTCCGGCTCCCGCAGCACCAACCCTGTCAACCTCCTGCGGAGGAGACAGAGGAAAGGCTCGATCGCCAGAGCATACAACTGGCCCGAGAGGGGGCACCCCTGCCGTACTCCTCGCCCGAAGCTGACCAGGTCGGTCAGGGTCCCGTTGAGCCTAACCAAACACTCCGCGGAGGCATACAGCACCCGGAAAAAACTCACGAACTGAGGTCTGAATCCAAACGCCTGCAGAGTGCTCAGGAGGTACTCATGGTCTACTCTATCGAACGCCTTCTCCTGATCGAGAGACAGGAGGGCGAACGACAGACCGTCTCTACGCCCGAGTTCCAAAAGGTCTCGGACTAGAAATAGGTTGTCAAAAATGCTGCGACCCAGGACAATATAGGTCTGGTCTGGGTGGATCACGTCCGCCATCACGGACCCTAGCCGCAGCGAGATTGCTTTCGCTACGATTTTGTAGTCCGTGCTAAGGAGTGAGACAGGACGCCAGTTTTGTAAATCGTAGAGGTCCCCCTTCTTCGGCAACAAGGCGAGCACCGCAAAGACTCAGCCCAGACAGTGGCTAGGTCTGGGCCAAGGATGTCCCAGAACGCGCGGTAGAACTCCACGGTCAGCCCGTCCATGCCCGGAGATTTATTGGTGGGCATGCGACGGAGGGCTTCCAAGAACTCGGCCAGGGTGAGAGGCAGCTCTAGTCGATCTCGGTCGCCCACGCTGACCGTGGGGAGTTCCTCCCAGAGCACCCTGCAAGCGCCAGGATCGGTCGGATCCGGGGAGAAAAGGCTTGTGTAGAAGTCACGGGCCCTCCCACACATCTCCTCCGGATCCGTGAGGGGGGCGCCGTCTTCTGCTAGAAGGCAGGTGACGTGTTCCTTGGCCCCCCTCGTTTTCTCCAGGGCGTAGAAGAAACGGGAGCCGCGATCCATCTCCCGAAGGAGGTGGATGCGGGATCGAACAAAGGCACCTCGGGCCTGGTGGTCCTCGAGGGCCCGGAGCTCTTCCTGCTTCTCCCGGCACGCTCCGCAGAGGAACGGGTCCTCGGGGCTGGCGGCCAGACGCCTCTCCATCTCTAAGACCTCCCGTTCCAACTGCTCTATCGCTGCATTTCTCCGTCGGCTGGTGCCCCGGGTGTAGTCACGGCAGAAGAGCTTGGCGCGCACCTTCCCTAGATCCCACCATCGCCCGCGCCGAGGGGAAGGCACGCCGCTGCTCTCGCCAGGCCAGCCAAAACTCCCGGAAGGATGTCACGAAGCCCTCATCCTCCAACAGGCTGTTGTTAAAGTGCCAATAGGCCGGCCCCGGCCTCTCTGCACGGAGGGAGGCCGTTATGGTGGCTAGATGATGGTCGGAAAATGGGGCCGGCCGAATGTTGGAGGAGTGGGCCTGTGAAAGATGGAAATGGGATAAATAAATACGGTCCAAACGAGAGTGGTGTGACCGATGGGCCTCCACCCGAACAAAGGTGAACGTGGAAGTGTCATCTGGGTGGTGGTCACACCAGACGTCTACTAGGGAGTGATATTCAACTATTTCTCAGCGAATATTCGCAGCGGCCAGGCTCAGCTCGGCCCCTGAGCGGTCCCGTTCCTCGAGGGCGGTGTTAAAGTCCCTTCCCAGGACTAGGCACTCGTGCGAATCTAGGGTGCCGAGAAAGTTGGACACCCGCTGATAGAATTGTGGCCGCTTTGAGCTCGTTTGCGGGGCATAGATGTTAACAAGATTGACCATGAGCCCCTCCATATGGACTCGAAGGTGCAGCAGGTGGCCCAGCACGGCCTCAGTGACCCCTAGCACTTCGGGCCGTAGGTTGGGGGAGAACAGGGTCGCCACTCCAGCTTGCCAAGTCGTGAAGTGGCTAAAGTATACCCGTCCCCCCACTCCAGCCGCCACCTGTCCTCGGTGGTCGGGTCCATACGGGTCTCCTGCAGGAAAACTACAGAGTACCCCCCTTCCCGAAGGTAAGAGAGCACCTGGGACCTGTGGAGAGCCATCCTACAGCCCCTGGTATTCAGGGTTGCAATAATAAGAGGCGTCATGCGGAGGGCTGGGTGGGTGGGGGTTTCTTGTTGGTGGGGGTGTCAGGGCCCCCGGCGGGTTGCGCAGCAACCCGTGACCCATCCTGTGAATGAGTAGATCGTGTCAGAAGCCGCAGGCTCGCTCGTAGGCCACAGCACCACGCTTTCCTTGCCCCCTGCCCTCCTGTATAAGGGCCCTTGTGGCCTGGAGGATTTGGTCAAAGTCCCCCTATAGCTGAAGAGCCAGCTGTGTCCTATCGCGGGCACCACGGGTGTGCTCTAGGAACTTCCGTAGTGCATGCCGCAGCTCATGGGGGGGTGGGGTTACAATTCCCGAGGTGTTCCCTGATGGGACTCTTAATACAGCCTCGTGGTCCGCTAAGGCGGGTAGACAGGGTGCGGACTGACAGGCTGGGGTTATTAAATTCATTTCACGCCTTGGGGTGGAAGGGGATGGCAGGGAAAAAAATTGCAACTCCTAATGGGTCGCGACTAGAAAGTGCAAAGACTGCTCCCTGGGGGGAATCTGCAAAAGGCGGGAAGGAAATAACCCCGGGGCGGCATTAGCATTGCAGGAGGAGGGGAATTGGGCAGGGACAGGGGTGGGGGCAGGGGCAGGGGTAAGGCTCTGGGGTTCAGGAGGCAAGCAGCTAAAGGAAAGTGCCTCCTGAGCAGAGTCAAGGGTAAAGGGGTAAGGGAGGGGGCTCCCAATAATGCTAGGCACTCGCTCCGTGGTGGTCTTAGTGGCCATGGCATCAGGTGGTGGACCACCTTCTGCAGGGTGCTCGCCCGGGAAGGCAATTAAGGGGAGGGAGCATGGGGAAAGGGGGGCTGGGGTAAGGTTGCCCAGCTCAAGGCCAGCCGGCAGTAGATCATCCTCTCCCTGGGTGACCGGGGTCAAATCTAGGGCCTCAATCTCCGCATACACGGAGGAGAGGCCAGCTCCTGCTACCCCGGGGGCCTCTCCTCTAGGGCCTGCCTCAACAGTCGCCTCGGGGTCCGCGGGGGGTTTGGGTGGTATCCAGGCAGAAGGGGCATCCTCAGGAGTCTCGGAGGGGAGGGTCTCCCGTGGAGGGGGGATTCTGCCCTCCAATATCAGTCCGTCTTCCCCCCCCTACACCAGCGGATGGATCTCACTCATGGCCGTAGCGGGAGGCTCAATATCAGTGCCTCCTTTCCTGGTCTTCCGGGGGGCTTCCACGTCGGATGGATGCAGCGGAGCTCAAGCCTTCCGCTTGCCTCGCTTCCCCTGGACTAGGGTCCAGCCCTCCATAGCGTCGTCTGGGGGTTGGTTACCAGGGGTCGTGTCGGGGGGCGGAGGCGATGGTTCAGAGGTTCAGGGGGGTAGCGGTGAGGCAGCATGGGGTCGGGGGGTTCTCCTTGGGGCGGGCCCTCTCCTGAACCCAGTAATATCCTTGCCACACCCTCCTCCATAGGCTCTGCTGGATTGGTAATAGCAAGGGTGGAACTCCCTTGCTCGCCCGGGCGTTGTAGGGAAGGTATCTCTTGGGCCCGGACGGGAGCAGCGATGGGTCGAGTAGGAGGAGGGTTGGTTTTAGGTGCCGGGCAGCCAGGGGCGTCGGCAGCGACAGGGCCGATGTCCTGCCGGGTCTCGGGGGTTTCGGGTGCCCCTCCCCCCCGGGCCAAAGGGCAGTCTCTGCGGACATGCCCCATTGAGCGGCAGAGGTAGCACCGGGCCTCTCCGGTAGAGTAAAAGACCCGATAGCGGGCTCCCTGGTAGGGGACTAGAAAAGACCCCTCGAGCGCCTCTTCGTCACACGCCCCTGCCGGCGGTAGAAGCTGCACTTGCCGGCGGAACGAAAAAATGTGACGGAGGGTGGGGTCCTTGCAGCCCAACGGGAGAGGGCTGATGACAGAGACAAGTTTCCCCAGGGTGGAGAGAGCGGGTAACAGGGCAGCATTGGGTAAGAAGGGAGGAACGGAGGTAAGGACAAGGTGAACGCCCAGGTCTTCTAACGGTTCTAGGGGGACAAACACCCCCTCACCGTCAGGCCCCTCTCCACCGCCTCCTGGGCGGCATCCTCCGAAGCTAAGAAAAAAACGACCTTCCCATACATCTTGGAGGCCACCACAATGGCCGTGGGTCCTACCACCTTCGCCAATGCTTGCACTTATGTCTCCACGTGGGGCGAGGCGGGCACCAGGAGGCAACGGACGCTGTGCTTCCTGGTCAAGGCGGGGAAAGGGCCCCGGCCGCTGGTGATGGTGGTGGAGGCAGGGGGGCAAGATAACGAGGCGGCAGGCAGGGGGGAGCCCGTTGCCGCCCGGGCATACGTCCTGGGGGCCGGGGGAGGGACAATCGCAAAGCTGGTGGAGGGAAACGCAGGGAGGGGCGCCACGGTTGATGACGAGGGCACAGCGGTGGGGGCAGCCTCTGCCATGGAGGACTCAGTGGTTTTAGCGGGGCCCTTTCCTTTCCTCCCGCCCTGGCCCTTCCGGCTAACCCGGGGGGGTTTCCTAGAATCTGGGGGGGCGGTGGGTGCAGCAGCAGCAGCGATCACCCCAGTGCCTCCTGCTGCGGGGGGGGGGGGGGAAGTATCTTGACAATAGTGGTGGGGGGGAACCTTGGGGGTCGGGCAGGGGTGGTGGCGGGGGAGGGACAACTAGTTTTGTTGAAGCGGCCTCACCCCTCTCTTTCCCCGCCATTGTGAGCAGGGAGAGACAGGGAGACACCGGAAGGAGGAGGGGGAAGGGGAGAAGCGGAGTAGCCCCTCCTTCCGCTAGGCTGCAGGCGGGGAGGGGGGGAATGCCGAGGGGGTTGGACTGGGAGGGGGGGAAGAAACAAAATCGGGGTCCAGTAATAGGGGCAAGCTGTGGGATAAGCAATCCAGGGCGGGGGGGGGTGCAGACCCACACACGTTTGTCCAAAGAGTCTCGGGTGGTCGGCTATTATATCCGGTCCAGAAGGCAAAGTTCAAAGCGAACAGCTGGATCCGAAGGGAGATGGCAGGTTGCCAGCAGGGGCGGATGGCGGGGGGGCCGTGACAGTTGTAGTAAGGGTGGGGAGTTAGCGGCACCGATGGATCGGGGAGGGGGGGGTCTCCACGCCACACCCCCTGTGCCGCCACAAACGCAAGTAAACCATAGTCAAACTCCCCCCCACGAGAGTATAATTCAGAAAATTACTCAGTCTTACGGCCCCCTTCACGATGATTTGTAGCTTCCCTGGGTTATTTCTCCTGTCCTCTGAAATCTTCTTCTCCAGCTGTGTTGGCTGTGTTCCAAGGCTTCCGGCATGCTGAGAATGTTGTAAAGATAAGAAGTAAAATCCGAGCTGCCAGCAAAACGGCTGGGTCTGGGGGTTTCCACTCCCCCCTCCGGATAGCAAAATCGGCAATCTTCCCCCCCCTCCTCCGGGCGGCTCAGCTGAGGCAAATAGCTGCCCCCGAAAGCAGGCGTGGGGGGGGGCAGGTGCTGGCGGCAAGCTGGAGGCCGACCAGCACATAAACGGCAAGAAGAAAAAAATAACAAAAAATCAAACCAAAACAAAAAACTTCTGGCCTGGTCGGAGGGGGAAACTAAGGCAGGTTCAAAAAGTAAGAAAATCCAGGCCACGGGGCTTTAGAAAAGAATAGAAAGCAGATAGCTAAGGAGCAAGCAAAGGACGTTCCGTTTCCAAGATTCCAGAACAATCAGGAACCTTCTGGAGACAATTAAGACAGACAGGCTGATTAGAACACCTGCAGCCAATCAAGAAGCTGCTAGAATCAATTAAGGCAGGCTAATCAGGGCACCTGGGCTTAAAAAGGAGTTCATTTCAGTTTGTGGTGCACGTGTAAGGAGCTGGCAGCAAGAGGCACTAGGAGCTGAGAGTGAGAACGCAGACTGTTAGAGGACTGAGGAGTACAAGCATTATCAGACACCAGGAGGAAGGTCCTATGGTGAAGATAAAGAAGGTGTTGGGAGGAGGCCATGGGGAAGTAGCCCAGGGAGTTGTAGCTGTCGCACAGCTGTTCCAGGAGGCATTCTAAACAGCTGCATTCCACAGGGCCCTGGACTGGAACCCAGAGTAGAGGGCGGGCCGGGGTTCCCCCCAAGCCTCCCATCTCCTGGTCAGACACAAGAGGAGTTGACCTGGACTGTGGGTTCATGAAAACGGCCAAACTGAGGGCTGTCGTGAAGCTCCAAGGCAAGCAAATCCGCCAATTAGCACAAGACCCACCAAGGTAGAGGAGGAACTTTGTCACAACTGTTAAAGGTCTAGATAGAGCCATCTTGTAACCACATTTCACAATATAATGTTTGATTTGTAAATATTGAAAATATGAGATCTTTGTATTATTACATATCTCTATGATTTCAAATCAGGACCCAGGAACAGCTGTCTGAATTGAGTGATCTCAGCTCTTACCACAACAAATAATCACACTGATATTTCCTAAGGATAAATTCCTGATTGTTCACTGCAAAATTCCACAAAAGAATCATATCTGAATAATCAGTTTAGTGGTCGTTCCATTTGGTCTGTGATATGAGCTTCTCAGTCTTGAAAACTATCATAGTTTTACAACAAAAGTTTTTTGGCAAAACGTTGCTTCTGAAATGAAATTTCTGCTTCTGGTAATTCCCTCAAGACGTTATTCTTCTGTTTATTTTGACTTTTCTTGGGGTTTCAGTCGTGCTATTGCTAGGTGACAAACTGTTTGCTCCGTTTAAACTTAGCACCAAACTTTTAGAATCCAATTTACCATCTGCTGAAGCCTGAAGGTAAACATACATGCCAGGCAATAAGTCACACAGGAATATTCCCTATCAGCCTGTGTTATGAAGAGCAATCTTCATAGATGTAGTTGCATTCCATTCTACATATTCGTTTTTAATTTCCTTGTGACTGGCTTTAGTCAGTAGAGCAGAATGGAGAGCACATTTTGAAAAATCTCCTGTCTTAGCTTCCAGCATTCTCCATTTTTTTTTCATTTTAAACATGAAAACTCACAGCTATACACTGAGGTTATCTGTGATCTATTGGTCAAAGGCTGCTTGATTAATGTGTGATTGCAACACTTTTCTCCCCACTGGCAAACTACTTTCCCACCTGTGGTTAAAAAATGATCACTTTGTACTCTTAAGCACATACTTTGACATCTCCGTTCTTAAATTCATCTGAAACATAAGAAAAATAGAATAAGAATTCTAACACATCAGAAGCTCTGGGGTGAATTCTCAACTGAAAGAGCATATACCATTGTACCTGAGATTAACTTTGGGCTGTACACACATAGGTATCACAACAGTGAACTGCACAGAAAGGTAGTGATTAGAGTGTGGATTATGGACTGATTTGTGAGGCAGTATTAAAAGAGCTAAGATAGTTATGAAAATAAATATCTCGATGTATACTTGATGTGATTCCATACCCATCACCCGGCTGTACCAGCACTAGCTGAATGGAGACATAACAACAGCCTATAAATACTAGAAAGGCGGAAATACTATGGAGAAAGAGGTATTATATTGTATTATATTATTGCAAGGAGGTATACGTAAAAATTTAGGCATAAAAGTCTATTAGGATTGATGATGGAATTTATTAACCAGGGGAATTATGTCCAAAGGGAAGTGGTACAGGCCCAATCACTAGGGCACATTTTAAAGCTACACCGGACAAAACACTGGATCATACATCACAGGGACCAATCCTGCATAGGCAAGGTGCTAGACGAGGTCAGTTATTACCAGTCTAGATTTTATGGTTCTATGAACTGGCTCAGAAAAGTTCTGGTCGCCTTGGAAAGTAACATGGGGTGACAGTATATGTGCAGGGCTGGTTGTCACCTGGCTAGAAGTGCTTTGGTTTGTTCTTGGATCAGCTATTTGTTCTTCTAATTTTGGAGCCAGATAAAGCTAGTTTAAATAGTTTATTACTGTTGTTTAATAAAGAATGGAAAGAGAATGAAAAGGAATAAAAGTGAACAGCATCCCTAAATATTTAAAACCCTTCAAAGGCAGTTCCAAGTCCCACCAAAATCAGCATTTTGACAGAAAATATCAAAAAGTTTATAGTTAGCGTTCACATAATGGCTGTCCTGCTTCTTCACAACAGGCATTAGGTTTTGAAAAGGTAACAGCTCTACTTGTTATATTTTAATCCCCATCCATGTCATCTACCCATTGCCTATTGTGGAGATATGGAAAAAATAGGCTGTGTGACCTGACGGAAGAAAGAATTTCATAGACATGGGAAAACTACTTCTAAAACCCTATTCAAGCCTGGATTGAAAAGAAAATGTGAATGATCAGAATGGACCAAACTGGATGTAAGTGGGCCAGCCATATCCTATGCACTCCCTTGGGGCCTAGGATCCCACTATAGGCAGTCTGACTCAGGTTCCCCATCTTGGACTCTTCAATAAACTCAAAAACCACTTTTGTCCACAACCCAACCCTTCTTGGGTTCTACTTCGTTAAATTAACAAGCATTCAAAATAAAAATTTCAAGTCCATCCTAAAGTGCCCACAAACAAAGATTTTGCTTCCTCCTCCCAGGCCACTCCCAAGTTCTACCTGGCTGGAATTCTCTCTTACACACTCTGCTATGGCCTACACACTCTTAATCATCCCAAATCCCTGACCATTGTTGCCTCCTGCCTCCTGTGGCTCTTTATAGGGCAATCACTCTGATCTCTCTCAGGTGTGACTCATTCTGTAATCAGTGTTGGCTAGCCCCAGCCCTTAAGGGGTGAGCAGCCAGTCAGCTGTTCTTTTTTAAGACGCTGATTTTGGCTAGCAGCCTGAGAGATGATGCTGTTTATATCTGATGTAAAGGAGATGTAGAGCTGCTTGTTGTCTGTGCACTGAAGGCATTTCAGCCAAAATGATCTCTCCAGCTCTACCAAAGCTATCCTATAGATTGGGGTAATCAATTATTTTTTGTCAAGCTCCAAACTTCTTGGTCAAGATATAGTCAAGGTCCATACTCCAGAGAAAATAACACAAAAATAATAACAATAATGATAATAATAAGTAAATAAAAAGATTTTGGGGTCTGTTCAAAAGCATCTGGCAGTCCAAATTTGGCCTGCAGTCTGCCTATTGACTACCCCTGCTATAGATGTTGAATAGTATGGGAGAGAGGAATGAGTCTTGGAGAAATAATTGCTCATAATGACTTTCTGTGCCAGAATGGAAAGACTTGATCCTAGTCATGGTGGCCCAGCAACTTTTTTGGAAGTAGGATAGAGGTATTTAGAAATCAAGGGTGAAATTCTAGCCCCAAGTGGAAAAGTCTCATTGACTCCACGTGGCCAAGGTTTCACCTGAAAATCATAAACAGGTTAGTGAATGAAAGGTTATATATAAACACTAAGTATTCATTCTTCATGTTTAGTCTTTTTATAATAAAGGAACATGCTACAAAAATACTACACAAAATTTGTTTACTGCTCCATTTTTAGAGAGCCTGAAGACTTTTGATCTGATTTGAATTTACTGGATATGTGCAACTTGAATATTAGAGCAAAACCAACATACAACAGTGGCCTTAAAGCACTGTCTGTATTATTCTGACAGTGCAGGATTACTACATAGCCCAGTTCAAACATCAATTTAACTGGCTCTGGTGAGTCTACAAAAATTATGGAAAGTATCTTTAAAGCAAAGAAAGAAGCAAAATATTACACATATAAATGAAGGATTTACTACAGTCCATTAGAGAGTCTAGAAAGAAATCAAGTAAAAATATTTTATTATATATTAGTCACTCTAAAAAGAAAATTTCAGGACTTTTAGGAGAAACAAAATGACCCTGAAAAAGTGAAAAGAAAAGGAGTACTTGTGACACCTTAGAGACTAACCAATTTATTTGAGCATGAGCTTTCGTAGGCTACAGCTCACTTCATCGGATGCATACCATGGAAACTGCAGCAGACATTATATACACACAGCGATCATGAAACAATACCTCCTCCCACCCCACTGTCCTGCTGGTAATAGCTTATCTAAAGTGATCATCAAGTTGGGCCATTTCCAGCACAAATCCAGGTTTTCTCACCCTCCGCCCCCCCCCCCCCCCCCCCCACAAACTCAGGTGCTGTTGTCATTATGAATAGGTCGGAATATGAACAAGAGGCTGCTCGGCAGCTCTCCAACACCACTTTCTACAAGCCATTACCCTATGATCCCACTGAGAGTTACCAAAAGCAACTACAGCATTTGCTCAAGAAACTTCCTGAAAAAGCACAAGATCAAATCCGCACAGACACACCCCTGGAACCCCGACCTGGGATATTCTATCTACTACCCAAGATCCATAAACCTGGAAATCCTGGGCGCCCCATCATCTCAGGCATTGGCACCCTGACAGCAGGATTGTCTGGCTATGTAGATTCCCTCCTCAGGCCCTACGCTACCAGCACTCCCAGCTACCTTCGAGACACCACTGACTTCCTGAGGAAACTTCAATCCACCGGTGATCTTCCTGATAACACCATCCTGGCCACTATGGATGTAGAAGCCCTCTACACCAACATTCCACACAAAGATGGACTACAAGCCATCAAGAACACTATTCCCGATAATGTCACGGCTAACCTGGTGGCTGAACTTTGTGACTTTGTCCTTACCCATAACTATTTTACATTTGGGGACAATGTATACCTTCAGATCAGCGGCACTGCTATGGGTACCCGCATGGCCCCACAGTATGCCAACATTTTTATGGCTGATTTAGAACAACGCTTCCTCAGCTCTCGTCCCCTAAAGCCCCTACTCTACTTGAGCTATATTGATGACATCTTCATCATCTGGACCCATGGAAAAGAAGCCCTTGAGGAATTCCACCATGATTTCAACGACTTCCATCCCACCATCAACCTCAGCCTGGTCCAGTCCACACAAGAGATCCACTTCCTGGACACTACAGTGCTAATAAACAATGGTCACATAAACACCACCCTCTACCGGAAACCTACTGACCGCTATTCCTACCTACATGCCTCCAGCTTTCACCCTGACCACACCACACGATCCATCGTCTACAGCCAAGATCTGCGATACAACCACATTTGCTCCAACCCCTCAGACAGAGACAAACACCTACAAGATCTCTGTCAAGCTTTCTTACAACTACAATACTCACCTGCGGAAGTGAAGAAACAGATTGATAGAGCCAGAAGAGTTCTCAGAAGTCACCTACTACAGGACAGGCCTAACAAAGAAAATAACAGAACGCCCTAGCCGTCACCTTTAGCCCCCAACTAAAACCCCTCCAATGCATTATTAAGGATCTACAACCTATCCTGAAGGATGACCCAACACTCTCACAAATCTTGGGAGACAGGCCAGTCCTTGCCTACAGACAGCCCCACAACTTGCAGCAAATACTCACCAACAACCACATACCACACAACAGAACCACTAACCCAGGAACATATCCTTGCAACAAAGCCCGTTGCCAACTGTGCCCACATATCTATTCAGGGGACACCATCACAGGGCCTAATAACATCAGCCACACTATCAGAGGCTCGTTCACCTGCACATCCACCAATGTGATATATGCCATCATGTGCCAGCAATGCCTCTCTGCCATTTACATTGGTCAAACTGGGCAGTCTCTACGTAAAAGAATAAATGGACACAAATCAGATGTCAAGAATTATAACATTCATAAACCAGTCAGAGAACACTTCAATCTCTCTGGTCACGCAATCACAGACATGAAGGTCTGTCATAAATATAAAGGGAAGGGTAAACCCCTTTGAAATCCCTCCTGGCCAGGGGAAAGCTCCTCGCACCTGTAAAGGGTTAAGAAGCTAAAGGTAACCTCGCTGGCACCTGACCAAAATGACCAATGAGGAGACAAAAAAAAAAAAGCTGGGAGGAGGGAGAGAAACAAAGGGTCTGTGTGTCTGTCTATATTCTCTCTTTGCCGGGGATAGACCAGGAATGGAGTCTTAGAACTTTTAGTAAGTAATCTAGCTAGGTATGTGTTAGATTATGATTTCTTTAAATGGCTGAGAAAAGAACTGTGCTGAATAGAATAACTATTTCTGTCTGTGTATCTTTTTTGTAACTTAAGGGGTTCTCTATATTTTTGAATCTAATTACCCTTTAAGGTATCTACCATCCTGATTTTACAGGGGGGATTTCTTTATTTCTATTTACTACTATTTTTACTAAAAGTCTTCTTGTAAGAAAACTGAATGCTTTTTCATTGTTCTCAGATCCAATGGTTTGGGTCTGTGGTCACCTATGCAAATTGGTGAGGCTTTTTATCCAACATTTCCCAGGAAAGGGGGGGGGTGCAAGTGTTGGGAGGATTGTTCATTGTTCTTAAGATCCAAGGGTCTGGGTCTGTAGTCACCTAGGCAAATTGGTGAGGCTTTTTACCAAACCTTGTCCAGGAAGTGGGGTGCAAGGTTTTGGGAAGTATTTTTGGGGGAAAGACGCGTCCAAACAGCTCTTCCCCAGTAACCAGTATTAGTTTGGTGGTGGTAGCGGCCAATCCAAGGACAAAGGGTGGAATATTTTGTACCTTGGGGAAGTTTTGACCTAAGCTGGTAAAGATAAGCTTAGGAGGTTTTTCATGCAGGTCCCCACATCTGTACCCTAGAGTTCAGAGTGGGGGAGGAACCTTGACAAGGTCGCTATCTTAAAACAAAAAAACTTCAAATCCAGACTCCAGCGAGAAACTGCTGAATTGGAATTCATTTGCAAATCAGATACTATTAATTTAGGCTTAAATAGAGACTGGGAGTGGCTAAGTCATTATGCAAGGTAGCCTATTTCCCCTTGTTTTTTCCTATCTCCCCCCCCCAGACGTTCTGGTTAAACTTGGATTTAAACTTGGAGAGTGGTCAGTTTGGATGAGCTATTGCCAGCAGGAGAGTGAGTTTGTGTGTGTGTGTGTGTGTGTGTCCCCGGGAAAAAAAAATGGGGCGGGGGGTGAGAAAGCCTGGATTTGTGCTGGAAATGGCCCAACTTGATTACCATGCACATTATAGGGAGAGTGGTCACTTTGGATGAGCTATTACCAGCAGGAGAGTGAGTTTGTGTGTGTATGGGGGTAGGGGGGGGCAAGAAAACCTGGATTTGTGCTGGAAATGGCCCACCTTGATTATCATGCACATTGTAGGGAGAGTGGTCACTTTGGATAAGCTATTACCAGCAGGAGAGCGAGTTTGTGTGTGTGGTTTTTGGAGGGGGGTGAGGGGGTGAGAGAACCTGGATTTGTGCAGGAAATGGCCCACCTTGATTATCATACACATTGTGAAGAGAGTTGTCACTTTGGATGGGCTATTACCAGCAGGAGAGTGAGTTGGGGGGGGGGGGGGGGCGGAGGGTGAGAAAACCTGGATTTGTGCTGGAAATAGCCCAACTTGATGTTCACTTTAGTTAAGCTATTACCAGCAGGACAGTGGGGTGGGAGGAGGTATTGTTTCATGATCTCTGTGTGTATATAATGTCTGCTGCAGTTTCCACGGTATGCATCCGATGAAGTGAGCTGTAGCTCACGAAAGCTCATGCTCAAATAAATTGGTTAGTCTCTAAGGTGCCACAAGTACTCCTTTTCTTTTTGCAAATACAGACTAACACGGCTGTTACTCTGAAACCTGAAAAAGTGAAAATTTTCAGCAGTAATAGACAGCAAAGTGGTGTGAGCAAAATCAAATTTTGCAGAAAGAGAGAGCTGTTGGACAATTCTCTCTTGACTTATTTTTCTGGAGGTTTTAGTGCTTAATGAAATAGAAATGTAATTCACAAACCTTTGCTATCCCCTAGGTCATATTTCTTGAGGAAAATCCCTATGTGACTAAACACATGATTTATAGAGCTGGTTGAAACTGATCTTTTTTTTTTCTTCATTTTTTTTAAATGAAAAGAATTTGTTTTCAATCAAAAGTTTTTGTGAATATTCTAAGTTTTCAAGTAAAAAATTCAAAATTCAATTTTTTTATTCAATTTTTTGGGTTTTGTTTTGGTTGAAAAAATCTGACTCTCTTTTTTTAATACATCTACTACTATTGATCCACTAAATGTGTGCTTTTTTCCTTCACATTTAAATACTAAAAATGTACATTTTTCCCAAAAAAATCAGTTACTATTTTTAATGAAAATTTAATCAAAATGAATTTTTTTCAAAAGATTTTTTTAACTAAGCTTTTCTTTTTCAACATCAACAAAAAAATTGTTTACTGATTAACCGCTTTACTGGTTAACCACAGGTAGCAGGTAATGATACTAGTGGGTTTTCCTCTTTGGTTGCATAATTTAATATTTATAACTCTTCAGATGTGACATTTATGGTGATACAGTGTTTGAAAACAATAAGTTGTGTCATCTGAAACAATGGTTCCCATCTACTGGTATCTTCAGTATTTTATGGCTGGTATTTCTAGGATCCTGCTTTAACCCTCTGTAAGAGACACCCCGTTCCCATTTGGATGTGCATGCTACAAATAACAGGATTTGAAATGGTTCTAACCCTAGTCTTTCAGTCAAGAGATTTGAGTCAAGAAGACTGAGCTTTAAAGTATTAGCTCAAGATCCTTCATCAATTTAAGCATACCCAACAGTATGGGACATGGCAGGCTTTGGCTTACATAACTGATGTCATAGAGTCAACTAGTGCCCTCATTTACACCCTCAAATCCCATCTGAATTCAGTGTGCTTTTTTAACATTGCTAAGGCAGAATTTGTCCCTTAGTGGTACCCCAAATTTACCCCCAAAGGTTGAAATACAGATTAAAAGAACTCTTGGATTTTTTATGTATTTTTTCCTCCACTGTTCTGCAGGAATGCACACCAGGTAAAAAATTAATGTGGGTGGGAAAGAAATGAAAGATTGTACGTCAGCTATGATTTCCCACAGCTTCTTGATAAAAGAAGCCTTTTAAATAATATTAAGGCAAAACTATTAATATCCCTTGCTAGATGCTAGCTATAAAACATGCTGTTAAAAGCCCACTTCCCACAAAAGTTTGGGCATCTAACAAGATTATTTTTGAGAGTGTAATTAGTTACTGTTGTTTTTTTTTTGACATTACTGAGTTTGCTCTCAAAATCAAACTGCCAGAATTATTTTTTACCAGTCTCTGCAATTATGCCTTTTCCTAATAAATAATGTTTGAACTAACATGTTCGCATTCTTAAATGAATGTCTTTAAAACGGACCTGCATCTAATCTGGTTTTCAGAAAAATAGCAGGTAAATTGCCCTGAAACATTAGACAAGTCTCAAACATTGATATATGCGATATTTGAATATACCGGAGCTATTATCTGGCGGTAAGTGGGAAAAATGGTGAGAAATTAAAATTGAAACTAGGTAGCTGTTACACATAAATGAGAGACAGATATTCTAAAGATTTCCTTTTCTATCAGTTTCTACGTCCATAATTAGGGTCAAATATTTTGTATTAGGCTCAAAAAGAGAGGAAGGCTGGCCTAGTGGTTAGAGTGTAAGACTGGGGCTTGGGAGATCTTCTATCAGATCCCTGCTCCACTACAGACTTCCTATGTGATCATGGACAAGTCACTTAGCCTCTCTGTGCCTCAGTTCCCCACCTGTAAAATGGGGATAATAGCACCTCCTTGCCTCATAGAGTGTAGTGAGGATACATCAAAAGATTGTGAGGTGCTCAGATACTACGGTAGTGGAGGCCATGTAAGTAACTAAGACTGCGAGAAATTCCAGTTGATTTTGTGTTAGTCTGGTTTGAGGGAAAGAGGCATATGGACTCTTTCTGCAATTAACACACTATGTGGCAGGCAGATGAGGGCCCTCGTACACATTTTACAACTGGGAAAATGTTAATTTGATTGCCAAGGATAAGCTAAGGGTAAAGACAATGGGAGGCTAACGTTAGGCTCCTAAGTGCATATTTAGGCTTCTCAATAAATTACTTGATTTTCAAAAGTGTTGAACACACACTAACTTTCATTGACACCACTGAGCGTTGCTGGTTGCTTAACTTTTTGAAAATGATGTCACTTTGTTTGGAGGCCTTAATATGGAATTGGAAGCCAAATGTTTTGAAATGTGGGCCAAACAGCTTTTTCAGTGATGTCAGTGAAAGTTACTGTGTGTTCGACACTTTTGAAAATCAAGTAATTTAGATACACATATGAAATACTAAAACAAATGCCCAAAGGAACCTCCAACGTTGGTTGCCTTAGTTAGGGGGGCTTTTCAATTAAAGATTGAACCAAATTATATTGGAAACATTGAATGCTGGAAATGTTCCTTAGAGAAGGCTTGCTGTTGCTACTACTATCACACAGACAATACATAACTCTTGCATTATAAAGACCGTATCAGTCATTTTAAAATCAATTTTGTCATTCCACACGTAAGTTTATAGTTATTGCTGCAGTCACCTCCTCCTGTGGAATCAACTTCTGCTCCCCTCTTTATTGGGGTTTCCCAGCATGGAATGTAATGGGTTTATTTTTCCCTGGATTTTCTGTGGGTCTTGAAGGAAACAATGAACACATGCTTGTTTTGTTCCTGGCCTTTCCTCAGCCTTGGATCCTCAACCCCTTAGAGTATGTCTACACTGCAAGTGGGAGTGAGCCTCCCAACCCGGGTACAGAGACTCATGCTAATTGGGCTTGAGCTAGCACATTAAAAATAGAAACGTAGGATGCTCTAGCTTGGGGAGAAGCTCAGGCTCTCAAGCCCACCCAACCCCCTAGGCTTCAGAACCCAAGCTCAAGCCTGAGCTGCAGTATCCAAACTACTATTTTGAGTGTGCTAGCTAGAGCTTGAGAGTGCAAGTCTGTCTACCTGGGCTGGCAAGCTAGCTTCCAGATGCAGTGTAGACATATCCACAGAAGGCAGGGATTTAGAGAAGTAGGGGCAGTCCCGTGGAGGGAGCTGACCTCCACTGACCATGCAGGCATCCACCTACAGGTTCTCTTTGAAGCAGCAACTATGGGGGAATGTAAATGTTTCAACCCAGGTAAAACTTTTCTCAAGCATGTAGAGTATAGCTGGAACATTCATCTGTTATTTATGTCAGTGAACCGGATGAGTAGAGGTGTTTTTGTTTTGTTTTTTTGTTTTTTCCAAACTGTGGATTTCTTTCCTGTTGTTTTAGAACAAAACTCAAAATGAAATCAATGGAAGATGTGCACTCAGAGCAATGGTTGAATAAATAATCACAGCTCCAGACAACGAGAGAACTTCTATGGCTAGATCACATTGTTTCTACATTGATTAATCATAGAGACATATCACTGCTTCAATCTGTCTGCCTGATGCTCCATGTCTGTGAACTTGGGCTAGATATACATTACAGGAACACAGTATCTCTTCTGGTCTGTTATAGGAGTCTGGAAAAAAGAGAAAACAATCAATTTACTGTTCAGTCCTGAACACTGAATTCTTGCCTCTCTTTTTTCCAACAAAGACAAATTTTAAGTTTAGTCCTAACATAATTCATAAAATCCATTATAAAAATCCCTTTTTATTCAATTTTTCTTGCTAAAAGCCTTCCTAAAATAAAAAACTCAAGAATACTGCACGCTATCAGTCTAGTTATAATTTACAAGAAACTTAAAACCAGGAAAGTTTCATTCCGAACTGAAAACTCAGATCCTGTTCATGGAAAGCATTTCTAATGTTCACTGAACTAGCTGAGTCATACTTATCCCATCTACATGTTACCATGTTCAAATATCTGGTTTCGTGTCAAAATCATGTTAAAATTTATTGGTTTTGCATAGGTTTCGCACAAAAACACATAAGTTCTGGAGTTTCAACTTAATTTGATTTTGAGATATATTAGTTTTGTTCAGGGATTGTTAAAACCTGAATCTCAAAGCAAAACTTGAGATATCTGACCTGCTAATGCTTTACATCAAAGCGAATGTACAATGAAAGCACCAGTTTCTATCCAGGAAAATTCATATCCACAAAATCACAAACCCCACATTTCTGAGTTTCATTCACCAGTTTAATTCTATTTCAACAGTCACGCAAATGCCTGTCTTATACCGTAACTCCATGCCTGGGCTTTCCCTACTGGGGAACTAGGCATTCAGGACTTCTCCAACTACCACAAGACTCCTGTTTAAAAATAAATACAAACACACTCTGCTACTATCTGATCTATGGCTACATTTTTCCAGGGTTCAGCTTGCTTGGATCTTGAATTTTGGTTCAGGCTCATATATTATAAATTATTTCAGTCAATGGTCTAGAATACTGCCCTTCCAAATATCACTGTAATGGATGCTTTCTGAAGATTAATTCTGATGTTTTAAATAAAAGGAGTACTAGCGGCACGTTAGAGACTAACCAATTTATTTGAGCATAAGCTTTTGTGAGCTACAGTTCACTTAAATGCAAAGACAGAATGGCCCACATTACAAAGGAAGAGGCAGAAGTTTGTAGAGACAGAAGTTTCTGCTTTGTAGAGGCAGAAGTTTCACACAATGTGCATTTGCTATCTGTTTTAAAAGCCCCAAAGTCTAAAATGTCAGATTTGCACCACTCAGTGTAATATGGCTGTCAAGGTTCCTCCCCCACTCTGAACTCTAGGGTACAGATGTGGGGACCTGCATGAAAAACCTCCTAAGCTTATCTTTACCAGCTTAGGTCAAAACTTCCCCAAGGTACAAAGTATTCCACCCGTGGTCCTTGGAATGGCCGCTACCACCACCAAACTAATACTGGTTACTGGAGAAGAGCTGTTTGGACGCGTCTTTCCCCCCAAAATACTTCCCAAAACCCTGCACCCCACTTCCTGGACAAGGTTTGGTAAAAAGCCTCACCAATTTGCCTAGGTGACTACAGACCCAGACCCTTGGATCTTAAGAACAATGAACAATCCTCCCAACACTTGCACCCCCCCTTTCCTGGGAAATGTTGGATAAAAAGCCTCACCAATTTGCATAGGTGACCACAGACCCAAACCCTTGGATCTGAGAACAATGAAAAAGCATTCAGTTTTTTACAAGAAAACTTTTAATAGAAAATAGAAGTAAATAGAAATAAAGAAATCCCCCCTGTAAAATCAGGATGGTAGATATCTTACAGGGTAATTAGATTAAAAACATAGAGAACCCCTCTAGGCAAAACCTTAAGTTACAAAAAAGATACACAGACAGAAATAGTTATTCTATTCAGCACAATTCTTTTCTCAGCCATTTAAAGAAATCATAATCTAACACATACCTAGCTAGATTACTTACTAAAAGTTCTAAGACTCCATTCCTGGTCTATCCCTGGCCAAGCACAGCATACAGACAGACACAGACCCTTTGTTTCTCTCCCTCCTCCCAGCTTTTGAAAGTATCTTGTCTCCTCATTGGTCATTTTGGTCAGGTGCCAGCGAGGTTACCTTTAGCTTCTTAACCCTTTACAGGTGAGAGGAGCTTTCCCCTGGCCAGGAGGGATTTCAAAGGGGTTTACCCTTCCCTTTATATTTATGACACGCCCCCCAAATCTCAGCTAGGGTGAAACACTGGCTGGGATTTCTTCCTGGAGCTCTAGGAAAAACAGAGTTAATAAGACACATGCATCTCTAAATATACTACCAAGTACATAAAGACTAACAATGTTTTCCACATCTCAAGGACGATTTTAACCAGTTGACTCTGGGAAACTTTCACGGGAGAGTGCATCAGCCACTTTGTTAGAAGCTCCTGAGATGTGTTGGATGTCAAAATCAAAATCTTGGAGAGCTAAACTCCACCGAAGAAGTTTTTTGTTAGTTTCCTTGACAGTGTGAAGCCACTTCAGTGCAGCATGGTCGGTTTGCAGGTGGAAACGCCGTCCCCAAACATATGGGCGTAGCTTTTCCAGAGCGTAGACAATGGCATAACATTCTTTTTCAGTGACTGACCAGTTGCTTTCCCTCTCAGACAGTTTTTTGCTGAGAAACACTACAGGGTGGAATTCTTGATCAGATCCTTTCTGCATTAAAACTGCTCCCACACCACGCTCGGATGCATCTGTGGTTACTAGGAACGGTTTGTCAAAGTCTGGGGCCCTTAGTACAGGGTCAGACATGAGTGTCGCTTTAAGCTTGTTAAAGGCCTTCTGACACTTTCCGGTCCACTGAACAGCATTTGGCTGTTTCTTTTTGGTTAGGTCTGTCAGTGGGGCAGCGATTTGGCTGTAGTGCGGTACAAATCGTCTGTAATAACCGGCCAAGCCTAAGAAGGATTGAACCTGTTTCTTTGACTTTGGGACAGGCCACTTTTGGATAGCATCCACTTTGGCCTGTAGGGGGCTGATAGTTCCTTGACCCACCTGGTGTCCAAGGTAAGTCACTCTGTTTAGGCCTATTTGACACTTCTTAGCCTTAACAGTTAGTCCTGCCTCCCTTATGCGCTCAAGGACTTTTTGTAGATGTTCCAGGTGGTCTGCCCAGGAATCCGAAAATATGGCCACATCGTCAAGGTAGGCGACTGCATATTCTCCTAATCCCGCTAGGAGACCATCTACAAGTCTTTGGAAAGTGGCGGGTGCATTTCGCAGCCCGAAATTCAGTACATTAAATTCATACAGCCCGAGATGTGTGATGAAGGCTGACCTTTCCTTGGCAGATTCATCTAGCGGTACCTGCCAGTACCCCTTTGTTAAGTCCAAGGTAGAGATGAACTGGGCCCGTCCCAGTTTCTCTAACAGTTCATCTGTGCGTGGCATTGGATAGTTGTCTGGGCGAGTTACAGCATTTAGCTTACGGTAGTCCACGCAAAAACGTATTTCCCCATCTGGTTTGGGAACTAGAACCACTGGAGATGCCCATGCACTTTCAGAGGGGCGCATTACACCCATCTGTAACATATCCTGGATCTCCCGTTCTATAGCAGTTTTAGCTTGAGGAGACACCCGGTAAGGTTGGACCCTAATTGGGTGAGCATTACCTGTGTCAATGGAGTGGTATGCCGGTTCAGTCAGTCCTGGGGTGGCTGAGAACGTTGGCGCGTAGCTAGTGCACAGCTCCTGGATCTGCTGTCGCTGCATACGCCCAAGGGTCATGGAGAGGTTCACCTCTTCCACACCACCAGCACATTTCCCTTCGTAGTAGACACCTTCAGGCCACTCAGCATCATCTTCTCCCTGGGCTGTAAACTGACAAACCTTTAATTCTCTGGAATAAAAGGGCTTTAGAGAATTAATATGGTACACCTTAGGCTTTCGGTTGGAGGTGGGGAATGCTATGAGATAATTAACAGCTCCCAGGCGCTCCTGGACCATGAATGGCCCTTCCCACGATGCTTCCATTTTATGGGCCTGGAGCGCCCTTAAGACCATGACCTGGTCTCCTACTTTGAAGGAACGCTCTCTGGCATGTTTATCATACCAGGCTTTTTGCTCTTTTTGAGCATCCTGTAAGTTTTCTTTAGCAAGGGCTAAAGAGGTTCGGAGGGTGTTTTGTAGGTTGGTTACAAAGTCCAGAATGTTAGTTCCTGGAGAAGGTGTAAATCCCTCCCATTGCTGCTTCACCAACTGCAATGGCCCCTTAACCTCACGGCCATATACAAGTTCAAATGGGGAAAACCCTAAACTGGGATGTGGTACAGCTCTGTAGGCAAAGAGCAACTGCTGCAACACTAGGTCCCAATCATTGGAGTGCTCATTTACGAATTTACGTATCATGGCCCCCAAAGTTCCATTAAACTTCTCCACCATGCCATTTGTTTGATGGTGGTAAGGAGTGGCAACCAAGTGATTTACCCCATGAGCTTCCCAAAGGTTTTTCATAGTTCCTGCCAGGAAATTAGTCCCTGCATCTGTGAGGATGTCGGAGGGCCAACCTACCCTGGCAAAAATGTCTGCTAGTGCCTGGCATACACTTTTAGCCCTGGTGTTGCTTAGAGCTACTGCTTCCGGCCATCGGGTGGCAAAATCCATGAAAGTCAGTATGTACTGCTTTCCTCTGGCTGTCTTTTTCGGAAAAGGACCCAGAATATCCACAGCTACTCGCTGAAATGGAACTTCAATGATGGGAAGTGGTTGTAGAGGGGCTTTGACCTGGTCTTGGGTTTTTCCCACTCTTTGGCACACCTCACAAGACTGGACATAGGTAGAAACATCCTTGCCCATTCCCTCCCAGTGGAATGACCCCCCCAAACGGTCTTTGGTCCTGTTCACCCCAGCATGGCCACTAGGGTGATCGTGGGCTAAGCTCAAGAGCTTGGCCCGGTATTTAGTTGGAACTACCAACTGTCTCTGAGGATGCCAGTCTTCCTGGTGTCCACCAGAAAGAGTTTCCTTGTATAAAAGTCCTCTTTCTACAACAAACCTGGATCGATTAGAAGAGCTGAGAGGCGGTGGGTTGCTCCGTGCCGCCGTCCAAGCTCTCTGGAGGCTTTCATCTGCTTCCTGTTCGGTCTGGAACTGTTCCCTTGATGCTGGGGACATCAGTTCCTCATTGGATTGTGGACCTAGGCTTGGTCCCTCTGGAAGCGATATAGGGGATGGAGCTGTTTCTGTTGACTGTGAACCGCTCTCCGCTGGTGCACTAGGTTGGGATTCAGGCTCCGGCTGAGCCTCTTGTGTAGGGTTATCGGCTGCTGCCAGTTCAGGTTTGGTGGGGCCCTCTGGTGTTGAGGTTGCAAGTACTGGATTCAGTGCTGGCATGGGGTCTGGTGTTGGTTGTTCGGCTGGTTCCGGTTCTGGGACTGGTTCCGTCTGGGTCTCTGGGACTGGATCCACTACTGCTGTTGCAGACATTGGCCTGGGGTCCGGGTCCATCACCTCTGACTGGGTCCTGATAGAAGTTTCCGGAACAGAGCTAGGCCTCATGGCTTGTTTAGCCTGGCTGCGGGTGACCGTTCCCACCCTCTTGGCCTGCTTCACATGATTGGCCAAGTCTTCCCCCAACAGCATGGGGATGGGATAATCATCATAGACTGCAAAAGTCCACATTCCTGACCAGCCCTTGTACTGGACAGGCAACTTGGCTGTAGGCAAATTGAAAGAGTTGGACTTGAAGGGTTGAATCGTCACTTGGATCTCTGGGTTGATTAAATTGGGGTCCACTAAGGAAGCATGGATAGCTGACACTTGTGCTCCGGTGTCCCTCCACGCGGTGACCTTCTTCCCGCCCACACTCACAGTTTCCCTCCGCTCCAAGGGTATCTGGGAGGAATCTGGGCCTGTGGACCTCTGGTGTGATTCCGGTGCAATGAACTGTAATCTGTTGGGGTTCTTGGGGCAGTTGGCCTTTACATGCCCCAGCTCGTTACATTTAAAACATCGTCCAGCTGACGGGTCACTGGGGCGAGGAGGGTTGCTGGAGAACGGGGTGGCAGGACGATAAGGGGTCTGGAGGGTTCTTTGGGAGGTAGGTGGGGCCTTGGGCGGCCCCCGGTAATAGGGTGTGGTCTGGGGTGGTCCCTTCTGGTCTCCGCTCCAACTGCGACCAGTTTTCTTCTTCTCTGCCACCTCCACCCATCTGGCTCCAATCTCTCCTGCCTCGATTACAGTTTTGGGTTTCCCATCTAGGATGTATCTTTCTATTTCCTCAGGAACACCCTCTAAGAATTGTTCCATTTGCATTAGGAAGGGCAAATTTACTGGAGATTCAACACTTGCTCCTGATATCCAGGCATCCCAATGTTTCACAATGTGGTAGGCATGTCGGGTAAATGACATGTCTGGTTTCCACCTTAGGGCTCTGAACCTCGGACGAGACTCCTCGGGTGTTATCCCCATTCTGACTCTCGCCTTGGATTTAAACAGTTCATACTTGTTCATGTGTTCTTTAGGCATTTCAGCTGCCACCTCAGCTAAGGGTCCACTGAGCTGCGGCCTCAGCTCTACCATGTATTGGTCAGTAGAGATGTTGTACCCAAGGCAGGCCCTTTCGAAGTTTTCTAGGAAGGCCTCAATATCATCGCCTGCCTTGTAGGTGGGGAACTTTCTGGGATGGGAAGTGGTACTTGGAGAAGGATTACTAGGGTTTGTTGGGATATTCTGCTGAGCCTTTATCTTCTCCATCTCCTCCACATACTTCCTCTCTTTTTCCTTCTCCTCCAGTTCTTTGTCCCTCGCTTCCATAGCTCTCCTGTGAGCAGCCGCTTGGTGTTGTTCTGCTTCTCTCGCTGCCTCCCTTTCTTGTTCCTTCTTCAGCCGCATGAGTTCTATCTGTCTTTCATGTTCCCTTTGTCTTTCCTCAGCCTGAAATTTGGCTAATTCGAGCTGTAGTCGAGCCGCGGATTTTGCCATTCTAACCTCTCTGTTTTTAACTAACTTTACGCCCGAGGTTTAGAAATAAACAAACAAAACTTGGCTGTAAAATTTTGCTGTGCTGGAATAGAATACCTATTCTCTGATAGTGATTGTCAGCCTACAGAAAAAGACAATTCCCTTGTCTCTGCTCTGGGCCCAAATTAAAGCAAAAAACCTCCAACTACTTGGAAACCTGCTTACCCAGCCCAAAGAAAAAAAAATTCCCTTTCAAACCTGTGCTCCTTGTAAAACAAAAAAAATCAAAATCCTAAAAAAAACACCCTGCCACTTTTGTCTCCAGGCAAATGGGTAGAGCACACCCCCCCTATTTACTTTTCGGAAGAAAAGAAAAAAAAAAACAAAAACTCTGGGTTGAAAGACTGTGAATTTCCCTGCAGGAGTTAAGTACCCTGCCTCCAGGCAAAGAAAACCTGCAATTCACAAAGATAATCCCCTTTTGTCTCTGCTTGGCCACAAAGCAGGGAAAACCCAAGCTGCTTTCAGTTTCAAAGCTGCTTCAAAGCCACAGGAAAAAAAAAATCCTTTTTAAAATCTGTATTTCTAGTTCAAAAAATCTCAACTGGATCTCAAAATGATTTCAGGTTAATCCCACCACTATGCCACCATGTCAAGGTTCCTCCCCCACTCTGAACTCTAGGGTACAGATGTGGGGACCTGCATGAAAAACCTCCTAAGCTTATCTTTACCAGCTTAGGTCAAAACTTCCCCAAGGTACAAAGTATTCCACCCGTGGTCCTTGGAATGGCCGCTACCACCACCAAACTAATACAGGTTACTAGAGAAGAGCTGTTTGGACGCGTCTTTCCCCCCAAAATACTTCCCAAAACCCTGCACCCCACTTCCTGGACAAGGTTTGGTAAAAAGCCTCACCAATTTGCCTAGGTGACTACAGACCCAGACCCTTGGATCTTAAGAACAATGAACAATCCTCCCAACACTTGCACCCCCCCTTTCCTGGGAAATGTTGGATAAAAAGCCTCACCAATTTGCATAGGTGACCACAGACCCAAACCCTTGGATCTGAGAACAATGAAAAAGCATTCAGTTTTTTACAAGAAAACTTTTAATAGAAAATAGAAGTAAATAGAAATAAAGAAATCCCCCCTGTAAAATCAGGATGGTAGATATCTTACAGGGTAATTAGATTAAAAACATAGAGAACCCCTCTAGGCAAAACCTTAAGTTACAAAAAAGATACACAGACAGAAATAGTTATTCTATTCAGCACAATTCTTTTCTCAGCCATTTAAAGAAATCATAATCTAACACATACCTAGCTAGATTACTTACTAAAAGTTCTAAGACTCCATTCCTGGTCTATCCCTGGCCAAGCACAGCATACAGACAGACACAGACCCTTTGTTTCTCTCCCTCCTCCCAGCTTTTGAAAGTATCTTGTCTCCTCATTGGTCATTTTGGTCAGGTGCCAGCGAGGTTACCTTTAGCTTCTTAACCCTTTACAGGTGAGAGGAGCTTTCCCCTGGCCAGGAGGGATTTCAAAGGGGTTTACCCTTCCCTTTATATTTATGACAATGGCAAAGAAACAGCACACAGCATTTCACAGAACAATAGCATATTCTAGTTTCATTGTGTATAAGCCCACCACTGCCGGTGTTGGGTACATGGGGCTTATAAGAAAAGCTATAGCAGCTTACCAGACATATTTTGGTTTGCAACATTCAGTTTCTTGCTTAGACAAATACTACATTTTCTTGCTTAGACAAATCATTACTATAAAGTATATTTGTTTTATCAGTTATTCCAAATTTCATAATGGGTTGAGTCTACCCCACTGTGAGACTGCAGGTGATCAGCAATACCAAGCACAGAGGAATGAATCTTCCTATTGTCGCCAGTGCATTTAGGTTGTTATTCTTGGAGTGGGGCACAGTGTGGGCCAAAGCTCGGGAGCTTTTTTACTACCAGTGTGTAATTCAAAGTGTCAAAAAATCTCTACTCTATTAACAACCACTGGCACGGGCAAATGGGATATCATTTTTAATGTCTTATCTGGACGATGGCACTTCTCAGAGGTGAAGCAAAACAAGTATCTGGCAGAGGTAAGACTATTATACAATGAACTAGGCTGATAGAAGGAAAGTATGATCTCAACCTTTTAATCCAATTTGCTCAGCAATGGCATGTGGTAAAGTTTATAAAGTCTACTCTGGTCATATCTGTGATTGACACTACAAGAGAAGCATTTTAGGTCTTTTCTTATCAACTGAGGAGTGACCTCTCTCAAGCTTGGAATGTAATATGGAACTTCTGAGAGAAGTGATTTGGTTATCAAGAGTTAATGATGCCTCTTGGGGGTGATTAGAGAACAAAGCATCTTGCTTTGTTTAGTGTCATGAAAATGTGTTTCCTCATGACAATGGCCTCTCTGTTGCTATTCATTGTTTAAGGATGCAATTTAAGAAACCTATACTTGCTTTGGGAAGTGAAGCTGTAGAGCCAGATTATCAGACTGGGTAGATCAGATTTATTTACTTGAAGAAAAGCAGTGTACGAAGTGGGTTTTAGCCTATGAAAGCTTATGCCCAAATACATTTGTTAGTCTCTAAGGTGCCACAAGGACTCCTCATTATTTATGAAAATACATAAAGTTACTCATCAGCAACTCCACTATGCTCAGATTGTCTCAGTTCAGATGTCTGAATAGAGAGAGATGGGCACAGAAGGTTTACGGTACCCATTTCTGAATTACAATAACTCTACAGCCACAAATTAGGATAAACCATCAAGTAAGAATATTCTGGCCCTATTCCTTGACAGTCATAAAGGCTTTATTATTTCATGTATTTTCTTCTTTATATTTATATAATCAGATCCAATAACTCTACTTGTTTTGGCTGTCCTTTGGTTTCTTCCTTCACATTCTTTGGCATACACAGTTCTGCTGGGATGAGAGCCTCAAAATACTCAGTGATCTGAAAATATTTCAGAATTCCTTGATGGACTGATTACAAATTCTGTAATACAAAGGGATAACTGGCAAACATCAAGATTTAATCTGCCAAGATAATATCTAATTAACTCTATGTACAAGAAGTAACACCAATTCCTTGTTTAACATATTAATATCCTGTATCAAAATATTGTAAGTTCCTGGAATCAGGGCCCAACCAAAATTTTCCTATGGAGGGGTCCTCAAGCTCTCCCTCTGCTGCCCTGCATCCAGCCCCACATACTCCTTTCCCTTGCACCCAGACCTAAGATGTTCCCCTGCTACTCCCCCATACCCAGTCATAATCTCTCTCATGCTACCTCTGCTTCTCTCCCCCCTGAACTCAGCTCCATACACACTCCTCTCCTGCTGCCCACACCCAGACCTGTGCTCTTCCCCCCACATCGCACCTCACCCAGTTCTTAGCTCTCCCCATGGCTTCCCCAGACCCACACCCAAACCTAAGCTCTTATCCAGAGATGCAATCAGGCTGAAAAGCACCATCTCCACCAGAGGCCAGGCAGGTCTGGGAGCCCCAGACCTCATTGTCCTTCTGTGTCTCCACTTCCCCAGGAAGCAGCGGAAGCCCGGATATCATCCTCCCAAGCTCCTGGGGGCTAGAGTTCCTCTGTGCAGAAGAAAATTCCCTTGTCTAATTTACAGGATGATCACACCACACTCCCCATCACAGGTAGAGATTGGGGATGTAAATATAAACACAGAGTAGTGGCCAGCCATAGCCAGTCCCCTGTAGAGCAGTACGCAATCCCTATGCCTAGTGCACTCACATTATGCTCAGTCCTCATGCCCCTGCTCCTGTAATTGGCATCCCTTTGCAGTTCCCAGAGCAATAGAGGAAAGCCCCTATGCACAGAGGTGATAAATAACCATCTTCTGGGTTTACCAACAACCCTCAGTGTCCTCATGTCTTCAGGTGCCCTCCATTACTAATGCTTTTTGTCTGCCAACATAGCTTATTTTATTTCATTCACTTCTATTGAGCACTACAGGTTTTCATTGACTTTCTCTGCATCATATGTAGCGGAAGTTAGACTGGTTGCTTCCATGGGCGGGGGATAGCTCAGTGGTTTGAGCTTTGGCCTGCTAAACCCAGGGTTGTGAGCTCAATCCTTGAGGGGGCCATTTAGGGATCTGGGGCAAAAATTGGGGATTGGTCCTGCTTTTTAAGCAGGGGGTTAGACTAGATGGCCTCCTGTGGTCCCTTCCAACCCTGATATTCTATGATTAGCAGAAGACCTCTTCCACAGAGAGCCCAGTTATTCCAGCCACAAAGCTGGAGTACTATACAGCAATGAGACTGCTTATGGAATAAGGTGGCAGAACCTGGCCCTTACATTTTAAAGAAAATATCTGGATGATTCTAATTAGCACATCTGTGCCCTAAAATGTATTTTTAATCTATGACTAAAATAACATAATATCTAATAATACTGGTATTGACATATGTTTAGATCTACTGATGAAAAGCACTATATAGCAACTGGGTTTTGTTATTATTATTATTTTATTATTTTATTACACAGATTTGCAGAAAAATGCCTATAATAGGGTAAATATTGTGCACAGGGTATCGAGATAAAAGAGAAGTTTTTGTTTAAAAATCAACACACTTTTAAAGGAAATGACCAAAGGTCCAAACTGACCTGATTTAAAAGCACCAGGTGCTTGAGAAATAGCAATAACAGCAGGGGCTAGGGGAAGAATTTATTATCCAGCATATTTGTACATTTACAGTGTAGTTCAAAAGGCAACATTTGTTGTCACCAGCCCTTTGATCGGAAGTTTAGATGCATGAAGGAATGAGAGCAATTGCATATTGTGGGTATGATTGACAGCTTGAGATTTCAAGGTACATGCTTGCTCACAAAGTTGAGAGAATTTTCAATTGTCATTTGACATGTGTCACATGAAGGGGCTTATGAGAGAGCCAGCTGTCCTGCAGACACACTTGCTGGGAAATAAACAATTAATACAAAAGCAAAGTGCAAGAATATGCAGGCTAGAACTTTAATCCATCAAAATCCCATATTGTGCTGCTGAATAGCATCATTCAGGTGACAGGTGCCATAAGTCAGTTTATTGATTAATAGCAAAGTATTGTAGAAACAAAATGGGCAGACTTGTCAAGGAAAGGAAAGAGAAGGGAGATAGAGTAGAGGCTAAGGGGAAATCCATATAGAATGAGAAGTCTTTGAGATATTCTTAACATCTTGGAGAAATGGGTTAGACTCAGATATAATAATTTTGTTTTGGAAAAAAATTGATTTCCAGAGAATTAAGAGAGAAATGTTTAGGTCACCACTGACAAAGGTATCGGTTATTAAAGTATGACACATAGCCTGTATTCAGCAATGCAATACCATGCTGTATAAAGAAACTTAAGAAACACAAACATGAAAGCAACAAAGGGTAGTTTGTAGGAAATTGATTGAATTCTAATGGCCTTCCACTGTTGGTTAGCAGCACTGTCTACTCATGAACAATGATGAAGACTGACCAGTGAATAATGTGGATGCAGGCTAGAAAGCCCTAAATGTAATGATCTTCTATAGACTTGAAATAGGGTTGTCCCACTGGAATTTTTAAAACCACTAATTAGTTGATTCACTGAATCCTGTTAGTAAAACAGACAGTGTATTGATCCCATTTGGGAAATGGTAGTGGAAGGATGGCAATTTCATTCCATGGCAGCACTATAGTCCTTTGCAGATTGCTGAAGTGGCATATTAGACCCTGTCATTATAAATCCACCCATACATGGGATGAGAAAGATGTAGTCCTCATTAGCACATAATGCAGATATTAGAAGTAATATGCTAGGAGGAGTTAAGTTGGTTGAAGGGACATTGTCTATGTTAAAGGCAGCATCACTGTGTTCTCTTGACATGTATTATTTCTTACAGTATTGTGAGAAAAAATCTCTTTCTTTCCTCTTTTTATTCTCAAAGAATTAAATGGTTTGGCTGGATAGCTCTCTACACAGTTTGCCTTACACATACTGCTTGTCCTATATAGGCTTCTGTGTAGTGATTTCCCCTTTGTAGGTCATCCAGAATCTGCCTGTCATAGGCTGGTAGTAATAATAAATGCCACTGCTCAAATTCTTGCTGGTTCTAAATTTGTCTCAGCAACTTAGAATCTCTCTACTTTTCTTCTGTCTTATGTTCCCCTTTACCCACTTACATTAAGTCTGTATCTGCTGACTATCTGATTTTCCTTAAATATCAGTTTGGAACTAACAGATCCAGAGCCTCTAACAGCTGTGTGAAAAGCTGACTCTTACATCTAAATAAAATATGTATGTTTGATATGGCTTTAAGAAATCAAAACAATTGTTTTGTTCAATAGAATATGAAAGGTGAAAAACAAAAGTAGGGGCAGGATAGAGGAAGAGAAAAGAAAAATGGAGAAGAAAAGAATTATACACTCTGGGACAGTCTCTGAGCACAACAATATAAATTTGGAGAAACTTCACTGAATTCAGTACACTTCAGATTGACACATGTGTGACTTAGATCAGAATCTGACCCTTTCACAGTCAGCGTGGTTATACATATATTCATTACAATAATAGATGCTGCTTTTAATTAGCTCTTAAAACTTGAAAGCATCTGAAATTATTCCAATAGTCATGATAAAAAAATCACATTGTAATATACAGTAACTTCCTTTATGGTTCACAAGCATTTAACATCCCTTGTTTTCCTCCCTATTAAAAAATGTATTGCCATTTTAGAAGTGACTAGATACAAATACAATTGGCACTTCAAAATTCAATGATTATGTGGTATAGAAGGTAATAATTGTATTTAGGAATATTTTCATGTTTTGAGGGTAGGATCCTGCATGATGACAACATATGATTAATATTCATAATTCAAGTTGCAGTACCTGCTAAATGGATTGGGGCTGAATTATGGTAGGCACTATACACACAAAAATAATTTGTATTATTAATAATGAACGTATCCATCAAATTTAATATAATTTTATATAACTATAATGCAATAATATTATTGTACTGCTTATTAGTATCATCATCACTACTGTACATAATAGTTACATAACTGTGCATGGAGAATTATAGAAAAAGGAAAGATAGTCTTTCCCCTTGAAGTTTACAGTCTATGACAGAATTAATTATCTTTCTAATTGCGTAAATTATACCTGCTGTTTCAACTAGATACCATATTCTTCACTGCCTACCTCAGATGATTGGCTGTGTGGTGTTACATGGTTAAATAGCCATAATGTGCCATGCTAGACGTGGCTGCAGTTCAGCCAAGGATGAAATGATTCTTGCATAGTACAGCCTGTAAAGTTTTTAAAGAAGATTTTAATCCTTCAGGATGAAGGTGCTATAAACATATTATTAGAAATAAATAAAATGAATTAACCAAAATAAATTAAAATGAATTAAATACAAAAGGTTGGACTCTACTTTCAGATAAGACTATGTAAATAGATGGAGTTACTCTGGATTTAAATTAGTGTAACTGGGTAATGGAACTGGTCCCACCTTAATGTGCAGTGACTGCTTTTTTGCACATGTAGCCTAGAGATGAGCTGAAGCCAGAACTTCAGATCTAAATGCCCCCCAATCTTGAAGGGGAGGCAGATGATAAGGAAACCAAATTTGCATCTAAATATCACAGATAGCCCAAACAAAATACTCTTCACTTGTTGGAATAGAGTTCAGATCCAGATCCAGAAACACCTGTGGATCTGAACTTTGTAAATTGGGCCCCTCCCTGATCAAAACCAATCAAACATTTCAAAACAGTGTGAACAACGTTAGCAATGCAATTCTCATTTACTTTAATTAGATCAATCTGGCTAATTAGTGCCCTGCTTTCTTTCCTATGCACAGCCACATTTTAAATATATTTAACATCAGAGCTGTTCAGAGATAACAATTCTGTTTCACAACAACTTTTGAAGTTTTGAAATTTGTTTTTGATCTGTACTGGAATGAAAACAAAACCTTTTGAACATTTTTGCAAAAACAGAACTATTTCTCTCTCTCTCTTTAACCAGGTAACCCTGTAGCTCAGAAACCATTTCAGTGAAAACCTCATCTTAACTGATATGTGTCTGCGAGCAATGTTGTTATAGCCGTGTTGGTCCCAGGATATTAGAGAGACAAGGTGAGTGAGATAATATCTTTTATTGGACCAACTTCTGTTGGTGAGAGTGTCAAGCTTTTGATCTTACAACAGAACTCTCCTTCAGGTCTGTTTAAGCTCAAAAGCTTGTTTCTCTCACAGAAGTCAGTGCAATAAAAGAGATATATTACCTCAACCATCTATGGGCATGTCTACACTAGCAGCTGGATCGATGGGCAGCAATCTATCCAGCGAGGGTCAATTTGTCATGTCTAGTATAGAACGCGATAAATCGACCACCGATCGCTCTAGCGTTGACTCTGGTACTCCACCTCAATAAGAAGCACAAGAAGAATTGACAAGAGAGCATCTCCCATCAACACATCTCAGTGAAGACACCGTGGTAAGTAGATCTAAGTACGTTGACTTTAGCTGCGTTATTCAGGTAGCTGAAGTTGTGTAACTTAGATCGATCTCCCACCCGTAGAGTAGACCGGCCCTATGTGTTTGCAAAACATTGTGGCAAGGTGGGTGAGGTAATATCTTTTGTTGGACCTGCTTCTCTTGATGAGAGAGACAAGCGTTTGAGCTTACACAGACCTGAAGAAGAGTTCTGTGTAAGCTAAGTGTGTCTCTCTCACCAATAGAACTTGATCCAATAAAAGATATTACCACACCCATCTATACATCAGCAAAACATTTTGGCTTTGGTGAAACATTCTGGTGAAAATACACCCCCGAAAATGTTCCAACCAACTCTATTAAACATATTATACTTTATGAAAAGTTAATAAATATTTAGAACAGAATACGACTAGGATATAGTATGGTTAAAGATGCAGCAGGAATCATTACTCCCATTTAGATTGTGGCTTACTCCTACCTTTCTAAATACAACATGAACTGTATCAAACTATGTTGTGGATCTTCTCCTCTTTTTCACTTCCTCAAGATGGGCCAGATCTTGAGAGCTGCTAAGTATCTGCAACTCAGCACCTTTCAGGATTTGACCAAGTACTGATTCTGGCAGATGCCAACACAATGGAAGCCACAATGTTTGACTTCCATAATATCCATAACTCACTTGAGCCCAAAGTACATTCTCTCTAAACTGTTTTCACAAATGTATTCATATATTCCAAATGATATACACAAAATTCCCTCTAGAAAAATTCAATTTCTCACACATTTCATTCCTTCACTGATCAATTTTAGTGAGTTATTTTAAAGTAGCAACAGTCTATCACTTTGAGATTAAGGTTGCTTCATGTTAATGTGTGAAACATCACATTAGTTAAGGATGGATTCATTGATTAGGGTAAAATATGAACTGCCCATTCTCCAAACCTATATAAACCCTTACCTTTGTTCATGTTTGAATAAGTGTTCCCCAGCATCCAATACTGCTCACCTAATGCTTTTGTTCCCCACTACTTTTAAGGGCTACACTGGGCACATAGGGTCCATAGGGTGGAGTGAGAAGGAATACACTACCTCAGAGGATGTCTTGCTGACAAAGATCAAGGGCGAAGGGATGCAGGGCCAGGTACATGGGGACACGGCACCATCCTCACTCCAGCCCTCCCTGCCCCCTTTCAGGATGGTTTAGCCTGCCTCCTCCCTGCCCTTCCTCAGCCCTTCTGGAAGGATTTGTGCTAGAAGAGAGAAATATTTATGCTCACCTGATTCCACACTCATGCCATTTTTATACCAGTGCAAGTCAACTGACTTCATTGGAATTATTCCTGTGTTCCACTGGAATAAAATGAGAGCAGAATCAGGCCCATTGTGTCAGGCCACAGTGCACAGGGGGAGGGAGGATCTTGTCCTCTCTCATACCCCTTTGTGCACCCATGAGAAGGCCAGATTCAATCTGGCCTTAAGGCAGACAACTATCTCCTTGATATAATGTGCCATTGACTTCAGTGGCACGATCCTGGAATTACACCAGAGTAACAGAGATCAGAATGCAGCCCAGCATGGATGTCACTTTGGTGTTTATGATTATCATGCCTGCAGACCTATCTCTATTTCTGTAGTGATATTAGAGGCATAAAACATTTTAAAAGCACCACTGTCCGATTGGAAAGAATCAAACCTCAGATTATTAAATTAAAATAAATAAATACAATAACACCAAATTAAAACAAACAAACATAATTACTTCCCCCTTTTCTGCTGCTTGGACAGTGAAACTAACTTTCTCACTTCTCGTGCACTAGCATAATGCACTGATGTCTGGATTGTTTAAATCTCACAGTCCCTTTAAACCATTTTTATTAACACTAAAATTCATGAAAATGTTTCTGTTAATATATGTTCTGTAACACTTTCTTGATTTGTAAATCAAAAGCTGATTTTGAGGCTAACCTATCTGTGTCTCTTCAGGAGTATGGCCTGCAATAAAAGCTTTCATAACAGTAATACGCACACAGCACACTCTATCCAAGGACTGACATGCTTTCCAAACTCCCTTTGTGGAGTAAACTAATATTATTAACCCCATTTTACAGAAACAACAAAAGGAACTCAGGCCTAGGCTCTATCTAGCCCTTTTATGGGTCAGAGGCAGTGGCACTAATGGATGGTGTTTTTTCACATCTAGTGTTATCTGGTGTGCTTCTTAAAGCCCTAGCACTGGCTCTGCCCCGAAAGCACTGTCCAGCATAGTTGCACTGGAATACAGGTGATGATGCATGCTGCACTAGGTATAGGCTCCGTGGTGTTTGCTTTCTCCTTAGAACAGGCAGGAGACCAGAAAGCTGATTTTTATCCTCTAAGTCACAATCTGCTTCCTGGGCTGCTCCTCGGGCAGCAGAAATATATGCTTTGCTCAGGGCTGATCATAAAGTGACAACCTAGTACACAGAAAATCTGTATCAAAGCTGGGAACCGACCCCAGAACTACCATCTGCAATTCATGTGATTTAACCATCATGACACCTTTTCCCTTTAGCAACTATCTGATTTGCATGTAAATGACTTCTTTTTTCATGCACTGTTATGCTTCCTACATACTTTATTGAACTGGGACCCTGCAATTGCCAACTGCTGTTCCACAGTGTGTTTAGAAGTAAAGGTACGGGTACATGGCCCTTCCCTTGGACTTTTGCTGTTTTTATAAGAGGTGACAGTTTACAGTCTCTGTTCCACAGACTCATGTTTACATCCAGCTCTGGCTTCTTATAACAGCAGTTGCTAATCCAACTAAAATAGTATTGCCTGGAATCAAACCGTGTCCCTTGAGTGCATTCTGCTCTATATACTAAGTTCTAAAATAATGAGTCACTGAAATAACATATTGCTGGAGAACTGTGTGGAAAAACAATTATTTTCACTTAATTAAATTATTTGGAAATCATCTTGATTTATATTTTAGTTTTTTTCAAATTTGAAAACTGCTCCTTTCAATCTTCTATGAAGAAATCTCTAGGAAAGACTTATTAGATGTCTTGTATCAATATGGATTTCTTCCTTTGGGCCAGTTCTACCACACTTACTCACACTGAGTAGGATCTTTGCTTCAGTGTGACAACGGAGAACATGAAGCAACAGAGTTGGCAGTCTCCATGTACAGGCAAAGGATGGAGTTAGTGTAGAAAGTGAACAAGTCTCCATTTGTCTTTGTCTGTATACAGAAAGGAGGTTACCCTTCCCTTTATATTTATGACACGCCCCCTCAAATCACAGATAGGGTGAAACACTGGCTGTGATTTCTTCCTGGAGCTCTAGGAGAAAACAGAGTTAATAAGACACATGTGCCTCTAAATATACTACCAAGTGTATAAAGACTAACAATATTTTCCACATCTCAAGGGCGATTTTAATCAGCTGATTCTGGGAAACTTTCACGTGAGAGTGCATCAGCCACTTTGTTAGAAGCTCCTGAGACGTCTTGGATGTCGAAATCAAAATCTTGGAGAGCTAAACTCCACCGAATAAGTTTTTTGTTATTTCCCGTGGTGGTCTGAAGCCACTGTAGCGCAGCATGGTCGGTTTGCAGGTGGAAACGCTGTCCCCAAACGTATGGGCGTAGCTTTTCCAGAGCGTAGACAATGGCGTAACATTCTTTTTCACTGACTGACCAGTTGCTTTCTCTCTCAGACAGCTTCTTGCTGAGAAACACTACAGGATGGAATTCTTGATCCGGTCCTTCCTGCATTAAAACTGCTCCCACACCACGTTCGGATGAATCTGTGGTTACTAGAAACGGTTTGTTGAAGTCTGGGGCCCCTAGCACAGGGTCAGACATGAGTGTCGCTTTAAGCTGGTTAAAGGCCTTCTGACACTCTTCAGTCCACTGAACGGTATTTGGCTGTTTCTTTTTGGTTAGGTCTGTCAGTGGGGCGGCGATTTGGCTGTATTGTGGTACAAATCACTGGTAATATCCGGCCAAGCCTAAGAATGATTGGACCTGTTTCTTTGACTTTGGGACAGGCCACTTTTGGATAGCATCCACTTTGGCCTGTAGGGGGTTGATAGTTCCTTGACCCACCTGGTGTCCAAGGTAAGTCACTCTGTTTAGGCCTATTTGACACTTCTTAGCCTTAACAGTTAGTCCTGCCTCCCTTATACGCTTGAAGACTTTTTGTAGATGTTCCAGGTGCTGTGCCCAGGAATCTGAAAATATGGCCACATCGTCAAGGTAGGCGACTGCATAGTCTCCCAATCCTGCTAGGAGACCATCTACAAGTCTTTGGAAGGTGGCGGGTGCATTTCGCAGCCCGAAAGGGAGTACATTAAATTCATACATCCCGACATGGGTGGTGAAGGCTGATCTTTCCTTGGCAGATTAATCTAGTGGAACCTGCCAGTATCCCTTGGTTAAATCCAAGATAGAGATGAACTGTGCCAGTCCCAGTTTCTCCAATAGTTCATCTGTGCGTGGCATTGGATAGTTGTCTGGGTGAGTTACAGCATTTAACTTATAGAAAGAAAAGGAGTACTTGTGGCACCTTAGAAACTAACCAATTTATTTGAGCATAAGCTTTCGTGAGCTACAGCTCACTTCATCGGATGCATACAGTATGCATCCGATGAAGTGAGCTGTAGCTCACGAAAGCTTATGCTCAAATAAATTGGTTAGTCTCTAAGGTGCCACAAGTACTCCTTTTCTTTTTGCGAATACAGACTAACATGGCTGTTACTCTGAAACCTAGCATTTAGCTTATGGTAGTCCACACAAAAACGTATCTCCCTATCTGGTTTGGGAACTAGAACCATTGGAAATGTCCATGTACAACCAGAGGGCAGATTACCCCCATCTGTAGCATATCCTGGATCTCCTGTTCTATAGCAGTTTTAGCTTGAGGAGACACCCGGTATGGTTGGACTTTAATTGGGTGAGCATTACCTGTGTCAATGGAGTGGTATGCCCATTCAGTCAGTCCTGGGGTGGCTGAGAATGTCAGTGTGTAGCTAGTGCACAGCTTTTTGATCTGCTGTCGCTGCATATGCCCAAGGGTCATGGAGATGTTTATCTCTTCTACACCACCATCACTTTTCCCTTCATAGTAGGCACCTTCAGGCCACTCAGCATCATCTCCTCCCTGGGCTGTAAACTGACAAACCTTTAATTCTCTGGAATAAAAGGGCTTTAGAGAATTAATATGGTACACCTTAGGCTTTTGGTTTGAGGTGGGGAATGCTATGAGATAATTAGCAGCTCCTAGGCACTCTTGGACCATGAATGGCCCTTCCCACAACGCTTCCATTTTATGGGCCTGGCCACCTTTAAGACCATGACCTGGTCTCCTACTTTGAAGGAATGCTCTCTGGCATGTTTATCATACCAGGCTTTTTGCTCTTTTTGAGCATCCTTTAGGTTTTCTTTAGCAAGGGCTAAAGAGGTTCGGAGGGTGTTCTGTAGGTTGGTTACAAAGTCCAGAATGTTAGTTCCTGGAGAAGGTGTAAACCCCTCCCATTGCAGCTTCACCAACTGTAATAGCCCCTTAACCTCACGGCCATATACAAGTTCAAATGGTGAAAACCCTAAACTGGGATGTGGTACAGCTCTGTAGGCAAAGAGCAACTGCTGCAACACTAGGTCCCAATCATCGGAGTGCTCATTTACGAATTTACGTATCATGGCCCCCAAAGTTCCATTAAACTTCTCCACCAGGCCATTTGTTTGATGATGGTAAGGGGTGGCAACCAAGTGATTTACCCCATGAGCTTCCCAAAGGCTTTCCATAGTTCCTGCCAGGAAATTAGTTCCTGCATCTATGAGGATGTCGGAGGGCCAACCTACCCTGGAAAAAATGTCTGTTAGTGCCTGGCACACACTTTTAGCCTTAGTGTTGCTTAAAGCTACTGCTTCTGGCCATCGGGTGGCAAAATCCATGAAAGTCAGTATGTTCTGCTTTCCTCTGGTTGTCTTTTTCGGAAAAGGACCCAGAATATCCACAGCTACTCACTGAAATGGAACCTCAATGATGGGGAATGGCTAGAGAGGGGCTTTGACCTGGTCTTGGGGTTTTCCCACTCTTTGGCACACCTCACAAGACTGGACATAGGTAGAAACGTCCTTGCCCATTCCCTCCCAGTGGAACGACTTTCCCAAATGGTCTTTGGTTCTGTTTACCCTGGCATGGCCACTAGGATGATCATGGGCTAAGCTTAATAGCTTTACCTGGTACTTACTTGGAACTGCCAAGTGTCTCTGAGGATGCCAGTCTTCCTGGTGTCCATCAGAAAGAGTTTCCTTGTATAAAAGTCCTCTTTCTACAACAAACCTGGATCGATTAGAAGAGCTGAGAGGCGGTGGATTGCTCCATGCCACCGTCCAAGCTCTTTGGATGCTTTCATCTGCTTCCTGTTTGGTCTGGAACTGTTCCGTTGAGGCTGGAGACATCAGTTCTTCATTGGATTGTGGATCTGGGCTTGGTCCCTCTGGAAACGATGTAGGGGATGGGGCTGTTTCCGTTGACTGTGAACCGCTTTCCTCTGGTGCATTATGTTGGGGTTCAGGCTCTGGCTGAGCCTCTTGTGTAGGGTTATCTGCTGCTGCCAGTTCAGGTTCAGTGGGGCCCTCTGGTGTTGGGGTTGTAAGTACTGGATTCAGTGCTGGAATGGTTCTGGTGCTGGTTGTTCTGCCAGTTGCGGTTCTGGGACTGGCTCTGTCTGGGTCTCTGGGACTGGATCCATACTGCCGTTGCAGAGTTGGCATGGGGTCTGGTTCCATTACCTCTGACCGGGTCCTGGTAGAAGTTTCTGGAACAGAGCTAGGCATGACAGCTTGCTTAGCCTGGCTGCAGGTGACCATTCCCACCCTCTTGGCTAGCTTCACATGATTGGCCAAGTCTTCCCACAACAGGTATGGGATAATCATCATAGAGTGCAAAAGTCCACTTTCCTGACCAGCCCTTGTACTGGACAGGCAACTTGGGTGTAGGCAAATTTAAAGAGTTGGACTTGAAGGGTTGAATTGTTACTTGGATCTCTGGTTAAATTGGGGTCCACTAAGGAAGCATGGATAGCCGACACTTGCGCTCCAGTGTCTCTCCACACGGTGACTTTCTTTCTGCCCACACTGACAGTTTCCCTCCGCTCCGAGGGTATCTGGGAGGCATCTGGAGCTGAGGACCTCTGGTGTGATTCTGGTGCAATGAACTGTAATCTGTTGGGGTTCTTGGGGCAGTTGGCCTTTACATGCCCCAGCTCGTTACATTTAAAACATCGTCCAGCTGATGGGTCACTGAGGTGAGGTGGGTTGCTGGAGAACGGTGTGGCAGGATGATAAGGTGTCTGGAGTGTTCCTTGGGTGGGATAAAATCCCTCCTGGCCAGAGGCAAAATGCTTTCACCTGTAAAGGTTTAAGAAGCTAAGATAACCTCGCTGGCACCTGACCAAAATGACCAATGAGGAGACAAGATACTTTCAAAGCTGGAGCCGGGGGGAAACAAAGGGTCTGTCTGTGTGATGCTTTTGCTGGGAACAGATCAGGAATGCTCTTCATAACTCCTGAAGTTAGTAAGTAATCTAGCTAGAAATACGTTAGATTTCCTTTTGTTTAATGGCTGGTAAAATAGCTGTGCTGAATGGAATGTATATTCCTGTTTTTGTGTTTCTTTGTAACTTAAGTTTTTGCGTAGAGGCATTCTCTGTGTTTTGAATCAGATTACCCTGTAAGGTATTTACCATCCTGATTTTACAGAGGTGATTCTTTTACTTTTTCTTTAATTAAAATTCTTCTTTTAAGAACCTGATTGCTTTTTCATTGTTCTTAAGATCCAAGGTTTTGGGTCTGTGTTCACCTATGCAAATTGGTGAGGATTTTTATCAAGCCTTCCCCAGGAAAGGGAGTGTAGGGCTTGGGGAGATATTTTGGGGAGAAGACGTCTCCAGGTGGGCTCTTTCCGTATTCTTTGTTTAACACACTTGGTGGTGGCATCATAGCATTCAAGGACAAGGCAAAGTTTGTACCTTGAGGAATTTTTTAACCTAAGCTGGTAAGAATAAGCTTAGGGGGTCTTTCATGCAGGTCCCCACACCTGTATCCTAGAGTTCAGAGTGGGGAAGGAACCTTGACAATCTTAAAGGTTCAAAAATACATGGTGGGACAAGCATGGGAAAACTCCTGCTGCCTGTGCTGGACCTGTTTTGTAGATAAATTTAGAACTTTAATTTCCCGTGTTGTCAATCTGGCCCTTTCAGAGCACTAAATAATGTGAACTATAATCAAATTCACAGATAACAATATGGTTGAAAATCCAGATCTAGAAATGTCCTTTAGCACAGCTTTGACAGGCTGAGATGACATAACAAGAAATGTGTATATTTCTTAAAGTTTAAAAAAAGTTGCAGTTGAATTGCCAGTAATTCTTAGAACATTTCCTCATTTCACGATGACTTTACAGTGTGTGGTGTACGTATATGTTTGTTTTGTTTTTTACTTTAGGAGTCAAATTCAAAGTCCACACTTAACTCTGTGGTTTAGGTATAATCATAAATCCAGTTCCCCTATACTGAATTTAGGGCTTCTTCATGCACAGCACAGGTGTGGACTGTTGCATATATAAGTATATGGTAAAAAACGAGGAGCAGGACAAGAGGCAGAGCAGAACTTAATTCTGCATTAAGAAGCACTGCTGAGAGGTCTTCAAGTTACTCCTACCTACTATGGGGAGATAATGATAAGAAGAGAAAGTTTAGCTAAGACTAACCTCCCCGCTATCTTACCCTGCATTCTTAAGGATAAGGGAGAAGGCATTAAAATGGCCTGATATAGCTGCTCATGAATAAGCCTATGTCTAGTACTTAATGTCTTTTGCACCAGTTTGCAGCCTCTGCTCACAGTTGCACAAGCTTATACATTGCTGAAGGACTTGTGGAACCAAGGTTTTTGGCTGAAATTTTTGTCTCAGATTGGCTAGAGAGATCTCAAAAAAGTGATAGCAGAAGGCTTATCTAGGTTATAATGAACTTTTTTTTTCACCAGACAATCCCCCCACCCATGTTTCAAATATAGATTTTGCTGCTGCTCACTAAAACTACATTGGTTCAAATGGCTCTCCAAAAGAAATCATGGTCTACCCAAAAGCTATTTGAAGGTCACTTCAGTCACTCCTACATCACTTCATGCATCCAACGAAGTGGGTATTCACCCATGAAAGCTTATGCTCCAATACGTCTGTTAGTCTGTAAGGTGCTTTTACAGATCCAGACGAACTCTTTGCTGCTTTTACAGATCCAGACGAACACGGCTAGCCCTCTGATACTTGACTCCTACCTTTGAATCTCATCAGATTGACATCAGATATTAAAGAAATTCCATTGCAAGGTGGATACACTGATATTTAGAAAGATGCATATCAGATGAGGAGCCACTAGAAAGATGGAGAGATGCGGCATCTGTATCTATATCAATATATATATCATGCATGTCATAATTATACACATTTCTCAAGATATGGCTAACCATGATCGAATTAAATTCCTCTTTGAGGAATATCAACCCTTGGAAAAAATACTAATAATCTAGAATAATGACCTCAAATACTATAATAACACTTTGTAAAACTGCAATGTCAAGATTGGGCAAAGGGGCTGTTCAAACAAGAGCCCTGAGGTTTTTTTTGTTTTGTTTTATTTCTTGCTCTTTTCTTCCATCATGGGGCCCTAGCCTTCTCAGTAACTGCCCTCTTCACTTGACCTCAGTTAACCTTATCCACATTAATTAATTCATTCATTCATTCATCCTGGTTACATGGCCACAAGTGACAGATTCTGTTTGCTGTTTTTTGGTAGAAAATGGTCTTATTGTTAATTTAGAACCAGACTTTTTGCCTAGGAAATGCAAGGAAGAGAAGTGTTAAAATAATGTTTTTTTTTTTGTCCTAAGTGTTATATCAGAGATCTTGGTTGTACTTGAAACCCCATTTAGTGCCCCTAAATGGTATTGTTAGAGAATTTGGTTCTGATTATTAATCCGTAAGATGTCAGATAGATCAGCTCAATTGGTGTTTATATGTCTAAGATAGATCAGCACTATACAGAAAGGCAAAGGTTAGTACATTAATCTTCCGGAGAACAGACCTGCAGCTTAACCTGTTCCAAAGTCATAAATTAAATTTGGATTATATTGATACCCCATTTGTTCAAATCAAATAGAAAATACCCTAATTATTACAGATGTTTCTTCTCTTCTCTTATCTACCTTTCACCTCCTGTTTTCAGGGTACAGACACATCTACCTCAATTATTCCTAGCACCTGCACCAATTATTCCAATTATTTCTAGAAAATAACCAACACTATTTATATTTGGCAACACTTCTGAATGGTCCTGCATGCACAACCAAAAGGGGTTATATTCAGTTCAATGGCAGGTTTCAGAGTAGCAGCCGTGTTAGTTTGTATTCGCAAAAAGAAAAGGAGTACTTGTGGCACCTTAGAGACTAACAAATTTATTTGAGCATAAGCTTTCGTGAGCTCAAATAAATTTTTTAGTCTCTAAGGTGCCACAAGTACTCCTTTTCTTTATTCAGTTTAATGTAATCTTGGCTGAGTGTAAAGCATGCGGATGGTTTGGTTAATAGTTAGCACAAGTGCTGAGAATATATAATATTGGCTCACAGTGTCTTCATGGACCTGTCTAGTTAAAAGGATTCAAGCATATGGGTAGTCAGTTTCAGCAAATTTAGAACCCAGGGCTGCAGGGCCCTGAGTCTCTGTCAATCTGTTGCCACCAAAGGAGACAGATGAAAGAGCTTCTTACTAATTCTGGAAGGTCCAGGCCCCATAGGACACCCAAGTCTTGGGGTCACCTGATTTGCTCACACCCACTACTTAAGCCAGGAAGTGAGCCAGATGGGCTGTCCAAGCAATTTTGTAGACTCCCTGCCATGTCAGACCCTGCTCTTTGCCTGTTTACTGTGATCTGCATCCAACCCTGTTCCTGGTTCCTGCCCTGTGCCTGATCCTTGCCTCATATCTAGTTCCTGCTCCTCACCATTGGTTACCAGTTCTGGCTCTGACCCTTGGCTTGACTCCAGTTCTGACCTGTGATTTGAACTACTGGTTTCTGACTCTGTCTCTGGCCTTTGGTGCTGTTCCTGTCCTTTGACTGCCACTGCCCTGATCACTAGACCTGACTGCCACTGGTCTGACTATTTGGCTAGACCACCTAAATCCCATTTCCTAATAGGTGTGCGTGAGGCCCTGTATAATGTCCCGCATGGAATGCTCAAGCCCAGGGGGCTGGGTGGGCTCAGACTAGGTGGCTAGCCTGAGCCGCCACCAGTGCTGCAACATCCATACTGCTCTTTTTAGCATGCTAGCTTGGGCTGAGCTAGCCTGAGTCTGCTTACACACATTGGGATTTACAGTTCAACTCTTGCCTCCTTGTTCTGTTTGCTTAGTTTTTCCAGCCAAATTCCTCATCTTACTTTGTCAACCATAAAACCAGCTTCACAAACGTTTTCCACTTTAGCAAGCAAGTGTGCCAACATGAATGTTCAAAGGAACATGTGGAGGCAGCCACTTGCTGGATGGAATTGGCGTAACTGTTGGAAAAGCATTGTACAATTGACAAAGGTACAAAAGGACATGGGGTACAATATTTTGTGTTGTCTCTTGGGTATTTTGCTGTACTTCAGTGAAAGGTGTCTAGCTTTCAGAGGTTCAGATGACAAATTAGACAGTCCTTATAATGGTAATTTTTGGGGTTTACTTGATTTGCTTACAAGATCATGTGGAAGCTATTAAGGTTTGTACTGCAGAAGTGATATACTTATCAAACCAAATTTATCAGTAGGTCTCAAGGAAAGTATGGCAGACTACTTTTGACAAGATTAGGAAAGCTAAATACTTCTCTATTATGTTTGATTGCACTCCAAACCTCTCCCAAATGGAACAAATGTCTCAGATGTTAAGGCTGAGGTTTCAAAAGACAGAGCAAAGGCAACTGAAAGCTTTATAGATTTCATTGACATCCATACCAAAACAGGGGAGAGTATTACAGAGATGATTTTAGAGAAGCTATAAAAGGTGATTTAGATATGAGTGATTCCATGGGAGAAACTTGACAATGGAGCGAACATGACCGCAGCTTACAAAGGTGGACAAATTGAAGAGAGTCCAGAGGAAAGCTACAAAAAGAAAAAAGATTAGAAAACCTGGCCTATAAGGTTAAAAAAGCTGGGCCTGTTTAGTCTTGAGAAAAGAAGATTGAGGAGGACCCGATAACAGCATTCAAATATGTTAAGGATTGTTATAAAGAGGATGGTGATCAATTGTTCTCTATGTCCACTGAAGGTAGAACAAGAAGTAATGGGCTTAATATGCAGCAAGGGAGATTTAGGTTCGATATTAGGAAAAACTTTCTAATGAAAAGGGTTGTTAAGCACTAGAATTGGCTTCCATGGGAGGCTGTGGAATTCTCACCAGTGGAGGATTTTAAGAACAGGTTGCACAAACACCTGTCAGGGATGGTCTAGGTTTACTTGGTCCTGCCTCTGCCCAGGTGGCTGGAGGTAATGACTTATCCCAGTACCTTCCAGTCCTACATTTCTATTATTCTAAGGTGTTCAGAATAGAAGCCAGCAGGTAATTCAGTACATGTCTTTCACAACATGTGCTGCCCAGAAACTGAATCTTGTTGGAGAAGCTGCTGAAATGGTTGCTCCCAAATTTGCTTTATTTTGGGCTTTACAAAATTTGGGCTCCCAAATTTGCTTTATTTTAGTTTTCCACTTCCAGTAGTCATTGGGATGTGTTGAAAAAGCATACTAGAATTACATTAAAATGCCAAAGCACAATGAGATGGTCAGCAAGAGTAGAGGCAATCCATCCACTACAAAAGCAGGTTGAGGGTATTCTTGACACTGTAGATGAGATTAAAGCATCATACAATCTTACACCAGAACTAAAATAGAAGATGATAGCTTGCAAATGAACATTTCAGAGTTTTCATTTCTTGTTTCTGATGAGACAAGGTATATTATCTTATAAAAAATTAACATTGTGTGTAAAAAATTACAGATCTTGACACTCAAACAGTTTGTTGTTTACTTGCTAGCCTTCAAAACGAGCAGATCGAGGAGCAAAGCAAGCAGATCGAGGGACGTGATCGTTCCCCTCTATTCGACATTGGTGAGGCCTCATCTGGAGTACTGTGTCCAATTTTGGGCCCCACACTACAAGAAGGATGTGGATAAATTGGAGAGAGTCCAGCGAAGGGCAACAAAAATGATTAGGGGTCTAGAACACATGACTTATGAGGAGAGGCTGAGGGAGCTGGGATTGTTTAGCCTGCAGAAGAGAAGAATGAGGGGGGATTTGATAGCTGCTTTCAACTACCTGAAAGGGGGTTCCAAAGAGGATGGCTCTAGACTGTTCTCAATGGTAGCAGATGACAGACGAGGAGTAATGGTCTCAAGTTGCAGTGGGGGAGGTTTAGATTGGATATTAGGAAAAACTTTTTCACTAAGAGGGTGGTGAAACACTGGAATGCGTTACCTAGGGAGGTGATAGAATCTCCTTCCTTAGAGGTTTTTAAGGTCAGGCTTGAAAAAGCCCTGGCTGGGATGATTTAACTGGGAATTGGTCCTGCTTCGAGCAGGGGGTTGGACTAGATGACCTTCTGGGGTCCCTTCCAACCCTGATATTCTATGATTCTATGATTCTATGAAAACGCTTTTGCCAAAATACAGTCTTCTGGGTTCATTGCATGTAAGGAAGCTCCTGCTTCACAGGCTGAAATATCCATGCAATTCACTGAGGAATGATCTCTAAGGAGGAAACTAATGCCAGACTAATTTGCAAAGGATGAAAGGTTATCAGAACCCAAAAAAGGATCTTAGACACACTATTAACACAACTGGATGATAGAATGCTAAATACAATGGAATCAGAGAAAGGTTTGCTTTTTTCCACAGGCAAGAAACTGAAAAGTATCAGCAATGAATACCTAAAGAGGCATGCTCAAAAGTTAGCAAGCAGCTACCCTTAGGATTGAAACGCTGAGAGTTTTGAGAAAGAGGTTGAGCTTTTCACCAGTTTTTACAAGCAAATCATTAAGGATGACTTGGAAGTGAAGGCATCTAATGATCACCTTAGCTACATTCACAAAAGATGTTTAATTGTGAGCTTCCGTAATACAGAAACAACACTGTGTATGTTTGTGGGTTTTTTGCTGTCTTCCTGTAACTGTGGCTACTAATGAATGGAATTTCAGCAAGCTAAAATTAATCAAGAACTATCTAAGAATGTCCAGGAGGCAGGAAAGGTTAAGCAATCGGGCAGTTATTTCTATTGAGAACTCAGAAGCAGGGAGGTTAAGCTGGGACTAGCCAATTAATTAGACTGATTCAGGGAAGGCTAAGAGGGTCCCTTTCTGCTTAGTGGTGATTGCATTTCTTGGTGTGTGTGTGTGTGTTTTGCATTAGGAGTTAAAAGGGGGGGCTTATTTCAGTCTTCAAACTGGGCACAGAACACGCTTGGCACGGTACTGTGTATTATTTTTGTTTATTGAAATAGAATATTAGGTTTAGTGAGTCATTTGGTTAACCACAGAAATAGAGTGGAAGCCATTAAAAACGAAGCATATTCCAAGTATCATCACACTATTATGACACACTTGCCAGAGTTATCTCCTACTCTGAAAACAGAAGGAAACTGTTGTCTCAGATACCATTGTGTCATAACGGTTGGTAAATGCTGAGTTTCTAATGGCAGCTGCTGGGGCTGCGCCTCAGAGGTGAAATCCTGGTGCCATTGAAGTCAATGGCAAAATTCTCACTGACTTCAGTGAGGTGAGGGTTTTACCCCAGGTGTTAAGTCCCACTTAGGGAGATACTCAGTGTTGATTCAACATGGAGGCTAACTAAAAAGCCCATTCTGCGTTTGCAATTTAAAAAAGGTATCTTGATCCTATAACACATTTATATGAAGCTTAGATATTTAGGTTATTTATTGGCTGAAACTAACTTTGTATTGGAGATATGCAGATCTGGAAATCCACGCCATAGCTAGATTGATAACAAAAAGATATGCCAGCTAAGTGGATGTGGATTAAAAATGATACATTTTTATCAGACCGTTTGATTGCAAAATAATCATAGAACTCTCACTTTTTTTACTGTGTAATATAGACAATACTGAAAAAAGTGAGGTATGAAAGAGATACACGAGATATAAAAAAAAGCATTAGGTGTTTTATGGGTTTTTAGAGATTTCTTAAATCTCTGCAAGGTTTTGTACTCATTTCATATTGTGATTAAATAATTATCTAAATGGCTCTCCTGATCACCACTTTCTTCTATTCTTTGAATTTCTGCTCACTGGATAAGGTAAATCGCTTTATCTAAATCATGATGTGAGCAATTCTGTCCTAGCTAAGCTAATTCAACATGAGAACTTCATTTATATCAGCAAGGACAAAGACAGCATTGTGCTGGGAATCTAGTGCTATTGATCTATGTGAAAGTTATATGGCTGAGCTCTCTATAATTGTGCCACAATCCAGTTTGCAAATGAGGAAATTTTTTTCATCTAGTTTCCATTAAAAATACGTTTTTATTGAAAAGATATAAAATTCTTGTAACATGCACATGCTCGCATAGAATCAAGAGTCCATAATTTCTTCAGTGAGCTTCAGTCAAATTGGCAATGCACATGCCACCAGTCCATATATTAAATGAGCTTAGAAGTTAATGCAAGTTCATTTTTTCCATTATTTCTAGTTATTACTTCTTCAATGGACACATTTATAGTAACTGCAGGCTGACCACAACCTGATATCCAAAACCATCTTCGTATTTAACACAAAAATAATGCACCTCATGACTGAAGCAACATCACTGTGTAGAGGCCAAATGGTCTCTTGTGAGGCAGCAAATATCCTCTGTTGATGAATACAGATAATGTCTGTATAAGTTACCTGGGAGAATCACATAAATAATACATGCAGTACTGGAAGTTGTTTAAGAATAGGGCCACAAATACATTTTCTCATGCTCTTAAACAGCAAATAATATGAGTGTACCCTTATTTCTTTCCTCCTTAATAGTCTCACAGCCACTCAGCTTTTGTCTTTCATTAAGACTCCTGCTGCTGCTGCTTTAGTTGCAATATAACATAATGACACTGAAAACAATAGGAGGACTTAACCCCCCCCACCCCCCCGTGCACTTTTCCTCCATCACCAAAACTGGTTTATTTGAGTTAAAACCTGACACAATTGAGGGTAGATTCTTTTTGTCTCTTTTATATTTAGTCATGTTGTGTGGCAATAAGATCAGGATGATTTAGAGTCACCTAAAACCAAGCTTCCCCTTGTACAATAGTTTAATCTTGTGCTTTTCTGTATGACTCAGCTTAATGTTTCTCCCAGTGTAACTTTTCTTCTTTGTCTCTGAAGTTAGAAAATGGAGTCTCTTGTTAGGCTTGCCTTAGTGATATACATTAGAATTGATTGGTGTACTGTGGTCAAAACATTCTTGCCAGGATTTTTAAAGGCACTTAAGGGGAGAGAGGCTCCCAGCTCCCCTCGACTTTCAAGGGAAAATGTATAACTCCTTAGACGTCTCAGAATCCCAGCCCTAGAGACGAAGACTTCACCTCCCCACTAAGGAGAGACAAGGACGAATCCTGGATTTGCTACCACAAAAAATGTTCAGTTTCAGACATTTGTTGAAGCCATAGCTTTCTGCCTATCTCTCAGAGTATTTTCTTAGATTAAAGCACATTTGCTGTTAACCTTTTCCTGCCTCAATGGGAGATTTGTGCCTAACTCAGCAGTTCTCAAACTGTGGGTCAGGACCCCAAAGTAGGTCATGTGACCCAATTTTAATGGGGTCATCAGGGCTGGTTAGGCTTGCTGGGGCCCAGGGCCAAAGCCCAAGCCTGAGGGCTTCAGTCCTGGGTGGTGGGGCTAAGGTTACAGGCCCCCGGTCCTGGGGCAGTAGGGTTTTGACACACCCCTTCCTCTCGACCTCTCCCTCCCTCTCCCCCCGGCCCCGTGTGGCAGGCTTGGGTGGGCTCAGGCTTTGGTCCCCCTTCTGGGGTCCTGTAATAATTTTTGTTGTTAGAAGGGGGTTGTGTGCAATGAAGTTTGAGAACTCCTGCCCTAGCTCATTTAGGTTCCTTTGAAAAGTCCAGCCCCAGGGATAGTCTTTATCAAAGACTAATTTTTGTTGTTGTAGTTTGTATTTTATACAAGTCTCTTCAGTCTATATTTTTTTCATACAAAAACATTGTAAAACATTTAAGGATAATAAAAAAGACATTTGTAACTAAATTGCGGGAAAATCTCCTTTTTTTACCAACAAAGCAAATCACACAGTGGATTAAGTCTTTACCACTGTCCATCTTATACTGATTTTTTAAAAGCAATGTATAGTTTTATTTAATATTTTTCTCATGGATTCAGAAAACGGATGGCTGAACACTCGGGTATTCCCATGGATGGCCAAAGAGAGAGCAATTCATATTTTGTTGCTATTCCTATTTGGGAATCTGGTGATCAAATCAATGAATCTCAAGAATTCAAATCCAATGATCACATTACCTTTCCTAAAGGACTTCCTACCTCATATCCCCCAAGTGTTTCCCCAAGAAATGGAGCCTGAGGATACACAAGAAAAGGAAAGTATTGTTTTCACACAGTGTGTAGGATATTATGTACTGAATTATTTCTCCTCAGTGAATGTTTGGTCCATTTACAATTTACAATTGACTTATGAATCAAAAATCTACCTTAAATTATTGGGGCAGAATAAAACCAGAAAATACTGAAATTCTCATAAGAGAAACCATTCTCATGCAATTTTTGGAATAAAGAGAGTTGTGGATTTTTGAATGTTTATTCAAATAGGCTCGAGACCTTTAGAGCTTCCCTCACCTCCAACTGGTAGTTCTTCATATATTCCATCTAGCCTTTAGCTCTTCATCAGAATAAATATTTTAAAAGGATAAATAAAATGCGATCATTTTTGAAGTTGAGGAGAGTGACAGCAAGTATGATTGTATAATGCTACTATAAATACAGTATACACATTATCTGGGGGAGAGAATTCTAACGTTCAATACATGAACCAGGGAATTCATTTTGTTAACTTTGATAAAATCAGTTCTGACATATCCCATGAGTGTCTTTGTTTCTAAAGTTCTTGTCTTAAATTCTCTTGTTGATTAGATTTGGACTTTATTCTTACTAAAGAATGAAAATTAATGCAATCATTGCTACATAGTCCATGCACATTGTCTCTATTTTGTGAAAGTCTGGCTGGTAGAGGAAAAACAAAAGACTAGTCGAATTTTGAATTTTTTAAAGTTCAGTGTAGGATACACAAGACACTCTATTCCTAACCAACATGTATGGGAAGGTCTGATGTGTAAATTTGTGACGTTTCATAGCCAAAGAATAACACTGGACTGGCCACAAGTAATATGGACATTTCATACGTTCAATTTAAAAACATAATAATGAAATCACTATTACTACACATAATAACTGTATAATAAAAGCAGCATAATAGTAATAATATAGCATTAATATTATTGCTCTACATAGTAGTATTACAAATGAAGGGACGCTAATTAAACCTATGCCAGTCCAGAAATCAGACACAGAAGAATTGTGTTGAAAAGTAGGAGAACCTGTCTTTTGCAGGCCTTACTAGTGTACAGTGTTATAAATTATATGATTTGAAAAAGTCTCTGTTTTTGCTCAACTGAACCATATCCAAACACACCCTGCTTCTTAAGAGACCTGAAAAATATTTAGGAAGCTTTATTATTTTAATTTAGAGATATTCTGCCCACCTTCCATTCATTCTGTGAAACCTCTCCCCTTTATTCCCCATTCTTTGGCAGCCCTTCATTCAAAAGGACACTGCTGCTAATGTAGGTTACTTCTGACTATTTCAAAGTACATGGAATCACTGGCCAACCAAAGTGACCCAAAGATAAAGAAAATATACTGACTCTCCAAACTCACTATTCAAAGGATCTTTTATGAATAAATTATCCCTGACTTGGCTTTATCTGCATTCTCTGGTCTGCTCACAATACTTCACCTTTGAGCACGAAAATATTATTTTATTTCTGATGCTGTTTTATTAGCTTAACCTTGCTTTGCATCTCCCTGATTTCATATTATTATTTTACCACCAAAACCTTCTGCCAAGATGAAACATTGTAAGATGGTCACACAGTTAAAGATAGAGCCAATGAGGCTGTTTCAAATGCCAAAGTACATTTCTAGAACAAATACATATTTTAACTTTGGGAACATAGATGTGTGTGTGTATGTGTATCTATAAATACTTTACCTCTTAGGCTATTTTTACTTCTGGCTAGTAGCAATCTATCTGAAGGTTAAAAAGGATTGAGGAACTCAGGAAAAATGTTGTCACTTTGTACTATCATGTGTTTTCTCAGTTTTCGTTTCCCTTGCTTTAGTTGTGGCAAGAGATAATTTCAAGAAAACTGGATTGCTTTTGCTTAGAACTTCATCTGTTCTTTCTGTGTAGTCAATTTCTTAATAATTATTGCCACAGTAACTAACTGTGACATTACAAGGGAGGATTATGACTAGGACGACCAGATAGCAAGTGTGAAAAATTGGGACAGTGGGTGGGGGGCAATAGGTGCCTATATAAGACAAAGCCCCGAATATTGGGACCGTTCCTATAAAATTGGGATATCTGGTCACCCTAATTATGAGTTCAGGTGAAGAATTCAGGGCAGGATCAGATGAACTCCTGTTTTTCTTAATAACTAAAAACAGGTAAGAGAAATAAAACATACAGGGAAGAAATGCTTTCTGAATGGAATGTTTCTCCATGTTTTCCTTTTGACTTAAAGTATGGATCATCTCTGAAAAGTAACTATAAAAATGCCACATTTTTACTCAGAGCTGCTCACAGTGGGCCAGATTCCCTGAACTAGCACTGGTAGATGATAAAAGAGTTGGAGAAAAGGCTACTCTACGCTATCCCTGGGTAAGGATGGCCCCCACAAGGTCATTCTGAAAATCAGGGATCGGTGAGACAAAGGAGCTCCCTCGCTATACCCCCTTTTCCCAAGAATTCCCTTTCCCCAGTTAGCCTTTCACAAGACCCTCACCAGGAGACCCTACTGAGCAAATGTGCTGAATAAGTTCATCCACAGGCATCCTACCCACACCACTTCAGCTAGGTCTCTTTGGGGGCTGGCCTTGCTGGCTGCAACCTTTTAGCATAGGGAAATTTGCAGCTGTTGAGATCAGAACATGGAAAATGGCTTTGAGTGAGATTTTCCAAGGTGCCTAACTTCCTAAAGTGCTTTTGCAAGTATCATCCTTATTTGCTAAAACCACCTGTGTCAAAGTGAAGCAGTTACTAAAATTGGTAGTAGTAGCAGTAGCCAAGGACTGCTGCACGTGTGCTCTATGGCCTTAGAGTAGGTCCCCATTCTCTTAATCCATGCAGATCTCCTAATCCTCATGCTTGGGCATGATGGAAGGATGTGGCCCACAGAAATTAGACATGGAAAAGATACTGGAACATAATGTCTAACCTATACCCCTGCAGGGAACAGGATCATTTCCTATCATTTCAATTGTTTTGTCCAATATAATTTTTATCATCTAAAGCAATGGGGCTTCTACAGCTGTTCATTAGCACATTTGATGCTACTGCAACTGTGATTCTCAGAGGGCAGCATAATAATTTGAAATGCTGCAGGGATGCTGTGAGGCAGCTGTTATTTTGAGTATAATTTCAGGTGCCAAATGTTTCAAGCTGAGTTATCCTGTCCTGTTTCTCCCTCCATTTCAAAAGTAACTCATGTTTTTTTTGGGGGTGCCTGGATTTTTGGGTGCCCAAATTGAGATACTTTAAAGGGTCCTGTTTTGCAGAAAGAGGCCTCTTTTGCTCACTCTCTGTGCTATGAATATCAGGCTCTGAAAGGTCACTAAAAACATGAGGAACCCAAACCACTAGTCACTTTTGAAAATCTTGACCCTGGTGTTCAATTTTTGTGGGATATTTACTGTTATAATAAAGAAAACACTGCAGATTGAAGTTCCTGAAGTATTTCGGTAGGAATACCTACAGACATGGGGCCTGATTCACCACTGTGTTACTCCAGTTTCATGCTGGTGTAACTCTATTGGTCAAACCTATGACCAAACCATTGGTCTGGCCTGTAACGGTTATATGAAATAAATAAATAAATTAAATAAATCTCCTGTTCTTTTTTAGAACAAGACCTTGAAAATAACTGTGATATTATACGTGAGCTATCTATGGTGGAAGTTTAAAAATTCATCTCTGTTTTCTTGGTCTGTTTTGTGTTTTTATTCATTTGATGAACACTATCCCCCATTCATTTTAATGTGTTATGATGCAACAGACATCAGCTCACTGTTATGGTAGGTGTTTGCTTACTGGCTGTGCAATGAAATAAAGATGAGGCATATTTCTCAGTGTTGTAGAGGCTGAGATTGGTATGCTGATTTCCTTCCACATACCTCTTTGGTTGCTGAGATATACTATATAAGCATCTTAAAAAAAATCAGCAATTTGCTCCAGTACTTAAACCAGTCTTTGTACATAGTAGCTATCGTCACTATGTAATCTACTGTTGTCAACTTTTCAAGCATAGTGCAATCTGTCTGGTAAATTTATGAAGTAACAAATGATGAAGATACATCTTTCAAGTGGCAGAGTTGCAAACATTGTTAACTAAATTCATTTTTTTCTGTTTATTCTATAAAATAAGTCCCGAAAAGAGAGATTTCTGTGTTTTCTTCATATTAAATTATCTCAGTTAAAATGACAAAGTTACAATATATCCAGTGTAATTTCCCTTCAAATATCTTATATATATACTTGCACAGTTAATAAATAGTGTTAGGATAAAATCCTGGCTCTATTGAAGTGAATGGCAAAATTCCCATGGACTTCAATAAGACCAGGATTTCTCCCTCCATTTCTAATTGTATAATGGAAGTAAGAAATAATGTAGCATGACTTACGGTGAATCATAGCTTCCCACTGAATTCATCAAAATTAAAAGAGCTAATTGCAAAGTACGATGCTACTCAACATGAGTAAGGGTGTTGGAATCTGGACCCATGTGATTAAAGAATGACAAATGCACAAATATGCATTGTAAACCTAAATGTCAGAATATGAACTGTGAAATAAGTAATTTTAAGAATACGTTTGTCAATCTTTATACAATTCTTTTAATAACAGAGATTGATTTGATAATAGCAGCTGCATACACCTGTGTGCAATCATTGTCATGCCATCATATCTCTTGAAGCACTTGGCCTTTAGCATCATGACTCACAAACAAAAGATTGTAATTATAAGACAGCAAAGCACACTTGAGATGACTGTATTGTTTTCTCTTTTCATATGGCCTAGAAACAGTCAAAAATAAAAGGAAACAGACCTTGGTTAAAGGGTTGTGGGCATTCCTACAACTATCATTGAGAAGCCATGGGAACACAAAATATGTCCTGAACAAAAGATGTGCAGTATAAACTGTAAAAACAAGTTTTATGGGTATTGTATAAGTAACTGCATTGGAAAATACGTAAAGACCTCCAAAAGTTGTTCCAGATCCTTTTATCCCATTTCTATTTGTTTCACAGGGTGAAATTCTAAGGCATGTGTAATGCTGGAGGCCAGATCAGAGGATCATAATAGTCCTTTCTGACCTTAAAAAATGTATGAATATTCTGTTCATTTCTGGACATCTAATTTCAAAAGGGAAATAGCAGAAACAATGAAGGTAGAAATATGGAGGACAAAAAAATGAGAGGTATATAATGGGCTTCTATATAAGGAGTAATTTTGTGTCATCTCCATATTTTTCCACATAACTGTTCATCTCCCTTTTGCAGACCATTAATAAATATATTTAACGGCATAGTCCACATACAGAACAGTGGGATCCCTCACTGTTGACCTTTTTCCATGTTCAAAATTTACTATTTATTCTTTTCTGTATCCTAGCCAGTTACTAATCCATGACCGTATTTTACTTTTCATCCCATGACTATTTAGTTTCTTTAAGAGCCTCATATGTGGACCTTTATCAAAAGCTTTTTGAAAGCCTGAATAGAATGTCAGCTGGTTCTCATTCTCTACTTTGCTGACATGCCAAAATATTTCTATGCTACTAGATTAAACCAGGTAATGGAGTACCTTTTACTGGTCTGAAATTTCCAGGATCACCCTTGGCCCTGCTCCCCATGAAGGCAGTGCTTTACACTGCTGAAATGCGATGTCATTTTCAGATGTACCATGTTTTGAAGGCCTACAAATATCGAGAAGCACCAGAGATACTTAAAATACAATCTGAGCAGAGTACAAACTTCACGAGCTTCTTGTTCTGCCCGATTATTTCAGCAACTTTTCCTAACTTCTGTATGATTTGCAATAAATAATTAAAAAGCATATTATCTATTCTTCTAAAAATCAATTTTCATAATTTTAACATGATTAACATCTTATAAATGAAGACAAGGACATATCTTACCAGCGTCTGATAGCTGCTAATGACTGTCATTTAACTAGGAGTCACACAAAAGAATTTTCCTTTCTAAGGTTGTAGCTCCCATTTTTTTGGGAGTGGGTAATCAAAATGGTTATTTATACATTCATGAGTGAGACAAATCCCTCCTGCAGCCTATAGAGTTGGGAAGCCTTTTTACAGGCCAGCAGGAAAAATTAAATCCTGGGGTGTTTTTAAGGATTACCCCCAATTCTCTCCCACTTCTCATGGAGACACAACGTTCTTGTGGACATGGGGAGGAGAAGTGGGGAAAGGGTCTTCCTAATGCATTGGGTGGATTGAAGAGTGCAACTGTGCTTATTAGCCATTTCCCCTGCCCAGGGCACCATCTGCATCCAGGAGTGACAGCTCCCCGATTGGGATTTGAGTAGAACCAGATGTCTGGGCTTGATATGAGCCTCACTCTAATCACCTCTTTGGGGTTGGGAAGGAATTTTCCTGCATTGCCAAGTAGGCCAGGGCAGTACTGGTATATTTGTTTATTCCACCTTCCTCTCAGAGGAACACAGGTACTCAGAGACTCAATAGCTAGGTGTGATGGAATACACCCCTGTATTCACATCCTAGACACCTTTGCAATAATCTTTGTGAAAGGCATGCCATGTGAGGTATCATTTGAAAACTCATAACTTGCTGATCAGTAATATCATGGTAAAATGCATTTAGCAACATCATGTGTAAAGTTATAAACATAAGCTGAAATCATGGCTGAAGTGTGTTTCCCAGATAAGTCTGAGGAGTGGTTAAACCATTATCTCAAAGACAAAAGGCAAGTTGACACCTCAGCCAGATATCAACAAAGCTGATGGGCCATCACCTATCAAGTGGCTATTCTTTGTCAAGAAAGGGGGGCAGGGACAAAGAGATCTGTGTCTTAGCAAAGAAACAACACGAAGTCTCCTTCCTCCAGCAGACTCCATTGTCTTTTGGTACTCAGCTGGAAATGCTTTTCAAAAAACTATAAACAGGAGGGGCAAACACCCAGAGACACTCCTTTCTCTCTCCCTGCCCATCTCATTTTCTGTACCTGAGAAGACAAAGGAAACAGCCATTTGACGCTGTGGGATGGTTTGGTCTGAAAGTTTGGTCAGTAATGCTGTTGGCAGCATGTGGTGAGAAACTTAGCTTTGAATCGAAATTTCTCACCACATGCTGTCAACAGTATTACTGACCAAACTATAGTTTGTTAAACTAGGCACTAAAAAGCATTTTTGTCTTTATTTTCTTGCAACCATTTCTTATTTTTAATGCCTCATCATAGTCACTTAAAATCTCTCTATATATAGTTAATAAACTTGTTTTACATTTTTATCTAATCCAGTGTGTTCAAGGTGAAGTGTCTGCGTAACTCCATTTAAGGTGGTAAACTGGTGCATATTGCTCCCTTAAAGAAATAACAGACTTAATGTGTTAGGACTGTCCAAAAGAGGGTGAGACGTACAAGACAGACATTTCTGGGGGGAAATCCAGGACTGAGAGTGTGTTGGGGTCACCCTGCAGTATAACCAAGGCTGGTGAGAGCCAGAGTCTAACCCAAGTGTGGCTGGCAGGCTGTAGTTACACACAGACACTCCGAATGTGACTTGCATGCTGAAAGACTATTTATGAGCAGCCCAGGTGGGAGCTACTGTCAGTAAGGTATTGTGAGGCACCCAAGATTGCAGGGCGGGGTGACACAGCCTCTCACTGGTCTGGATTGCACCCTTGTATATGACAGTATGTTGGCTTGTAATGTGTTCACGTTGTCACAGCTTGTTTGGTGTCCAATGCAAGTGCTCATTCCACAGGGGCCTCATCTCCGGATAAACCATATCTGGAATCAGGATTAGGTGAGGGCATGCCTTAAGGAATATGAGGGAGGAAGCTGGGGCTGCTACTCCCCTTTTTCTCACATTGTTAAAAAAAGGAAGGGGTGGTGTGTTCCCAGCAATGGTGGGGGGACCAAGTGAAAGGTTTGGAGGAAGTGGTGAGGGCTGGAGGTATTCTTCCCCCAGGTGGTATGGATTTCAGAAGGAAAGATGACCTGCACTGGAAGGGTTAATACTAGATAGTTTCCCAGATTTGTTAATAAAGTTGTGGCCCAGTGAAGCCACATTCCTGATGTCTTGTCTGTCTTCCTGTGGTGTCAGAGATGAATATGTATTGCTTCTCTAGAGAACTAATCTTCTCTTACAAGTGATAATGTGTATACATGTTCATGCTTTACTGGCCTACAAATGGCCCACTTGGTCCAGTAATGCAGTAGGTTGTAAAAGGAGGGTTAGCTTGAGCATATGAAGGCAAGGTTTATAAACAGATTCTTTAGGCAAGTCATGTACAATACATTTTTCATTTTCATCATTTTAGTGCACATGCATAAAAAACTGTCACTGTCACTGAAAGATATTGTTCCTCTGGAAGAGACAATGGGAGAAAACAAATGCAATAGGACACTTTGGAAAAGTCATTTCACTATTAAGCATTTTTTGTTGCCATACAACATTTCACACACTTTCTTCCACATAGTGAGTTCATTATAAAAAAATGACTTGTCCCAGATATTTATACAGAGCAGCCCTAAACTCAGTCAGTTCACACATATCATGCCTTTCAAACTATAAAGCAAACTACTTGGTAATTTGTAAGGGTTCTGTCTGAATTAGGTAAGGTCACAAAGGGTTTGTGGAGTAGAGATGAACTAGGGTCTCTGAACATGATAACAAATTACTATTGTTTTCACTTTTAGTTGTGTTTCTGCCACTGACTTTTGTCATTGTGTATCTGTTTTGATATGAGAAAACTAAAATATAAGTTAATAACTATTCCTTTTGGGAGTTAAAAGGACACATCGTTGGTGTATGGATTCCTGTCTACTATAAATAACATTGAGACCACTAATTAATTTAACACTCGTTATTGTAGGTTTGTGAACATGTCATATGGTAAAACTTTCAGCCAGCCTTGCTACATTTGAACAAGAGCCTTAATGGTAAAGGGCTCTGCAGTCTGTTACCAATCCTCTGAGCCAGCTTTTATTATTTTGTCCACACATTCTAAAATGGGCATATGTATGATATTTTGTCTTTACAGAAAGGCATAGGGATTATATATGTATGTATAGTTATTGTTATATTTTTCCTTACACAATAAGTAAACAAATACTTGTAGTTAGAATAAGCTTTATTTCAGATTAAGAGAACAGCAAAGCAAGGAAGACAAAATAAAATCTCCACAAGAGAAAGCATGACATATATCTCGTATGTGAAAGTCTGAACAAAACTGAACTAAAAATGGCTCCTATCTCTAAAGAGAACACTCTTTAGCTATGTAGTGCTGCAGAAAACAAAGACATAAAAATTACATAGTTAGATACACAACACTATTCTCTGATGCTTTTAAATACTGCCTAAGACATCCATGTGCCTTTCTGTTTAAGACTCCAGTATGCATGTATTTAGTAAAGTACATCATAAGAATGGGAGAATACTTCATATACTTGCAAATAGTTTGGCAGGTTTCATCATTTTAGCAGTCTGTGGTTTAAAAGTAGTAGTAGTATGTAGTTATATAATGCTAGCAAAGCAGTTGTAGAGTTTTAGAAGTCAGGAGCTAAATGTTTTCAGCACTGTTTGAGAGTGAACTTGTAGCAGAGCATGGCTACAGTCTGAGGATGCTCAGATCTTTATTCAGATCTCACTCTCATTCTGTACAGGTCCAGCTGAAACTCGAGAAAGAATAGTTATTCCTGTGCATAGGTTCTGCAGATGAATCAAGACTGACATCCATGGCGAATAACAATTTCTGGTGTAAAGATGAGGAAAGAGAGAGATTCCAAAAAGTTCCAACTGACAGTGACAAGTTGGTTGGCAGATTTGAAAGAGTAAGCATGACTTCCTCTGATGATACATTGAAAAATCACCTAACACATCACAGCTGAAGAGAAGACTACAATGTGTAGTTTCTAAACTTCTTCCAGTATTTTTACCACTACTATTGCTGAACTGAAACATCACCTGATCATTTTGTAGAATGCTAAGGGCTACGATTAGGCTAATGTAACTGAAAAAAGCCCATTCCCCAGTTTAGGTACTTCATTTTTCCTTTATTTTAATTATTTATTCTAATAAATATTCTAATATTTATTATTATTATTATTATTTTATTATTTATTCTAATAATTCTTATTTTAATTATTTATTCTAACATTCATTCCAAATCAAAAGCAAGTGTTGATTCGAACACATACACAACGCTTTCTTTGTTTGTGTCCCCTGTGCATTTAACCCAACAAGCTTTATTAGTGCTTGCAAGTGCAGTTGTTGAGCCTGAATATTTAAATATTCACTGAAAATGAATTTTGAATTATGCTGAATTTTACTTGTAAAGCTGCAATTTGTGCTGTGTTGATTAGCTACATAAAGAGAGAATAAAAACCAAGTAAGGACTTCAGGGTTTCATCCGTATTAGAGAACAGCATTGAAATAGAGTATTATATTCATGTACTTTGCTGGTGTTTGTATTCTGAAATATTGGTGGTTGCATTTTTTAGGCTTGTTTTGACCGCTTATCGTATGTCAATAATTTAATGAGGTATTTGCTATGGAATGTTATGAATAAAAATTACTAGCAGTGACATGAATCTACAACTGGGTGGATTAGAGTAAGAGGATTGAAGATCAGAACTGGTGATCTTGTCATGATATTTGTCTTCTGTATAATTATAGATGCGCTGTGTGCATCATGATTGAGAAGGTTTGGAGAAGACATCTCTATTATAATTGCCTGTTTTCAAGAGTACTAGGTGTGGCATAACATAGATTAGTTGGGGCCAATGTTCTCTCTAATTTTTGACAGGCCGTATGCACAAAAAATTTATTTTGTGCAAATCGTGTTTCTGTGCAAATTTTTGTGTGCGTGGTGTTTCGCCATGTGCACGGGGTTTAGGATCTGTGTGCATGTGCACACACGCACAGCTGAGAGGGAACAGTGGTTGGGGCTGCGGCCAGTGATGAGCTGCCAAAATCTTAACAACCGGTTCCCTTCTCACCCCACGAGGGGGTCATGGCCCATCCCCGCCCCGTGGGACCCCTGCCTCATCCACTCCCCTCCTCTGTCCCCTGACTGCCCCCAGAACCGGGCAGGAGGGTTTTGTGGGCCACCGTAGTGGGTGTCCACCCCAGCCCTAAGAGCCAGAGGGACCTGCCGGGGGGTGAGGTGGGGAGTCCCGGCGGTGCTTATCTGGGGCAGCTCCCAGGAAGCATTCGGCAGGTCCCCCTGACTCCTAGGGGCGGGGGAGCATAACTGGGGGGCGATCAGCGGACGCTCTCCCCACTGATCACATCAAAAGTGGCGCCTTAGGCGCCAACTCTGTGGGTGCTCCAGGGCTGGAGCACCCATGGGGAAAATTTAGTGGGTGCAGAGCACCCACCGGCAGCTCTCCGCCCCGCGCCCCAGCTCACCTCCACTCCGCCTCCACCTCCTCCCTGAATGCACCGCCCCGCCCTGCTTCTCCGACCCCCGGCTTCCCGCAAATCAGCTGTTCATGCAGGAAGCCTGGGAGGGCTGAGAAGTGAGCGACGGCTGGGTGCTCAGGCCCCGGGAGGCAGAGGTGAGCTGCGGCAGGGCCTGGTTCCCTTGCGCGCCCCCCCAGGTTACCTGCTGCAGCGCAGGCAGCCCTCTTCACGCCTCCCCGCCCCAGCTCCCCTCCGCTCCGCCTCCGCTTCACTGGGCCTGAGCGCGAAGCTGCCGCTCGCTTCTCAGCCCTCCCCGGCTTCCCGCGCAAACAGCTGATTTGCGGGAAGCATTCAGGGATGGAGGCGGCGGTGGAGCAGATGTGAGCTGGGGCAGGGTGCGAAGCGCGGTGGGGAGCTCCCGGTGGGTGCTCTGCACCCACCAAATTTTCCCTGTGGGTGCTCTAGCCCCAGAGCACCCACGGAGTCGGCGCCTAAGGCGCCACTTTTGGCTGGTTGTTAAATTTAGAAGCCCTTTTAGAACTGGTTGTCCCGCAAGGGACGAACGAGCTCCAGCTCACCACTGGCTGCAACCTTAGGTGCCTATCCTGCAATCTTAGGTTCCTCACAATGGCCTTGCTGAAGTAGCTCCCACCTGGGCTGCTCACAAACGGCTTTCCAGCATGCAAGCTACATCCTGAGTATCTGTGTGTAACTGCAACCGGCCAGCTACATCCTGACTCTCACCAGTCTCAGTTAGACTGCAGGGAGACCCCAACAAACCCCCAGTCCCAGTTCTTCCCCTAGAAATGTATGTCCTGCACTGCCCCGCCTTCTCCTGGACAGTACAAATATAGTTAATCTGTTATTCCTTTCAGGAAATATTATACCATTTTATTACCCTAAATAGAGTTATCCAAACATTTCAACTTTACACCTGGGATAGTTTAAAAAGTAAAACAAGTTTGTTAACTTCAAAGAGCTATACTTTAAGTGAGTACAAGTAATAAGGCATAAAAGTCAGAAATGTTTACAAGAAAAATAAAGATAAAATGCTTATTAGTATCTACTTAAAAGCCTATCTTAGTTGCAAAGCAAACATATTCCAGCAGATTACTGACCAAACTTTCAGGTCAGGACTGCCCTGAGTTCCTGAGTTTCCTTTTGTCTTCTCTAGTGCAGAGAATGAGGTGGGCAGGGAAAGAATCAGGGGTGTCTTTGGGTGTTTGCCCTTTTTTTAACAGTTTCAGTCCCCTACTTGAAAAACATTTCCAGCTGGGAACAGGGAGACAAAGAGTCTATGTGGAAGGATGTACTCTGTTGTTTTTTCTTCCTGTTTGAGCTTCCTTTGTTTCTTTAAGGCAAGCACACACTCCTTTGTTTAGGACAAACCTATTTGTTGACTTCTGCCTGGGCAGATGTGTGGGGCTTGGAACATGTTTAAATAACACCATACAGTGAAATCTTATAACTTCACATACAATGTTGCCACGCATGTATTATCAGGACAATGCTGATCAGCAATTTATGAATTTTCAAATGATACCTCACAAGGCACATTTTATACAAAGACTGTTACGATAGCGTGTAGGTTGTGAATACAGGGGTATACTAGGCCATCAACTTTGCTCCAGACTGAAATGGTTACATACAGAGTCTTGCCATAAGATTTATTCTGAAAGTCTTGCAAGTTCATTGAATCCCACTTTTAAGTGCTATCATTTATAAGAATCTGGATCAAGGAGGTTTGGTTCATCACTATTGCAGTTTTATGGTTGTGAAACTTCACTGAAGTCAGATTTTTAAAAAAGTCCAATATCTGCACTCAAACACAGAAATACATTTGTCTGCATGGGGGCGTGGGGGGAGGCCTGAAGATTCTGTGCCTAGGGGTGCATCTGGTCCTGGAGCCTGCTACTGTGCTACTGTTTAAATTGGGCCCATAATATCCAGCATGATAAGAATCCATAGTATCTTTGTACTCAGAAAGAGGATGTAAACTAATTATTAGAGTGTAGAACTAGGAGCCAAAACTCTTGGGTTCTCTTTTATTCAGCAAGTAACATTCTCTGTGACTTGAGGCAAGTCTATTAACCTTGTCTTTTTGTGATTATCACAGTAAATATCTAAAGTGCGTCACAGTGTGAAATCTTCACAATCAAGTTCCAAAATTGTGCATGCAATTGGGATCAAGACCCAAACACTGCATTGGTGCATTCAGATTAGGCAGCTCAATATAACATACAACTGCCAATATGTATGGGCAAAGATAAGCTGTCCACTTGCAAATTTAAAAGGCTCATGGTGGAGCCAATTTTTTATTTTGACTGTAAATGTTTCTAAAAAGGTGTTGTGTTCCTTAAATGAAAATGAATATAGTGCCTAGTAAAATTATTTATATCGTTACACTGGTACAAGAATCATCCAAGGTTGAGTTCTACTTTACTGTCCAGTACACCATACCAGCCCTGTTTGTAATGATGGATTAATGTAGGATGTTCCTATGCTGATCCCAAAGGAAAGCCTCTTCTGAAATCTTTCTGTTGGAGAGTAAAGTAAGAGCACACAACCCCATCCATAATGCTACTGGGAGCAGAACTCCTTATAGCTGCATCGGACAGAATAGGAAAGGCTGACCATATTTTTGCAGGAAACGTCTTGGTTATGCCAGGATGTGTCTTGATATGATCCATGAAAATATAAGAGCTGATGCTGACCCATTTGAAAGATAAACATAAATTACTTTCCATGGAACCCTAAAATCTCTAAGAATAATTAAAATGTCCATGAATTCATACTAATAGTGTTCTCCAGCCAAAACAAGACCATATGATATCTTTTACAGTCTTTTGAATGTGCATAATTTTGCAGTGCTATCTACTGGTGTGAAGGATCTTGTGGGCTTCTTTCCATTGCTTTCACCTTGTGGAGTCATTTACGCCTGTGCAAAGTTGTATAAAATGTTACCAAATCTGAACAGTAGTGTTTTCCACCCACTTTGCCCAGAAGTAAGTGACCACACAAGGTGTAAGGCATTGGAGAATCAGGCCCCTGATTCTTGATCAATTATGGGTGATATGGGTTTTACCATTGACTCCAGTGAAGCCAGGATTGCACCCTATGTCTTCATCAACTGGTTAATATAATGAAAAAATCATTCTCAATGGAATGTAATTTAAATAGATACAGTGCTAAATATCAAGTTTTGTTATGACAGCAGGGCTCAGCAAAGATACTGGATGATCCATTGTCTGCTCCCAGAATCATGCCAGTCAAAGCAGCATTCCCATCAAGGGAATGAAAAAACAGTCCTGATAAGACTCTTTGGAGGTTCCTAAGAAAGTGCTTTGCAATCCCTTCATCCACCTGGCTATCCTTAGAGGCTAGGAAATGAAGAATGAGCATTTTGGCCCTCTTCACCCATCCCCTGGCTGAGTCCAATCACAGTCAATAAATTAGTCCCTACAATAGTGGAAGTAAATGTGAGAGAGATGATATTCAGATTTGATTGCTGTTGATATTCAGGGTGCAAATGTCACGGGGATATTGGAAACTGAGAACAAATGGCATCCAAATCCAAATAGCCTGCTCTCATCACCACTGCCTTCTTTTCTCTTTTCACTTTCCTTATAAAATGTGTATGTTCTTCCATCATAGATTATAAAATATATGAATAAAGAAAATGACTTCTTTGAATTCCAATCAGGTTTGCAGTCAGAAAATCATTATCTTAGGGTGGCTGTTGGTAGCCTATATGAAATAGTTCTGGTCATCTCAACTCAAAAAAGATGTCACAGAATTAGAAGGAGTTCAGACATGGGCTACAACAGCAACCAGGGGCATGGAAATCTGTGAAGAGAGATAGAACAGACTGGGATTGTTTATATTAGAAAGGAGATGAATAAAATGGGACATGATATAAGTCTATAAAATAATGAATAGTTTAGACAAGGTGTCATGGGTCTACAGACTCGATGCTCTTGAACAGCTCTGAATCAGTCCCTTGAAAGTCCTTCTTCAGTGTGACAACCCCTTCAGGACACACTCTCAAAAGGGTAAGCCTCCTTGGCTTCAGTGCCTCCTGGGATTAACCATAGAGCCTTCAGCACCCCTGATTATGCCATGGAGTGAGCTCCCCTGCTGTGACTCCACCTGAATAGGACACTTGGGAAAGCCTTGCACACACCTCTAATGGGGAAGCAATGTACCCCCACCTCCTTAGTCCTCAATCAGCAGTGACACTCAGACAGCACTGTAAAAACACAACGGTTTATTAGGTGTCTGGAACACAGCATGGAAAATTCTTTGTTAGCACATAAAGCAGGAAGTTACAGCAAAGTCCATCTGGGTGAGTCTCAAGCCCAAAGGTCCTCTCCACTGACCCATCTGGATCCCAAACCAGAAAACATCTCACCGGTGGCCCACAGCCCACACGTAACCCCTAAACTGGCCCCCTCCTTTATCTTTTGTCCCTCTTCCCAGGCAAACAGGGTCCCCTCCTGACTCACTCTTTGTTCTCCAGCTGGTAAAACCAGTTGGCTTCCTATAGAGGGCCAGGGTTGTCAGTTGCTAGGAAACAAATCGCTGGGCCATTGTCCAGGCCCAGACCCCAAGTGGATCTCTGCATTCTTTTGCAAAGAATCATAGAATATCAGGGTTGGAAGAGACCTCAGGAAGTCATCTGGTCCAACCCCCTGCTCAAAGCAGGACCAATCCCCAATTTTTGCCCCAGATCCCTAAATGGCCCCCTCAATGATTGAGCTCACAACCCTGGGTTTAGCAGGCCAATGCTCAAACCACTGAGCTATCCCTCCCCCCAACACCTTTTCCTCTTCCACTAGTTAATCATGCAGTATGTGGGGGAAACTGAGGCACACACTATACGCATACAACATATTCTGGAAAAAAATATCACTTTGTCACAGAAGATAAAGTGGGAACATTTACTCTCCTTGTTTCATACTAAAAAAAGCAAGGTGAACTTCAATGAAATTTAAAGATGACAAATGTAAAACTGATTAAAGGAAAGTATTCCAGATGCAAAGAAGGATTGGATGTTATATGGATAACAAGACTACCCTGCTATATTAGTATTAAATACTAAAAAGATTATTCCCAAAAAGAAAAGGAGTACTTGGGGCACCTTAGAGACTAACCAATTTATTTGAGCATAAGCTTTCGTGAGCTACAGCTCACTTCATCGGATGCATCCGATGAAATGAGCTGTAGCTCACAAAAGCTTATGCTCAAATAAATTGGTTAGTCTCTAAGGTGCCACAAGTACTCCTTTTCTTTTTGCGAATACAGACTAACACGGCTGCTACTCTGAAAAAAGTTTATTGGAAGGGTTATGAAACCTCATACTTCAGGGCTTAAGCCAATTTCTAATTATTAGACATTAAGAGAAGATTTCCCTGAGAGGCAGTTTATCCCACAACTGCCTTGACCTTCTTCTAAAGCAGGGGTGGGCAATCGTTTTGGCCCAAGGGCCACATCTGGGAATAGAAATTATATGGTGGGCCATGAATGCTCACAAAATTGGAGTTGGGGTGCGGGAGAGTGTGAGGGCTCTGGCTGGGGGTGTGGGCTCCAGGGTGGGGCCAGAAATTAGGAGTTCAGGGTGCGAGAGGGGGGCTGAGGGCTCCGGCTAGGGCTGTGGGCTCTGGGGTGGAGCTGGGGATGATGAGGAGTTTGGGGTGTAGGAGGGTGCTCCGGGCTGGAATCGAGGGGTTAGGATGGTGGGAGGGGGATCAGGGCTGGAGCAGGGGTTGGGGCACGGGGAGAGGCTCAGGGGTGCAGACTTCGGGCAGTGCTTACCTCAAGCGTCTCCCGGAAACAGCGGCATGTCCCTTGTCCGGCTCCTATGCAGAAATGCTGCCCCATCTGCAGGCCCCACCCCAGTAGCTCCCATTGGCTGCAGTTCCTGGCCAATGGGAGATGCGGGGCGGCGCTTGGGGCAGCGGCAGAGTAGGAGCCAGAGGGGGGCCATGCAGCTACTTCTGGGAGCTGGGTGGAGTGGCCCCCGAACTTGCTTCCCCGCTGGTGTGCCGGAGCGGGGCAAGCCCCAGACCCTGCTCCCCAGCGGGAGCTCGAAGGCCAGATTAAAATGGCTGGCGGGGTGGGCCGGGTCTGGCCTGCGGGCCATAGTTTCCCCACCCCTGTTCTAAAGCATCTGGTACTCTCCAATTTGAGAGACAGGATAGTGAACTAGAGGGGAATAGGTTTTATCCAGTACATGGGTTTCATCCAAGCCATGAGTTCCTATGACATAACTGGGTGTCAACAGGAGACTGATTCTACTTTCACTTACACCAGTGTAAATCAGAAGACACTCCACTGAGAGGAGAATTGGCAGTACTAAATCTGTATGTAAAACAAGGATAAACTTTTAGTACCAGACAAAGGGACAAAGCATGAACTGGGCAAAACACAGCAATACAAATGAATAAATAATATATAATATAGCCATCCCCCACAGTAGCTTTGGTAGTGGTCCTTTAATCCAGTTCCCCATCCAATGGTGTGAATGTCCAATACACAAATGTCCCTTTAACACATCGCTTCATCCATTTTCACATCCACTACACCCCATTTATTGTTTGATGTCAGAGATCAACATAGGTGGAGAGTCCAGGAGTGCACTCAGACAAGTCTGTCAACAACCCATAGGGGAAACAGTGTGTGGTCTGCTCCCGAAGCCCCACCACTTAACCCAGCTATGGGAATTTCAGCCTTATTTGTGTTAAATATCGACAGCTCACTAGAGATCACTCAGCTCTGTTCCTTCTCTCTTTAGGTTCACCGTCATGTTGCTTCTGCACTTCTTCCCATTGTGTCCACTGGAAGAGAATCAATTGCATAGAGGACCTTTGAACAGAGTCCTTACCACTGGGGAGGATGTTCTTGCCACAAGGCAGGAAGGCCTTTCCCTTTCCTGTCTGCTCAGACTCACTACACAACCAGTTCAGAGTCTGTGTACAGTTCTGGTGACTCCTTGAAGTGTTACTTCAAGGATATCTGGGTAGAAAGCTAATACAAATGAACTTTCTGTGGCCAGACATTCTCCTGTTCACCAGTAGATATGTCAGAGCTCTCCTTCCTCTACAGAGCTTCTGTCCTTGTTTTCTCTTGTTCACTAACACATGGTAACAGCAAACTCCCTGCCCTCTCTTGCTTCTAGCTCAGGGCTTACAAATTGTGTAGAATGTCTGCAAAACAGAAGGGAATGAAAACCTGAAGCCAATATGAGGGAAACACAATATTTCAGCAATATTGAGTAATATACACTGCTGTTTTTACTTTATGATATTTTAGAAAGAAGCCCTTCTTTAGCTGTTTTACAGTTGTAGTTGATATTGTCACAATAAGCCTCTTGCAATATGCCATACAATTCGTATGGCACTGTTTCAACAAAGTGATCTTAGGCTTACAGAAGAAAATAGTTTTTGGTCCGCCTTTTTAGATTTAAAACATCATTGTTATTCCAATCATTCTATTCCAATACTAAAATATGCTGGTTTGGGGTGTTGTGGACAAGACTATGTTACCTTTGTTTTTATAGCAAATGTAGATAAATAGAGTTAGTAGTTCAAAAATGAAAATAGCCTATTTGAGCTGAAAAAAAGAGCAAAACTATTTGTGTGAATAAAGCCAGCTATGATCCTTTTTATTTTCTTTTTCATGGCATTCAGGTGACTTTGTTTTTGTCACAAGAATGTCTGTGGAATGAAAAAAAGTATTATGGACAGTAATGTATATAAATATTTACAAGTGCATTTGCACCGGAAACACTCATGCAACATCATTGAAAGGCTCTTTTTTAAAGACAATAGATTTATCAAACAATTACAAATGTTCACAGATAACTAGCAAACAGAAAAGGTACTTCTGTTGTTACGGCTTAGGTCATCCAATCATGGGACAGATGAAATAGCATTGATTAGACCTTGGTCTCTGTACCATGAACAGTGGAACTAACAGGGAATAGGAGCTGAGCTGGAAGCAATGCAACTGCAAGGACAGAGAGGTACACATATTTTATTAAAGTTCCATTTGTTCAACTTAAGCTTCATTCAGTTTCATTCTTTCCTAATGAAACAGTCCCCAGTCCACTTCCATTGTGTCATACTATTGAGGCAAATGAGGCAGAAAGTGGCCGCATTTCCCATACTTAGGATTCCCCAGTGTGGGAGAAATTCTAGAAGGCATAGAGCTGATGCAGCCAACTCCTATGCTACTGTCATCCCCAACTCCTGATGTAGTTGGCTAGAGCATGTTGCACTCTGACTATGCTGAAGGAGCTGTTTCCAGATAGCAGGATTTAGAGCAACACATGAGTCGTTCTCAACTTTGCTGGAATAAGAGTAAAGTTGGCCCCAGGATCAGGGAGTTAAAAGTGGCTTCCTGATCATCTCTCCCCTGCTGTGCTCAGCGAATGATTCAGGCCACTGTGATTTAGGTAGATAACAAATAGTGAACACAGATAGCAACAATTTCATGAGCACCCATAGACTAAAATTTGTTCATGCAAACTATTGCAAATAATTAACAACTCCATAAATAATTATGACCTCTTCATATATAATTTACTAACAGAAAAACAAAACAAAACAAAAACCCACACACCTGAATTCACTGGAGGAATCATTAACAATGAATAATTTAGTCAGCTCTGCTATTAATTAGCATTTCCCGGTGTTTTGTTCTTTTTCCCTGTACCAGCCATGAGTCTCTCTTTATTTTCTCATACTCCTTTGACCTTTGATATCTAGAATCAATGACTTGGCAGCCACTTCCCGACAATCATTTATGTAGGATCAATTTTGGAACCCATCACTGCTGCTTAATTGGCTGCGGGTGGGTTTCTACAGTGGAGAAGCCACAGGCTTGATTCAATGTACCCCCAAACTGCTTCTGGCCTGAAGAACGAGAAAATGGAACTGAAAAACAGACATAAGTCTCCTGCATGGCTGTGCAGAGTGATCTCAAGACGACATTTGGCTATTTTATATATGCACAGTAGAGCAGAATACTTGGCCAAACTTGGGCCAAACCACAGCTAGAGATCTGGACACCCCCAGATTCAGTGATGTTCATATCTCCATACTGACTTTATAGCTCAGGCTCAGTTCTAATTCAGGCTTATTTCTATAAGAGAAATTAACAATAACTCCAAATTGGAACACCCCCAAACTTTCTAAAAGTTGGATTTGTAACCAAATGTGTACACAAGCTTTGCAACTCAGGCTTGTCTTGAATTGTAACTAAGCTAACGCAATTGGGTGTATAATGCACCCACTGTCTCTCTTCGATGTAAATCCTGATTCAAATTTTTTAAAAAAACATCACATTGTGAAAGACTTGTGAGTATACTCCACAGGTAGTTAGCAAACATGTTAACGGCATTGCAGAAGAGGTAAATGAGTGAGAGCTGGTGGATGATCTTTAAATAAACCAAAAATTAAATTCTAATTAACAAAAAATGTTTCAGGTAAAGATAAAGATGGACGTGTAAAACACAGGGTAGTATCTACAGCCTCCACAGACACAGTACACTATGGATCCAATTTAAGCTGATTGGACAAATAATCTCACAGGCAACACCTTGAATTTGCTCTATATACCTTTGTGATTTCTTTTGCAGTTCTTTACACTTAAAGGTTGAACAGGACACAATTATTTTGCCTTCAACTTATTCATTTAATGCAAGTGACAAGTTCCAACAGCTAGAGTACACATTGGTGTCAGTTGCCTTGTTTAAAATAGTAGAAAATGCTGACCTGTATTCCCCTGAAAATTGTTTCATCCATTCATCTTGATATGAACTGTACAATTTCTATTCTTATGTTTTCTAATAGGAAAGCAGAGTATGCCACTGCTACATGATATTCATTCTTCTGATCAAATCAAAGTTGGATCCTCTTCTAGGAAGTGGGGGGAAGAGATGGACTTTTGAGGAGTTTTTCCTGATTAAATGTGTAAAAGAGGTTATTAGCACAATTTCAGTTGTGGTGGTGGCTGTGCTATCTTGTTTAAGAGCAGCCCAAAGCCTGCTAGATGTTTTACAGAAACATAAAGTGGCAAAGTCTCTTTCCTGGAGAGTTTCTAGTCTAAGTTTAGATGCAACACATTATGATGGGGATAAACAATTGTGGGAGAATGAGGGAGGAAAGATAAAGGTTACATGCAGAAGATCACACAGGTCTTACATCCCAGCCCTTACTCAGTCACAAAATCTCCCTCCTTACTCTGCTCAGCCAAGTAAGGGCTGTGAAGATTGTGGCTCTGTGAGAGGGACAGCAGCAGCTGCTTACTAGTTATTCTTCACTACAAGCGAGCTGCTTAGGTTTCTACTTGCCAGCCAGAGTAGCTGGTTTGAGTGCATAGTTGTGAGCCAGTTGCACTCCACAAAGGGGTGAGATATCTCACTTCTTATTGCTTCTCACCATGAGCAATGAGGAACATGGAGGTAGCAATGAGGAACATGGAATTGTGCCTTCTCTGCAGAACATTTCATGGAGCCCTGCCTAGGTGACACAGCTATACCCGGCAACTTGTTCTTAGCTAAGATTAGTGGTTCAGTCTAGCCCAGAGTGACAAGTTTTGGCCTGTGACATTCTGCGGGCCTATTATATGTAACAGGTCCAGGGGAAAGGCAGGAGGGATGTTGGCTGTGCCACACACCTCATGTCATGCTACTGCTGCTCCTTCCTGAATTTCTGTCCCTTCTGCACAGCCCTGGGAGGTGCTGCTGCTCCCACTTACGCTCTGGGACTTGACTGGTGGCCTTTTGAGACCTTCTGCTACAGGTGAGGCCCCTGCTCTTGTTTAGCTCAATGGAGAAGTGGCTGAGGAGGCTCTGGCTAGGCCACTATCCTCTTGCCCTACTGCTCAAATTCTTAAGTCTCTTGGGGCTCTAAACTCACTGTTTAACATTTGTAAATAATTATCACATGAAAGTTTTTAAAAACTTCAGTTCAGATTGTAATTTCTGATTTTACAGTGTCATTTAAACCAAGACTCATTTACATCACTCTGGAATTGCAAATGGGCCATAAAGGGACTGTGCAAATGGGAACAGTGTAAATTAAAATCAGGCCCTTAGCATCTAATCCAGAAATACAATCACGAAATCCAGGCAATATGACTTGAAAGGTACACATGCAAGATGAAATGTCATTAAATAAACTAATAATAATACCTAGCACTTACATACCATTCTCCATCTGCAGATAGAAAAGCACTTTACAAGGAAGTTCGTATCATAAGTCATATTTTGCAAATGGCAATACTGTGAGGGGAACTGACTTGCCCTCCTGGGCAATGGCGGATCTCCTGATGCCCAGTCCAGTTCATTATTCCCACTTTAGCTTGCAGAAAATAGACTCTTGTGTTTGGTAGTAATTTTTACATTCTTAAAGAATATTCACCCCCAGTTATTGTAGTGATCTTATTTTACATTGTCCAATTTGAGTATGGAATCTTTTAGTACCTAGTAATTAACAGATAAAATTTGTTATAATAATGCAATTGTATATCACTGACAAATAAAAGGTAAGCATCAGATGGTAGGTTTTATTTTAAGATGAAATTCACATATATTATGCCATGCTGTCCTTGTACGGTACGATGAATATTTATTTTACATCAGTGTTGTTCTTTATACTATGGGGATTGTGAAGCTGACATTTTTCTAAAGTGGATTACTGAGCATTAACCATATATTGTGAGAGGTTCAATTCCTAGGGCTCTATTGCAGTGCTCTGTTATGAAAGAACTGTAGAGTTTCTTGCTTTAGATCCCTATCACAGCCATATTGAGGATATATTTTTATATTTTTATTTTATATTTTATTTTTATAAGCATAACAAAGTGGTAGTCAGTTCAGCTGGCATTAAGTAATATGGAGGAGCAAGCAGTTATGCTAACTTAACTTCTCTTGTGCTGTTATTCATGTCCCTGTGTGAAATCCTTTCCCTTTGAAGACAATGGGAGTCTTGCCATTGACTTCAGCAGGGTCAGGATTTCACCCTTAATGTTAATAGTATTTTAGCATTTTAAAAACACTTTTATTTTCATATTTTTATACAATCTGTCTTCAAACTTTTGCTCAAGATTAAAATTTAGCATACAGGATCTTAGGCAGGACTGAAGAAAATGTGGCAAGTTAATAAAAAAGGTTTTATTATTGTGGAGTGGTAGCTAAGGCATAGTGACAGTTGCACCAGAGGACTGTGTTTAACGGGGGGAAGAATGGGATTATCTGCTAAATGTTTCACTACAGAAAAAATAAAGAAGTATAAGAGAGTGTAGAAGGGCTTTGAAATTTTTGTGCCATTCGAATGTGTATGGGAGTGATATATGTTAAAATATTTTGGAAACAAAAATAGGTGGTTTTTGAATTTGGGTCCCTAATGTCTTCCTTTTTTTCTGAACTTTTTTCAAAGAGAGCAGGTGGCGATTCCGCAGTAAACTCTTGTGTAGATTACTGTGTCTCTATACTTTAAACTTTACACAAATGCCTCTATGATATTTTTTCCATTTTGGAATTCCTGAGAAAAAATATTTTTGTTTCCTAAGTGATTTGAGTTGCACCAATTTGAAAATGCTACGTTAGCGATAGGATCGTGTTGTTTTCTAGGCTGAAACCTACGTCTAGACAATACAGAATAGTCATCAAATTTTAATAACCCCTTTTACTCTAATATTGACAGTGACATCAGCATTACCAGTTTGAAAACACTTCATTAACCAATGATGATAGTCTTTGCTGCATAGCATCCTATTTCTGTTATACATGACAACAGATTCACCATGTTGCTCATTGTAGCTTCGGACATTTCACCTCAGTTGGACACCCTTTGAAACCACTGTGTTCACTATGTTGCCATCATTCTTTGTAAGGTACTTCTTATTCGTTTTTTATTTTCTTCTCAAATTAGTCACTATCTTTAAAATCTAGAAAAATCACATAGAAAACTGTTTGGTAGTTAAGTTTGGTCTATTCTACTTTAATAACTTTTCTCATTTGCTGAAAAGCTAAGAAACAAACAGTTAATGTCAATAACCACACGGATGTGTCTCTCTCTACACTAGTATAAAACTTATCAACTCTTATAGATTAGTATCATCCTTCCTCAAACATGGTTGCCACACAAGGCTTCAGAAATTACTATATAGAAGGAACAAAAAGGACACATATTAAAGGGTATATCCTGCTTTTAAGATATGTTTTTGTTTTTGGATTTTTTTGAAGAGAAGAACAGTTAATATCTGTCTCTTTCTTGTATAAACTACTATACAGTTTTAACTCTGACATACATGCAAAAAGGAGACATATGTTAGAAGTCATTCTTTTTTTCCTTCCTAAGAAATCCCCAGTGAGATCTATATCTTGAAAGATGTGTCCTTCTTCTATGTATGCCAGAGGTCAAGCTGCAGTGTAGTAGTGAAGTCTGACCAATATGTTGTAGAAGTAGGATATTATCTATACAAGGTATTTATATGGCCCCTATTACCAGGGTATCTGAACCTCACAATCTTTAATGTATTTGATGACCCCTTGTGAGGTAGGGAACACTATGATTTCCGTTTTACAGATGGGGAACTGAAGCACAGAGAGATTATGTGACTTGCCCAATGTCTGCAACAGAGCAGGTCAAGCTTCTTGTCCTCACATTCAAGACTCTGTATAGCTCAACACTTGCTTATATCTCTGCTTTTGTTTCATATTTCCTTCCCCACATTAAGTAGTTCAATCTGGAATGTGTTAGATAGGGCTCTTAGGTGTTTGAGGTGCCAGGTACAAACATTAATAAATTTATGTCACTGACATCTTGTCAATTTTTTTAAAGGTAAATTTTCCAGTGCTGTCAGGAGATAAATTTTGGTCTGTATTTTTTCTCCTGTTTTTCCCTTTCTGACTCATACTGTCATTCTGAAAGAATGAAAGGGGAAATATTTTGTTTTCTAACATTATTTTGTGTTAAACTTGGTATCTGGATATTACTGTGAGATTGAATCGAGTAGTTTATTGTCTTGGGAAGGGCAATTTGGTAGTCATTATTCAAATTTGCTTGACTAAACTTAATCAATTTGAACTATTGGGGCTCAGCACTTCTGGTAATGTGGCCATTTTTATTTAGGTGCCCAATTATGGATTTGGGTGCTCACCTTTAAGCATCCACATTTAAAAATGTTTCTGTAAAAATGTCTCTGAGGCCACTTCAAGCCATTCCACTATGCCTTTGCAGCTTTATCTAGTCCCTCTCTACTTCCTACGTCCAGATGTGGCAAGGGATCATCCAAAAACTGAAGCAATATACTTAATTTGTACCTGGCCTCATTAATCAACGCAAGAAACTTTTGTGGGAACTTTTCAGTTCTGAAATATTAGTGTTAATTAACAGATGTGACTCAGGTTTGGGATATTTTCAAGAAGAATAGATTGTGATATCTGACAATAACAGTGAATTGCTTAAGAATTTCAATCATGCCTCACCAGTCTATTCGTATTTTTTGTGTGTGAGGGGGTGTCAACAAACATATGGACAAGGGTGATCCAGTAGATATAGCATACTTGAACTTTTAGAAAACCTTTGACAAGGTCCCTCACCAAAGGCTCTTAAGCAAACTAGACAGTCATGGGGTAAGAGGGAAGGTCCTCTCATGAATCAGTAACTGGTTAAAAGATAGGAAACAAAGGATGGGAATAAATGGACAGTTTCAACAGTGGAGAGAGAGGTAAATAGTGGGGTCCCCCAAGGATTTGTAATGGGAGCAGTGCTTGTTCAACATATTAATAAATGATCTGGAAAAGGGGATAAACAGTGATGTGGCAAAGTTTGCAGTCAATACTAAATTACTCAAGTTAGTTAAGTCCAAAGCTACTGCAAAGAGTTACAAAGGGATCTCACAAACCTGGGTGACTGGGCAACAAAATGGCAGATGAAATTCAATGTTCATAAATGCAAAGTAATGCATATTGGAAAACATAATCACAGCTATACATACAAAATGATGGGGTCTAAATTAGCTGCTACCGCTCAAAACAGAGATCTTGGAGTCATTGTGGATAGTTTTCTGAAATGATCTGCTCAGTGTACAGCAGTAAGCAAAAAAAAAAAAAAAAAAAGAAAAGCTAATAGCATGTTGGGAACCATTAGGAAAGAGATAGATACTAAGACTGAAAATATCATAATGCCATTATGTAAATCCACTGTATGCCCACAGCTTTAATACTGTATGCAGTACTGATTGACCAATCTAAAAAAAAATATTAAAATTGGAAAAAGTACAGAAGATCAACAAAAATGATTAAGGGTGCGGAACAGCGTCCATATGATGACTGTTCAGCTTAGAAAAGAGACAACTAAAGGGGGATATGAAAGAGGCCTATATATCATGAATGGTCTGGAGAAAGTGAATAAGGAAGTGTTATTTATCCCTTTACATAACAAAAGACATAGGGGGGTCACCCAATGAAATTAAAAGGCAGCAAGTTGAAAACAAACATAAGGAAGTACTTCTTCATGCAAGGCACAGTCAACATGTGGAACTCATTGCCAGAGGATATTTTGAAGGTCAAAAGTATAAATGGCTTCAAAAAAGAATTAGATAAGTTCATGGAGGTTAGATCCATCAATGACTGTTAGCCAAGATGGTCAGGGACGCAACCCCATGTTGTGGGTGTCCCTAAACCTCAGGTTGCCAGAAGTTCAGACTGGATGACAGGGGATGGATCACTTGATAAATGATCCTGTACTGTTCATTCTCTCTAAAGCATCTGCCATCAGCAACTGATGGGAGACAGGATACTGAGCTAGAAGGACCATTGATCTGACCCAGTATGGCCAAGGGCAATGGGACTGTTCATTTATTAGATTCTTTGCTTCCCAGGAAACTTAATTTGCTTCATTTGGGCTTTATGACTTGGTTGGAGAACCAAGCCACAGAAGACCCAGCAAGGCCTGCAGGCAGTCTGCAGGAGGCACTAGGGGTGAGAAAAGGACTATGGTACCACAGTTGCCAGGAGGTGCTCAACAAGTGAGCACCCCACCATTATATAGTACAGCACATTCTAGAAGCTTACCCCGTTTCCCAACACAGATCCACAGGTGGTGCTACCTCACCAACAGTGGAACCTTGGTGCCTGTTGGCCATAAGACTAGCTAGAAACATTGTCTTCCAATACACATTCTTTCAGGATTGGGGCAGCAGTATTGACAGCACTGGAAGGTTTGGACTCCCAGTGGTTCCAGTCAACAGGATTTATGTCCATCTAGTAGACAGGTTACTGGGATGGGTGACAGGTATAACTAATCCTCTAATTGATTGAGCTTTTCAGGGACAAGGGAGGTCATTTGTTGTATGCAGGGGTTGACATCTGGCTTTTGAATGTCAGGGAATAGATCTGTCAGGGGTTCTGATGACAGACAGTGTGTATCCAAGCTAGTTGCTGGTGCCTCCAGTTGCTGGTTTCCAGTATGGTTAAAAGGAACAGTTCCCAGAAGACCTGGGATTTTTCTGATGGGTCTTGTTTTTCTGATGGGTCTCATGGGGTAGGGGAAGACCTTGTGGCCTTTGTAGGCTGAGATCCTCTTCTTTAGTAATCTCTGTTCCCTCTCAATGGGGGATGGGGGAATTGAGTGATCTGAGTCCTAGGGGTAGGCTGAGGAGAGTTTACCCTGAATTATGGTTATATAACCATATAGCCCTGTATTCCCCACACTGGAACCACTTAAAATGGCTAGTAGGTGAGAATCTGGGAGACAGGGTCGGCAGCGCCCCTCCCCTATATTAAGTTTAATAAAGTTGTGTCCTGTCTCTTAATAGCTATCTCTGTGTTTGTCCTTGTTCACTGCCATGTTCAGATGAATTCATTACAAACTATATCTAGTGTCTTGTCAGTGCAGGTCCCTTTCAACACTGCTTCTTTCCAATATTCTCCCTCCTAGTAAATACTTAGGTATTAACTCATATTTTTCCAGCTTAAATCTGATTTTTGTTATTTTCCGATGCGTTTCTACTCTGTTGTATTATTTCTCTGCCCAGCCTAGTGTTTGCAGACTTTTTGATTTACTGTTATGTGCACATTTCATTAGTGTGCTTTTAACCCCCTCTCTTAGATCATTAATGAAGATGTTAAAGGACCTAGTCACACACTTAATGTTACATAAACATAAATTATTGAGTAGTTATAAATGACTGAGGGTGAAATTCATTTCACAAGTGTAAAACCAAGTAATTGGCCCTATGAAGGTGAAATGCCTCTAACCACATGTAGGAAATGTTGGCTTTGCAAAATCAACTATCATGTGGTCCCTGCCCTGATCTGTTGCCATTTCTACTCTTTGGCACAGCCTATGCAAGCACTCAAGGAGTGCTAGGGCACCAGTGTGAGGTTGCTGTAATGGTTACTTGCACATAGCCCCCACCATAAGCCTAAATGTATAGAGAATAGAAGTGGTTGGAAAATATTGTGGGGTTTTTTTCATGAAAAATGTTGACTTGTAAGTGAAAAATCAAAAACTGAAATATTTCAATTTGGAAATGTGGCTGTGGTGCCTCGTGACACCTAGAAGTTAATAAGGTGACAGGTAACACTCATCATGGATTTGTCAAGAACAAATCCTGTCAAATAAACCTAATAGCTTTCTTTGACAGGATAATAAGCCTTCTGGATAGAGGGAGGAAGCGGTAGATATGGTGTATCTAGACTTTAGTAATGGTTTTGATGCTGTCTTGCATGACTTCCTCATACACTAACCAGGGAAATATAACCTAGATGGAACTCATCTAAGGTGGGTGCATAACTAGTTGGAAAACCATTACCAGAGAACAGTTATCAGTGGTTCACAGTCATGCTGGAAGGGCATATCAAGTGGGTTCCCACAGGGATCAGTTCTGTTTCCAGTTCTATTCAATATCTTCATCAATGATTTAGATAATGTCATAAAGATACCAGGCTGGGAGGGGTTGCAAGTGCTTTGGAGGATAGGATTAACATTCAAAATGATCTGGACAAACTGGAGAAACGGTCTGAAGGAAATAGGATGAAATTCAATAAAGACAAATGCAAAGTACTTCACTTAGGAAGGAACAATCAGTTGCACACATACAAAATGGGAAATGCCTGCCTAGGAAGTAGTGTTGCGGAAAGAGATCTGCAGGTCATAGTGGATCACAAGCTAAATATGAGTGAATAGTGTAACACTGTTGCAAAAAAAAAAGTGAACATAATTCTGGGATGTATTAGCAGGAGTGTTGTAAGTCAGACATGAGAAGTAATCCTTCTGCTCTACTCCATGCTGATTAGGCCTCAATTGGAGTATTGGGTGCCACATGTCAGGAACTAGGCACCACATTTCAGGAAAGATGTGGACAAATTGGAGAAAGTCCAGAGAAGAGCAACAAAAATGATTAAAGACCTAGAAAACATGATGTAGGTGAAAAGATTGAAAAAAAAATTGGATTCATTTAGTCTGGAGAAGAGAAGACTGAGAGGGGACATGATAACAGTTTTCAAGTACATAAAAGGTTGTTACAAGGAAGGAGAAAAATTGTTCTTAACCTTTGAGAATAGGACAAGAAGCAATGGGCTTAAATTGCAGCAAGGGAGGTTTAGGTTGGACATAAGGAAAACCTAATTGTCAGGGTGGTTAAACATTGGAATAAATTGCCAAAAGAGGTTGTGGAGTCTCCATCAATGGAGATTTTTAAGAGCAAGTTAGACAAACACCTGTCAGGGATGGTCTAGATAATACTTAGTTCTGCTATGAGTGCAAGGGACGGAACTAGATGACCTCTCAAGGTCCCTTCCAGTCCTACAATTCTATGATTCTATGAGAATTGCAGTGAAGGTGCCTCATGCTCCCATTCTATTGTGTGGGATGGGCTCTCTGATTGGATTACTACTGTCATGATGCACCAACTTGGTGAGGGCTGGTGATGCCTCAGAGGAGTCTGATGCTCCCAGTATGTCATGGGAGATGTAGTCCAGCTGCAGAGCACAGCCCACACAGAAGGATAGGCGCATGAAGCACCCAAACTACAATTCCCATGTAGCATTGTGACAGCATTGCAGAAACTAAAATATTTCAGTTTTTGGATGAAATGTTTTAGTTCTTGTGAGATTTTTTAATAAAAAATATAATTTTTCCTCAGAAAACAGACACTTTTCATGACAAAATTATTTCTTTTGTCCATAACTAGATTTTCTGTTGAAGAACAGTTTCAGTGGAAAATTTTCAACCAATCCTAGTAGACTATCTCATCAATCAGGATGAATTTCAATTATATATACCATGCTGAACCATTGTAGTTCTTAGCAGTTTTCACACTGACGTGCACTCTGAACAAATGCACACACATTGTATGTTTAGACATTATTTACACTACATCTGTCATGCATTTCAATGACTATAAATCTCTGTGCACTTGAAGTTGCTTCACTCAGGAATTCTATCCAGGTATTCTTTACCTTTTCCAGCTATACTGCCTGGCAAGAAAAAAAATGTATGACGGATACACTCAAGGCTAACCAAAAGTTGATATACATTGAGTGAGTTCACTGCCCGTCAAAAGGTAGATTAGAGAAAAAAGCCCACAAGTAAACTGCAGTACGTGTATTTTGTTAACATTATATGTCAAATGAGTAAATAGCTCACTCTGCTTCTGGCTTTCTACATCTTTTTTCATCCTCTTAGGTCAGAGGGTATGGGATTTTGTAGCCTGGGGCTTGCTGTTGAGCCAGACGGAGTATTGTTAACATTTTTGGCTTTGGACTTTGAGTTTGTTGAGTGCCCTTCTTCTGACCTTAGAAGAACCTCAAAGTTAGCCCCAGTTAGTGGGTTGAAAACCCTTCTCTCCCCCAAGGCTTTTCACAGAGTGTGTTGATTTAATTTTATGCATTTTATATTTGTTTTTTTCAATGTTCATTTGTTTCACTGCATTTTGTGTACGGCACCTTGAAACTCTTCAATAGACAAAAAAGACAAACAATTATTATTCCAATCTCTCTCTCTTTCTCTCTTATTCTTACTGAGGTATTCAGAGCTGTTTTATCTCATCTCAAATCTAATCTAATCTTTCTCTCTTTTGTTCCAGGTTTTTGACTCCTTTGCTTCTTCAGATACTTGTATGTGGCTCCTACTCATTAAAGTTGGAGTCAAGAAACCATACCCAAATCCTGAATATGGCTCTTTGATTCTAACTTTTCATTATCTATTTTTAAGGCCAGCTTTGTATATTCTCTCATCTTCCCACTCTCTGCCAGTCCACCTCCCCTAGCAGCCAACCTTCTAAACATATAATTTCTCAGTGGGTATTACTTGTTAAATATATGTAATATATCATTACTATTTTATTATCAACAAAAAGTGAGTAGGGCTGGGATTTTCAAAGGCACTTAAGGGAGTTAAGTGCCCAACACCCAGTGAATGCCAATGTCATCTAAGTGCCCAACTCTCTTAGGTGCTTTTGAAAATTCCAGCCTGTGAAGAAAAGACACATACAGTCATTTACTATGATATAAAAACATTTTTATATTGTTGGTATCTTTTCCTTCAGATGCTCTATTGAGTTCTGAGATGGGTACATACAACATATTAAGCGGAAAATTCTCCCCTTCTCCCTACCCTATGGGGATGAAGAAGGCCCTGTAGGCAGTAAAACCAATTATATTCTTATGCAACAAGTTGTCAGCCCTGGTGTGCTGTGAAGCACAGTGCTGTTGGATCTCACTGCCCATGGAGTTGTTTTGGACATGCTCTAGCAGGCAGCACTACCAGACGCACAGCAATTTCACTGCAACTCCCCAGCCTGGGAATGGATTCCTCCCATTATCCCACATCTCCAAAAATCTTTTTGGCACAGTGCCTGGTTACTCAGCCTGAAAACTGAAGATGTTATCTGGCCAAAATTTCTCCTTTCTGACTGGTGTATGCAGTTTACATGCTGATGATATATTGATAGAGATGGTCAGAAAACCGGGGTGGGGGGTGGGGGGGAGGGAGGCGAGTTACACAGAAAACATCAACAAAAACAAAAGAAAACAAAATTTCATATTCTTTTGAGGAAAAGTTTAGCTTGATGTCAAAATATGAAAATTTTCAACCAGAAACCTAAACATTTTTGGCCACAAGCTGAAAGTTTTCACTTTTTATCTAAATTTTTTTTTGGTTTTCAGCTAAAAACTTCATTTTTCTGATTTTCAATGAAAATGTGATTTTTTTGGTGACAGAAAGCAAACATTTTCTGTGAAAAAGATTCATTTGGGTAAAACCCCATTTTTCTGTTGAAAAACACTTTCAACAAAGATTTTCAAACAGCCCTGTACATGGTACTAAAGCAATAGAAAAACAAAATAAAAGAAAACCCAACTGCAGGTTATATTTTTCTTCCAGAAGTGGCACCCCTTGAAGCTTGCAAATTGACACAAAAGCTGCTGCCACAGCATCCTTAAGTTTTTCATGTTCCTTGCCTTTTCTCAGTTAACATGTAACAACGTGTACAGCGATTTCTATTTTGCCAAAAGAAAATCCTTCCTCACTACAGTTAACGCATGGCTGATATATATAACAGCTCTGCTGCCCACTTATGTTCTGAAAAAACATTGTCCACATCTTGTTTTGCACATAGCTGGTATTTTACTTTTCTAAACAGGTAAACAGTTTAACAGTGATTTGTTTGTCTGAAACAGTTAACTGTAGTGCTCAGTAATCCATTTATTTTTCACTTTCATTGGGCTGATGCATTATCACCAGCCATGTCACATAATAGCATAAGACAGAGGTAACTAGGCATGACGTCTCATAGTGATGACCCATGAGCCTGGGAAATTCTAAATGACATGCATTGCTGAAAACAGCCCTTACAATTAATGTGTTTCCCAAACTAACTGCAGTGAAACTCTTCAGACGATTAGGAAAGAAAGAGACAAATTAACTCCTACCCATCTAAAGGTTAAACCTTGGGGTCTAGATTGTGTCTGGCTGTATGTGCAAGAGGGGGAACAGGGCACAAAGACTCTTTCCCACCACTACAATCCCGTAACCTTGTGAAGGAGTCACAGGGGAATACATACACTGCTCTCAGCTAACATTGCCACTAGTTATATGAAAGGGAGCTAGGAGGCTAAGTACGAGCCGCCTTACTTCCCCTTTGCACTGGCCAGTTCTCTGGGCTAGTCACATGGGGAAGTGTATGCTGCATCTTTGACAGAGTGGCAGCAGAGCTGCCAGTGCAGAATCTGTAGGATCTCATGAGGAATCTGGGTTGTATCTGTCAGAATTTCCCCTGGGCTCCTTCTAGTCCCACCTCCAGTGCAAGCCATGGCTAAAAAGCTCAGTCTGAACCTTTGTTTATTTGTAGGGCTGTCAAGTAATTAAAAAAATTAATCATGATTAATTGCACTGTTAAACAATAATAGAATACCATTTATTTAAATATTTTTGGATGTTTTCTACATTTTCTAATATATTTATTTCAATTACAACACAGAATACAAAGTGTACAGTGCTCACTTTATATTTATTTTTTTATTACAAATGTTTACACTGTAAAAAAACCAAAAGAAATAGTATTTTTCAATTCACCTAATACAAGTACTGCAGTGCAATCTCTTTGTCATGAAAGGTGAACTTACAATATAGAATTATGTATAAAAACCTGCATTCAAAAATAAAACAATGTAAAATTTTAGAGCCTGCAAGTCCATTCAGTCCTACTTCTTGTTCAGCCAATCACTCAAACAAACAAGTTTGTTTACATTTGCAGGTGATAACGCTGCCAGGTTCTTGTTTCTGATGTCACCTGAAAGGGAGAACAGGCCTTTTCATGGCACTGTTGTAGCCAGATGTGCTAAAGATCCATACGCCCTTTCATGCTTCAACCGCCATTCCAGAGGACATGTGTCCATGCTGATGATGGGTTCTGCTTGATAATAATACAAAGCAGTGCTGACCAACGCATGTTCATTTTCATTACCTGAGTCAGATGCCACCAGCAGAAAGCTAATTTTCTTTTTTGGTGGTTCAGGTTCTGTAGTTTATGCATCAGAGTGATGCTCTTTTAAGACTTCTGAACGCATGCTCCACACCTCATCCCTCTCAGATTTTAGAAGGCACTTCAGATTCTTAAACCTTGGGTCGAGTGCTGTAGCTGTCTTTAGAAATTTCACATTGATACCTACTTTGCCTTTTGTCAAATCTGCTGTGAAAGTGTTCTTAAAATGAACAACATGTGCTGGGTCATCATCTGAGACTGCTATAACATGAAATATATGGCAGAATGCGGGTAAAACAGAACAGGGGACAATTCTCCCCCAAGGAGTTCAGTCATAAATTCAATTAATGCATTATTTTTTTAACGAGCGTCGTCAGCATGGAAGCATGTCCTCTGGAATGGTGGTTGAAGCATGAAGGGGCATGTGAATCTTTAGCACCTCTGGCACTAAATATCTTGCGATGCTGGCTACAATAGTGCCATGAAAACGCCTGTTCTCCCTTTCAGGAGACATCAGAAACAAGAAGCTGGCAGCGTTATCTCCTGCAAATGTAAACAAGCTTGTTTGTCTGAGTGATTGGCTGAACAAGAAGTAGGACTGAGTGGACTTGCAGGTTCTAAAATTTTACATTGTTTTATTTTTGAATGCAGGTTTTTATACATAATTCTATATTGTAAGTTCAACTTTCATGACAAAGAGATTGCACTGCAGTACTTGTATTAGGTGAATTGAAAAATACTATTTCTTTTATCATTTTTACAGTGCAAATATTTGTTATCAAAAATAATATACACTTTGATTTCAATTACAACACAAAATACAATATATATGAAAATGTAGAAAAACATCCAAAATGTGCAATAAATTTCAACTGGTCTATTGTTTAACAGTGCAATTAAAACTGCAGTTAATCACGATTAATTTTTTTGATGTAATTGTATGAGTTAACTGTGATTAAGTGACAGCACTAGTTATTTGTGTTTGAGCTTGTGCCTTAAATCTTAGGTAGGTATGCAACAGGAAGTAGAGATAGGGAAGACAGAGGAATAACGTGACCACTGCTATCACAATACATGCAAGTACCTGCATCTCCATGGTATCAATTCAACATTCTTATATAAGCAAAATTCCTATGTACTTTAATGGAAGATTTTCCTGCATTAGGAGAAATGACTGCAATCCAATGCCTAATTCATTTCAACAAACAATGGTCCAGAGTGTACCATAATATTACATATTACACCATTGACTTGTTTGAAAGAAAATGCTAGTGTTTTCAGACCAGAAGAAGAGCTCTGTGTAAGTCTGAAAGCGTGTGTCTCTCACCAACAGAAGTTGGTCCAATAAAAGATATTAGCTCACCTACCTTGTCTCTCTGATAAAATGGTAGAGTTAATTTAAACATATGGAAATTACATTCAGGATGAATATGACCCTGCTCTAATATTGAATAGCTTTTCAGGCTAAATTCTGCTCTCAATTATATGCATGCAACCCTATTTGCCTTCAGAGTTGAGATTAGTGATCTATTCAGAGTAACTATCTAATTATTGTTTATTATTATTATTTAGAGTAGCATCAAGAGACCCCATTGTGCTGTCCACTGTACAAATACAAGTGAGAGATAGTCCCTGCTCATAGACATTTTTATCCCTATGTTAAGGACTCAAAGATTTGTTTAGAAATTATCTTAATGTGCACTAAATTGCTATGTCACTTGTTTAACACATTGTAGCGCCTCCCACTGATGTTCTAATAAACTCAGCTCGGATTATATGTTTAAATATTAGAAAATTCTGCCTCATAAAGTTCTTTATTAAACTTTATTTTACTTCCTCATTACCTTGGCTAAAAAACCCACAAACAATTGCATTACTAGTTGGCTTTAAATTATTTCCCCCTTTTTTTCCTCCAGTATACACTTTGAAAGGCCTATGGCCAGATCCTTTTAGTTTTATTTATTAAGAGGTACTTTTGGCATCCATCTCTGTAGTATCTGAGCAACTTCCAGGCATTTATAGATGTATCCTCCCAGCAACCCTGAAAGACAGGGAAGTATCATTCTCTTTTTACAGATGAGGAACTGAGGCACAAAGAAATTAAAGACCTGATTCTTCACCACTGAAGTCACTGGGAGTTTTGGCATTGTGGCTGCAAGATTGAGCTAGAAGATATTATTCATGATCACATAGAAAGTCAGATGGAGACCCAGGAACACTGATCTCCTGGGTCAAATGTTAAATCAATGCTTTGCACACAAGACCACCTTTCCTCCATTGACATCACATTCATTCTTCCCTTTTCTCAGGGTGAATTCCTGGCTCCCTCAAGTCAATGGGAGTTTTGCCTTTTGAATGGGGCCAGGATTTTACCCACTAGATGCTTGCAATCCATTTTAATGTTGATGGGAGTTGTGTACCCATGTGGAGTATGTATAAACACTTAGGTTCCTATTTCCCCCCCCCCCCTTTTTTTTTATTTAACAGTAAAAAACATCAGTCACTATAATGATCTGGAAATGGAAGCACTGAGATTAGAATGATGCCAGGTTTCATGGGCTCTCATGTATTTCCAAAGTAATATGTTGTCTTCAAGACTGCAACATTTCCCCCTCACTATATTTTATAGTAAATGTGTGTGGACATCTGGATTTTGTGGAAAATATTTTCTGTCTCTTCTATTTTGTTTTCCCCTCTTAGCAGTCTTGAAACACTGATGTAACTTCCATTAACATCAAGACCCTTCATGATTCCTTTTTCATATCATCCCTCTGAGCAATACTTTTTAAAAGCATATCCTTTTACTGTGCCCTATGGCTGTATGGTCAGTGGGTGCTGTGTTGCTCTAAAGCAGATCTGATAAAAGGATGCTGCAGTCTGCGCTTGATTCTTAGCATTCAAAATAGGGCTAAATGGTTAAAGAGAAAATAAGAAACCACATTTCTACTGGAGTGTTCAGTGCCAGTGACAACCTTATAACTGGGAAGATCTCCTGTACCTATTAGAGCATGAAACTGCTGTGATAGTCACTGAAAATGTGAGATGGGGCCATCAGAATATACTGGCGATAGTAAAACCTTGGCATTTTAATTCAGCAATGCTTAAATAGATTGTACAGTAAAGTGGGGAACAAGTCACTGGAAAAAAATAAGGAACTTTCACACTACAGTTTTCTGCAAATTGAGGTTATTCTGTTTTTGCTTGCTCTTTAGTTGAAGTCTGACACCTGTCAGAGGGATAATAAATATAATGGACATATCCTGTTAATTGGTGCACCAGTTGGAGGCTGACCTACATTGCTTCTTTTTGGTATAAAATTTCCAGGAGGAAAGAAAGACACTATGTTAAACCAACCCTTTTCCAAATTACGTCATGGAAAGAGAGAAGGGGACACTTCATTACCCACGTTTTATGAGTCTGCTTCGACTTGCACTGTCTGAATATGCTTTCTTAAAAGGCAATTTGGGGGACATAAACATATATATTTTCAAACTCAGTGAATTTTAGTTCTCAAAAATGATTTTTCTCACAAGATTGCCAATGAAACACCAGCTGTTGTTAAGGCCTCTCATGCATATACGTAGACAATTGTGCCAATATAAACACTGGTGTTTTAGAGATGGGGACAAATGTCCAGTAAGGATGAGATATCTGCTGAACAATATGTATTATTATGAAAAAATGGTGATGTTATCTAGCTCTCAATCCAGGTCTCTAGAGGTGAAAGAAATTTTATGTATCCTATGCAACTTCGTTAAAAGGCATTGTATGAGTTCCATATACCATATACTTCCATATACTTCTAAGTTTTGTTCATACAGAAAATTCTTACTCATGTGAATAGTCCTATGGAAACTGTGTCCATGAGTAAAAGTGACAATTCTTCAACAAAAAAACTTCAAAAACAGACTCCAACGAGAGACTGATGAATTGGAATTATTTGCAAACTGGATACAATTAACTTAGGCTTGAATAAAGACTGGGAGTGAATGTGTCATTACACAAAGTAAAACTATTTCCCCTTGTTTATTTCCCCTCCTACTGTTCTTGTCAATTGCTGGAAATGGCCCACCTTGATTATCACTACAAAAGGTTCTTGTGTGAGTAAAGACTGTTACAAATTGTACATACAGCAAGTCTATGCAAAAACACCCTTTATTATTGTTATCTCGTCCTCCATCTCCCCTCGATCTAATTAAAGGTATAACTAGACCATAAAATAATAACTGCAACTGCACCACATAACTGTACAAGAGAACACTCTAAAGTTATTCAAAATAAGAATATATCTTTTAAACCAATGGTTTCTTGAGGCCTGGAGAGTCAATTGTTCTAAGATACAGTGCATGTTTTAGCATTGCATTTATCAACAGTAATTACATTACAAACTTTAAAAAAAACGTTTTCTTGAAACTACATACTAGTATGTGATATAGTGCAAGTGTATAACATGTTCTGGTTTCTATGTCATAATGATCTATCTATCTAACATCATGGTATCTGATTGCCTCACATGTCCACATGAAGAAATAATGCCCTTGTATCCATGTGCCAATGCTTTAAATCCAGCTTTTTGCATGTGATGCTTAGTTAATGTCCCAAAGCTGTTTCTTTTTAATAGTCTGATAAGTTTTAATATGAAAATCAACCTGGGAGCTGCCAATAGTCATTAACAAAGAACACAGAGGAATCGTGATTATCATGTAAGGCTTTTTATTTTGCACTTCATATCCAATGAAATCATAATCTTCATCATTTCCCCATAAACCAGAATGTGCTTCACTAGTAAGCACATCCTTCTTAACGTAATCTGAAACATCACAGATTTTATTCACAGCTCATTGAGAACCAAAAAGGCCAATTATAAGCAAGAATCAAGCTAAGCAATAAAATCTCAACCTATACTGAGGGAAGAGAGCTGTATACTTTATCTTTATTACAAAGATATAAAAACAATTTAATTTAATCACTTTGAATTACTAAGTACTGCCACAGAAATAGCCAGAAGAGTGTACATTAACTAAGGCAATGCATATATTGTAGTTTATTCCCTGAACTGCACCACCACTGCACAGTTATTATATTTTTATTAACTACTTTAGTTACTGTTATGGAAAATGGGTTTCAGAGTAGCAGCCGTGTTAGTCTGTATCCGTAAAAAGAAAAGGAGGACTTGTGGCATCTTAGAGAATAACAAATTTATTAGAGCATAAGCTTTCGTGAGCTACAGCTCCCTTCATCGGATGCATACAGTGGAAAATATAGTGGAGAGATTTTATATACACAGAGAACATGAAACAATGGGTGTTACCATACAGACAGTAATAAGAGTGATCAGGTAAGGTGAGCTATTACCAGCAGGAGAGCCGGGGGTGGGGGCAGAACCTGAAGCAAATACTCACCAACAACCACACACCACACAACAAAACCACTAACCCAGGAACCTATCCTTGCAACAAAGCCCGTTGCCAACTGTGTCCACATATCTATGCAGGGGACACCATCATAGGGCCTAATCACATCAGCCACACTATCAGAGGCTTGTTCACCTGCGCATCTACCAATGTGATATATGCCATCATGTGCCAGCAATGCCCCTCTGCCATGTACATTGGTCAAACTGGACAGTCTCTACGTAAAAGAATAAATGGACACAAATCAGACGTCAAGAATTATAACATTCAAAAACCAGTCGGAGAACACTTCAATCTCTTTGGTCACTTGATTACAGACCTAAAAGTGGCAATTCTTCAACAAAAAAACTTCAGAACCAGACTCCAGCGAGAGACTGCTGAATTGGAATTAATTTGCAAACTGGATACAATTAACTTAGGCTTGAATAGAGACTGGGAGTGGATGTATCATTACACAAAGTAAAACTATTTTCCCATGTTTATTTCCCCTCCTACTGTTCTTGTCAACTGCTGGAAATGGCCCACCTTGATTATCACTACAAAAGGTTCTGCCCCCCACCCCCGGCTCTCCTGCTGGTAATAGCTCACCTTTCCTGATCACTCTTGTTACAGTCTGTATGGTAACACCCATTGTTTCATGTTCTCTGTGTATATAAAATCTCCCCACTATATTTTCCACTGTATGCATTCGATGAAGTGAGCTGTAGCTCACAAAAGCTTATGTTCTAATAAATTTATTAGTCTCTAAGGTGCCACAAGTACTCCTTTTCTTGTTATGGAAAAATCACTTAAAATAAGGTTTCAGAAAAGATCTCCGTTGCAGTTAGAATGGTATGGCCCCAGTAAATTCTGCCTGTTTTGCTTTAGCTACTCTCAGATGTAAACCAAATAAAATAAACAAACCAATACATTTCCATGATCTTCTATCTCAAAATATATATAAAAAAACCTTTTCATAAACCCACTATGAAACTTTATCCGGAGTGATCCAGTAACTGATTCAAAAGCTGCACACATACAGACTCACTGGTCACAAGCTAAACCACACAAGGGACAGTGAGCCATAGAACCCAGTATCCCCACCATTTAAAAAGGTCCCTATTTGACAACAGTAGTAAGACTTATAATGTACCTATGGATGATCCATTATAGGGTGACATACGTACATGCATTCACATTACCTCAGCAGTAGCCAAACTGTGGGTTGCAACCCCAGATGGGATTTTACCATCAGCAGATGAGGGGTAGTGATTCCTACTATGCGGAGTTTTTGCTCTGCTTGCACGACCTCGCATGTACAGTGCATGCAGGGTCAGGATGCTTGGAGGATGCCATTTTGCTCTACAAAATGGCATCTTCTGCACAATTTGACCTTGCATGATGTCATAAATATAAAGGGAAGGGTAAACCCCTTTGAAATCCCTCCTGGCCAGGGGAAAGCTCCTCTCACCTGTAAAGGGTTAAGAAGCTAAAGGTAACCTCGCTGGCACCTGACCAAAATGACCAATGAGGAGACAAGATACTTTCAAAGGCTGGGAGGAGGGAGAGAAACAAAGGGTCTGTGTCTGTCTGTATGCTGGTCTTTGCCAGGGATAGACCAGGAATGGAGTCTTAGAACTTTTAGTAAGTAATCTAGCTAGGTATGTGTTAGATTATGATTTCTTTAAATGGCTGAGAAAAGAATTGTGCTGAATAGAATAACTATTTCTGCCTGTGTATCTTTTTTGTAACTTAAGGTTTTGCCTAGAGGGGTTCTCTATGTTTTTTAATCTAATTACCCTGTAAGATATCTACCATCCTGATTTTACAGGGGGGATTTCTTTATTTCTATTTACTTCTATTTTTATTAAAAGTCTTCTTGTAAGAAACTGAATGCTTTTTCATTGTTCTCAGATCCAAGGGTTTGGGTCTGTGGTCACCTATGCAAATTGGTGAGGCTTTTTATCCAACATTTCCCAGGAAAGGGGGGGTGCAAGTGTTGGGAGGATTGTTCATTGTTCTTAAGATCCAAGGGTCTGGGTCTGTAGTCACCTAGGCAAATTGGTGAGGCTTTTTACCAAACCTTGTCCAGGAAGTGGGGTGCAAGGTTTTGGGAAGTATTTTGGGGGGAAGGACGCGTCCAAACAGCTCTTCCTCAGTAACCGGTATTAGTTTGGTGGTGGTAGCGGCCAGTCCAAGGACGACGGGTGGAATATTTTGTACCTTGGGGAAGTTTTGACCTAAGCTGGTAAAGATAAGCTTAGGAGGTTTTTCATGCAGGTCCCCACATCTGTACCCTAGAGTTCAGAGTGGGGGAGGAACCTTGACACATGACCATACATATGAGGTCACACAGTGTGGAGGATACCATTTGATAAACCAAAATGGCCTCCTCATGTGATGGTCCAGTATGTACAAAGTCACACTATGTAGAGGTTGATATATTGCTCTTCAAAACGGTGTCCTCCATACTGTGTGGTGTCCCAGCAGGATATACTTCATTAAAATGGGGCTGTGCCAGTAAAAAGTTTGGGAACCCCTGCATTACATGTTTCCTCCTCCCCTAACGATACAAAACTCATCCCATGTGTTAGAGATTCACAGGAATTCATGTTCAACAGCTGGGAATTATTTTGAATCCATGCAATGAGCATACAGAGACTGGGTATCAGCTCACACGTGGCATCAGTGACAGAATGAAAGAACTTTGGCTCCAAATCTACAGGTCTCTGCCACGTGAAGTTGTAGTAGTTACATTTTAAAAGGGTCTCCCATTTGGAAAGATTCTATAGATTTGACAACTATTGCCTGTTCTTAAAAGGGAAATATCCTGGAATCAATAATATATCTGAAAATTGAGGAAATTTTGTAAGTGTGTTCACTGCAGTTGTAGATGATCTTCTCATTGTATCAGCAACCAGAGTGCAATATCAACATGTACATTGATCCAACGCATTGTATCTTATAAACACGTATGTCCAAAAATAACCACTTTGGATGCTGAAAAGAGTCAATCATCTATTTCTAGAATTATGTTGCATTAAACAATCCCATTCTGTAATGTATGACTTCTGTACTTGGTCATTACTTGCTGTAACAATCCATAGACAATTTAGCGGAGCATCTTTGATAGCATTCGCTCTGGAAGAGTACAATGCTCCTTAAGAAATTAAAGGCATTTTAAATTGAGAGAGACAATCAATTTGAATTAAAATTTATTTTTCCTGTCATCATTTTAATATGCTTTAGAGGGATCATTACCTTAGTTCAGCCCATCTTTCAAAACTATATTTTCCTTATATTTAAAACCATCTACCACATAGTGAACCTTCATAGTACCTGTAGCTCTCCAACCAGCTACCTTATATTCATACTGAAAGAAGAGTATTGGACAAAGCTGTTAATATCACATGATTTATTGGATGCCTTGATTTAAAGCATTAAAGGTAAAATTCAGAGAGTTTGCCTCATTGTGGGACGGATGGACTAGGTGATCCCTTGAGGTCCCTTTCAACCCAACATTTCTATGGTTCTGTGTATGATTCTATGGCAGATCTCAACTGATAAGAACATAAGAGCTGCCATATGGGGTCAGACCATGGTCCATCTTGCCCAATATCCTGTCTCCGACAGTGTCCTGTACCAGAGCTTCAGGTAGAGTGTGCAGAGAAGGGTAATTATGGAGTGATTCCTCTCTGCATTCCACGCCCAGGTTTTGGTAGTCAGAGGTTTATGGTTATCCTGAACATGGGGCACAAAACAGTATAACTGATCTGCTGCTATACCCTAATATACACTGAACTCTAGTTATGCACATGTAGAGAAAGTAGAATAAGAGTTGACATCTGCCTATGAACCAGAGAGCAAAATTTGTCCTTACTGTGGGGAGGGACAAGGGTCAAATAGTAGATGAGCCCACTGGGCCAGACTCTTTGCCATGCTTGACATGAAGGGCATGGGTATTGGTCAGAAACCAGAAGCAGAGAATCTCTTTTGTGGAGGGGTACTTTCCACTGGTATAAAATGGAACAGGCTCTTGTGCAGCTGCAACCCCAGCATATAGGCAAGATGGGGAATGGCAGGGGAGAGTGGAGCTTTGTTCAGTCATGCCAACTTTCCACTAGTGTAAGGTCCCTTTGTGCTTAATAGACAAAATAAAGACAAAATATGCAGGGAAAGGATAATAGATGAGGACTCTTTTATCCTCTTTTATTTGCCTTTCCTGTTGTCCTCAAATATACATGCGCACACATCTGTGTATAGACTGGCCACTGTATACTGGAAAACAGATATACTCACCTGAAGGTAATAACAGTGGTTGAAGAGTCAATAGCTTAAGCGTCGTACTCCAAGCAATTGTATGTGACAGTTACACTCCTGACTGCAGTGTGACAGACTGACCTTAAAAAAATTAATTGGAAGTTACACCACATTAAGGATTTGTCGACTGCTTTAATAAGTATTGTGAGACAGAGAGAAGCCTTCATTAGCCCTCTGGCTCTAATGATTCTGAATGGGTTGGTTAATGAGATATAAAGCTAGCAGTCATTCTAGGGAAACAACGATGATGGAGTAGATGGCAAGAGGATCCTTTTTCTTTCCTTCTCATTTTATTTTATTTGAAAAACAACTCTGCCCTCTCATAACTTAGCAGCTGTACTGTAAATCCAGACTGAGCGGAGCTTTTGTTAGTGGATGGGAAAAAGTTGGGTATTCTTTCCTGACAATTAAAGAAGGCATATTCACTTCTTTTTTAACCAAGTTCATGGTAATAATTCATTTCTCTTTGCAACACCATTCTGACAATTTCCACTCCAAACCTTGCACAATTATGTCAGCTATTAACTTCCCCTTCCCCTTCAGGGAGTTTAGGGAGTTGGGGGTAGAATTACACTGAAGTTTTCTGCAGAGAACCATGCGGAATCCAACATTCAAAACAAACCCCAAACCAAACACTTCCCACTTGCACTCAAAAACAGCAAAACATCAATGTAGCAACAAGTCATACCAGCTCCAGATGCTCTGAGCACTTTTGGGGAGCATGCAGAAATGGCATTCTGTTCATTAAGCTCCTGGACAGCTCTTTTGTTTTCACCATGAAAGCTGCTGACCTTGCCAGTCCATTAAATTCTAACAAGGGCCTCTGCAGGTTCAGAGTTCCAGTTATGACTCAGTTTATAGAACCCCAGCAGTAAATACAATTTGACTTGCTCCTCTGTGGGTTGAACTTTGCTCCTGTAGTTGCCAAATAAACTGTGGTCTGCAGGCAGAAACCTGAATGCATTTTTTTGTTTTATAATAAGAAGACTAGAAATGTATTAGTTAAAATGTGGATAAGATTCATGAATAACATGGGTGACTTTTACTGTTAAGGGTGTGCTGTCTCCTTGTTTGGTAAGTATGAAACCTTTCCACTAATTTTCATAATAATATAAATAGAGAAAAGTGCATAAACACACACATATAAATATAGATAGACATGGAAGATGCATACATGAATATATGATAACATATCATTAACAATAGAGAAATAGACAGGAAGGTAGCTAGGTAGGCAGACTTGATAGTACCTTTCTTTGTTTGATCATATAATTTAGAATAAAAGCTCTGTGGATGAGTTTCCATAAGGACTGAGGCCAAGTCCTTTGTTCTGTGAGTGCAAATTGGGCCTACAAAATGACACTAATTTTTTGCACCTGTAAAATCAATTGCGAGCACAACTCAGTGTCATAGTTGTATCTCTATCTGATTTGCACTCAGGAGATTAGAGGTGCAAGTAATTTAATTGCGGGCATAAAAATGCAGGCACAATTTTTGTGTGTGCCAACAGAGTTCACAAAGGGAGGCCTGCCTACTGAAAATTTATGCCTCAGGAGCTAATTTTCATTCTCTACAATATGTCTGGCATTACACAGACAGATGTTTGACATAATGCTTCAATGAGATGGAAGGTGTAAATGTTAAGATAAAACGGAAGTTAAATGCCAATTAAATTGTTGACCACATAGAAATTTCAAAAGTGTCTAAAAGCCAGTTTTTCACAGGTGTTTGTTTAGACACCAAAAGATGCAGATAGTAGCCTAATCAGATTATGAACCCTGGGCTAGATTTTTAAACGTTTTTAGGTGCCTAAAGATGCAGATATGCATCTAGTGGTGTTCTCTGAAGAGCCTACACACCAAATGTCCACTGATTTAAAAGAGAATTAATTTTAGGAAACCAAGTTTGAAAATTTTGCCCTCAGTGTTCAATAGTTTTCCTCAGTGGTGTTTATTGGTCCCAGAATCTCAGAGACAAAATGGGTGAGATATTATCTTCTATTGTACCAACTTTTACCAACTTCTGTTGGTAAAAGACAAGTTTTAGAGCTTACAGAGAGCTCTTCTTCTTCTGGGTGGTGGATGAGAGAGTATCTTTTATAGTATGTGTTAATTTGAAAGCTTGGCTCTTTCATCAACAGAAGTTGGTACAATAAAAAATATTACCTCACCACCTTGTCTCTCCAATAGTTTTCTAATGTACAGTAGCTGGAGATGGACACAGTTACGTTGCATACAAATTCAAAAAGAAGTGACAATAGTGAAAAAATTCAAGTAGCATATCTGTTCCCCTGACTGGTCAAGGTCTATTAGCATAAGAGTTTCATGTTCTCTGTGGAGTCCGAATCCAATCCAAATTAAAATTCTTCAATCACCCATCTCATTGACTGGGAAATGTAGCAGGAGGAAAATAATCTATGTCATAAAAATCTTCCTCCTTAGCCATAGACATGTAATCCCATGGAAGATCAGTGGGATATTCTTGCACATACTACTGTATTTCATAGTGATTACACAAATACATTTATACTTTATGTATGCACTATTGCCTTTAAAATGGGAAAAGTCACCCACAAAAATGGATTGGGATGAGCATCTTTTGTACATTAAAATATCTTACCCCAGAAATCCTTAATCTTTCAAGAGAAAGTGGATTAAATCAAGTTCAGAGTTTTTACATTTGGGACACCTGGCATATGTCCATACATCTATCATACAGTAGATGAGTACAGATAAATGGCCTTGAAAAATACACCTTCAAAAAGGTCTGCTGAATCTCCTCTGCTTCCCTTTGATCTTTAATACCAGTTTGTGCCTTATGTTTAATTCAGTTTAAGTGTAAGTCTGACCTTTTAAAAATAATTGAGTCTCCTAGTTTGCCCTTTAGGCACCTTAACCAGCACCTAGATTTCACCTAAAGCTATATGGGATTTTTCAAATGGGTGATAGGCATGGTGTCAAAGGTGGGTCATCTCTGATTTGAAAACATTGTGTGTGTGGTCTAAGAAGGGGTAGGCAGTCTATTGGGACTGGCTGGGATTTTCAAAGTTATTCAGATGCTTACCTGACCGTTTAAGTGCTGAAGATGGTGCTAGGTGCCCATGTGCTTTCAGTGGGGCCTTTAATAGAGTTTGCTAGGTAATGTCTTCTGGCTAATTTTTATTAATATTTGTTTTCCTCTTTCTAATGGATACCACTTAATGTATCAGCAGCATTAAGTTACACTTACCATACACTGGTATGTGAGATCTTGATTTTTAACTTAGGCTTTGTCATAAATATAAAGGGAAGGGTAACCACCTTTCTGTATACAGTGCTATAAAATACCTCCTGGCCAGAGGCAAAACCCTTTCACCTGTAAAGGGTTTAGAAGCTAAGGTAACCCTGCTGGCACCTGACCCAAAATGGCCAAGATTCTTTCAAATCTGGAGGGGGGGAGGAGGAGGGGGAGACAAAGGATTTGGTCTGTCTGTGTGATGCTTTTGCTGGGAACAGATCAGGAATACAGCCTTACAGCTCCTGTAAAGTTAGTAAGTAATCTATAAGTAATCTAGCTAGAAAATGTGTTAGATTTTCTTTTGTTTAATGGCTGGTAAAATAAACTGTGCTGGATGGAATGTATATTCCTGTTTTTGTGTCTTTTGTAACTTAAGGTTTTGCCTCGGGGGATTCTCTATGTTTTGAATCTGATTACCCTGTAAGGTATTTACCATCCTGATTTTACAGAGGTGATTCTTTTACCTTTTCTTTAATTAAAATTCTTCTTTTAAGAACCTGATTGCTTTTTCATTGTTCTTAAGATCCAAGGGTTTGCGTCTGTGTTCACCTGTACAAATTGGTGAGGATTCTTATCAAGCCTCTCCAGGAAAGGGGGTGTAGGGCTCAGGGGGATATTTTGGGGGAAGATGTCTCCAAGTGGACTCTTTCCCTGTTCTTTGTTTAAAACGCTTGGTGGTGGCAGCATACGGTTCAAGGACAAGGCAAAGTTTGTACCTTGGGGAAGTTTTTAACCCCAGGAGGATACAGGATGGGTTAAAGAGGATTACAAGGGAGAATAGGAATGGAAAGAATTTGCAGCCAGAGGGAACAGGGAATAGACTGGAGAATAGCACTGTCACCAGGAAAAGGCAGGTCTATGTGATTGGGGACTCTTTACGCCAATAGAAGAATAGATAGGCCTGTAACCAGAACTGATCCGGAGAATAGGAGGGTGTGCTGCCTTCCACGTGCTAAGATATGGGATGTAGACCTAAGGTTGAAAAGGATTCTAAAGGGAGCAGGAAAGAATCCCCTAATTATCCTTCATTTGGGAACAAATGATACGGCTAGATTCTCGCTGGAAAGTATTAAGGGAGACTATGCTAGGCTGGGGAAGACGCTTAAGGAAATCAAGGCTCAGGTGATCTTTAGTGGGATTCTGCCTGTTCCTAGAGAAGGGCAACAAAGGTGTGATAAGATTATGACTATCAACAGATGGCTAAGGCAGTGGTGCTATAAGGAGGGCTTTGGGATGTATGGCCACTGGGAGGCATTCATGGACAGAGGACTGTTCTCTCGGGATGGCCTTCACCTGAGTAGGGAGAGAAATAGACTTCTAGGATGGAGGCTGGCACAACTGATTAAGAGAGCTTTAAAGTAGGAATTTGGGGGAGATGGTTGGGAGATGTCCAGGTAATCTCCATGCCGGATTTTAGCATTGAGAGGAAAGAAAACGAAGTAAGAAAGGATACAGCCATGGGTAAGAGGAAGGGCAGTGTAGATACCAGTCTAATAGGTTATACTGGCTGTAGAATGACCGTGCCTAATAGGGTACAGAATGTGAGTGAGGCCAAACAGCAAAAATTAAGATGTTTGTACACTAATGCGAGGAGCCTAGGTAACAAAATGGAGGAACTAGAGCTACTGGTGCAGGAAGTAAAACCAGATATTATAGAGATAACAGAAACATGGTGGAATAGTAGTCATGACTGGACTACAGGTATTGAGGGGTATGTGCTGTTTAGGAAAGACCGAAATAAAGGTAAAGGTGGTGGAGTAGCATTGTATATCAATGATGAGGTAGAATGTAAAGAAATAAGAAGCAATGAAATGGATATGACTAAGTCCGTCTGGGCAAAAATTACACTGGGGAATAAAACTATTAGAGCCTCCCCTGGGATAGTTCTTGGGTGTGCTATAGACCGCCGGGATCTAATTTGGATATGGATAGAGCCCTTTTTAATGTTTTTAATAAAGTAAATACTAATGGAAACTGTGTGATCATGGAGACTTTAACTTCCCAGATATAGACTGGAGGACGAGTGCTAGTAATAATAATAGGGCTCAGATTTTCCTAGATGCGATAGCTGATGGATTCCTTCAGCAAGTAGTTGCTGAACCGATTAGAGGGGATGCCATTTTAGATTTGTTTTTTGTAAGTAGTGAGGACCTCATAGAAGAAATGGTTGTAGGGGATAGTCTTGGCTCAAGTGATCATGAGCTAATTGAGTTCAAACTGAATGGAAGGATTAACAAAAATAAATCTGCAACTAGGGTTTTTGATTTCAAAAAGGCTGACTTTCAAAAATTAAGGAAATTAGTTAGGGAAGTGGATTGGACTGAAGAATTAATAGATCTAAAGGTAGAGGAGGCCTGGGATTATTTTAAATCAAAGCTGCAGAAGCTATCGGAAGCCTGCATCCCAAGAAAGGGGAAAAATTTATAGGCAGGAGTTGTAGACCAAGCTGGATGAGCAAGCATCTCAGAGAAGTGATTAAGAAAAAGCAGAAAGCATACAGGGAGTGGAAGAAGGGAGGGATCAGCAAGGAAAGCTACCTTATTGAGGTCAGAACATGTAGGGATAAAGTGAGACAGGCTAAAAGTCAAGTAGAATTGGACCTTGCAAAGGGAATTAAAACCAATAGTAAAAGGTTCTATAGTCATATAAATAAGAAGAAAACAAAGAAAGAAGAAGTGGGACCGCTAAACACTGAGGATGTAGTGGAGGTCAAGGATAATCTAGGCATGGCCCAATATCTATACATATACTTTGACTCAGTCTTTAATAAGACTGAAGAGGATTTTAGGGATAAGCATGACAAATGGGAATGAGGATATGGAGGTAGACATTACCATATTTGAGGTAGAAGCAAAACTCAAACAGCTTAATGGGACTAAATCAGGGGGCCCAGATAATCTTCATCCAAAAATATTAAAGGAATTGGCACATGAAATTGCAAGCCCATTAGCAAGAATTTTTAATGAATCTGTAAACTCAGGGGTTGTACAGTATAATTGGAGAATTGGAAAACTTGTCTTATGAAAGGCGGACTCAAGGAGCTTGGCTTGTTTAGCCTAACTAAAAGAAGGTTGAGGGGAGATATGATTGCTCTCTATAAATATATCAGAGGGATAAATACTGGAGAGGGAGAGGAATTATTTAAGCTCAGTACCAATGTGGACACAAGAACAAATGGATATAAACTGGCCACCAGGAAATTTAGACTTGAAATTAGACGAAGGTTTCTAACAATCAGAGGAGTGAAGTTTTGGAATAGCCTTCCAAGGGAAGCAGTGGGGGCAAAAGATCTATCTGGCTTTAAGATTAAACTCGATAAGTTTATGGAGGAGATGGTATGATGGGATAACATGGTTTTGGTAATTAAATATTCATGGTAAATAGGCCCAATGGCCTGTGATGGGATATTAGATGGGGTGGGATCCGAGTTACCCAGGAAAGAATTTTCTGTAGTATCTGGCTGATGAATCTTGCCCATATGCTCAGGGTTTAGCTGATCGCCATATTTGGGGTTGGGAAGGAATTTTCCTCCAGGGCAGGTTGGAAGAGGCCCTGGAGGTTTTTTGCTTTCCTCTGTAGCATGGGGCACGGGTCACTTGCTGGAGGATTCTCTGCTCCTTGAAGTCTTTAAACGATGATTTGAGGACTTCAATAGCACAGACATAGGTGTGAGGTTTTTTGTAGGAGTGGTGGGTGAAATTCTGTGGCCTGCATTGTGCAGGAGGTCAGACTAGATGATCATAATGGTCCCTTCTGACTAAATATCTATGAAAAACCTAAGCTGGTAAGAATAAGCTTAGGGGGTCTTTCATGCAGGTCCCCACATCTGTACCCTAGAGCTCAGATTGGGGGAGGAAACTTGACAGGCTTAAATGGGAAAAAATGTGGAATCTCAGAGAAATGATACATGGTATCATATATGATACATCAATGTGAAATGTGGGCCAAAAGAAGAAATTATTGCTGCCATATCATCCCAGAGTATAAAACAAACAAACAAAAAACTATGGTAGCTGACAGTTAGAATAATAGTTCCATGGTCAGAACTAATATGCAATTGCTGTGACCCTGATCCTTCAAAGGCATCCAGGCAGGAAGACTAAAACACTCACAAGGAGTCCTGCCCCAACTTTGAGAGTCTGGCCAAACAGATTTTGTTGCAGGATCATGGACTAAAACATTTCCAGAGCATGGTAGCTGCATATCTGTTATGGAGCCACTGAACATATGATTTATACAGCAGCTGTATGTACAATTTTTTGAATGATCATAAAATTTTAAGTTTGAAGGGGTTAAGAAATTTGGGAAGTTCATGCAGACCATCTATGTGTCTTCTTAACAGGTATGCTTGCTACACATGATTCAACAAAACAGACTAAATATATATCAAAATAAGCAAATCTGATATCTCAAAAAAGGAGCACACATATAGCAATATTTTCTAAATTTTTTTTGCAAATAGATATTAAACCAATGTATCCTTGCAATAGGTTTATTTACAATTGGGGTGATTAGAAAAATGTGGCACATAAAGAAAAATAGTGAATACTGGATTTTCCAGTTGTGAAAAGGGCAGAAGGGGGGAGGGGGAAAGGATAGATTTTCAAGAGAGAAATTGTTTTTCGATAGTGTAAAAATGAAACTCGAATGCCACAATGGAAGGAGGAGAAGGTGGATTAGTTTGGATTTTAAAGGCTTTAGACTGTTGTCCCTTCATTCTTATGATAAGAGCAGGTCTGAATGACACTGCACAATATTTTCATTTGAAATGAATTTGCTTCTTCTCTGTTCACATACCTGTGTTCACTTTCCATAAACATTCATGTGACTAAGTTTTTGCTGCATGAATTGAGGACAAATTCTAAGTTTGTATACTGACAATTGAACTCTAAAAGCTATTTTTGTCCAATCAGAGAACAGAAACAATATAAAATTACTCTTGTGGTCAAACACAACTTAGCTCCAAAGTTACTTTTAAATTTAAAACAGCAAGCCATACAGTAAATGGATTAAAAAAAAAGAAGAAAAGAAGAAAAAAAGTAAATAAAATAAGTAATGCATTTGATTGAAATAAATTGTGATATGTTTTTGAGGCAAAATTCTTCTAAGGTCCAGTTCCTCAGCTAGCAAAAATAGGTGCAAATGTATTATCTTATATAGTGTTGCACCAATTTACACCAGTCGAGAATGTTTATTACAAATTATTTTTAATCAAATCAGCAGTGTTCAGATTTACATCAGAGAAATTTAGGACACTGGAGCAGGAATCTTTAAGTGGAAAAAAATTGAAAACACTGGGAAAATTCATGAAGTAATCAATATTATCAATATTCATTTCACAATGTGCCCTAGTTGTTGTCAGTGATGTGTTGTTTTGGACAGAAGATATTAAACCTGGATTTTTTTTTCTTTATTGTGCTGGAGAAGAAGGGCACGTTTGTCTTATGCTTTTAGCTTTCAGAATAGGAAAAGAACATTTTCCACAACACAAAAATATTGACAGACAGAAGGGTAAAGGTAGAGTGTTCAGGAAGATCAATGAGTCAGTGTGCCTCAGAAAACACAAATGAGGTGTTCTTACCCCCCAGGGATATAGGAAGTATATGCCATCTACTTTCACACAGTTTGCCACATCCTAGAGGCAACATTTCCTATGGGATACTTGCAGATGTTTTCCTCCTCATGAGGTCTTTTATTAATACATTGCTACATGCATCCAACTGCATGTGCTGTGTAAGGGGTCTGTATTGCGCACATGTTTATTTGGGGGTGATTATGGCACACTGTGAGTGGGGAGTGGATCAACCAGGGTGAGTACAATTTTTGGATTGTTAGCAGAGTTTCTGCTCCATTTTTTGCCTTCAGTACACTTGCAAAGAGAAACAATTACAGCATTGTAATGAGATGATTATATCAAGCCTTGTCTGAAGCTTTGAGCCCAAAACAAGGTAAGTGTGGTTCCAAAGCATTAGAAAAGAAGGCAGTTAGGATTGTGCCTAGAGTGAGTGTCACTGCTACATAAACCAAAATAATATCAACAGTCAAATTAAAAGCATAATTTACCAGAATTTGACTTTGTGCAAGCAGAAGAGCAACAGCCCCAGAAACACCTCTTATGTTGAAGCAGAAAACACCCCCAAAGATGGATTTGTGAACTGAGGATCTTCAAGAAGATGAAGTGGGTAAGGTAATATCTATTATAGAACCAACTTTGAGGAGTTTGTTTTTGTGAGGTCTAAGTTTGAAGGACAAACCTTGTCAGTAGGTATTAGCAGCAGGTTAAAAACAGTAGGCCAGTTCTTACCACAAGTCACAATGTAACACTGTCATGCTGTCAGTTAATACTAAACAGGAAACTCAACATGAGGCTGTGACAAATCAGGCATATTTATTTTTATCTGTGATTATTGGTCTGTATTAGGCCCAATGGCATCTTCACTCAGGTTTGTTATATTTCTTTAAAAAAAAAGTAAACTGGAGATAAAACAATATGTGAAATTTTGTTTGATAAAACAGGTTTCAGAGTAACAGCCGTGTTAGTCTGTATTCGCAAAAAGAAAAGGAGTACTTGTGGCACCTTAGAGACTAACCAATTTATTTGAGCATGAGCTTTCGTGAGCTACAGCTCACTGAAGTGAGCTGTAGCTCACGAAAGCTCATGCTCAAATAAATTGGTTAGTCTCTAAGGTGCCACAAGTACTCCTTTTCTTTTTGATAAAACAGTAGTTCAAATCATGCCTCTTGGCAGCAGGTGCTCTTGAGATTTTCACTTCCTCATGCTGAGGTGCACTATTGGTCCTGGAAAAGTGCTGTATAATGAAAGGTTGGTATCAGAGTTCTTGCTGTATAAGGGTGAAGTATTACTGTTATTCATTGTTCATTTTATAGACTAATTTTCATAGGAAAGAAAGGTGACAAAGGGAACTAATATTTTTAGTAAAATAAATTATTTTGGATTACAAATAACTCATTTAGTTGGAAATATTTCATGGTAGTGGTGATAATTCTGGATGTTATATTTTGGTCCTGGTTCTCATTTACATCCACTTCAAGGCATTTTACATGGCCAATGAGGTGTAAGGTGGCCAGAGTGTAAATAAGAATCAGGCCAAATATTTTACCATATTAATAATATCTTGTAGAAGTATGCAAAGTGATGATATGATCTAGTTGGTGAAGTGGGATATAACTGTGATGCATGTATTTGTTGAAGGATAAGTTCTTGGGTTAAAAGCCTGTTCAGTCAGCTAGTCACTGCTTTCATTCATTTTGTTTCATTCATTTGCATCCGATGAAGTGAGCTGTAGCTCACGAAAGCTTATGCTCAAATAAATTTGTTAGTCTCTAAGGTGCCACAAGTACTCCTTTTCTTTTTGCGGATACAGACTAACACAGCTGCTACTCTGAAACCTGCTTTCATTCAGTCCATTTTATCTTTATTGTTGATTTTCATTCATGTGTTTCCGGTACACCAGTATCTAATGCAGTGTATACAATAAGAAGCTCCTTCTTCTATCCTCCAGACTTTAGCAGGAGTGGACAGGGTTTCTCTTCAGTGGCTTCATTCTTTTCTTTCAGACAGGTCTCTGAGTATCTAATGGGTAGTTGTGGGCAACTGCTTCACTTTCCAAAGTGCTCTCAGGTGTGGAGTCCCACTGGGTGTCAATCTATTACCCGTTCTGTTCAATATATTTATGGAGTTGTGATGCTGATGACACCTAACTATATGTCGCCATCTCATCTCATTTGGATGACACAGCTGAGCACTTCAGACAATAGATAACTGAACTCTGGTAATGGATAAGAGCAAACTGGCTGAAGCTCAACTGAGAGAAGACTGAGACAACGGTGGTGAATCGGAGGAAGCCACTGGATGAGATGGTGGAGATATCAGTCCTTTGATTGAGGGAATAGATCCATTGGTTATAAGGGCTTGTGACCTACTGGAGGGATAGCTCACTGGTTTGAGCATTGGTCTGCAAAACCCAGGGTTGTGAGTTCAACCCTTGAGGGGGCCATTTAGGGAGCTGGGGTGAAAATTGGGGATTGGTCTTGCTTTGAGCAGGGGGTTGGACTAGATGACCTCCTGAGGTCCCTTCCACCCTGATATTCTGATCATTTTAGACCCTAAGCAGCTGTTTGGTGATCATATTATAGGAGTCACCCAGGCAGCCTTTTAACATCTGTGTCTGGTTAGGAGGCTGTGAACATTCTTTCTGGAAGTGGACATTGTCTTCCTATTGAGGCTTTCATCATCTCAAGATTTAGAGTATTGCAATATGCTCTAAATGGGGCTATTCCCTAAAATCATTTGGAGACTAATGCTGGTTCAGAATGAAGGAGCTTGGTTACTGAGCAGGGCTTTCCAGTGCTCTGTGATCTGGATGGGCTGCCCAATAACCTCCATAAAGTCTTAACTAGCCTAGGACTGGTCTACCTCAGGGATTGCCTCTCTCCCCATGCTATATTGCCACTGCTGTGATCTGCTGAGGTGCCTGAACTGGAAGCCCTCATTATAGAACAGAGGGGATGGCTGACAGGGCATTCTCTGTGCTTTGCTCCAACCTGTGGTCTGAAATAGCTCAAATTTGGTGACTTTCTGAGCTTGCTCCAAAAGACGTTTGTTTGACAGGGTTTTTAGAGATGGCTAAAGGTATGCATAACACAGTGTTGGAGCTTTTGTGGACAGTCCCATTTGTAGGTGGCTGGCTAAATTCCTGTTGAATTGATTATTTTAATGCTGCTGAGATTTAATTGTGTTGCTAATGGTGTGATAGGGCATCTACAGCCTTGGGTAGGTATCTTTTTAGTTATTTAAATCAAAGTAAATACATAAACAAAATATCAATTGTGCATCAGGCACACTGACCTTTGTTTCACCTACAGCGCTCATAGCTGTTTGCTGGGTTGTCAGTTGTCCCTGGAGATTGGGGGTGGGTATATTTGCTAAAATTGATTTGGGGTAATATTTTAATTCTGAGCAATTTAAAAAGGAAAAAATAAGTCTGAAATATGAAGTATGATGGACAGGTCTGTAATGGCAGCAAACTCAAAAACACTGACTAAAGGCAGATGAGAACTGAGCATTTTCTTACTTTTTTTTTTTTTTTTTGGAGTGTCATACAAGATGATTCATGCATTACATCCCCTGATCACAAAGTCAGGAAAAATGTACTATCCACCTCAGAAAGAGAGATAAAATAGATGAGATTAGAGTCACAGAAATTAGAGATGGAAAATATCTTTAGATCATCTAATCCATTTTCTCCTTCTCCAGTCTACGTTTAAACATCTGAAGTGATGTGGTTTACATCCTTTTTCTTGGGAGACCATTTCACAGCCTAATAGTTAAGATGTTTTGGCAGATATTTATGTTAATTTTCTCCTTTTAAATTTCCTCTTATTAATACTAATTAATACTAATCCTTTTGCATAACCCCAAGTAATTCTTCTTTTAGAAGTTTACACTCTTCAGATATGTGTAGACTACTGTGACATCCTCCCTGCCTTAGATATCGTTTAGCCATATTATATACATTTAGCTGTTTAACTATTTTCTCATGAATCAACCCTTCAGCTGGTCACTGAACTCTTACCAATTTGTCAATATCTTTCTGGTACTGAGTTTCCCAGAACTGAATGCAATATCCCAAGTGCAGACACACCAGAACAGTATAGACAGGACCTGTTACCTCCCTGCCTCTGCAAAGCATCCCAGAATTCCAGTGGCCTTCTTGATGCCTTATTATGTTAGAAATTCATGTCTAAGTTGTTGTCCCTTACATCTGTTTCAGTACCGCTGCTCTCTAGGTTTCTCTGTTCCTTTGTATGTCTGCTTATTTTTATCACTATTTCTTTTCCAGACTAAAAGAAAAGGAGTACTTGTGGCACCTTAGAGACTAACGAATTTATTTGAGCATGAGCTTTCGTGAGCTACAGCTCACTTCATCAGATGCATCTGATGAAGTGAGCTGTAGCTCACGAAAGCTCATGCTCAAATAAATTCGTTAGTCTCTAAGGTGCCACAAGTACTCCTTTTCTTTCTGCGAATACAGACTAACACGGCTGTTACTCTGAAACTTTTCCAGACTAGTTTTCCTAGATGTATTTGTCTTGCATTTTCCATGTCGAATCTCATTTTGTTATTTTCTGCCCATGATTCTAATTTCTCTTCTTCCCCTCATAGTATTCCTCTCCCCTGAAGCATTTCCAACACCTGCCAGTTAGGCTCATCAGATTTATATAATATGCTTTTTACCGCCTCTTCATAATAATTAAAGAAGATGTTCTCAAAAGGAGATATAACACCTGTGGTGATCAGTGATCTTTCAGTGCTTAAGGAGCTTGGAAGAGCTCTGCTTTATTCTGCCTCTAGTTCCAACTGGCAGTACACAAAAACAAGAGCTTCACAACCCACCCACCCCTGAAGCTCAGCCCTTAAAGCAAAGCCTCTAAATTCAGAGTATCAAGTCATTCTTCCACTCTACTCCATGCTGATTAGGCCGCAATTGGAGTGTTGTGTCCAGTACTGGCTGCTACATTTCAGGAAAGCTGTGGACTAATTGGAGAAAGTCCAAAGAAGAGCAACAAAAATGACTAAAGTTCTAGAAAACATGACCTATGAGGGAAGATTGAAAAACAGATGGGTTTGTTTATTCTGGAGAAGACTGAGAGGGGACATAACAGTTTTCATGTACATAAAAGATTGTTACAAGGAAGAGGGAGAAAATTTGTTCTCTTTAACCTCTGAGGATAGGACAAGAAGCAATGAGCTTAAATTTCACCCAGGGCAATTTAGGTTGGACATTAGGAAAAACTTTCTGTCAGGCTAGCTAAGTACTGGAATAAATTGCCAAGGGAGGTTGTGGAATCTCCATCATTGGAGATTTTTAAGATCAGTTTAGACAAACACCTGTCAGGGATGGTGTAACTAATACTTAGTCCTGCCATGAGTGCAGGCTCCTGGATTAGAAGACATCTCAAGGTCCCTTCCAGTCCTGCGATTCTATGATCTACAGTAAAACTGCTTCAACAGGTGAGTCTAGCCTAACTCAGCTTTATGCATCACAGTGCTGTTCTTGAGATATTTTTATGCACCTAAAACTTTAGTGCCATGATGGTCAAGTTTGCAATTTCGTGGATCCCACCCATACTATTTTTTCCACAGGATCTCTGCCTTATTCAGTGGACAGGATAGATGATGTTCATTCAATGAGAAAAAATCATGGTTTATACCTACTGAGGATCTGCTTTCATTTTTATGACATAGCTATCATACTGTCTTCCACTGCATTCCTTTCTTATTCCTCATCTGATTTCTGTGGCACTCGATTAAATATGAACTTTGGAATTGAGGTCCCTTCATGCTGGGCATTATGTCAAGGCAGCCCACAAAGTAAACTGCTGCTTAACTTGTTACTTATGGGCTAACTAATGTTTATGGAAAGTTCCATTTTCCTTCAGTTTTTAGCTCAGCTGCATTCTGTGTTCCCATTTGTTTCACATTGTGCAGCTAATAGAGCTTCTCCTCTACTGAATGTTTCCATCTTAAATTTAAATGGGATTAATGCTGTGAAAAGTTCTTTTTAAATGATTAGGTTAATAATCTGGAAATTATGGCTCCCCAAATAAAGCAGTGCAGCCAGCACAAATCTGAATAGTTGTTGCACTTCAGTAGAAACTCTTTGTGTATGTGTGTGTGTGTCTGTCTACCAGTTTCCCAGATTTCACTTTTGAGACACCCAAATTTGTAGCCATAACTATGATTTATCTACTTTTTTATTTTACCTGCAGAGACTTAGCAAATAGTGAACATGTATTTGATTGCAACAACAGCTGTAGATATTTCCAGGGGTCACATCACAAGCTAGGTGCTTGTCATAAATCTTGGCTTAATTAAGAATTGGGTTATAGCTGAGTGGACATTTCCCATTATTGCTAATTTCTCGTACATCTGAGCTTCTGGCTTCTTTTCTTTAAACCCAGATAAAAAAATCAGCAGATTGTTTGTGCTGAAAGGTTCCATCTCCTATGTTGTATGTTTATATTTGCTTGTGTTGCAGTCAATTTTCCTCCTGAGAAACCTTGCTTTGTTGAGAATACAATCTGTGATCCGTTTCATGGGACATGATTTTCATACTGCACATACCTAATATTAGCCACACTCCCACAAGAAAAATTGCTCCATTATCTCACATTTTGAACTCTGCTGTTAATATTTCTTTAGCATTTGAATTGCAAATCATGTGAAACATCACAGATACCTTTCCTAGGTTAGTATAAATGGGAAACTACATATAATGTATGGAGATATACAGGGTTTAAATGAGAACGGATGTAGGCCAGATTGGGGATTTTACAGGTAACAATGACACACCGAAGAATAGTACCTTCTTCCAGTTCCTTACACTCTAATACTGCATGTGCATGCCTAATCTGTGGGCCTGCTCTCAGTCACATTAAGGCCATCTTATGCAGCTCTGTAGGTGTAAACAACAAGCTTAAAGTGTATATAATTAGATTTATATTCACTTTAAGACTCCCGCTACACTGTCAGAGCAGTAGCTGAAAATTCAGGCCCAAATCTATAAGGTCTGTCATGTGTTTAAACTATAGATCAGAACCTGTAACCCTTGTTCATATAATATATATATAACTCAGTTGAAATCATGAGACTGCTTGCATATGTAAGTATCCACTTAATAAGTCCTATGTTTGGAATTTCCTCCTCCAACAGCAATTACAGATCCAAATCTGCAGTTGATATTTGCTGTACTGAGTTCACTGGAATGGCACCATCACAGAATTTGGCACATAAGGTCAGAGCATCAGTTGTGGCTTTATGGACTGGTTATTTGTATCTTTGTATTGTACTTCTTGGAAACCTTTACCTTGCATTTACCATTCCAAGACTGATAATAGCCAAGCTGATGACATCCTCAATTTTGGAAAGGGCAGGTAGAGACACTTAGCTTTGAGGGACCCAACACTTCAGCTCATACTAAGGGGAGAAGATTTACATTTGAACTTCTAAAAAACATGTTGACAATATAAATCCATCTACCATCCAGAAATATTTGCCATCCGAGGAAGATGGAAGACAGGCTTGAAAAGCTGGGGGAATTGGTAATGTGACACAGGACCTTTCAACACTAAAGGTAACTATTCAAATCCAACCTGGGTCGATAGTGACAGTAAGTCCTTTTGGTGTGAATAGCAGTTTGGAGGCCTATGTGAAATGATTTGATGGTTTCAATCTGCTTTTCAGCACTAATCCATTAAATATGAAATGATAACCATTCTATAGCATGGTCAAAACAACATACAGGAAGGGTTTAGCATTTAATCCTGCAATGTGTTTAGGAATCTGGCCCCAGTCTAGCAAAATATTTAACTTTAAGCACATAAGACTACTCATGCATTTTGGAAGAATCAGCCAATGACTTTTATGATTCTGTAGTGTTTAAGAGAATTTCTATAGAATCCTAATACATTTCTGTAGAAACTCATTGGCATCAGACCTATTAAATTCTATAAAAAATTCTCATGAGAAAAGTGTGTAGTTGAAATAATGGAAGATACTATCAAGTTATATTAGTCATTTTAAAATAATTGATAAATTAATAGCATAAAACTGATATGTTACCAGTAATGTAAGAAATGGAATGAGAAATTCTCTTAATTATTTTTTAAAATGTCAAATCTACTGTAGGTATAATAATGCATCTTTGGAATTTTCATACAGGATTGGCATGCTCCTGAAACATAGACATGTGTATTCATTGTAGAAGAGAATCTAAGCAAAGCCTCTAACTATATAGCACCAGCTGTTTAAAGATCTCAGTCTCAGACATTTTAAGAAGCCTGTTTTCCTTTAAAAAGACAAATAATCAGTTGATAAAAATAATCTTCCACTGGTTTAAGACTCATTGCAAAACCAGATAAGTCATATTTTCAATGAACTGGCGTCCTTTAGAACCATTCCCAGGAAAGCTAAAAACAAATAATTCAAAAGGTAAACAGCTCAACCATGGTTTGCATTAAAACATTTGGAAATGAACTATAGACCTATCTGTTACTCTCTGTGCATCTAAACTATTCCCATTTAATTATTCTTCTTTATATTCAGCCTCAAATAACTACTACAAATCAATTAACAGTGATTAAATCAATTATAAAAAATTAGCATTAGTGAAAATAGTGAAGTCTATCACTACCTCTAGTATCCAACTTTATCAATCAAAAAACATGTCAAACATTTAATTATTCTAATCGGAGGTCTGACTTCGCTAGATCTTGTTGCCTGATAACATTCAAAAACCAGTCGGAGAACACTTCAATCTCTTTGGTCACTCAATTACAGACCTAAAAGTGGCAATTCTTCAACAAAAAACTTCAAAAACAGACTCCAGGGAGAGACTGCTGAATTGGAATTAATTTGCAAACTGGATACAATTAACTTAGGTGTGAATAAAGACTGGGAGTGGATGTGTCATTACACAAAGTAAAACTATTTCCCCATATTTATTCCCCTCCCCCCCACTGTTCCTCACACATTCTTGTCAACTGCTGGAAATGGCCCACCTTGATTATCACTACAAAAGGTTCTGCTCCCCCCTCCCCCCGGCTCTCCTGCTGGTAATAGCTCACCTTACCTGATCACTCTTGTTACAGTGTGTATGGTATGGTAACACCCATTGTTTCATGTTCTCTGTATATATAAAATCTCCCCACTGTATTTTCCACTGCATGCATCCGATGAAGTGAGCTGTAGCTCACAAAAGCTTATGCTCTAATAAATTTGTTAGTCTCTAAGGTGCCACAAGTCCTCCTTTTCTTTTTGTATTAATTATGTTGATCACTTAAGAATTCTCAGTTAACATTCTGAAGTTTGGTCTTTTCTCACCCCAAGATCAGGTCCAGTATTATTAGAATTATTGTTCAGTTGGGAACCCAGACGTTAATGTTTGCAACACCCATGCTTAGGAAAAGCCTTTTGAATTGCAATAGTTTTGTTAAAACAATTAGTAAAAGCGGCAATGAGTCCTGTGGCACACTATAGACTAACAGACGTATTGGAGCATAAGCTTTCGTGAGTGAATACCCACCGACGAATACAGACTAACACGGCTGCTACTTTGAAACCTGATCTATGGTCACTTACTGGTTAAGGGCCTGAGGACTTGTTTGGCTAAGTTAAATATTTTATAGACCTGAGGCGTCTGGTTTTTGCATTAATTCCTTCATCCATACCTATATCTTGTCTACCCATACCTATAGGCTATAAATCTGAACTTATACTAAAAGGGGGGTTGGGCTGTAATAAATACATTCATAATATACTATTACTAGTAACAATAATCATAATATGACAGGAAAATGGCAAACTAAACACACTTGCTAAATAAATTGTCCCAGTCTCAAAATGCTATGATGAGCAGCTAGTTAGCTAATTAAACCACAGATGCATGCTGAAATGACCTAATTCCAGAAGCAGAAACAAAATGGAAAGAAAAAACCTGTTAGAGGCACATTTTTGTGTCTTATGAAGCTTTGCTAAATTATTACAGCGTCATAATCTGCTGTTCAAAGCAACAGTGTTAACGGATGCTGTTTAAAAAGTCAGATGATTTAACACAACTTATTTTTTGGTGGGAAAGTTAAGCAAATGAACTTGGCATATACAATATTAAGTCTAATTTCCGCAAACGTTTCACATGCAGTTCTCTTCTTTATGTCTCCTGTGTCATAATATAAAAGAGACTTCCCCATTCAAGTTTTTTTTTCTTTCTCGTTGACTTCTTTGATACAGCCAAATGTTCCTCATTTTAAATTCTATTGAATGAAGGAAATGCAATATATTTCAATTACAGTTGGGCTAATCTCTCTGCCAAATTTACTGGTCTCTGTAAAAGTCTGATGAGAGCATGGGATGAAACTGATAAAATTAGACATCTTTGGCTGAGTTGTTCACATCAGAATTATAAGTTTAGATGACAAAACTAATTTAAAGAATGGACCTTGCTGATTCCTACTTTATAGCAATATAAATGCCACCTAGAGTCAGTCCTGATGGATGACAGCATTATAAAAACACAGCAAATGGGAGACCAACAGGGTCCATTTTTAAATTAGATTTATAAATTCAGCCATATGAGAACAAGCTATGTAGCTGGCGCCACATCAGGAAATGGTCCACATTAGAAAAAAAATGTGATCATGACATTTCTCCCCTGTATTAAATTATCACATGAATTTCACTCACCATCTTTCACCTTTGTTTCCACAGACAAAGCCCGTGGCTGAGGTACTGTTAAAATCATTGCTTATACAGAAAGAACCAGTTCTCAGAATAATTATATGAAAGACCTGAATTAATGCATGAAATGCATTAAAGTGTGAGCAAAAATAGAAGTGCTTTTCTGCCCATTCGCACTGATAGAACATATTTTATTAATACATTATTAAAAAATGAAACACAAACAGCTTGAACAGGAAACTGACTGAAGTAGTGAATAGCCTCATGATGATTCTGCTCTTTATGTAGGCTGGGCATGAGACTGTGGAAGAAGGGGTGGCACATACATGCCCCTGAATACTCTAAAATTGAGAAGTCAGTGTTTCAGTGACACTCATTTCATCATACAAGCTGCATTTGGAGTCCACAGTATGTGTTTGTAAATGAGTGTGAAGTAATTACTGTAGTTAAGAAACTTGGTTTAAATTAGTTACTACTAATTTAGGGCCCACTGAACTCTATGGTAGGATTCAATGGATCATAGCCTTTAGTTTGGAAAAATTAGTTAAGAGGCTTAGTTTAAATTGTCAACCACTAATTTCATATATAAAATAGGGATGGACGAAATCTGTTTGGCTAAATTAAAGTTTGATTCAAGTCCCACCAGATTTGTAGAGGAAAGAAGTACCAAAATACCACATTAAAAGTGATTCAATGATATCTCTAGACCAGTGGAAACCAGGAATGATTGGGAACCAAGAAAACATCAGTGCTACTAACTTTAATTGTGAGTTTCTCAATATATGGTGTTTTTCTTAATTTCTCAGACTCTGAAGTAATATAGTTATGAGAAAATCTCAGCTTTTAGTTTAAAAAGTAAGCTTCTAGCCCTCACGGTTGCTGAATAACGTTGGAAAATATGAATCCTAAAGATTCAAAAAACAACTGGCAAATAAAAAGATCCCAAATTTATTATTTTAAAAATCTCATGATATTTAAACAAATCTTATGATTTAGTGGCAATTTGACTCGTCCCTTTGGTTTGATAATACTGAAATTTATTGTCTATAGTGACTACATATCTCAGTTTGTCAAGATTCCCCCATATTGATGGGGCGATCCAGGTTTAATGATTGGTTAATTTGAAACTGAGTCAGAGGGGTAGGGGATTGGTTCACACTTCATTAGAACCCCAAGAAGAGGTAGGGGGGCTGATTCAAAGTCCACTGAAGTCAATGGAAAGATTCAGGCTCTTGATTTCCCTAGAATGGTGCTGCTGTTCTGAGAGTACAGAAGTTTCATTGTGTTGTTTCCAGGAAGTTGCTTCCTACAGCATTTTGGCTACCTCTCAGCAGAAGTACTGCTGAAGCCCTACTGGGGATGAGGATATTCAGTAGTTCATGGTCCCCGTGGATTCTTCAGGCTAATTGTAAAGCAGTGTAAATGAGCCAGTCACTTCTCAAGCACCACCTTGTGGCCATGAGCTGCTCTGCAACACACGGTCTCAGTTTTCCTTCTTCAGTTCAGGGCCCGGTATCATTGTATCAAAACAACTCTTCTTTGGTTCAGCAATACCTCTCCCAGTATACCAATACCAATATAACAAAATATTCAGAACAAAATGTCTCACATCCCTATAAGGTCCATGCTTCCAGGAGTTCCCTGCTGGAGCCTACTTGCTCACAGCAGCTGTTCCCTGCATTGGAAGGCCTATGCTGAAGTCTCTTACTTCTAGCAGACTCGACAGTTAGTTTGTTTGTTTGTGTGTGCGTCCATCCGTCCCTGAGCAACCCCCCTTTTCTACAGCTTCCTGCTGCTCTTTATAGGAGAATCAACTCCCTCAGCCCCAGCTGGTTCTACTAATTAAATTCCACACCTCATCCCATGTGCAATAGGCAGGGCTAATTGTATGGGGCTGGTCAACTCCAGTCCTCTGGCCCAGAACGAGGTAGGCCATCCCACTACACCTAGGCAGAAGATTCACTGTAAAGTATGGCTAAGTGAGGAAGAATAAGACTTTAGGGAACTTAATGAAGCAGGGGGTCCTGTGGGAAAATAATATGTAATTATGTAATTAAAGACTGTGTCATAATTCAGATACACCAGGCATCGGCAACCTTTGGCACACGGCCTGCCAGGGTAAGCCCCCTTGTAGGCTGAGCCAGTTTGTTTACCTGCCACGTCCGCAGGTTCGGCCGATCACGGCTCCCACTGGCCGCGGTTCGCCGTCCCAGGCCAATGGGGGCTGCGGGAAGCGGCGTTGGGGGAGGGATGTGCTGGCTGCCTCTTCCCACAGCCCCCATTGGCCTGGAGGGGTGAACCGTGGCTGGGGGGAGCCGCGATTGGCCGAACCTGCGGCCATGGCAGGTAAGCATACCGGCCCAGCCTGTCAGGGGGCTTACCCTGGCGGGCCATGTGCCGAAGGTTGGCGATCCCTGAGATACACCAAGGGGCCACATTAATGTTCTCTGGGGAGCCTTAATTCTGATCTTTCATAACTTTTTGAGAGTTTGACTTTGCAGCCTTAAGTGTGGGGTTTTTATGTGTAATGGTTTGTGTGTGTGCATAATTTCCCAAAATTAAAAAAAGAGTGATCTTAAAAACAGAATTTCCATCATGAGGAATCATAAATCCCGACATAAGACATCAGCAGTGTTAGCACCTTTAGAGTCACAGCACAGACTTCAGCCACATGAGCTAATGGTAGAAGTAGGAGGCTGTTTTTCCTCTCTGTGGTCCAGAGACTAGATGAAGTTAGACACATACTTTGCCAGTGTGTTTGTATTCGCAGATATTTGGTGAGAGAGGAGGAACTTTGGAATTCAGAGCTACAGGGTTCAGGTCCAGGTTCTGGAGGAGAATGTGCTCTCATGATTATAGATCTGTCTGCTCTCTAACCTGTACCCTTTCTCCATGCCCTAGCACTTTTGCATCTGAATCAGGATGGTCTTCTTTGTTTTCCTCATTGCTTGGGTGTCTGTACATATGCAATGCTCTGAGTTCCAGTGTTTTGAACTACAGCAGCCCCTGGTAGCTGGGAAAAGCAACTATAGAGGAAGTTTCAGAGTAACAGCCGTGTTAGTCTGTATTTGCAAAAAGAAAAGGAGTACTTGTGGCACCTTAGAGACTAACCAATTTATAGGGGAAGTCTTACTTAGCCCTAGCAGCTCCAGGATGGAGCAGATGCAGATGGAATTTTCAGAGAATTTAGCTGCAAATTCTAACAGGTCTCTACTGAGCATGTGCTCATTGAGATTTTCAGAGGCTTATAACCTCAGTCATTATCAGTGTATGTACCATTAATTTAACGTTTTTATACTGAGCACATACTGCTGTTTCCACAAGAAAGAAAGAAAGAAAGAAAGAAAGAAAGAAAGAAAGAAAGAAAAAGTAATTGTAATGTAAATCAATATTTTGGCAAAGAACGTGAACCTGATAACTTTTCTGAATTTCAGTAAAAAACCTAGCCTAATAGTGCTTCAGCATTTCAAAAGTTAAGCAGATTTACAACAACAAAACCAGGCTTTTGAAATTGAAATACATGTCTGGTTTTGATTTGTCATTCCCTTATAATGAAGAACATATACTGCTTCCCACTGCATAATTTTTACCAGAAGACATGAGCTGTATCGAGTGGGAGCATAAAATGTGAAACAGGCTATTTTCATAAAAAAGAACAACAATGGGTTAAAGCAGTAGGTGATGCAGAATTAAACTCCCCTCCCCCCATTAATCATACACACAAAATAATTTATCTTTTTCTCCTTTTTTCTCCATGCTGTAAGAAGGGCCTAATCTCCAAACTGTTGTTGGTCAGGTTAGCCTTTCATCTTAATGGACAGGCTTAAAAATTCAGCATGGTGTTTTAACTATGAATTTTCTAAAATCACCTTACATTGTACTGTACAAGTATTTGTCCCATATTTGTCCTACTATGAAATAGTAAAACTTGACAGGAATCAACAGAAGTGCAAAAGTGGCTTTATACCACTTTTATATTCCCCGAGTCGTAAGGTTGTCCAGAGGCTGGTCAGCCTCAGGGTTTCTCTAATTTGTGTCCTCCTACCATCAGCTCCAAGGAACACTTGAAACCTTTCTTAACCTCTTGTAAGACAGTACAGTACCTGTGGGTGAGAGATAGGCAGAGCATGATATCCCTGTAGCATGCCATGCCATAATAAGTCAGAAGCTTTAACATATGCTACAGAGTTTAAGAGGCAAACAAGAACAACCTGGAATTTTGTGAGAATGAGAAACAGAGCTGGATAAATAAAAAGGAAACACTTAAAAAAATATATAAGCAGCCCCTTCAATATATCTTTAGTCATTTGGATTCCAAATGGGCTCAGGATATCTAAAAGCATGCTTCAAGCAATGGGATGGAGACCATTATCAACAACTTCATTCCTCTGGCACAATGGAACTCCTTATAAGAAGGTTAAATTTTGTCTGTGTGTGAGACAGAATTTTCTTTGGGGCTGGTCTGAGACTGTGAAATGAATTCTTTCAGGAACTAAGAACCATCGCAAACCTTACTACCATCCAATGCAAGTGTAAGGTGCATTTTTCTAACATATATACAAACTAACGTGTGTATTTAAAAAAAAAAACAAAACCCAAAACAACCCCACCTGCCAAAAGAAGACACTCCACTGCACACACTTCTCCCAGCAGAAGATGAGAGAACAAACGTGGCAGAGGTGTAGTCACATCGTTAAATGCACTACTGGAAGGTGTTCTACAGTGATGTGTGTGGCTTAAGAAAGTATAAGGAATAGAATGGTAATTGGGGCATAGGTGACTTGTTACAATTTTTCTACTCCCCCTCATCCTGCTTGCTCTGTGGAGAAGCTGAGGGCCAGCAAGAATGGCTTACTGGCCCAGGATCATGAACGTAAAGCATATTCTTGGCATTTCCCCTCCCTCTCCATCACAGTCCCCAAATATCCCCTCTGCATTGGAGGATCAAGAATGAATAGCATAAAGCTGACTTTGCTACTTTTAGACACCTTTATTTCTGTATCACACTTTTTCCACAGGAGGGTTTAAATTGGATTGGAGTGGTGTTCAGGCCTTATACTGGCTCTATGCACAATGATGAATTTCACATTATAAATAACTAGATGATAGCTGTGCTGTAGGCAGATGGAAGACTTAAGTCTTTAGGGCTCTCAATCCAACACCTTTTACTCCAAATATTTGGTGAAGGAAGTCACAGATGAAGCAGTGTGCAAACCATATTTGCTTGTGCAATTTTCACAACTGTACTCATAAAGAGAGAAAATGCATGTGAAAATTGGTTGGCTTAGGTTGTCAATGCACAGCTGGATCTCTACCTTTTGAAAATGCAGCTTTTCTTTATCACTGGATTTTTGTTTGGATTTAGTGTTCAGGAAAGAATGATGATGACCTAACTGGAGGGGGAAATAAGTACTAACTGTACGCAGAACAAGGACAGCGAGAGTCAGCTGTAGTGAAACTTTGTCCCCATATCCTGCAAATATGCCTCAGCCACAAGGAGGAGAGGCTTCCTTTGTATTTTAGAGTTTAGTCTCCATGCTCATATAATGCTTGGGCTTTTTGCTGAGGGTGCCAATCAGGCTGCTTATTAATCTCAGTTATACTGATAGGTTTGTGAAGTAGTATATGTCCTCTGGCATCCAGGCTAAGACTCCTCAAACTCTTCCCATAGTCACACTAACCAGGGCTGGTTTCAAAACCATGACTATAACCTTACCTGTCTCTTTAGCTATCAAGTCCCCAATTTTTTTCAGAAAACAAAACACAGTGATATTAATGTCAGTTCTTTTCAAATCATGAAGGAAACAAGCCTTAAACCACAGAGAGGTATAAACACTAAACAATCATTCCTTGACCGTGTCCTTTCTGTCATCTTGTACCTGCATGAACCCTTTCTTATACTGCTAAGATCAGCCTTTCAGTGCCTAGTATGTATATAGCACTGTTCAAAACCTGCCTCACAGAACACTTTACAAAACATAAAATGCCAGCAAACCCTCAAACCTCAACATAAAATTCGACCAATAACAAAAGTGAGGAAAGAGACAAAACTCCCACCATTGAACTTGATTAAAAAATGGAGCCGGATTCATTGCTGGCTGTGCAAAGAGAGCAGCCCAGCTTTGAGAGACTCTGGTAGGTACTGCTTACTCCTATGACACTCCCCTTTTAAGCCCAGTATAGGGGTTATGTCAGAGGTATGTTACAGTGTGGCCAAAGCGTTGTGCTCTGGCTATCCCCAACTAGTGTACATCTCTTTGGGGCCACTGCTAGGTAGCATAGGTGAGAGACTAACTTACATTGATACTGGGGCTATGGTAAGGGTGGAGCCAAGCAGAGAACCGGGGTAGTTGCCACTGGTTTCCTTATGTCCTTCCTGCTCCCCACTGCACTGAATGGATCACAGCCACAGCAGAGAACCTGTCCCTAGCATAGTATCTGGAAATCTTGTGTATTGGGGTTTGATGAATCATTTTCCACCAGGCTCCTATGTATTGAGACAACATAAAACATTGTAGCCCACCTACTTATGTGAAGGGATTTATGTTCATTCTCATTTGTTGGGTGTGAGGGAGTTAGAAAGTACCTGAACTTAGCAATATTGGAAACAATCAAGTGGACAATGGCAGTTGAGATTCTTTCCTCATTGTATGTAATTGTGGGATCATGATGACACTCTGGGATTTTTTCTTAAGACCCTAGCATGTTCTCTACCTTTTAAGGATGATTTCATTGTGATGTTGGTTGCAGGATCCTATGACTTACTTCTTATTCCAGAAGTCTATCAGTAAAATTCATAATGCTCATAATGTCTGAAAGCACGCTCCATGAGCATAATGGCAGGTTTTGGAACATCTAGGAGGGCTGCCTCAATACTAAACACATTCCACCACCACCACTTAAAAATGGGGAAAATAAAGAATCTGAACTAAATTCAGTGATGCAGTGGTTGATGGATCAAGATCCGAGAAACGAGGACTTTCTTGCAATTTTAAAATTAATGAGTTATTTGATTGGGCAGACAATTTAGCTCTTTTAAATTGGTGAAATGTATTTTCTCTCATACTTCTGACTCATTTGAAATTTAATAATTTCTTCTTTACAATTTGTTTAAGTGCCAAAATCTGATTTTAACAAAAGCTTTTGTTTGAGGTTTATGGAAGAAGTTGCCTGACTCATTCTTTTTAATTCTGCCTCCAGGTTCAGTCAAATCTTGCAGTCTTTACTGAAGCAAAATTCTCATTAATCTCATAGTTTTGCCTGGGAAAGGACTCTGGGATGCAGCACCAGATAACCAGAACTTTCCAGGGTAAACAGTAAGGAAACCCCAACTCCTGTGACAAAAAAGTGAGACTAACCTATACATCAGCTCAATAACCTGCCCACCATTCTTTCCTCTGAGCACAGGGGAACATATTGTGAGCATGACTGACAAGTGTTTTCATTTCACCACTTGCTATTATTTTTGTCTGTTGGTTTATGTCATTAAACCAAATTACAAGGATTATTGGGTCACCTATGGTTAAATGTTACTTCAACTGGTAAATCCTTTGAACTGTCTGTCTCCCAACATTTTCTTGTAAATTACATGTTCCATCTCAAGAGATTTTCTCAGGAAAATGACATTTAATTAAACAAACCAGTTTTAAAAAAAAGAGAGTCAGCTAAGCCCAATTAATTTCTTGAGTGGCATGATTCCACACTCCTCCCTGTCCACCATTTCCCATAAAAGAGTCCAACTGCAGTGTTGGACTGGATTTTTAAAAGAAGCTATATAATCAGGAGAAAATAATGCATCTCCATTGTCCAAAATCGATGCCATACACGTGCTGTATTTGTAGAAGATTAAAGAGATGAAACCATTAATAAGTATGTTTCAGATTATGGCTATTGGCATGCTAGCACCTGTCAGGGATGGTCTTGGTATACTTAACCCTGCTTCAGTGTGAAGTCTCTTCCAAGCATACATTTCTGTGATTCTATGTATATCCTATAGTCTAAAGTATGATTATTAGGAAAGATTACACTACACCTAATGAAGTGTAGATTATGGGCTGTAGCCAGAAAGCTGTTTTAGAAGGGTAACCAAAGATTTCCCTTGCATAAGTGAATTCCTCCTAGTGTCATAAACACAAAGTGGCCTCACAGAAAGGGTTTGCTAGGGGTAGAGTCGTGTGTCTTATATAACTATTGCAGCTGCCCAAGGATCAGATAAACGGAAAAAGTGATTTAAAGCCACCTTCCATCAGCCTGCCTCATCTGCACTGAGCCCCATGCAACTGAAAATGTGGCCCTACATGTATTATTTCTGCATTTTATTTCAGTATATTACTGTAAATCAGGTTACGTTTCTCAAATCAATAGTTTTCATGAGGTAATTCATTGAATAATTGCCTCAGTCACCACCTTGTAAACTACAACACAAGGTTTATCTGTCAAAAAACTAAGCCTGTTCAAAGAACATCTTTCAATGGAATTAGTAGGGGAAGCAAAAGTGGATGGGAACCTGGGAGGCAGTGACCATGAGATGGTCGAGTTCAGGATCCTGACACAAGGAAGAAAGGAGAGCAGCAGAATATGGACCCTGGACTTCAGAAAAGCAGACTTTGACTCCCTCAGGGAACTGATGGGCAGGATCCCCTGGGAGAATAACATGAGGGGGAAAGCGGTCCAGGAGAGCTGGCTGTATTTTAAAGAATCCTTATTGAGGTTTCAGGAACAAAGCTTCCCAATATGTAGAAAGAATAGTTAATATGGTAGGCGACCAGCTTGGCTTAACAGTGAAATCCTTGCTGATCTTAAACACAAAAAGAAAGCTTACAAGAAGTGGAAGATTGGACAAATGACCAGGGAGGAGTATAAAAATATTGCTCAGGCATGCAGTAGCGAAATAAGGAAGGCCAAATCACACATGGAGTTGCATCTAGCAAGGGATGTTAAGAGTAACAAGAAGGGTTTCTTCAGGTATGTTAGCAACAAGAAGAAAGTCAAGGAAAGTGTGGGCCCCTTACTGAATGAGGGAGGCAACCTAGTGACAGAGGATGTGGAAAAAGCTAATGTACTCAATGCTTTTTTTGCCTCTGTCTTCACGAACAAGGTTGGCTCCCAGGCCACTGCACTGGGCAGCACAGCATGGGGGGGAGGTGACCAGCCCTCTGTGGAGAAAGAAGTGGTTCGGAACTATTTAGAAAAGCTGGACGAACACAAGTCCATGGGGCCAGATTCGCTGCATCCGAGAATGCTAAAGGAGTTGGCGGATGTGATTGCAGAGCTATGGACATTATCTTTGAAAACTCATGGTGATTGGGGGAGGACCTGGACAATTGGAAAAAGGCTAATGTAGTGCCCATCTTTAAAAAAGGGAAGAAGGAGGATCCTGGGAACTACAGGCCAGTCAGCCTCACCTCAGTCCCTGGAAAAATCATGGAGCAGGTCCTCAAGGAATCAATTCTGAAACATTTAGAGGAGAGGAAAGTGATCAGGAACAGTTAGCATGGATTCACCAAGGGCAAGTCATGCCTGACTAATCTAATTGCCTTCTATGAAGAGATAACTGGCTCTGTGGACGAGGGGAAAGCAGTGGACATGTTATTCCTTGAGTTTAGTAAAGCTTTTGACACTGTCTCCCACAGTATTCTTGCCAGCAAGTTAAAGAAGTATGGGCTGGATGAATGGACTATAAGGTGGCTAGAAAGCTGGCTAGATCATTGGGCTCAACGGGTAGTGATCAATGGCTCCATGTCTAGTTGGCAGCCGGTATCAAGCAGAGTGCCCCAAAGGTCGGTCCTGGGGCCGATTTTGTTCTATATCTTCATTAATGATCTGGAGGATGGCATGGATTTCACCCTCAGCAAGTTTGCAGATGACACTAAACTGGGAGGAGAGGTAGATACGCTGGAGGGTAGGGATAGGATACAGAGGGACCTAGACAAATTAGAAGATTGGGCCAAAAGAAATCTGATGAGGTTCAACAAGGACAAGTGCAGAGTCCTGCACTTAGGACGGGAAGAATCCCATGCACTGCTCCAGGCTGGGGACCGAATGGCTAGATAGCAGTTCTGCAGAAAAGGACCTAGGCGTTACAGTGGATGAGAAGCTGGATATGAGTCATCAGTGTGCCCTTGTTGCCAAGAAGGCCAATGGCATTTTCGCCTGTATGAATAGGAGCACTGCCAGCAGATCGAGGGACATGATTGTTCCCCTCTATTCGACATTGGTGAGGCCTCATTGGTGAGTAAAGCGTCCAGTGGAGGGCAACAAAATGATTAGGGGACTGGAACACATGACTTACGAGGAGAGGCTGAGGGAACTGGGATTGTTTGGTCTGCAGAAGAGAAGAATGAGGGGAGATTTGATAGCTGCTTTCAAAAGGAGTTCCAAAGAGGATGGATCAAGACTGTTCTCAGTGGTAGCAGATGACAGAACAAGGAGTAATGGTCTCAAGTTGCAGTGGGGGAGGTTTAGGTTGGATATTAGGAAAAACTTTTTCACTCGGAGGGTGGTGAAGCACTGGAATGAGTTACCTAGGAAGGTTACCTGGTAGAATCTCCTTCCTTTGAGCTTTTTAAGGTCAGGGTTGACAAAGCCCTGTCTGGGATGATTTAGTTGGGGATTGGTCCTACTTTGAGCAGGGGGTTGGACTAGATGACCTCCTGAGGTCCCTTCCAACCCTGATATTCTATGATTCTATGCACCCAACAAATTTCTGCTATGCTGAGGAAATAATTCAGTCCACCTTGCTCTTTGATTGTTTGCCCTTGCACAGATATTCCAGCAAGAATTCTAAGAGCATATTGTTTCCCCTTAAAGAAAAATATGGCAGCAATACATTTACAAAAATGTCACCATTTTGTTATTGCTCTTCAAACAGCCCTTGTGGTCACACTTCCTTGCTTTTCTCTCTACCCTGCTTAGCTTCCAAAGCAGAACCATGCTTAAACTTTAAATATTATTTCAACTTACTCCAAAACCCTAGGGTACTGACACAGTCTCAATGCATTTAGGATTTTTCCCCATTAAAAAAATAAAAAAGAGAAACAACTTATAATGAATTCCACACCTGCATAGGTGAAAGGCATCTTATGTATCAAGGGTCTCTGGGGTTTTTCAGGTCTGGAGATTATAATGTAGCAATTAAAGCAGGCATTATAGTAATGTTCTCATCTGAGCAGATTTCTATCATCTGTAATTGACAGAGAATGTTTAATTTGAGACATTTTGTAAAATAATGTCTGGAACAGTTGCGTTAAGTAGGGGGAAAGAAACCATATCCCAGGTCACATTACTTTTAGAGAGATTAAATAAGGAATAATTCTACAGAAGCTAAGGGAATGCCTATGTTCCAGGAGAAAAAAAAAGTGTGTCTCTCGCTCTCTCTCTGAGATTTTAAATGATTCTGCACTGTTGAGCTGGCACATTAGCAAAGAGATTAATAGCTGGGATTGTCAGTATTTGGCTTCCAGAAAACTAATAATGTATTTGCTCCATCCTGGTAACAACAGTAATTGTCACTTCATTTATGAGCTGAAAGGAAAAAGAGGACTGGGAAACATTCAAGGGAAGAGGTCAGGAAAAATATCCCAGAAGCAGTACTTTAAAAAAAATGAACATTAGTCATACACAAAGGCTCATCTGCTCTGATGCAGGATTTACAGTTGGGGTCACTTTATTGACCTCAGTGACGCTACTCATGATTTACACCAATGTGAAGGAGAAGCAATTCAGACCCACTAAGTTAAATTATTTTTTCTATTTTTAGAGTATTGCATCAATGACAAAGAACAAGGCTTTATGTCACGGTGGCTACATTTCTATACCACTGCAATCTCCAATTTTCAGGTGTTTGTTTATAATTCTCAGACAACAATAACATCACTAAAATACAGTTATTGGAGTAAAGAGACCATTGAGTTACAATAATATTATTAGTTTTTAAAAAATGAACATTTCACATTCAGGAAATTTGGAATTCATGTTGAATATCAAAAGTTTGAAAGTCAGGAATTTAGAATTTTGTAACTTAAAAACTTATATGCCAAAAATATGGAAATACAAAGGTACTAACAACAACCTTAAATCTGCCCTATTGTCTTTACTCTCCTTTACTTTCCAATATTTGTTGGTATGAACACCAATAAATGACATATTAAAGAAATCAGAGAGACAAAATGGGTGAAGTAATATCTTTTATTGGACCAATGTCTGTTGGTGAAAGATACAAACTTTTGAGCTACACAGAGCTCTTCTTTAGGTCTGGGAAAGGTATTCAGAGTGTCACAACTAAACACAAGGTAGAACAGGTAGTTAACACATATTCTAACAGACCATCCAAGGTGAAGAGGCCAGTTAACATCTCTCCAGTCACAGGACAAAAAATGGGGGTTAATGTGTTACAGATTATTCTAATAAGCCATAAATGCAGGGTCTTTATTAAGACTAGCATCTAGCAAAGTTATGAATTTAAGCCGTCAGGTGCATCTTTTGAAGGTGTTGTGCAAATTTCCTTTGAGGATGAGGACTGAGAGGTCTGATACGGAGTGATCACTTTGTGAAAAATGTTTGCCCTTGGCTGACAGGTGTTTTTGTCTTTTATCATTTTTCTGTGTGATTTTATTTGAGAGCACGGTGACTTTCTGGTGTATCTCATCCAGTGAACTAAATGCCACAATAACAACTATGTGGGTGTGTCATAAATATAAAGGGAAGGGTAAACACCTTTAAAATCCCTCCTGGCCAGAGGAAAAACCCTTTCACCTGTAAAGGGTTAAGAAGCTAGGATAACCTCGCTGGCATCTGACCAAATGACCAATGGGGAGACAAGATACTTTCAAAAGCTGGCGGGAGGGAAAAACAAAGCCTCTCTTTCTCTCTCTGTGATGCTTTTGCCGGGGACAGAACAGGAATGGAGTCTTAGAACTTAGTAAGTAATCTAGCTAGATATGCGTTAGATTCTGATTTCTTTAAATGGTTGAGAAAATAAGCTGTGCTGAATGGAATGGATATTCCTGTTTTTGTGTCTTTTTGTAACTTAAGGTTTTGCCTAGAGGATTCTCTTTGTTTTGAATCTGATTACCCTGTAAGGTATTTACCATCCTGATTTTACAGAGGTGATTCTTTTTACTTTTTCTTCTATTAAAATTCTTCTTTTAAGAACCTGATTGCTTTTTCATTGTTCTTAAGATCCAAGGGTTTGGGTCTGTGGTCACCTGTGCAGACTGGTGAGATTTTTATCAAACCTTCCCCAGGAAAGGGGGTGTAACGTTTGGGAGGATTTTGGGGGGGAAAGACGTTTCCAAACGGACTCTTTCCAAATTATATGCTAGACGTTTGGTGGTGGCAGCGATAAGTCCAAGGGCAAAAGGTAAAATAGTTTGTACCTTGGGGAAGTTTTAACCTAAACTGGTAAAAGTAAGCTTAGGAGGTTTTCATGCAGGTCCCCACATCTGTACCGTAGAGTTCAGAGTGGGGAAGGAAACTTGACAGGATGAAACAAGACAATCACTACATACTCAAAGGAACTCACAAAGGAAAATGATAAGACTAAAACACCATATCAGCCAGGGGCAAGCACTTTTCATAAAACAAAAAGTCATGTTTTTAATAAAGACTCAGGACTCTCTGGTATCCTGGATTAATTCTGCAGGTTTCAGATGGGAAGAGAGAGGAGACTGGAATTCATATACAGCTCAGGGCCAGGGAAAGTTCATTTAAGGGAATTCCCTGATGTCCCCAGATAGAATTCCACAGCTTCTTGCTGCAGAGCATGTGCAGGTCCCATTTAGGCACCAATTGCCAGGACTGGTTAGCCCAGTGCACAGCCACTTGATTCTCCAGCTATCTAGGGCTAACAGGACCTCCGTTGTCATGTAAACTGTGCCCAGGATTTGCCTCATTTACTACTTGGTAATTAGTTATGATCACTTTGTTGGATGTTTCATGTGGAAGGGGAATGAGAATTCAGGAGAGGCCTGGTAGCAGTGTGGATTCTGCAATTTTCAGCATGCACTGTGATACTCTCCTTCCTTCTAACTACTTTTCAGAATCACTGCTGCTGACCTGCCTTTTCACTGACTTGCCTTTTCAAGAGGTAAGTGCTGCTTACATTTGGAGAGATCAGCAAACACAACAGTCAACATGAACGGGCTATAATATAAAAATTGAACAAGCCACTTTTGCTTTAGATATGAGAAAAAAGATTGAATTTTGACAGAGATGAAGAAAAATGTCTCAACAAATGCATTAGGGACAGCTTGTGAGGAGTGCATTTTAAACTTTAAAATTTCTGGGTCAAAAGGATTTAAATCCATATCCACCCCACCTAGTTTGCACTATGTTTATCATGGCTAATGTAGCTTCAGTATATTTTGCATTGCAACATTGCTGAGTATAACCTGAACCCATGGAAAAAAAAAAAACAGGAAAATGACAAACGTAGGTGAATCCAGTCTTATGACTAGAAGCCTGAATAAGTACAAATAATTTTTGTCAGCAGTATTTTAGTTACATGAATCAGATTTGGGCAGCTGATTGTATTTCTATAAATAATAGCATTAAAGCCCTTAAATTTCTGAACAGTTAACAACTTATTTAAGAACTTTAACAGTTTGTGACTCTGCCTTCGGTTGTTAACTTTGAAAATAACCCTTCAGGCTAGATATGATTGATCTGGATGACATTATTGCATTAATATTGTCAATGTCACATTCTAAAAGTTACTCTGCTACCAACTACTATAAATGTTACAATGGAAGCTCATGGAGTGTATTTAATTTTAGAAGGCTTATAAGTATAAAATAACTCATCCTAGCAACATATTATAGAGGACTTTATGACTGTAAAAAGGTGAGGATCACAGTCTTTTCCATCACACAGAGACTGAGTGGACAATATACAGTAGAACCTCAGAGTTACGAACACCTCAGGAATGTAATTTGTTTGTAACTCTGAAATGTTCATAATTCTGAAAAAAATGTTATGGTTGTTCTTTCAAAAGTTTACAGCTGAACATTAGCTTAATACATCTTTACTATGCAGAAGAAAAATGCTGCTTTTAAGCATCTTAATTCAAACAAAACAAGCACAGAAACATTTTTCTTACCTGATCAAAGTTCATTTTTTAAACTTTCCCCTTTTTTTAGTAGTTTATGTTTAACACAGTACTGTACTGTACTGTACAATATTTGCATGTTTTTGGTCTCTGCTGCCTGATTCAGGTCCCAAATGATGTGTGTTTGACTGGGAGTTCGTAATTCTGGTGTTGGTAACTCTGAGGTTCTACTGTAGAGGCAGAAACACTTCTTTTAAGAAATGTCAAGACACTGGAATTCCTGTCTTTCCTTCAGGTAGTTTCTCTAACTGAAAAGTGAATATGCATGGAGCTGATAAGTAAGAATTATAATCTACAGCACTGAATATAATCAATTATGTCTCCAGAACATTTTATCTACCAAAATAATGTATCCAAAATCAAATATCCTTTCTCAGAATTGCTTCCTGACAATTTTTCTTCTCCAGTAGTCTGAGAATTACTACCATTTCACTTTTAGGAAACATATATCTTGGTACCTTCCCCTCCCTAATAGCTTAGAGACGTGGTAAGAGGAGTGACCGCATAGCAATAAAGCTGATACTGGTAAACTGAAGAGACTGTGAGAATATAAGACTGCACCGATGCCCATCCTACCAACTTCACAGTATATGTTATTTTTAAAGAAAAAAACAAAACAACTATTGATAAAAAGAAAATATTCCCACATGGTTTGTGCCAAACCATTTATAATCAGAAAATAATGTATTTCACCACATAATAAATCCCCTAATGTTATGGCTGTATCACATTAACACATAGTTTAATTAGGCTTTATACCAAGTTCCTATTATTTCCCTAGTGTAAAATTGGCAGGGGGTATCTTTGGCTGAGCTGCTGTTAGACACTATTGTTCTTAGGAATTACCTAATACAAAACAAAACAAAGGAACTGGAGTATTTGAAAACGTCTCATAATGTCCCCATCTGCAAGTGAGGGAGGGAGAAATATCTATGTATATGTAAATATATTTCTCCCTCCCTCACTTGCAGAAGGGGGCATTATATCTGTATCTATATCTATATGTGGCATCACTGCTTTCTCCCTCTCTCACTTGCAGAAGGAGACATTATGAGACTTTTTCAAATAGTCCAGTTGCTATGTTTTTGTGTGTGTATATATATAAAGAAACAGAATCAGGAAAGTTTGAGAGGAAATTAGTACGACAAAAGCTGCCAGCCTTTTTCATTCTATGAAAGATTCCACACACTCTATTTTCGGAGAAATAGGCTTGTTCATTGCAGATCACAAGTCAATGGAAATTTCCACACAACTGCAGCTATTTCAAAGCTCTTCATGTATTTCTCTAAATTTTCAGGAAGCAGGTTCTCTGATATGTGTAGGATAGGGGACTCTTTGCGAGTGTGAGGGCCTCCTCACATGGAACTGTTTGCAGGATCCAGACAGCTTAGACTCTAAACTCTTCAGCATAGCAATCTACCTCTTTGGGTATGTCTACACTGCAGTTAGACACCCACAGTTGACTCAGGCTCACGGGGCTTGGGCAGCAGGGCTGTGTAACTGTGATGTAGTCATTCCGGCTCAGGGCTGCAGCCTGAGCTCTGGGACTCTTCCACCTTGCAAGGTCCTATATTCCAGACTCCAGGCTGAGGCCGGATGTCTACAGTGCAATTAAACAGCCCCTCTACTCAAGCCCCACAAGCCCAACTCAGCTGGCACGGGCCAACTCATGGTTTTCAAACTGCAGTGTAGACACATAGCAATTCACAGTGCCTAGCACAAGAGGGCCCTGATCATGCATGAGCATGGATTCTTTATGGTACTGTAATGTAAATATTAAACAAAATAATAATAATAGATTTTCAGTGTTGTAGCCATGCTGGTTTCAGGATATTAGAGAGACAAGATGGATATTAGGGAGACAAGCTTACAAACTACACAGAGAGCTCTTTTGCAGGTCGGTGTAGCTTCAAAGCTTGTCTCTTTCACCAGTAGAAGTTGGTCCAGTAATAGATTTGGTAGTTAGAATTACCTAATAATCTGGTATGTGACCATACAGAAGTGTTTTTAAATTACTTCCACCGTTGTTGTTTTATTTGTTCTGTTTGTATTGTGTTTTTATTTTGTTTTTTTTTTTTTAACCTATATTGCTTGTAATTTTGTTGAGATTGGGATGTTATTTTTATTAGTTAATAAGAAATTGTTTTTATGACTGTTCAGCACCCCAAGCATTTTTGTAGGATGCTTTATAAACATGTTTATTAATGATTTATTATTATTATTATTATAGAGGGCAAAATTAGCAAGCACTGTTTGAAAAACCTATTTGAAAATTTGGAATGGGATTTTTGTACTTTATTTTACTTTGTTTCATTAGTAACATATTTTTTCTTCTTCATGCTCAGTTCATTTCCTCTCATATTTGGGCGTTTACTGTGGTAGTACTGTAGAAAGAGACTCTTTCCTTCCACTTCCTCCTCTCCCTACTTCTTCATTGCAGGCAACGCTATGCTTTGGAGTCACATTTCCTTATGGCCTGCTGCCTTCTGCTCAGAAATTAGCTGGCAGGGAAAAGACTGCTCATAGAGAAAGCACCTGCTAAAAAATTATCCTTCACTTTGCCTCCTAAAGACCTGAAGTTTTCTGAAAATAAAGTGAATATTTTTGTGGGAGACAGAGTGGAGAGAATTGGAAGGGAATTCTGGGATTTGAACCTAATCCTATGGTTTTAATTCCAGCTCAGACCCAACACCAGAACAGGTGTATTTTCCAAATGTGCTCCAGATGCGCACCAGGATGGTAGAAACCTTACTCTAACATCTGACTATAAAAGTTCACCACCTTTTTGAGTTAAAATGTAGTGAAGAACAGCTCATAACACTTTTGTGCCTTTGAATCAAAACCTGATCCCAAACCTTGGCTTGGTTCAGATTTAAGCACAAACATCAATCCTACTCTGGATCTGGAACCTGACCCATAAGTCCTTTGTTAATGAAAATAGCTTTGTAGGGCAAGAGAAAAATGTGAGAATAGATTAAATTCCTGTAAGTCTGATCTGTCTTGTAAGAGCCATACTAAATTGTGATATCACAAGAGATTCTGCAGCATTTGTATTCCACAGATTGTAGCACCAGCAGTTTATCAGAACACCATAGCATGCATTTAGCTGAGACAAATACTTGCGTAAATGAGAGTCTGTTTCTAAGACAATATGATTTTCTGAGTTTCTTTGCAAATCTGATGGTTTCTGCAATGCATTAGAAAATGTTCCTTCTCGGAGCATTCAGATTAACAACAAAGAAGGTGAAGCATGTTGTGATAGCATAAATCCTAGAACACCTGTTACTAATTCATATAACCAATTTTCACAAACGTTAAAAAAAATGAGCCAGGAACATGTTAAAGGGTTTTTAAATACACAATATGCATCATCAAAGCTTTTTAAATCTAGGGATGATATTTAAATAATATTAAAAATTCTGTAAAACACATGAGAAGTCAAGTTCTCCTTGAAGTTCACTGGAGTAATCCTGCTGATTTAAATCCCATTTAGAATTTGGTGTGAGGTCTCTGTAATCATTAAGGAGACAGATTGTTTTGAGAGAAAGCACAGCACTTTTATTAATTGCATACTTTTGGCTGATCTTCACAGAAAGAGAAGGAATTTCTTTCTCTTTATTTCCCCTCCTGAGTCTACTACATTCCACTGGTGGCTAGCTGCAGTATGGGGAGATTTCACCTTCTTTTGAAGCTTGAGGCATTGGCCACTGACCCAGGTAGGAGACCTGAAGGATTAATAGTCTGAACCATTAAGTATTCCTATGTTGATACTAAAAGTGTCCAAAGTGAATACCTTGTATTTGCTGAAGGAAAAAAAAATTGTTAAATCAAAATCTGTCATGAGTTACACAGTGATACTCCACTGTTATTGTGTTGTGCAAGTGTTACTGGAGGCTACATTTGGCCCTCTTTGCGTTAATAAGAAAGGAAGGCAATTCTCATTATTTTTGTTAAATGTTAATCAGTGTTAATGTTAATTAGTTAATTAAATATAAATGTTAATTAAATGTTAATTTCAGATACATAATCGGTGTTAAGTCCAGACTCCTAGTTAAAAATATTTCAACAATTTAGCATCTTCTTAGCAAAGTTTTCAAAGTATTTCCACCAACATCAAATGGATGTACCAAGGCCTGGTTCTCCGAGCTGTTGAATGCCCATTACACTCATGATAGATGGGGATAACTCAGCACATCTCAGGAGCAGATCATAGAATAATATGTTCTGATACTGGTCTGCAGGGTAACACTTTCCCAGTCCCTTTCTGCAGCTTTTAACACAGAAAATTGCCCACAATAGCAACTTATATTATATACTTACGGCTATTGAAAGAAATAATAGGGATTGAAAAGCCATAAGGCAGCAACAAAGCCAGAAAAAATGATGTGGCCTGAGAAGGACTGAAGTCAGCATGGACTATCTTCAGGGGAAGATCTGGACCAGCAGTCTAAATAAAAATGGGAGCTGAATGGCTAATAAGCTGGCAAATTTAACTCAGGATCACCTGGGTTGCCGGTGATCCAGCACTCCTGAAGGATCAGAATTGAGTACAGCTGACCTTCCTGTCCTTAGCAAACAACATAATACCTTTTAATGGATTAGTACTAATGGGTTTAGGTTATATTTCACAAGATAAATCTCATTTTCCTAATAACATTCACAATTTAGGCACCAGACCCACTCAGCTTCCCTTAGTGGTTCAAATATCCATAATGCTCATGAGAAAACAGTCTAATTTCATAAGATGTGCCATCAACTATACCCTGCAATTTATATCTTGATTCACGTGAGCACCTCTCTGTGTCCATCTGAGTTCTATGTTTAACCATAAATTAAGATGCTGGTGCTCTTGTCATTGATAATAAAATTCCAGGAGTAACAGGGTTAAACAACTTGTCACAATAGGTATGCTGAATTCAAACAAGTACTACATACTCCTCTATAAGAAAGGTTATTGTGATGTTTTGATACCATGGAATGTTTCTGTTTTTCACATGGGTAGATCCTGTATCATTAGCTGCACCTAAGAAATAATTCACAACCCTGATCAGTGCAGTTAAAACAACCTAACCCCTATCTCTCACGGAGGTGGAGTTCCTACACCCGTGGGAGAAACCCTCCTTGTGTCGGAGGTAGCAACTTCACTGAAAATGGTGTTATAGTCTGAAATTAGACCTCATTAACTTCCAAAGATTTAAAAATGCATGATTTAATTTTTGTTCAAGATTCTGCATGTGAACTCTCTCTTCTTCCTGAAGAAGAGGTAAGACTTTCATGTTTCCGTTGTAAGACAAAAAGACAAAATCTACTGCAAACCACAATTCATCTGAGTAGGTGATCCAACACCATTCCTCTACTCCAACATAGCATGGTACAGATCTTTTTCATTAGGTATTTTAAGATTTATAGTGAGTTTTTTTATTTGCTTATTTGATTGAGATAGCGGGGGATAATTGTTGTGTAACTAGAATCATAGTTATTTGCAGACTCTTGGAATTTTTGTGAATTGTAATTGGCAATGTTGTCAGATACCAGCCCTTTATTTATTCTGTGTTAGACAAAGAGGAATTTAGGTTTACTGGTCCTTTGGAAGCTTGTATTTTCCAGTAATTGCAGCAAAAATAATGATTATAATAGTCCTCTAGAAGCACAGTATTTACTGTGAAAATATCTGATGTCACATTTCCCATGGATGAGATGGCATTTTATGGAGGTTCTTGGGTTTTGTAGAGGTTGGCATTCAATGATGCAAGCAAAGTGGATATTTTAGCATGTTTTGTTCAATATGTGCATTCACACTTGGCCCTGCACTTGCACTTCTGTACTTCCACGTATCCCAAATGAATGAGCTATAATTTGCTGAGCACTATACTACAAGTCTTTCACCTTCAAAGATCAAATCATCCATAACATCCATAACATTCACTGTTCTTCATGGAATGACAAGAACTGTCACTTTTGGCAGACACCATCATTTTTCTTTTGGCCAACGAGCAATGAAAATTTCCAGGAATGAGGCACTGGATGGAGCACATAGGTGCTGAAGAAAATAGTATTGGTGATTCAGTAGGTGTCATTCTTTCTTTTCAGTCTGTACCCAGCATGTTGTTAAGAACCATTATGCTGCTGAAGGTGCTGTATTCCTGATGAGAAATGAAGTAGAGATCCTGGACATTTGAACTAGTTAAAGAGATAATGGCACATTTCACAGGAGCAGATGATGACATTAATCCTTGTGTCATGACCACATTTCAACTTTGGTAAGATATTTTGTCTACATTCCTCTTGCAATTTCCGCTGGATATAATATACTTCTTCACTTCCTGTCATTCATTGTTGGGTAAGGTTGTTAAACCTTGTGATCTTATACTTCAGCATGAAATTATTCTTATGTATCCTTTATTTACTTCAGAGGAGTATTGTGAAAATTAAATAGTTAATGTTTGACAAATGCTTTGATATCGTCAGATGAAAGCAGTTGTGTAAGGGCAAAGTATTTTTATAGTTGTTAAGAACTCATCTTACATGCCAAACCTTTTGTTCCTAATTGCCAACATCACTAGGGATACATTTTATTTTTAATGATTATTTTTTTGACCCAGTAAACTCTTGTATTTGGCTGTTATACATTCTTTCAGAGTTTATTCCATATCTCTGATGCCAAAATGATTAGTATAAGTGCTCATTAGATTTAAATAGTCTGTAAGATAAATAATTTAAATATTAATCAAAATTTAGCCATACGTATTTTAATGAAAACAGTTTAGATGTTCCAAATATATTGTAAAGCTTTTAAATAAGGACTGACTAAACCCATCACATCAAATCTAAACTGCTTCAAACATGGGTAGGAAAGATTCAATTTAAATCAGTAAAACACTCCACTGTGTGTTCTGTTTGAAGACTGGAATCAAAGTAAGATGTGACCTGTTTTCTGGTTCTGGTTTAGATGAAGCCAAAAATCTTACATGGATATTTCACAAAACTTTGATGCCATCATATACAAGCTCAAAATCTAGTCTTGATTTGGCCTTTCACATGAACCTTAAACTCTTTGTAACCAATATCTAGGTCTCAGATGTGCTTCCTCAGAGCACGTTTACTCTTCAAGCATTTGTTACCAGTTTGCATGCTTTAATAAAATTTCAAAATAATAGGATTTTCTTTGGCTGATGATTTCTAGGAAATGTGCCAGCAGTACATCCAAATCATGACATTTAACATCACATATTATTTATATTTTTGTCTAAATTATACAGCAGCTATCTGTGAATAAATTGAACAACTGTCTTGTCAAGCTTGAATGGAATAGAAGTATTGCAAATGTTAGGCCTCAAACTTCCGTATACTTCAAAATGTAAGCCTTGCAAAAATAAAGCTTAAGCTTGTGGTCAGGACGCGCTGCAATCAGATAACAATTTATGCTGACTCCTATGTATCTATCAATCCCAAATTACCCACATTCAAGAGCTAATTGGCTACAGAAAATAAATAGGCCTAACAACTAACAATTGGACATAAAAATTAAATACGCATCAATTATACAACTAGGGCAACCACATAAACAATGTGGCCCACCCTGATTGGTTGGTCTGTTCTAAAACACGGCCGTCAGACCAGATAAAAAAGATGAAGGCCCGGGACTGTGTGTGTGTGTTTTCAGTCATAAGGGAAACCTGACCCATACCCCCTGAACTGAAGAGATGTGCAATTCTTGACTGTCTGTACCTGGCCAGTGCGGAAAGTGGCCGACTGAAGGGTAACGTATTTTCGGACGAATGCAGGGTAAGTCTACAGAGTAAAGAAGTCTGGTCGCTCGAGCCGAATTGATCATAGTTGTATCGATACTGTCGCATTAAATCAATAGTAGGTGGCTGATGCATAATAGCTTTGCATGTATTTGTGCTTGTCTTTCAAGTAGTCCGAGCAGATGCATGTAATGCTGTTGTTCATTAGCTCCTTATACGTATAGTTGTGTTGCCTTTGAAATATTTTGTCACCAGGAATATAAAACTGGTGAATAAGAGCTTTACTTATGCTTGTCTTCAGGGCTTTTATTATGACCTGCCAAGACCAGCATATGTAGAGTCACTGTTCAGGAACTCACAAATGGTCCACAATATTACATGTACTTGCACTTGTCTTCAAATTAATTGTCTGCCTTTTGTAATAATTCTTATTCAATGCTGGTCTTTGGTTTTCCTTTTTTTGTTTTGTTTATGCTGTTATTATAGTTGAAAATCATTAAAAGCCTTTCTTGAGGAATAATTAGTTCTTACTTATTTTATATAGACACCACTTAACCTCATTACATCTGTGTTGGATGGTGGGAAGTAGCAAACACCCTGGAGTAAAATAGGGCCCCGAGGTATGCCTCCTTCTTCCTTTATCCCCGCACTATCGATAGAAAATTACCAGAGCCTAACATCCTACATGCACAGTTTGCTACTTAAGATCAAAAGGAAAACAAATATAGGAACTAATTTTGGTGCTAAGAGTACAATAGCATCTCTTTGTTAATGTTGTCTGTTGTTATAAAGGTTAAAGATGTAAACTGCACCATTATCAGTACTGAAGAGTTCTTGTATGTCTGACTTTTCAAGTCATAATACATAATACATTAATTCAAAGTGACCTGCTAGTCATATTTTGAACATCCTCAAAAGGAGCTGAATTCATCATGTGTATCATTTTCTACCTTATAGTATACTGTCTCCCAGTCTTTCTTAGAGTCCTTTTTCCTTCAATTTATACTCCTAGTAAGGCTTTGAATATCGAAAGCTTTTGGGTTACTAGAGCTTGGTTACCTGTCAAGAACATGTCCTCTTTCAGTCCAGTGCAGATGCTCACTCTCAACATTGCACAGATTATCTGCTAGAAAATGTCCTGCCTGCAGCTGCTTGAGGAATTTATTATATGAATATCATTATGTAAGCCGTTAGTTCTGCGACAACAATACTGTAACAATATGAACTGGACAAATAAAATTGTTAAATCGGGTGACAATTTGCCAACCCAAGAACACATTGGTTGATGGATACTATATTTTTGTAAAAGAGCTAAAGAAGGATTTACATAAGAGTTACTAGACCAAATTCAGTCTTCGGGTAAGCGACTGCTATTCCATTAACTTAATTGCACCACTTATATGAAGGCTAATTTGGCCGCTTGGGTTCACAGTCTGTAGCTCAATGAATCTAGCTTGTTTCCTGTTTATATGTTTATAAAAGCTCATGCTTCAGGGTTTCAGCCATCCACCTGCAGGAGTTCAGAAGGGATTTCCCACCCCCATAGTGCATTATGCGTTGTTGTTTTTATTATCTCCTTCCTCTGAAGCATCAAGGATGGCCCTGGCTAGAGATGGGACATTGGACAAGGAGAGCCAGGGCTCTGAGTTAGCACCAAGCATTCTCTCTCTGAAGTGCTTGGCTGGCTGGTTCTTCCTCACAAGCTCAGGGTCTAGTGCCATACATAACGTCAGCAAGGAATTTTCCCCCAGGTCAGATTGGCAGTAACTTTGGGAGAAGGTGTGTGTTCCACTTTCCTCAGCAGCATATCTCGCATAATCATTTCCTTGCCTTTGAGCAAGTCTCAGGCATTGGTGCACTTCACTCCCTCCTATTCTCTGCCTCTGGCACATAATAGTGGGTTGTAATACTTTGGTCTAATTTCAGTTGTTGAGGTTAGTGTGCGAGTGCTGAGTGTTGTTGGCCTGTGATATAAAAGAGATCACACTAGATGATCTGCTTGTCCCTTCTGTCATTAAACTCTATGACTTTATGACAGTGCCAGCAGAATGGGTGGAAAGAAAGGAATTGTGCCCATTAAATGATAATGCACATTTCAAAACTCTGGAGATTATAAAATTTAAAGAAACCCAACTTTATGCACCTTGTCAAAATTAAAGACCCATACAACCTGAACAATGGGCATTATCTGGTGCACATTTAGGTCAATTCCCCATTGATATATATAACACTGGATCAGGCCCAAAATAAAAAGGAGGATGGCTGTGTACAGGAAATAACTGGGACTTTAGAAAATATGTTTTGTGCACTGGATTGTGCATATAATTATTTTGTGCTTTGATTAAATGATCCATATTATATTCTTATTACTTATGTTTCACATGGGATATACATCAGCCTTTTCCCTAAAGGGCTTACAGTGTGAAGTCCTTTCAGGTGTTGCTTTCATATATTTAGGACAAAGTCAATGCAGAATATCATTAGCTAACATGTGGCCCACCATCCCCTGCACAATGAGTAAAGCTTTGAGATGCTTAGTCCTGCAGCTTAAGTTCAAATATGAGCCCGATAGTCAGTCACTTACATTATTTTCTTTGACATGCTGAACCCAAATGAAAAGACTTGTTTTCCCAGCATGGAACATAATACACAAAACTAAAGGTTTGAGTGTTGATATTTGTCTGGCTTCGGGAGGAATCACAAGCTCTTAAAACCATGCTTTTTTTAAAAGTACTTAGGCAATAGATTATCTCTTTCGCCAATGTTTTTTTCACAGCCCGAAAGCTAACATCCGCTCTTTTTCAAACTAGTATCATACAGAAGTGGAGATGAGAGAACAGCTTGAGGGTGAAATTAACTGATTTTTTTTTCTATTAATCACATTAGGCACTTGCCAATATTTATTTTTTATATTTTTAAACATGGGTCCCCATTAAAGAAAAAGAAAGATTTGACATGGGAAAGAATCAGGATACTGTGTAACCCGACATCCTCCTAGTGCTTATTTTGTGATCATTTTCTGCTTTCACATTTGTTGTAGCACATTTGAAACGAAGACTTTTGCTATCATTTTTCACTATTTACATATGTTAAACATTCTTACTGAGGGCAATTTATTCCTCACATTGTTCTCCTAAGCTATCACTGTTTGTGTGTGTGTGTGTGTTTAATATGCACTTCTTTGTCCTCTCTCAACTGTTCAAATTCCTTTTAGGTTGGCAGTCATCCTTCTAAGGATAATAATAAAATGATATAGTGTACTGTAGTAGCACACAGTCCTTCAGAAGGTCCTTGAAAAGCACAAATTAGAATCTCTTCGTATATTTATATTTTTAAAAATGTTCCATTTGCTATGCATTATAGCCCCCACCGAAACATCCTTTTTTCTTGAGAAGCTGAGTCTGCACTCTATTTCCTATTCTGTAGCTTGGGTATTTTATGCCTCCTCCTCTACGTTGTCAACCTGTGCTAATTGAAATGTTTATAAAATGCTGATACTGAAATATTGCATCTTTACAATTCAATAGCTCTTTAATGATCCCTCTGTTTTATTAATAAAATGATTTATAGAAATATTTAATCTCACTGATTTACCATTAGCATTAATGAGTTTAGTTATTAAGCACTTTATTTCAGAATGCCACAAAAACAGGCCCTGTAAAACATGCAATATTTTGTACTTAGGTATTTGTAGTCAGAGAGAATAAATGCTGTTGGAAGCGTGTTTTCTTCTAGCAAAACAGAATTATTCATTAGTATGTAACTTGATGACTCTTTTCATAATTTTTCTATCATTGTTATCTGATTCCATCAAAAGTAATTTAATAAAGGACCAATTAAAAAATACTGAAGTCTCAAGGGAAATATCCATACCCATCAGACGTAATGAAAGGTGTTTCCATATTTTTCTGATTTCTTATAATTTATAAAACTTAAGTCTTTAAGAAGAATAATTTCCTAACCTATCCAGGATCATAACTATTAAAGCTAACCTGTTATACAGAATATAACAATATCTCATACGGTACAGCATACATCAGTAATGCTATACAAAAGCCCTATTTGTCAAAAATCTTCCATTTTTCCTAATGAGTTAGGACCCAGCTCTGCAAGTCTTTAATCATATGAGAAGCCGTTACTTGTTTGAGTAGTCCACTAAAGTCAATGATTTGTGATTAAGGATTTACAGAATTAGGTCCTTAATCATGTCAGTAACCTTAACACAGGTCTTGATTTGAATACAAAATACATGGAATACAAAAAATTTCAAGAATAGTAGCCTATCTAGGCTTGTAAATCTATACCAACGCACCCAAATAAATGCCCTGCTTTTCAGAAGTGTTGAGCATGCTCAAGCTCATTGAAGGTAGGTTGCTGGTTTTGTTGTAGTTTGCCTTTACTTAAGAAATCACCACTTGACATTCTGACCAATAACTGCCCAGTATCTAATCTTCCATTGCTGGGTATGTTTCTTGAGAAAGCTGTGGAGAGCCTTAGTTGTCTCAGATCTCCTTGACGTTTATCAAGCAATCTGAATACACGGTCTGTACAAAAACTGTGCTGGTGGCATTAAGAGATGATCTTCTGGTGACAGATGGAGATCAAGTGCTGATATTGCTAGATATGTCAGCTGGTGATGCTGGTTGTTGGTGAAAGCAATCAGAAAATACTGTGAGGATTTTATCCTTCCATCTGATTGAAGGTCTCTGCTTCCTCTTTGTTACTAGAGTTCACGGTCTGATGATATTGTTGTATCCCCAGTTGCTTCTGCAAATAATATAGTTTCACTGCCTAGGATAGCTTTTTTACATTTATGCCTGGTAAAGAGACTGAGACAGTTTCTTTCAGATGTGAACGTTGCTACCATAAAGGAAAAGAGTACTTGTGGCACCTTAGAGACTAACAAATTTATTAGAGCATAAGCTTTCGTGAGCTACAGCTTATGCTCAAATAAATTTGTTAGTCTCTAAGGTGTCACAAGTACTCCTTTTCTTTTTGCAGATACAGACTAACACGGCTGCTACTCTGAAACCTCTAATTATATATAAGCCCCACTTTATACAGGTGCAGCACTTACATAGTGGGAATTTGCACAGGTATAGCTACAATCATGCTAATGCAGACAATCTCCCAATCTAATAGAAAAGGGACTGCCAGAAGGGTCCCTTTAATGGACCCTCAGCTTTGGAATTCAGTCCCCATATTGATCTGAAACAGATCAGATGTCTTGACCTGCAGGACAGGCTGCAATATTCATTGATTTTCCTCAGTTTTGGGAATGGGAGGGAGGCAGTCATGACTGGTATATATAGACCGGATCAGAAAGTTTGGGCTTGATTCTCATTACTACTATTATTATTTTGGGCGTGGGGAGAGACTGCTAGCTTTTGTACTTATTTGTATGTCTGTATATTTAAAATATGTAAAAAGTGCATTGAGGCTTGGCTAAGCACTTCTTGGTGGAATCATTATTATAAATTAAATAAAATGAACAAAAATAAATAGAAATAAATGAATGTTTAAGACAGTAAGAATCTATTAAATCAGGCCATAGTTAGTTTTTCCCCTGCTGCTTCTTTGGCATTATCTATTGAAAAGAAGCAGCCATTACCCATTAAAATAAAGACATTAGTGAAGGAGAATCTCACAGAGTTTAACTAATGTTGGTAAACTCTGCTCTGTGTTTCTGTTTTTGCGCACATGTGTTCTGCTCTATGGCTTTATAAAAGCTTTGTCCCATTCATCTGTGAATTTAAATAATGTTTCTGGGAAAATATGATACTTCAGCCTGAAACTGTCAAAAATGAGATTGCAAAGTATTCAGCTGCACAAAATAGCATAAAAAAAGCTTTGCCACTATTTATCTCTGCTTGCCAGCTTGTAATGTTGATGTATGTTATGTCATAATAAAGCACTGAAATGAATACAGCTACATAAAATAGTGAAGCTAAATGGCTACAGATACTGCAGTAGTTTAAGATCCCCTCCCCCATGCACACACTACACACACACACATATTCACACAGATCCTGTTATAACTAGACTTTAGTTTATTTGGCAACTGTGAGGAATGCACCCCTGTATTCACACCCTACATACTACTGTAATAATCTTTTTACAAAATATGCCTTGTAAGGCATCATTTGAAAACTAACAACATACTGGTCAATAAAATCCTGGTGGAATGTCTGCAGTGAGATTATACGTAAAGTTATGAATTTCCCCTGAAAGAGGTTGGCACGTGTTCAAACCCATGTAGCTCCCACGAGGCAGGACTGGTCAATCAGGACTTAAACAAAAAAGTGAGTGTTTATCTCAGTTTACAAACAAGTTGTAAACAGGGTCCTCAGATAGTTAGAGGGGGAAGACATGAGACAAGGAAAATCTGAATTTCCGCAAACAGAGATGAGAAGAAATAGCAATGTCACTACTAGACACTTTTACTCTGCTTTGAGGGGTAACCTTTAGGAGAATGCATCTTAAAATGGGATTGGACTATAAAAGTGACAGGCAAAAACACACCAGCTGATCTCTCCCCATCTCTCTCTTTTCACTTAACAAGACTAAAGAAACAGACATTGGACTTAAGGAGCAGATTGTGGTCTGAGAGTTTGTTACTGAAATGAGAGAAATGTTATTGAAAACAGGTGGTAAGGGACTTCACCTTGAACCAAGTCTAGTTTGTTAAGTTTAGAAAGCATTTTATTTTTATTTTTCTTGTAACTATTACTAATTTTAATACCCCATTAATTGTACTCACTTAAAATTGATCTTTTTGTAAGTAAATACACTCATTTCATTCTGTAATTAAAACTAATCCATTATTGTGAATTGTTTGGGTAACTCCATTTCAAGTAGCAGTTGATGTTGTATGTTGATGCCCTTAAAGGGGCAATGGACCTAATATGTCTGAACTGTTCAGGAGAAGGATGGACAGTGCAGGACACATTTTTTTGTGGTGGGGGGAACTGGGACTGGGAATGTTTTGGGGTCATCCTGCAAATAGTAACCAATGCCTGTGGACGGCACAATGTGGCTGGTGTTTGCTGACAGGCTGCGGGGGTCAGAGTTGCTGGACCAGGGCTGTGGCTATACACAGACACTGTGGGTGTGACATACATGCTATTTGGCTGTTTGTGAGGAGACCAGTTTGGGAGTTACAGCAGCAAAGCATTCTGAGGCACCCCAGGTTGCAGGGCTGGGGTGACACAGCCCCTAACTCATCTGGATTACAGCATACGGATACAATGTACACAGATGCCTTTACAATAATTGCACATGAACTTTTGATACTGTTTTATGTAAATCATCCATTTTCACCATGTCAGCAGAAATGTCCTCAAAACCTCATTGAAATACTCTGAACCCTTTGATTTCAAAATTTGTATTGTGTATTGACAATTAGAGTGTAAATGAGAAAGATCAATTTTATTCCTGAACCTTATTCCAAAACACAGTAAACTGACCTCAAATCTATTCTAAATGTCAAAAAAGCTTTGTGAATAGCTTAGTTCAATCAACATAGAGTCAAGAGCTACTGACTTCAAAGGAAGTTCTCAGATTCTTCAGGGGCAGAATTAAGCTTTGTGGGGAATCCCGTTTCTGCCAATAACTCACCTAATACAAGTCAATAAGAGTAATGCCCAAATCCTCAAAAGGTATTTCAGTACCTAACTCTAATTGATTTTAATGGGAGTTTGGAACCTACCTTTGAAGATCTGGGCCAAAGTTTTCAAACTGGGATGTCTATTGCGAGCTACCTAAATCCACCTAATATGGCCATCTTAAGTGGCCTGATTTTAATAGATTCTGAGCACACACAGTTCCCATTGACTTTAAGGGAATAGACACGGCTCATAGCCTTCCAGAATCAAGGCCCTTTGGTGGGTTGTTTACCACATTTTAATATACTGAAATATTTTAATTTTACTCTCAATTCTCATTATTTTTATTAGCAAAACTTTTTTCTAATGAAGTTCTTCAAGCACTTTAATTTTCTTTCTCCAAGCCTGCTGCATTAAAACTTTCGCAGGATACATATAAATATAATAAACTGAGCATAAACCTGCATTCAGTATACTGAGTGCTTTTTTAAAATTAAATCAGTTCTGGTGTTTATTTAGGGAAACCCATTCATACTAAATCACAAGTTTCAACAGCATTCAGGGGCAAAGTATATTGAAGTTGACTTTTTCATGTTTGTTAAGAGATATTGCTCAGTGAGTGATGAAATTAAGCAGAAAAGGAAGATATTTCTAACAACAGACTTGTTACTCGGACCATCAGTAAACAAAACCCATGTGTAAGTGACCTTTCTTCCATTACCATGTTGACAGCTGACCTCTGTCCCAATCCCTATGTGGAACAGAAGAAAAGTATGTCATTACTAACCTAAATAAAATGACACTGTGATAAATAAATGTAAAAACGGAAGGAAATTTTTGAAATCAACTACTGTTAGCATTGTAATCGGTTTCTAGACAGGCCTCATATCTCTGTTCCCTCTAGTGGACAAGATACTTAGCTGGTTTAACTTGGCTTAGCTGTGCTGACTTCAGTGGAATAATATTAATTTTACATCTGCTGAAACTCTGGCCAATAATCTTTACTTTGTTCTATAACTCAATACTGACATTGTTACTCAGGTAAAATTCCCACTGAAGCCAATCCATTTGTATGAGTGTAAAAGAAACCAGAATTGGGAACCACTGAGTTTATTGGACTGTTGGTGCTTGTCATAAATATAAAGGGAAGGGTAAACCCCTTTAAAACCCTCCTGGCCAGAGGAAAAATCCTCTTACCTGTAAAGGGTTAAGAAGCTAAAGGTAACCTCGCTGGCACCTGACCAAAATGACCAATGAGGAGACAAGATACTTTCAAAAGTTGGGAGGAGGGAGAAAAACAAAGGGTCTGTGTCTGTCTGTATGCTGCTTTTGCCGGGGACAGAACAGGAATGGAGTCTTAGAACTTTTAGTAAGTAATCTAGCTAGGTATGTGTTAGATTATGATTTCTTTAAATGGCTGAGAAAAGAGCTGTGCTGAATAGAATGACTATTCCTGTCTGTGTGTCTTTTTTGTAACTTAAGGTTTTGCCTAGAGGGATTCTCTATGTTTTGAATCTAATTATCCTGTAAGGTATCTACCATCCTAATTTTACAGAGGTGATTCCTTTACTTCTATTAAAAGTCTTCTTGTAAGAAAACTGAATGCTTTTTCATTGTTCTAAGATCCAAGGGTTTGGGTCTGTGGTCACCTGTGCAAATTGGTGAGGATTTTTACCAAACCTTCCCCAGGAAGTGGGGTGCAAGAGTTGGGAGGATTTTGGGGGGAAAGACATGCCCAAACCACGTTTCCCAGTAAACCCAGATAAAGTTTGGTGGTGGCAATGGAAATCCAAGAGTAAAATAATTTTGTACCTTGGGGAAGTTTTAACCTAAGCTGGTAAAAGTAAGTTTAGGAGGTTTTCATGCAGGTCCCCACATCTGTACCTTAGAGTTCAGAGTGGGGAAGGAATCTTGACAGTGCTCCATGAAATCTTTTCCAACCCCGTATTTCCATTTCCTTTCTTTCCCTGGATACACTCTAAGTTTATGTATTTTCATCTTTGCTCTGAATATTCTTAGATATTTCACCATGTCTATATACTGTCTCTAGTTTCCTATACAGTGTAAATATTTTAATATAATCTGATAGAGTCTACTCTTCATTTGGACAATAATATTTTGTTGTATTTGTCTACTTCTGTATATCTGATAAGTAAAAAACAACTAAAATAATATTCACAAATTATCTATTATCCCTCTGTGCAATATATGTTGTACAAATATTGGCTGGTTCTAAGCACAAAAGCAGTAAAATATTACCCAAGAGAAAAAATTTGTTCCTGAGATGTGGTTTATTGCCTGAAGCCAAAAGGAAAGCAATATACACAATTGAAGGAACTATTTTGACTGGAGGGCGTCTAAAAAACATTCTCCTGAAGACAGTCACTATATGTATCTTTAACCTTTTGGATTTTTTAATAAAAATAAGAATTTAAATGAAGAAATGTTTCTGTCTAGAAAACTTTTTGCATTGATACCTCTATATGGATAAGGACTTCAGCAGAGAAGTACTTCAACATGGAAAATATTACAGGCTGAAGTTTTTATCCTTTTTGAGATTTTAACACAGAAAAACAACTTATTTTTCTTAGCAAGAGAAATTGAAGCAGCTGGCTGACTACTTGGTTTGCATCAGCTGTTTTCATCGAATGTCAGTGATGATATCAGACACTGATTCTGGCCTTCCATCATGTATTATTGATAGGGCTACAGGAATAAGTACTGCAGATTTTGGTTTTCTGCATAATTAAACTTTCATTTAATAAATAAAAGTGTCTTGTCTTTCAGGTTGTAAAGAAAACCTTGGATGTGTCCATGCTAGGGAAAAAAAGGTGGATTTTTTTTACAATGTATTTGCCAACATGTGGTAAAATCTTTGTGTGGCCAAGACAGTCAAATGTTAAAAGTACAACTGCCTTGCCCATATGAGGATTGTACCATATATTAGTTATCATGTGTTAACTAATGTATGATTTTAAAAAAAACACACCTTTTTTCTTAGTGACTTTCTTATTAGTTATGAACTGCTCTATTCAATGAGATTGTAAAATGTATGACCCTAAAAACCTAAAATTCCACCTTTCAAGAAAAGAATGTCAATACTATTATATGAAAATCACTCCATCAGACTGGAAATCTTGTACAAGACAGATGGAATTTTAAAGCTTGACTATCATAATAATGAGTCCAATTCTGCAATGATTTAAACAACTGGACAACTTCTCTGAGGCCAATTGAATTGCCAGGGACTTAGATTAGCATAATAATCTTTTGGAAAAGTAATACAACAAAATGTCCAAAAAGTTCTTGGAATGTGTGGGAACAACTTATTGTTTCAAAAGATGGAGTTAAGTAACCAGAGCAGCCATCATTTTAGACTTGATTCTGACTAGCAGGAAGGAATTGACTGTGAATCTGAAAGTGGAAGGCAATTTAGGTGAAAATGATTATGAAATAATAGGCTTTGTGATTCTAAGGAAAAGAAAGAATGAGAGCAGCAGATAAGGACAATGGACTACAAAAAACAGACTTTCACAAACTCAGAGAACTAGTAAGTAAGGTCCCATGGGAAGAAAAAGGAGTTCAGGAGAGTTAGCAGTTTCTGGAAGAAACAGTGTTAAAGGGACAACAGCAAAGTATAAAGAGGTTCTATAAATACATTAAGAGCAGGAGAAACACAAAGGAAAGTATAGGTCCACTACTTAGCAGAAAAGGAGAGCTAATAATGATGACACCAAGAAGACAGAGGTGTTTAATGCCTATTTTGCTTCAGGCTTCACTAAAAAAGTGAATTGTGGCCTGATGCTTAACACAATTAATATTAACAACAAGGGGAAATGAATACGAGCCAGATTAGTGAAAGAACATGTTAAAGAATATTTAGATAGATTAGATTTATTCAAGTCTGCAGAGCCTGACAAAATTCAGCAATGTAAGGAACTACCTGAAATAATTTCAGAACCATTAAGAATTATATTTGAGAACTTAGTGAGGATGGTTGACAAAGATGAAGTGAGCTGTAGCTCACGAAAGCTTATGCTCAAATAAATTTGTTAGTCTCTAAGGTGCCACAAGTACTCCTTCACTTTTTGCGGATACAGACTAACACGGCTGCTACTCTGAAAGATGACCCATGAAATTATAAATCAGTCAGCCTAACTTTGATACCTGGAAAGATACTGGAACAAATTATTAAATAATCATTTTGTAAGCACCTAGAGGATAATAGGGTGTTAAGTAATAGACAACATGGATTTGTCAAGAACAAATCAAGCCAAACCAACATATTTTCCTTCTTTGACAGGGTTACTGGCTTAGTGGATAAGGGGGATAGATGTTATTTATCATTATTTTAGTAAAGCTTTTGACACAGTATGCCAGTCCAGGGTGCAATCCAGACTAATGAGTAGCTGTGTCATCTCTGCCCTGTAACCCAGGGTGCCTTTTACAATGCCTTGTTGCTGTTGCCTCCAACCTGGACTGCTCACAAACAGCCTTGACCATGTAAGTCACAGCCAGCTGTGTCTCTTTGTGTGTGCTGCAGACAGTCAGTCACTCCTTGGCTCTTACCAGCCTTAAAAATTACCACAGGGGTACCCCAACAAACTTCCAGTCCCAGATTTCCCGCCAGAAATGTATGTCCTGTACTGCCCAGATCTCTCCTGGATAGTACAAGTATTGTAAATCTGTTATTCCTTTAAGGGAATAAAATGCACACAAACTTGTTACCCCAAATGGAGTTAACGAGACACTTCAACTTGAGCACACTGGATTAGATAAAACAGTAAAACAAGTTTATTAACTACAAAGAGACAGATTTTAAATGAGTACAAGTAATGAGGCATAAAAGTCAGAAATGGCCTCAAGAAAAATAAAGATAAAATGTTTACTAGTATCTACTTAAGAAACTATCTTAGTTGCAAAGCAAACTTTCTCTCCACATGCTTCATCAGGCTACTGACCAAACTCTCAAGTCTGGAACCCTCCTTTAGAGTCCAACAACTATTTCCTTTGTTTCTTCAGGTGCTGTGAATGCAATGGTCAGGGAGAGAGAGAGGGGTGCCTTGGGGATTTGTCCCTCCTTTCTATAGCTTCAGTCCCCCTCTTGAAAAACATTTCCAACTGAGAACCAGGAGACAAAGAGTTTATATGGAAGGATATTCCCTGCTGTTTTTTTCACCTGATTGAACTTCCTTTGTCTTCCCTTCCTGCTTGATGATTTTGTTTACTACTTAAATGCAAATTAAGGCAAACATACATTCCTTTGATTAGGACAGAGTTGTTTGCCAGCTTCTGTTTGGACAGGGATGTGGGGTTTGGAATATGTATTAATAACACCATACAGGGAAATCTTATAACTTCATATACAATGTTGCCACACATATTTTATTAGGATGATACTGATAAGCAAAATATGAGTTTTCAAATTATATCTTACAAGGTATACCTTATACAAGCATTATTACAATTGTGTCTAGGGTATGAACATGGGTATATTCTGTCACACATAGGGAAATGTGAGCTACCTGAAACTAGATGAATTATAAGTGCACCAGTGGTTAAAAAACTGTACTCAGAGAATAGTTAATAATGATCCACTGTCATATTGGGAGGATGTATCTAGTGGGGTTCCTCAGGTGTCTGTTCTGGGTCCAGTACTATTCAATATTTTCATTAATGACATGGATAATGGAGTGGAGAATATGCTTATAAAATATGCAGGTGATACCAACCTGGGAAGGGTTGCAAGCACTTGGAGGACATGATTAGAAATCAAAAGGACCTTGATAAATTGGAGAATTGGTCTGAAATCAACAAGATGAAATTAAAAAAAACAAAGAAACAAGTGCAAAGTGCTAAACTTAGGAAGGAGAAATTAAATGCAAAATAGGGAATAACTGGCTTTTCAGTGGAATGAATGGATCACAAATTGAACATGAGCCAACAGTGTGATGCATTTATGAAAAAGGCTAATTAATGAAAGTGTCATATGTAAGACATGGGAAGTAATTGTTTACTCAACACTGGTGAGAACTCAGCTGAGTAATGTGTCCAGTTCTGGGCACCACACTAAGAAAGTTGTGGACAAATTGGAGAGAGTGCAGAGGAGAGCAACAAAAATGATAAATGGTTTAGAAAACTCACTGGTGAGGAAAGATATTTTAAAAATTGGGTACGTTTAGTTTTGAGAAAAGAAGACCAAGATAGAGAAAAGAAGACCAAGAAGACTGATAACAGTCTTCAAATATGTTACGGATTGTTATAAAGAGGACAGTGATCAATTGTTCTCTGTGTCCACTGAAGGTAGAACAAAAAGTAATGGGCTTAATCTGCAGCAAGGGAGATTAATGTAGACAGGCCCATTTCTATGATTCTGTAACAAAATTTGGTCTTATGGTGATTTAAATACCAAGCTGGTAAAAAACATTCAATTTGGGAAATTTTCCGATGGAAAGAGGACAAATATTTTCTGAAGAAAATCCCATTTTTAGCTCTGTTTGTATGTCCATCTCATTAATTATTTCATTTTAGTGGGATACCTGTTGTATAGAACCATGGTCTCCAGAACTAAAGCATGTATTACTACAGCTTGAGCTAAAGCCCCCTATTGAGCCCCTCTAATGCTTCATATCCCCTGCAGACAGTCCCAGTGGGGACTCTGTAACATTAATCAGTGGGACACTAATCTTTTTTGGAACATGTAGGCATTTATAAAAAGAAAAGGAGTACTTGTGGCACCTTAGAGACTAACAAATTTATTTAGTCTCTAAGGTGCCACAAGTACTCCTTTTCTTTTTGCAAATACAGACTAACACAGCTGCTACTCTGAAACCTGCAAGCATTTATGTTTCCCTTCTATAATTTAAGATGAAAATGCCTTGCCTTACTTCATTTATCTTATGCAAGTATAACTCTAGCTATATTGAGCAAACCATTTTGTTGTTGGTGTGTTTACTCTGTTTTGAATAAATCATATTATTTAATACATTTCTTACTACAAAATCTGTTGTGTAGGGGTAAGTTTTATTCATTCCATCCTTGTGGAGAAAAGGCATCCTGCAACCTTGCAAAGAGAGGAACAGGGAGCAAAAGAGATTCTGGAGCCAACCCCCTTCCCCACTGTCATCTTGGTCAAGGCATGGGCAAGGGTCTCCACTCTCAGTGAGGGGTATGGCTATCATGATGTAGGTGGCAGACAGCTGGGGAGCTACCAACATGACCCAGGTAGAGACAAGAGTGGGACGTGAGGTCAAGTAACATCGAATAAATGTGATTTTTTTAATATTTTTCTTCTTCTTCTTCCTCTTCTTTTCTTTTTTGGCCCGTTTCTGTTCCCTGTGAATTTTCCTCTCTACATTATTAGTTTTCAGGAATCACATGGGAAATAAACCCCACTGAGAAAATCCACAAGAAAAAAAGTATGGAAAATGCAACTACTAATTTCTATTGGTAGCTTTTAGTCACTGTGCATGGCCATACATGTGTGTCTTGTCTAGCAGAACTGGAAACTGTGCTGAACAGTTCACTATTGTTTTAGTAGTGAGATATTTCTCATGAGATCCTGACCTCCACTGGATACCTTATTACACTAGTTAAAAGGGCTGGAGTGGCATAAAAGGGCTCTAAAAAGCTCCGTCCCCACTGGAAAGGATTCTTCCCAGCACTGAAACTGTGAAAGATAGCCATAAAGCTGCCTTGTGCTGACCCACTCAAAAGCTGTTGTATAGGGGATGTGCCAGGGTGGGGCTGGAGATGGAATCGGACTGAAAGTAGATACTTTACTTGCTCCTAATTTCTGAATTTTGAATTCTAATCCACTGTTTTCTGTTTTCTTTGTAGGTGTGAAACTTTATCTGGATCAATTTTATCATGCTCTTTGTAATTCAAAAACTAAAATTACATAACAAAATCTTCTCTACAGAGAGTATAAGACCAAGTTTACTTTTTCTTCATAATGTAAGTCTTTGAACCATTGTTTTGTTTGCTCTGTTCTGCTTCCCTTTGAGAGCAATTATATCCTTTCAAAGGCATGGTCACCAATATTGGATAAAGTAGATTGGGTGCAGTCTGTTCAGTACTTAATATATAGCTAATCCTACTTCTTTTGATTTATACTGTACTCTGTTAGCAATGTGTCCTATCAACCTGTTTTCTTTCCTTAGAGAAGCTTCAGGGAGCTGAGGACTGTACAGTTTTTCTCTACAGTAAATCCCATATCTTTTTATTGTTTCTTCTAATCTCTGTTGTGCACCCCTGTTCTTTTTTTATTATTTTCTCCTTGGTAATTACTCCACATATATCCATACTCATTTGCATTTGTCATTAGTAGCCCAAGTACCTAAATTAACTAAGACTCAAGTTAGTTGATCATATTGGTCTCTAATTTGTATAGGAGATTTCTGTCTTAATTCAGATATTGAAATAGTGTTACTTCAGATACAGCCAATTCTTATTACTTTTGGGGTCCTCTCTCCATTGTTTTCAGTTTATTTTTTAGGTTATAAAGGATATTGATTTTATAGGGCTGGTTTGCGTTTCTCTTTCTTTTTAATTTCGGTAGAAAGAATAGTGAGTGGTCATGTAATAAATACTGAATTATAATGAATACACACAAGAAGACCAAATTAAGGTTGCCCAGGCAATGCTTATTCTTGCACTTCCTAATTTGTATTTGTGTGTGTGTGTGTGTATGTGTGTGTGCTTGACTTTTCAATTGAAATTTTCTTATAGTGTTGTTTTATGTATCTCTGGATTGTCCTTTTTTTTTTTTTTTTTTTTTGTAAATATGCCAAGAGTGAATGTAGTATTCAAGATGAGAGCATAATATATTATTCAATAACAGTATGACTTTCTCATATTCTCCTAGTACCAGATTTCCCTGCATATTGAACTCTGTGAATTGCAACATGAAGAGTTGCTAAAGTTCTTTTCAACTTAGAAACCTTTCTCTTATTACTCTTCACCCTTCCTACCTAATGAAAGAAGGCTTGGATTCAGCATCCAGAACTGCAGATTTCTGAGGCAGCAATGACCAGTAATGCTTTTATATCAGTTGTGCTTAATCAGAAGGTTGCAACTTTACTTTTGAAAGTTGGCCATAGAAATCTATGCCATTAACAATTTGAACCAGGATAACAGCAATGAATGTATAATTACATGGATTTACATTAAAACCAGTTAGATATATTATCTGGTATTAAATGTAGCAGACACTTTGTGTAGGAATATTTCTTCGAAGGAACTCCATGTTCTTCACTGGCTACTTATTATTTTTCAGGTTCAGTTTAAGTATTTTTTTTTTAACTTTTAAAGTCTCATATTGGTTAGATCCTGGTTATCTTAGAGGTTGCCTCCTTCCTCAAGCACTTGATTATTAAGTTAATTGTCAGGGAGCTGGAAACAGTATACTGTGAGAGAAGGGTCTTCAAATGTGGAAAGTGTTACCAGCTTTGGTTTCTCAGAGCCAGATTTTTTTGGCTTCACAAGGCTTATTCGTTCTACTAGGCTTTCCTTTGCAGGGGTATCTTAGGAATAAACAGATGTTTGAGGACGTAGGTAGAATTTGGGCTTTGGAGGGAAGGAGAGGGATCTGTTGGATATCGGTTCCTCAGTTACTGTTGAGTTTTCATATGTGCTTGCATTGCACCCCGTGCACGGGATGTTCATGTTTTAACAACTTAAATAAATCAATGCTGAAGAGGTGCAGCATTCCTCCCCTGACACCTCCCCCTGTGCTAATTCCTCTCTGTGTGTGAATGTGACAGGGGAATGGGGGCCTAATATACTGTTTGCCTTTTGGCCTGCTGCTTTCCGCTTTGAACAGATATCTCCATTGAGTTGTTCATAATTTCTTCACATCTTCTCCCGACAAAATGCAGATCCCAAGTTACTGCTGCTTTCCTCGGAGTTCCGGGGCCTGCTCAGTCTCTTGGGAATGCCATGAAAGAAGAGCAGCTGGTGGAAAGGGGCTGATAAGCTCGTCGTTCTGCTCAATTAGTTTTAATAGGGGGTATTGGAGTAAACTGGAGCAAAAGTGAGGACTGGGGGAGGATTGTGCTAATGGGAGTGAGACAAGTTCACCATATTTTATTTTACTGCACCTACAATATATGAAGCTACTTTGTTGTTAGTGATTTAAGGGGAGTCTGTAGCTTAGAAGACTGCTTTAATTTTCCGAAATGTGCTGGTTCTCATTTTAATCATATTTGAATGTATCAATAAGTTTTCTTTCCTTCGACTGATGAGTGTGGCGAGAATGGAGAATTGTCAGGGAAAGGGGAAAATTTGCTTCAATGGAGTTCTAGTTACTGTATCAGTTTTTATTTTCCTTAGAGAAATGTTCAGAAACTTACATTTCTGTCTGTGACTGCAATGTTTCTCACAGTTTATTATTTTCCCATTTCAGTGGGATCTGCAAATTTCGAAATCTTATTTTAATGTCATCATCTAAGTCACTTCAGTGAGGAATTTAAAAACAAAATAAATAAACCAAAAAGCAGAGCAAGCCTTTATCTCTGATTTTTCGTATTCATTTCCATTTAACAAGCCAAATTTTTCTCCTGTTTTAAACTGGCACTTTAGACCTGAATGGTGTAAACTTAGGTTCAGTGCTCTGAAGGGTTTTAGGATGAAATCCAATTTTTCTTAACAGAACTTAATCAGATATTTCCTCATACTCCTGGAAGCTAACCTGTAATCTTGTTTGTCAGTTTGTATCTTATTTTCAAAATCTAAGGCGACAAGTGTTCAAGAAAGAGAAGTCTCAGGTCTGCATGCAATTGCAGGATACATCCACATTTGCACACCCAGTTACTGCAAATAGCCATTTGGGTGCCCAGTTCGACATCTGTGTGGCAAATACTAGAGATGTGCTTACAAATCAGATATTTTCCTTTTTATGCACTACAGTATTCAAGACCATCACAACCATTATGTTATTTTTATAAGGGTTTTATATTTTGATCTCCATTTTACAGACGGGGATCCGAGACACAACAGAATTGAATGACTTCCCCAAAGTCACAAAGGAAATCTGTGGCAGAGCCAAAAACTGAACTGTGATTCTCTGAGGACAGGTCTAAACTAGAAGTGCTACATTGGCGCAGCTGCACTCTCATGTCGGCATAATTACTCCACCTTTGCAAGAGGCGGCACTTCAACAATAATTGCCCACAGTCTTGTCTGTGCCTTCTGTGGATCAGCTCCCTGAAACCACCATTCTCTGGCAACACAAGTACTATCTTCCAGTCCTCCACAGGTCTCTCTCTTTCTATACAGCTAACAACAGTCTCACACCAACCCCCAAATGCTTGGAGCATTTCAGCTCCTTATCCACTGAACACTCACAGAATTACCAGATTGTAAGATTCAACTTTGCTTAATACCACAGCACTTAGATAAACGTATTCTTTTAACTATAAATATATTATCAAAGAACTTCAGATTCAAGTAATAGTAAGAACATTGGAAACAAATAGTTAAATATAAAACAAAATCATAATGTTGCTACTCTGTTGTTACTCTAACTACTCTGTTGTCTAAAGAAGCCTATCTCACCTAAAGTTCTCCTCAGTGTTTTCCCCAAAGCCTGGTTGAGACCTCTTTTTCATGAAGCAAAATTGCTGTCCTTTTATTTCCTCTGTGAAGGGTGTCCAGATGTCTCCTCTGTCCCCTGCCCCAAATATATTCAAATAAACCTTTGTTATACACTTTCAGATAGGGTTTTCCCCCCTGCTGCTTTTCTCACCCTGTTTGAGTCTTTCATTCATTTGCATTCAGTTCTTTTTACACACAATATCAGTACATGAGTTTCACAATGATATTGATGACCAATGTGACACCACCTTTAATTTGAGACCTTACATGATATTTTTGGTGAACTAAAATGCACATATCAGCCTCAAGAGATTCCTGCAATCCTTCTGCATCCCCTTGCCAGTTGGCATTAAAAGGTCCTTTGGTCACAAGGTCCATATGCAGTATATATAGAGAATCTATAAATTGTTTAGTACAGATTAAAAAAGTTGTCAAACTGAAGATAAATTGTAAAATACCCAGATAAACATGGATCACCAAGCCAATTTCCCCTTGTTATTTAAGACAGTCACTGAAAAGTCATGGGCATAACCTACCTCTCATCTAATCACCTTTAAATGAGGATACTCATATTGGTAGAGCTAAACGCTGTCCTTGGGCATAGAGATGTGGGTCCCATTCAGCTCATTGTTTGATGAACATTTTCTACCCTGGATTTAGGATGGAAGTGGAACATTTGAAGTCAAGTACTATTTATGTACCATTTGTGCAGATTTTATTTTTCTGGAGTGTGTCAACACTTCAGAAACCAGATAAAGTGCATGCTCACACTGTTTATTAAACTTATCTTTCATTTGTGTAAATAGATACTTTATAATTTTAGAACTTACTTCTGGGGCCACTAAGTTAAAGAAAGCCTGAAGTCTGGAGGGATAAAGGCTCTTAGTTTTAACTAAAATGTGCAAATCACACTTATGAAAATAAAAATGATTGATTTTTTTTAAAAGGGAAAAGACTGATATTTGGGTTAAGCCTCCTGTGAGAAGGTCTAACTTCCACAGTCACTATTTATTTGGCTTTTCAAGCTCGATTTACTTACCTATTCAGTGAGATAAAGTAATTGTCATCACATTCCTTTCATTACATGTTGCAAATGCTATCTCTGAAGTACAGAAATGCTTCTTGAAATTGGATGTCAGAGTATAGGGTTTATTCCAGTAGTCTGAACATGCATTTAAGGGCCCATTAATTTATTTTCAATGAACAAATATTTTTCTGTGTTTATTTTCTTGTTCAGTTTTTAATTAAATAATTAGGGGAAAAGGGAAGAAATATAGGAAGATGCGAACTGAATACTGGGCATAGTTGGAGTGTCTGATATGCTAGTTATTGTAGGCTTTTAATTTGGGTTTTAGAATGAAACAAGAGTGAAGCTTCTAATACATTTTTTGCCTTATTCACTTGTCTTCCATGTCATATCTATGCTGAGGTACTTGGTACAGTGGGGCTTTGTGGGATGCACAGGAATCTTCTCCTTCAGGATATGGAGTTGCAGGCACTGCCCTGCGGCCACTACTGCACAGGTAGCCCATATCAGAGAGGAATATATGCCACAACGTCCTACGGGATGGCACAATGGTTAAACCTGCAACTCCATAATGTCGGAAAGACATTCTCCCTGATTCTTGGGTGTACCCTATCCGCTTACTTTGAGAAAACAAGGATGTAAAAAGATTATTTATCCCCTGTCTAGCCTGGTGTTAGGGAATTTAACACAGTCTGTAGAGGGGGTAAAAGCTGTGCCCACAAACTGAGACAGGTTGTTTGAAACAAATGCCTTTCCTATACCCTTTCTCAGCACTCAAGGATCTGAGCCAAATGGGTTCTGAGACCTAAAGGGTTTCTGTAAATAGCTCTGCTCAGTGTGATTGTCAGATCAATTACCTTCAATGATTAAAAAATGTTAAATAATGTTTCCATTTCTGTTTTTGTCAAATGGTGAGTAAATAATGGCTCCAGCTTTCCTTGCCTGCCACCTACACTCCCACACACAGATTTATCTCTACCTATAGTTGAAGGAGAAAGACACAGTATCTTATCTGCCCCTAAGAAAGTCAATTGACAAGGGATTTTTATGGTACAAATGTGAAAAAATACCATCAATATATTAAGAGAGTAAAAAACTCCTGTGCTGCAATAAAATTAAATGGAGTCTATATCACCTTCTGCCCTGTCTCACTATTGACAAATAGGTTGGATCAGCTTAAATGGCCACTGGTGTCATCTCTATCTGCTTACTGTTCTTCAAGAGAAATGCCTTGCTGAGATAAATGATTGCTATCTCCTTCAGAAAGGCAGGGAAAGGGGGAAAAAAACATGTTAAACCTTTTTAAACTGCCATCTCAGTTGAATATCATATGGACATTTTCTTAACCTCCTTTGAAAGTAGTGGAAAATGCAAGGATTTGATGCTTATTCTGTAAGCAAGATAATTGACTATTTAGACTGAAGAACCTATTCTGAGGAATCTGTAGCTGTGGGAATGCTGATTCTGAAACAAAGAAGGTGGAATTCAAAACTGCTCAGCATTGTCAAAACAGCCCTCTGTGTATTAATGAGAAAATGTGGTGGGTAAACGTAAATGTGTATTTGTGTGTGACTGTGGGGAATGTAGCTAAAGTGTGATATTTTTCCTCATTATCACTTTCAGGATCCCCCCTTCCAAGTGGATTTCTGAACATTATACAGTGTACAACAAATGAAGTGAAGAAAAGAAAAAAATCCAACACGCCCCTAGGCGCTTCTATATTAAAGGTTGTCTTAGGAATTCTGTTTTGTAAAGGATGTACAGTAATCTCTGTCTGTTTCCACTGGCCCACACAATGTCACATTTTATAAAGGGTAGGATGAGTTAGTGGATCTAGCACTTGGCTTTTCACCTCTGTTAAACCTTCCCACAAATGAGTTTTGTAGTCTCAGCTCATTCCCTCCTGAAAGATGATAGTCTCTTCATCTTTAAAACTGCCATACATAATTTAACACTCTCAAGCCTTTTTTTTTTTTTTTGGCTGAGGAGAAAGCTGAAATGTAACTTTGTTAAGGATTATGGGCTCCAAACTCAGAATAAATCCAAATGTTTTTCTCTTTGTCATTTTAAAACAACCCTTTCCATTGCCTAGATAAAACTGCGAGTCCATTTTTAGAAAATCTACACTAACTCCTTTTAAATTGCTATAGCATCTTGAATAAAGGGGTCACAAAACAGCACAGGAACAACTGGATTTATATAACTGTTTTCTTCTTAATACAAATGAAGTAATTACTCCTTTGCAACATGCTTCAGAGTGAAGAGCACATGACCAAGTCCAAGATGGGCACATGTGAGAAGAACAAAGATATAATTCAAAAGTGTTTTTCTCCTCAGTACAACATAAGATTTTGTATTTTATTGGGAAGCAAAATCAAGTAAGTGCAGAGTGCAGTTGTATAATGGTTGTGACAGAGTGGGATATGTCTGGATCAAACTGTGAACTCCACTTTGGATTGTCATCTTCATTTTGTATTGTAACATCCATTTTGGGTTTAGGACATCCATTTTGTATAATGTGCTGAACTCATGTCTAATATTGCCCAAGGCAAGGTTATTATAATATATTCTGGTCAGCTACCCTTCCCAGGAAAGATACTTGATACCTCATTTAAGAACAATATCTGAAAAGCCATAAAGACAACAACCTAGATTTACTGACTCTATCTCTCAACAACCAGCCCATCCCTATGGGACAATGGACTCTCTACACAGGAGCCCAGAGGGCTGAAGGGACAAGCATACCAATAGAGCACATGGCAGAAAGAGACAAAGACTTTATTTAAGAAGGGGTTATTTTCCAAGGAGAGAGGGGCGTTTATCACCATATGCAAGAAGACCAGGCTGGAAAGACAGGAGGCAGGAGGGACTCTGCCTAACCTGAAAAACTGACAAGCCTTGAACTCAGAGAAGGGGTTAGATCAGATTGGGGATGCACCTTAGGACGTCTATTGTTTTCAGAGATCTGTAACTCTCTAATATTTTTAAGAGTAAAGTGACTGGTTAAGAAATTCCTTTGCTAAGCCTGTGTTCCTTGCTTTCCTCTCATGTGGACCCAAAGTGCTTAAACTAGAAGCCAGAGCACCCACAGCTAGGTGGAACTCTGGGAAGTATGTGTAAGCAACAGGGGGGCTCAGAAGTTCAGAGGCAGCTGGACTGTGGTGTCCCAGGTCCAAGACAGGGCATAGGCAAAAGGTCTGAATCTGGAAGTGTGCCTAGAGACCCAGAGTTAGAAACTGACTGGACTCAACCCATATGCATTTGGCTTAGAATCATGTATGATCCAGTGATTAGGTACACTTACAACAGACTGATGACTCTATAGCGGCGAGGAGTGGAGGCAGGATATAGAAGTGGTTACTACAAATAATCCACATTTACCAAGAGTTAATACATAATGGTAACCAAGATGCTGCAATTATTTATTATTTTAAACATTATTATTATTAATAATAATATTATTATTAATAACAATAACATATCGCAGGCACCACTCTACCATAACTAATTCAGATGTTGACTTTTTCACAGTGACAATGGTGTTCCTCACACATGTAACTCTATTTTTAGCACTTTTCTCCTTCACTGTGCTAATACTCATTATTTAATCTAACTTTTATTGTACGAGTGTAAAAAATGAGTAGGTCAATATTTATGAGATCTTATAAATGCTTGTGGGTATTTTAAAAAAGTTTAAAACTGTTTAACACAAAGCATTACTAAATGCACTTAATAAAATAAGCACATATACTGTCTGTGCTAAATACACATTATAACATATAAAAACCTAATCACCCCATGCCTTGTCCATCTTCCCACCATTCAGAAGGAAAGTCCTGCCCCCCGTATATCTGTTTTGTATAATTGTAATGCAATAAAACTAAAACTCCATAGAAGCAAAGCTTCTGTATAGCTTAGAAACTCTGTTGAACTGAAATTATGTCCCTGTGTAGGATAGCAGGAGAAATGGGGTGAATGGAGTAGATCTTGGTGATATTTTTTGGGTTAAACTTTTTTTTCACCAAAAAATGCATATTTGGGACAACCAAAACATTTTGCAAATTCTTATCAAGTTAACCAAATCTTTTTGGCTGGAGAAAGAAAAAAACTTCAAAAAGTTGAAAAGTTTAGATATTTCTAAATGGATCATGTTGATTTGAAGTGACTTTTTTGTTTAAATTGTTACTTCCATTTTATTTTATTTTTACAAGGTAAACAGCTCAAAACTAAAATGAAACATTTTACTTATCCCAAAACAATTTTTTCTACATTTTTGTCCCACCAAAAAGAATGATTTTTTTGTTTCCAGTTGACATGAATTGAACATATATTTTTTATTCCTTTGTTCAGCCTCTGAACCGAAAGAATCTGTTACTCACACAGCTTTAGTGTGGAACGGCTGAGAAAAGAGAAGGAACAGGAATTCAGTTTGTTGAGCTAGCTGATCTTGGGAAATCCAGCTGGATGTCAATAACAGGACTGCAGACCCCTGTATTTTGAGGACCCAAGATAGCTGTGGAATTCATTCTCTCCCATGGCTTAGTAGTCCCAGAATCAGACAAAATCACACATGAGTGCAGAGTGACAAATCACAAAACTACTCCCTCCTTATGTATGATCTTGTCTGACTCCAGGCTAGTAGGCCATGACCTAGAATGAATTCCTCATCCACATTAGAATGTCTGTCAGGTGAAGTGTGTGTATGTGGCATAGAGCCCCTGAAAGAGCTGGACACTATGCCACAGACTTCAAAGCCAGCTGATCTGCTCCCCTGATTATTTGACATCCCAATTATCTGAAGGGTACAAGTGTGCCCCATACCTTTGGATAACTGGGTTGTGTTGCATTTATTTAAGGGGTATATTATAATCTGAACATGCAAGACAATACTTGCATAAAACAAAGAAGCATTAATGGAACTATGGCTGAAATTTCCAATCTTGAAGACCTAAAGTTAGGAACCTCAATTTGCATTTTGATGCATGCATATTAATGGTCCATTTTCAGACATGCTAAGCTATTAAAGTTGCAGGTGTTCAGCATCTGAGAAAATCAGGTAACTTTTATATAAATGCTTACAGAGAGATTTTGGCCCCTGGACTGTTTGTTTACATCCCCTTACATCAAGATTATGACCTGACTCTAGTCTCTCTATATCACCATTCAAACCAGTTTAAATTGTTCCTAAAATTCCCATACTTTTTTTCTTAAGAATTTAGTTCATATGTTAGATTACCTCTATCATGCTGCAAAGAAAGGAAAGTGTATAATTGTGTAATTATTGTAGTAAAAGTACCATGATGATCACAAAGAAAGAAGTTCAGAAAAAGTAGAAATTGGGGAAAGTGGCCAAATATTCTGAGCAGATTTTATATGGGACCAGGGATCAGTTACATGTTTTCTTTCCTTTATAATTGTGTGGAAACCAGGTATACTCATTTAGAGGTGTTAGTCAAAGTTAAATATATATTTTTAGACAATTAACCCTTCTTATTTTGAGGTGACAGGCCAGGAAAAAAACTATAAAAATGAGGAAAGTGAGAAAGTTATAAAATCTGGAAGTGTTAGAGTATAATTCCATGCACAGCAGGCGGCAGGTAGTATTGGGAGACTCTGGAATGCACAAATATGGACTGAATTTTAACCTGAAAGTACATTTATTACATACGCTAATACTGAAGTTATCACAAAATAATGCCAAAGTATGAAAGTGAATGAACAGAAGCAGGAACAATGTGTTAATATTTCATTAACTGTTAATTTTGATAAACTGATTAACTGGCATGAAATTCTAAAGGATGTTCTCTCCACCTATGTAGGCCCTGTGATATAAAATGTTGACATGGAATATATAATATTGGTGGAGTGCTGATGCACGTATATTTCTTTCATTAAAACACCAAGGGCTATATTCTGATACCTTTAGTCATGTTAAGTAGCACCTTACTTCATAAATAGTTCCATTGACTTCATTGTAGGTACATGAGTAAGGGTATCACAATCTGGCTGTCAAACAATATTGCCCAAATTATGCATGTCTATCATTTCTGAGTCTGATCCTGGATTACATACATAGGTGTCACACTAATGGCATAACATTAATGAAATTACATGTCACAGGTTAATTGGTCTTTGATAATACCTATTGGAAATGTATTATTTTGCAAGGAAAAGTAATAGAATATCCATCATAAGGGCTAGTGAGTTCTGTTGTTTTTTTTCCTCTTTGGTTCATATAATTTCTAACACAAATTCCTTTAATGGAGTTACTCCTAAATAAATTTGTGTAATTTTAAGAAGTCAGACTCCCACATGTACACTGAATGTGCATCCTGAGATCATTCTCTCCTGCTATTCTCCTGGGGCCTGATCCAAAGCCTAACGAACTCAACAGGAGTTCAGTGGGCTTTTGATCAGACCTTGGTGTGGTGCTATGTAAGACTGAAAATTGCGCAATCAGAACTATAGCGGACTGAACCAAAACCCCATTTCCCAACAAGCTTTATGTTTGGGGCAGCATGGAGCATCTCTGAATGTTATTAATTATTAATTATTATTTTCTGTCTTACTGCAATGTCTAGAAATGCTAGTCATGGTCCAGTACACCGTTATGCTAGGTGCTGTACAATCACACACAAAAAAGATGGTCCCTTCCCCAGACAGCTTACAATCTAAGTATAAGACAAGGACTAACAGATTGATAAAGACAGACACAATAGTACAAGGAAAAAATGAGACAATATTGGTCAACATGATAGGTGGTGTACTCAGTAGACCAGCAACCTAAAGGCTGACAAGTTTTTTATAGCCATCATAGAAAAGGAGAATTTTAAAGAGGATTTGAAGGAAGAGAATGATATACCTTTATGGATGTTTACAGGGATTTCCTCCCAACTGTGAGGGGCAGCATGTGAAAAAACGTGAAGGTGCTTGTTTGAAAATTTCACAAGTGGGCAATGGAAGGTGGCATCGTTGACTGATCTGAGGTAGGAGTCACCATCTTGATAGTGAAGAAGAGATGGTAGGTAGGATGGGGGATAATTAAAAGTTAACCAAACTTTCAAACCTCAGAAAACAGTCAGATTGAATTGGGTTTAAATTTTGTGTTTAATTCAGCTCTTATTTTAAATGAACGAGTATGCCCATTCCCAATGAAAAAACAACTGGAACAGGAGTTTAACACAATAGTTTTGAAACACAATGGCATGCGGTAGGTGAATTAGGCTTTGGTTACTACTATGTGGAACGTGTTATTTAGCTACCATGGAAAAATTAATAAAATATCCACAGTTCATAATATGTTCCCTAGCTCAGACTATCATCTCTAAGCATAAAAATGTCATGAAACTCAGACTTAATTTACCATAATTTTCTTTTGCTATAAAAAGACATGGGGGAAAAATAAGAACAGTATTACTTTACTTGTATTTTTATGTACTGTTAGAGGAAGATTTTGATGGCAAAGCACTTATGTATCTGTTTGAATTCAACGGAACTTAAGCATGTGTTTAAGTGCCTTGCTGAATCAGGGTATTGGTCTGCGCAAAAGAATGTTTAATATTGCCAGGACAATCCTCAAAATTTCTCATCAAATTATATGCATTATAGGTTGTTACAACTAGTGACCTTTTTCCAAACTAGCATCAAGAATTCCATAATTCTGGGTATTTAAATAGCTGGTAAAAACTCTCTCATGCTATCAGTACACAAGAGTGTGCATTGTTGTGTCTCTTGTGAAAATAGGTCCTGCTTGTGTGCACACAATAGAGATGGATGAAGATTAAAAGAAAAAATATTAATTGAATACTTTATTAAAAATGATCATGAAGTGTGTTGAGTACAAGTCTATTAATCAGGATTATCTAACAAGCTCTAGACCATATACAATAAGTCATACAATCGGTCTTACAATCATTTTACAAGACATAGTGTGAATATTCTTCCTTTGAAGAAAGGAAGTCCACAGTTTCTCACACATCTGTTTTGTAGCTGAGATAACAATCCTCAGATCTGTGACTAAAAGTATAGTCTTCTTAAAAAGTGTATCAAAGTCTCTATCCAGCTAAGTGGAGATATACTCAAGCAGGATTAAAGAAGATCAGTTATGTCGGTAGTAAATGCTTTCATATAGCATAAACAGCTGAACGGCCAAAAGCATTACCTGTAGATACTGCTTAAAACATCACCGATGGAATTATTGATCTGAGTAGATTAAATTACTGGTTTCTGTCGATGACAGACCCATACTGTTGGCCTTATCATAAGGAATAAAGGGCCATGGATTTTCCCCAACAATTCTTGCTGCAGGGCAAATAGTAATTAGAGGAGGTAAAAACTCAGAATTTCCTTTTTGCAGGAAATTATGACATTTTACATTTTATTTCATACTGATTTTGAATAGTAACAAATATTGTCAGTGTTTCCCACAAAATAGAAATTCTAAAAAATAAAAATAAACCATTTCAAAAATTGTTTCAATCTTTTTTGAAATATTTATTTTGAAATTTATTTTTTTATATATATTTTTATATTTTTACATTATTTTCATGTCAGCCAGAGTAGTGCTTAATATGACATAAATTATGACACCATATTGTTATTTTATTTTATTTTAAAAAAATAACATTTAAAACAGCTGTTTCTTAAATTCTTGATCATAGTGTCACCTGTTTGTTTTGTCATGAAACATATTGACTCTTTAAAACATAAGATAAGATAAGATAGAAAATTGTTCTGACAAAAAAATTTGGACTACTCAAATAGTAATAACAAGTATTCCCAACCACATCCATTCCACAACCACATCCATACACTTAATGTCTGCTATTGTAAACAACTTGTGCATGTAACACATGCCCAACTTCGTCATACTAGCATAATTGAGGTACAAAGATAAATTCATCCTGTGTGTTTTGTAATGAACCATTGATCCTTATGAAAGACTCTGTTAACTGGACTGGTTTATTTACTGGTAAACAGAAGTTTGCTTAAACCACTCCAGGTGGTGGGGCAAATAAGTGAAGCCAGGATCATTGCTGATCAGTTTATGATACTCCCCACAGTTAATGAATATTTGTACCTAAATAAAACATCCACATAAAACTGTTTCCTCTACTTCTATTGAATTTTGCTGCTACATTTGCTGTGCTAGTTCATCACATTGTCTACTGCTTTGTTTACAATGGATTGTGTAGTTTGTCAGATTTTTTATTATTATTAGTTTTACCTTGCATCTAGAGTTGGCTGAGAAAACACAATCCTGGAATTCTTGTAATATAGGATGACTATCAAGATAAATCAGTCTTTCATCTAAAAGCCTTGCCACTTTCCCTTTGATTATGTTCCTGCCCTGATCAACTGCCATGCAAGGTGACTGCTTCTGACCTTTAACAATGGGTGTAGGTCAGTGCGGAGTGGGAATGAAATTCCCACAAGAACACACTGGTACAAGATGTGATTAGATCTGAGGCACTGATATCCATTTTGAATTTGAAGTTGCATCATCAATCATTCTTACTGATTTCAGCTGAGATTCCAGTTGAAAGCACCTTCGGAGTGCTGCTACTGGCATCATATTTAACTTATGGATAAAATTAAGTCTTCCTTTGTCAGACACTTCTCCATTTTGATGAAGGACCAAACATTTTAGCAGAGAATTCCCAGGCATAAGGAATAACCTTTATTTCCCTTGGTTCATGTTGCTCTTTCTCCTCTCACTAACTTCAGAGTACTCCTGTCTATTTTGCATCTGACATCAGACACCTTAGAAAAGAGGAATAGGCTTTTAACTGTCTTCAAAAGCCTGCCAAGTTTCACATTCATTACTTAGTTTCCATTTGGTACAGGCCATTTAGATTGTAGCAGCAGTAAAACTTAATTTTTCCTTTTACAGCAGTAAGAGCAAGTCCTACACTACTCTTAAGAGTCTGTGGCTGAGTTACACTAGCTCATTTCGTAAGGGACTGTTCTTAGATCAGACTGCAACTCCTGAAGGGGCTGGTAACAGAGACATTGGCCATGGACAGTAGTATATGATTTTAAAGGTCAGAGAGAAAGACTCTAAATAGTGTTAAAAGCCCACCAGTTTTCTTTTTGGGACAAATTTGGCTCTGGTGTAAAGGGATACAACAGCTATTGAAGTATATGGGATTTGTACTCACTTAGAACCCTGCTGAACTTGGTCCTTTGATATTTGGTAATAGTTCATTGCTTTTTTGAAGCCTGATTTGTCCTTGTATTTAATGTGTTCAATCTGGGGAAAAATGCTGCAGTCTTCATGCAGAGGAGACCCTCATTTGCTGACTAAATAGGGAAATCAGAATTTGAGGTGAAAGGGGAGGTTGCCATGAACTTTAGTGGAGCCACCTGTGGACCCTAGTTTTCCACTACTGACACTTTGGATGATACAATGTGCCATTATCTTTTTAAGTCTCAGTGGACTTTGGCTATATCCAAAAAAGAAACCTGAAAGAAATCTGATTCTTGGTCATGGCTACTGCATATTCATTTCATGCATATTGTCATGTAAATACTCTATTATATAAAAATATGCCATAAGGTTACATAAAATGTCAAGATTATCACAAGGATTGATTCATTTTGTCCCAGTTCTCATTTTCTCAAAAATCTTTGTCTTGCAAAGGGATAAATGCAGTGTCATTCTGGGTTCTCTTTGCAATCTTAAGATTGTCACAAGAATGGATTGGGTACCATTTTCTCTTCTTGTTACAATCTTTGTCATGAGTTCTCACAGACCTTTAATGCCTGATATGTTCTCATTCTCATTACATATTCTCATTCCCATAACAAAGATTATAATGAGAGAAGAAAATGTCACAAAATTAATCCATTCTCATAACAGACTGTAATGAGGACAGAAAATGGAACAAAATAAATCCATTCTCATAACAATGTGAAGATTGTAATGAGAACAGAAAATGGTATGAAATTTATCCTTCTTGTGACAATCTTAAAATTGTAATAGGGCAGGAAAGGATACAAGATTAACTGGCCCTCAGGACAAAGGCTCTATCTAGAACTGAAAATCATACCAAAGTAATCTATTCTTGTGACAAAGACTACAATTGTAATTCTGTGGTCGCACAGAGATGCCATATGTAAATCAGTAACCATTGTAAATTGTCCTAAAATATCTAGAGCCTTCCACATTTACAACCACCGGGGACTGAAAAAATATCAGACTATTACCACTCAGACCCTAAAGTCAAAATGCCTGGATTATGGGTGGGAAGTCTGTTAAGTGAAATCATGAATGTAATGTAAATTAAGCATAAACTTGCATAAATCTGAAAAAATTACACTAAATTTGAACAAAGTGGATCAAATTCTGCAAGTGGTGTTCATCACTTCATTGGATTTTTCCACCAGTAAGAAATTATGTTAAAGCTACAAGATAAATATAGATACATCTATTCATAAATATACGCACCATTCAGACACTGCTCACCATTAAAGGTCAACATTTGCTAACAGGTACCACTTAATGGTATCACAGACACTACTGCATCTCCCTTTCTTTAGAATAGGCAGTAATGTAGTCTTGCAGATCAAACTGTGGTAACTGTTGACTTTTCTGTAGTGACCTCTGCATACACACTCATACGTATATGTGATACTTTGCAACCACACTAGAACAAACAGTTGCTTCTGTGGAGTGCTCAGGTAGGTAACCATTAATTTCTCCCACAAAGGTATTCCATTAGCAAATGGGGGGAAATCAAAACTATTTTATGCACTTTGTAAAATCAGATCTAACATATTTTCTGCTATTTCTTTATAAAATCCCCATGCTAATTAATGTTAATTTTTATGTGCATATTGTTTTTTGCATATTGTTATGTGCATATATTATTTAAAAAAGAGAACCTGGGGAACTATAGAGCAGTCAGCCTCACTTCAGTCCCCGGCAAAATCATGGAGCAGGTCCTCAAGGAATCCATTTTGAAGCACTTGGAGGAGAGGAAGGAGATCAGGAACAGTCAACATAGATTCACAAAGGGCAAGTTATGCCTGACCAACCTGATTGCCTTCTATGATGAGATAACTGGCTCTGTGGAAATGGGGAAAGTGGTGGATGTGATATATCTTGACTTTAGCAAAGCTTTTGATATGGTCTCCCACAGTATTCTTGCCAGCAAGTTAAAAAAGTATGGATTGGATGAATGGACTATAAGGTGGATAGAAAGCAGGTGATTGTCGGGCTCAACGGGTAGTGATCAACAGCTCAATGTCTAGTTGGTAGCCGTTATCAAGCAGAGTGCCCCAAGGATTGGTCCTGGGCTGGTTTTGTTCAACATCTTTATTAATGACCTGGATGATGGGATTAATTGCACCCTCAGCAAGTTCGCAGATGACACTAAACTGGGGGGAAAGGTAGATACGATGGAGGGTAGGGATAGGGTCCAGACTGACCTAGACAAACTGGGGGATTGGGCCAAAAGAAATCTGATGAGGTTCAACAAGGACAAATTCTGCACTTAGGAAGGAAGAATCCCATACACCGCTACAGGCTGGGGATCAACTGGCTAAGCAGCAGTTCTGCAGAAAAGGACCTGGGGATTACAGTGGACGAGAAGCTGGATATGAGTCAGCAGTGTGCCCTTGTTGCCAAGAAAGCCAATGGCATATTGGGCTGTATTAGTAGGAGCATTGCTAACAGATCGTGGGAAGTGTTTATTCCCCTCTGTTTGGCACTGGTGAGGCCAGACCTGGAGTACTGAGTCCAGTTTTTGTCGTCCCCCACCCACCCCCAGCCCCCAGAAGGGATGTGGACAAATTGTAGAGAGTCCAGCGGAAGGCAACAAAAATGATTAGGGGTGTGGGTCATGTTAGGCTATAGATATTCAGGCCTGTCTGCAAAGGTCTGTACTTTAAGAATTTAGGTGTATTCTTATCACTTGGCTAGTTAGAGGTATAAAAGAAAGAATCAAAATCACTGTCTGTCAGTGTAAGGTCCTTCTCTTACTGTGACAGTCTGAGGCCCTGTTCTTAGGCTAAGATCTTTGGCTAAGCAACAGAGGCAGCCACAAGCTGGGAAGCGACTGGTCACATCCTCACATTCCAAAGTAGTCACATTGAAAGAAGGTGCTATTGGGCTGTTAGGATACAATCCTGTCCTGATAATGCCTATCACCTCCAGAGAAAGGGAAGTGCCTAGAAGATGTAAAAGGAAATTGAGGATGATAGTTTTCTGTCTGGTAAGAACTCACCTATCAATAGAAACAGCTGGGAAACTCTGATGTCTTTATAGATGTAGTTGTGAAATCCTCACTTCTGTATTGTTTTGTCATTATAGTTCCCACTTTGCTATTGTTTATTGGCATGGTCTCTGTCTGGTTCTGTGATTGTTTCTGTCTGCTGTATAATTAATTTTGCTGGTGTAAACTAATTAAGGTGGTGGGATATAATTGGTTAGGTAATCATGTTACAGTATGTTAGGATTGGTTAGTTAAATTTCAGTAGAATGATTGGTTAAGGTATAGCTAAGAATATTACTATATAAATTAGGGGCAAACAGTAAGTAAGTTGGGATTTGAAAATAAGGAAAAAGGAACTTGTATTTAAGCTTGCTGGAAGTTCACCTCAATAAACATCAAATTGTTTGCACCTTCGGACTTAGGGTATTGTTGCCCTCTGTTCATGCGAGAAGGACCAGGGAAGTGGGAGAGTGAAGGAATAAGCTCTCTAAGAGGTCACATGAATTACGAGGAGAAGCTGAGGGAACTGGGATTATTTAGTCTACAGAAGAGAAGAGTGAGGGGGAATTTGATAGCAGCATTCAATTACCTGAAGCGGGGTTCCAAAGAGGATGGAGCTAGGCTGTTCTCAGTGGTGGCAGATGACAGAACAAGAAGCAATAGTGGGGGAGGTCTAGGTTGGATATTAGGAAACACTATTTCACTAGGAGGGTGGTGAAGCACTGGAATGGGTTACCTAGGGATGTGATGGACTCTTTTCTCCATCCTTAGAGGTTTTTAAGGCCCAGCTTGACAAAGCCTTGGCTGGGATGATTTAGTTGGTGTTGGTCCTGCTTTGAGAAGTGGATTGGACGAGATGACCTCCTGAGGTCCCTTCCAACCCTAATATTCTATGATTCTATGATATTCTTATGTAACATAGGCCTATTCTAGATGGCAGTACAATGAGTCAACACATTATAATCCTCTATGGTTTTCTTAAAAGCAACCTTCTTTGTGTAGACTCGTGTAGCACAAAGCTTGTTTCCTATATGGTAATTTATGAGTTATTAGGGTGTCCTATGACTTTCCAAGTGGTCTTTCCAAAATGGAGTTGTAGTGCAGAACTCCCAGCAGGTTCTGCTGTCACAAATGTGACAAATGTGCATAATTACAATTGGGAATTTCTACTCGTATATGCTCATCTTCTGCATTATGAAAAAGGTAAGTGGCAGATACTTTCCATTCATTTAATTCCATGTATCTTCACCTCTGGTAAATAATAGGGGCTGGTATTTTTGTTGTATACCTGAAGAGAAGACAAATCTATATATACTAAAAGAGATTAGGTACTTTCTTCATTAAATCACGTAAGTGATAGGGATAGTAAATCAGAGAGAGCTGTAGGCATGCCAGTGACACATTTCTCCCTTCACAGTTTCCTTTAGTTTGAGTAGCTTGCATTTTCAAAAGTATCCACTAGTTTTGATTGGCTCAGTTTGTCTGCTCAAATTTAGACGTTTGTGCCAAGATCCTCAAAGGTATTTAGGTACTCCACTCTCATCAATTTCATTAATTTCCCTCATCAAGTTGAGTTAGGCACCTAAATATCTTTAAGGATCTGAGCTTTAAAGCTTGGTTTTCAGAAGGGCTGAGGACCCACAACTGCCCCTGAAGTCTGAAAAACAGGCCTCGTGTCTCAAGATGAGGACAATTTTCTCAAAATGTTAGCCTTAACTTTTACTTCTTTCATCTTTTCTCGTTCCTTCCTTGTTCGCTCAGGACTCAACGCAATGTCCATTCAAGTCATTGGGAATCCTTCTGTATGTCTTATTTTGTTTGTGCTATTTAGATTGCAGAGACAGGGAACTACTTGCCTTATCTATGTTTGTTAAGTACCTTGTAAATTTTCATATATAAATGTCATGTAAATATATGTGTTTGTGTGATGTGGATATATAGCACATACATAATATATCAATTTTTGCTAAAGAAAAATATCACATACAGCAGATGAGACAAAAGAAACGTTAAAGCTGAAGTGAAATAAAATTCAGTGTTAATACATGAAGAGCACCATTACATATTGATTATATTTCGTTTTACATAATACTAAAGAAGTTTCAGTTTGTCAAATAAAAATTGGGTCTCTCATTGTTTTTAAAAAAGCATCTAGTGTGGACAATGGTCCGACTTACTTTACAGGTGCTCTTTGGTATTTCAGTGCATGAAGTTCTGATGACTTGATCACTGTTTAGCTAGTTGGACTATACTGTACATCTTTCATTACCCAAAGATCTTGGAAAAGGCCCAGAACCTCCAGTTAATCAAAAGTTCAAATAATCTGAGGTATCAGCTCAGCAGACTTGGAGGACCTACTAGGGTCTCCAATGGTAGACGTCAGAACCTACTGGCCCATTTATTGAAATTTGGCATCATAGGTGTTGGCTTGTTTTTCAGTGGCTCCTTCTCTTTTTATGAGATCTCAAAAAGTAATATTTAATAGCCACTCTTACACCTCAGAAGTCCTGTAAATGTGGGTCCTTCAAGCTTCACCTTGCCACCCGTCCATCATATTTTTCTCTTGACACTTTCTGGTGTTCTACTGCAATGGACCGTAGAAATGAAAGTCCATTAGTAGCTTCACCTAGTGCAGAATTCAGTGGTCCATCTGTTTAGTGAAGTGAGTTTTAATGAATACATTACATGTACTCTGCACAAAATTGCATTAACTTTCCACCTGCTTTCAGATATAATTTAGGATGTTTATTTTAATCTACAAGCTCTTACAAAACTTGTCATCCCACCAGCACTTGATTTTACTGACTTTCAATGTACAGTGAAAACACACTTTTTGGATGAAGTTTTTGATTGACAGTGGACATATTTATGAATGTTGGTGTTATGGAGGATGGAGGGTTAGTAATACTGTCTTTTGTGGACAGTTAGATTTAAAGCCTGATATAAGGCAAGCAGTTCCTGTCATAAGCCACATAACTGTCCATATAGTGCACACAAATACCTGCTTTTTACACACTTCACAGTATGCAGGCATTTAATGTCTGGTTTCCTTTTAGTCCATAACCATAACGGTATGTCAGGGGTGGCTAAGGAATCATTAAAACAAATGTAGTCAGTACTAGTGTGTATATGTGAGTGCTCATTATATATTTAAAGTAATTGTCTTGGCATCTTTCCCCTGTATTTTTTTTTTCTTTTTCTTTTACTTCTTGATCAGGTTGGCTATAATGCAACTAAAACACTGAGGCCCATATTACACAGCCAAAGCTTTTAAGTTTTGGGCAGCTGAACCGTGATTAACAATGTAAGTGCATGAAATAATTAATTTAAACTGTCAGGATGTTTTATACTTTAAGAGACCTTCCTTGGCCAGCTCACGGGCTGAAGTATGCAAGGGCTTCTTTTTAAAGTTTACAGGCAAGTTGTGGAAAGTTTCATTCTTTAATGAAGAACATTAATTCAGCACAATTTTAAGTAGTTATATTAATGCAACATGCTTTATTTAAGAGCGAGTGCAAAGTGATCCTGAAAAGATTGGGGAGAGGGGGCGGTTATTTCAATTTGGATGCTTTTACCCAAATGTTTCTTGGAGATTTGTGTTCTGGAAATTGGACTGAAAGTCTAAAAAAAATAGTTAGGCTTTGAAAAGTGATGGCCAGCTTGTTTGTATGTTTTCACCTTTGCCAGCACATTTAAAGTCAGATTATGTCTTGAAGGCACAAGCCCACTTTGGAGACAGTGCACATCTGTCCCAGCTCTGAGGAGAGATTGCCCTTCAAAAGGCACAGACTATCCTGTAGTTTTAGGGCACACAGGAAGAATGTGCATCCTGAACTCTCCCTTAAAATAATCTATTCTGTGGAGAGGGGGACATATGGGTCCTGCCACTGTAGCACTCATAAAGCAATGTCAAGGTTAGATTTATCTGTGCCTTGTCCTTTCAAGGATTAAAGGACTGCTGGGGAGGGTGATTAAGAAGACAGCTCTAATAATTGCAGCAGCAGAGTTGCTGAAAGGTCTGAACAGCAATGGGTCTTCTGCAAGCTGGGTTTCTTGTTTGTTTTTTTAAAAATTCTAAGTTGAATAAAACTCCAGTTTTAAAACTGCCCTAGTTTGGGAGTGTAACACCTGCACCCTAAATCTCCTTTCTTTTTTAGAGTGACTTGTAACCTGCAGAAGAGTGTCAGGAGAACAATTTCAATTCTTCCCAGAGTGCAGGACCAGCAAACAGCAACTGTGCCTGGCACAAGGCAGGAGTGGGGAAGGGTAGAAAAAGTCTCCTGGCATGCTTCCTCCTCTCACAGTTGCGCAAAGGCACAATTTAGTTTTTATTCTGCAGTTTTTACACAGACATCTGATTTGCCATTTTCCGTATCCAGCCTTTAATATTGAAATGAAATCAAGAGTTTAATTTCCTATGTAGAAGACAATGGATCCTGCGAAAATTGCTTTTACATTGTATTTATTCCTGTTATACCAAGCATTCTATCTAACAGAGGTGGTTACATGGTTACTCACTATGGCTCTGTAGTTTGATTTGGTTAGAAAACTGTATCTTAGAGACGGACCTAGGCCTCAAATTTCTTATCTCAGTCTGATACAAATTCAATTTCCCCCAAAGTTCTAGAATCTGGATCTTCTGGCTAGCTCATCACAGAGATTGGGACCAGCCATGAAGTTCCAACCCAAATTTTAACTTCCCCAAAGCCTGAGTTTTTGATTCTGCTTCAACCGTTCAAAAAAAGCATTTTATACATCAAATAGCTATTTAAAATCATATTGTGCTTTTATGAATTTTTAACAAAGACTCATGGAATGGATTGAATTTTGTATGATTGTGTTTATATCTGTGTATAAGTTAGTGTTAAATTGAAAATTACAGTTTAGACAACTGATTACATATTTTTCCTACTTATTGATTAGTGTAAATACATTCATTGTTCATCCAAACTTACCCCTGCAGAATTGAAACCTGTACTCAAGGAGAGACCCCATCTCCTTTGAACCTTAACATTAGAGAGGAACTATAGCCCAGGGTCAGAGGGAGCGAGATGGAGTTACTACACTTCTTTGTTCACTAACAAACTTCCTATTACTTCTCTTATTAAATATATGCTATGTACTTTATTTTAATATCCTGGTATACACAGTAGATGGTTCTTTCACAGTTTGCTTAGCTTGGTTCAGCACTACTGCACCTATGTCTGGAGATTTGTATCCCTTCAACTGAGTTCCCTGATCATCCCATTCCTTGCACTTTTGTTATATCTCTATTAGCAGATATTTGTTATATCTCCATGCTCAAATAAATTGGTTAGTCTCTAAGGTGCCACAAGGACTCCTTTTCTATTAGCAGTGTGCTTCTAAGTCCTGATCCTCAGTCTTATGTAAATCCCTCTGGTGTCTCTCCAGGTGATACAAAGGGGCTTAAAAGCTACTTCAAACAGGAGTGTAAAGCTTTTCTCAGCATGGGGGACTTTTATCCAGTGCTAAGACAGTTTTGTGCTCCCACCTTCCTCTGCAGCCTTGGGAGTGTACTGGGCTTGGGAGGGAACAGAGTTAACTCCAAGAAATCTGGTTGATCCTCAGCTGGGTGCAGCTGCAAAACCTTTAGGGAAGTTTTGGGAAGTGTAATGTAGAGCAGCCCCCAATAGCTCCAGGACTGAAGGAATAGAAAGATGGCTTACAGTGCTCAGTGTAGTTGAAGATCTGTGGCCAGATTTTCAAAGGTATCCAGGTGCTTAAAGATGCAGATAGGTTTCTAGCAAGGTTTTCCAAAGGCTCAGAACAGGTTAGGCTCCTAATTTCCATTGATTTCAAGTACTTGCTTTTGAATTGAGGAAACTATTTATGTCCATAGTTGAAGTGCGTATACAATGGAGTGTGTGTGAAAATCTGAGTGCCTGTTCCACTATCTGATTGTGGGTTTGTGGATTGTGGGCACAAATTAGGTATTTAGAAGCATTGCACTCTCAATACAGAAATTGCCATAGTTAGCTAAGGGGAAAAATTGCAGCATCTCACATATCACTTTGAGGTAACTTTTGGTCAGTGTTGGATAGTTAATAGTAGCCATTATGCTCTCTGCAGAAGCTCTTGCAATTAAATTAAAATCAGCACTAGAATATGGATTCTCAACCTGAGGGTCATGTCCTTTCCGTAGGGCTAGATGGAAGGAATTTATTTTTCTGTTGTAACAGGAGGTCATGTATGGAAAAGGCTATAAGAAAGCCTAAAGTGATGTAGGAGTCTTTAAAACATATTAAGTCATTGTTCACATTTTAAGAGAGAGCAGAACTTTGAGATATTGGCTCAGATCCTCCTCTGTGCCAGAGCTCTGCTCAAAACAGGGGGCCAAGGTCATGTAAGTAAACTTGGCACATCCATTAGTCTTGAAACACTGGGCTAGGCTGCTGTAAATTATGCCCAGTTGCTGGACCTACTAGGGACCTTTCTGCAGTTGTGGATTGTCGGAGCCTGGTGTGCTGTGCTCATAAACCCTCACTTACAAAACCCCTCTCTCTGGCATGTCCTCTATTCCTGGGAATCCTCAGCTGCCCAGTTAGGTATCTTTGAGACTGTTTGATGCTTCTGGGTTGGCGAAAAGCAGTCTTATTGCTGGCCACTATCTGAATCTCTGAATAAGAAAATATTGTAGGAAATGAGGAATTCCTTAAAATGTAGAGCTGTAATTGAAAAGCAAGACTAGCTATGGAGTAAAAGAGCAAAACTACAAGGAACAGATTAACAAAAAAATAGTCATGTTTCATTCAGATGTAAACTACAGAGGTCAGCATTTATATAAAAATGTCATGAAACTTAAGGCTGGCAACTAGCAGAATTGATAGAATCTCAAGGACATGCTACGCTGAATGCCTTCATCTACTTCAGATAGTGGGTGTTGGTGGGCAAGGAGTATTTTCATATCTTAACCTGTATAAATTGAGACATATCTCAGTTCAAAATTTTTAAAGCTAGAAGAAGAATCACCTGTCTCATCACTTGGCACCCTAAGTGGATAGGATGGGACTGGCTGGCTCCTTGGTCAGTGTCAATGCTGAGATAAGTCCAAACTACTGGTGCTGAGTGATGAGAAACAGGCATTTGTGTTTATCTCAAATAAGTTTAAAATTAATTGTTTTAAATATTTCCATTGATAAATTATGGAACCCCATTGTGAAAGGCCTTTAAATTCACAGAAAATATGATGGGTTACTCAAAGTGAGATAAATCTGTTGGTGGTGAGAAAAATCACATTAAAGATGAAAAACAGAGAGACAGTCTCATAAACCACTGAACATCATTTAGATGTTGAAAACCAAACAGATGTTGTCCCTTCTCAAATTTTACCTATTAGACTAACGAGAGCATAAAGCACTAGGCTGCCTATCCTTGCTATGCAATTATACTTTTTATTGTATTTTAAAACACACCATTATTTTAGTCCAAATTGCCTTATCTAGCTTGCTTCCTAGCAATACAGAGAGAAAGATAAGACACCACTTTTTGGAAAACTATGCACACAACTAGCCCCCCTTCCTTTGCAGCTGCAGAGGGTTCCATGGCAGCACAAAATGGTACTAAGGTTCTGCATGGGGGAATGAAGGGTGGGGAGAAATTATGGAGCTGAAGAAAGTATAGACAACTCTGCACAAAATAGAACCCTGCTCCATTCCAGCACACAGCAAGAGGTAGGAATGAGCAAGAACAAACTGTCGGAGGAGTAGCTGCCCCTTATGAGGGAGTATTATTATTACCCAGAAATACATCAGTTATTGGACTGACGTACTAAGTAACCTCAGTGAAGCTTTTCAGCTGCTTCATGGGTTGCTGGGAACATGCCCCCCATTCCTTGTGTTCCTACTTGTATATCTGCCCAGCACCGAGCCCAAGAACTTGGGCTGGATATCAATCTGTGGATTTGTCTGATTTATTTATTGAGTGAAGCAGATTAGTTCTTATTAATGGAATGATTAGTAAAATCCCTAGAAAATCCCTATTAGAATCCATTCCCTCAGTCCTGCCATATTTGCACCTTCTACTTAAGTTCAACTATAATTTACTGTTTGCAGAAAGTAGACGGTAGGGAACACCTGTGCGTGTGTGTAGGTTACCCTTTGTTTCTCCTCAGGTGAAATATGAAGCAAACACTGATCACCAGGGCCTTAATCAATTCAGCAAAACTGAGTTGTATTTGTTGCTAAGTAGTGATAAAAAAATCAAGCTCAAAGTATCTCAAGTTGGACATACAAAAACCAAGTCACACAAAATTAGTGAATACTTCTGTCAGTCTTTTAAATCCTATGAAGAAGAAAAGCACTGTGTATAAAATGAAAAGCACTTTTATTGTCATTGCCTCTACATATGGCTACTGAAGCTGTCAGGATGAGTACCGTTGTGCCCTGATAAACTTCACCACTAGAACAAATCCCATTTTATTTGTGCCAACTTTATTGTGAAACTCAGAAATAATTACAGGTTTCAGAGTAGCAGCCGTGTTAGTCTGTATCTGCAAAAAGAAAAGGAGGACTTGTGGCATCCGATGAATCCATCTGATGAAGTGAGCTGTAGTTCACAAAAGCTTATGCTCAAATAAATGTGTTAGTCTCTACGGTGCCACAAACTTTTCTTCTTTCAGAAATAATTGTTGCTGATCAGAATGGCATCCCTACATTAGTTTTCAAATTATCACTCTTAATGAAACTGATGTGGTGTGGAATGAAAGAAATACTGTGTAAAGCAAGATTTCAGAGTAACAGCCGTGTTAGTTTGTATTCGCAAAAAGAAAAGGAGTACTTGTGGCACCTTAGAGACTAACCAATTTATTTGAGCATAAGCATTCGTGAGCTACAGTTCACTTCATCGGATGCATACTGTGGAAAATACAGAAGATGTTTTTATACACACAGACCATGAAAAAATGGGTGTTTATCACTACAAAAGGTTTTCTCTCCCCCCACCCAACTCTCCTGCTGGTAATAGCTTATCTAAAGTGACCACTCTCCTTACAATGTGTATGATAATCAAGGTGGGCCATTTCCAGCACAAATCCAGGGTTTAACAAGAACATCTGAGGAACAGTGGGGGGGGGGGGAATAAACAAGGGCAAATAGGTTACTTTTTATAATGAATCAACCATTCCCAGTCTCTATTCAAGCCTAAGTTAATTGTATCCAATTTGCAAATTAATTCCAATTCAGCAGTCTCTCATTGGAGCCTGTTTTCGAAGTTTTTTTGTTGAAGGATAGTCACTTTGAGATCAGAAATCGAGTGACCAGAGAGATTGATGTGTTCTCCGACTGGTTTATGAATGTTATAATTCTTGACATCTGATTTGTGTCCATTTATTCTTTTACGTAGAGACTGTCCAGTTTGGCCAATGTACATGGCAGTGGGGCATTGCTGGAATATGATGGCATATATCACATTGGTAGATGTGCAGGTGAACGAGCCTCTGATAGTGTGGCTGATGTTATTAGGCCCTGTGATGGTGTCCCCTGAATAGATATGTGGACACAGTTGGCAACGGGCTTTGTTGCAAGGATAGGTTCCTGGGTTAGTGGTTCTGTTGTGTGGTATGTGGTTGCTGGTGAGTATTCACCTCAGGTTGGGGGGCTGTCTGTAGGCAAGGACTGGCCTGTCTCCCAAGATTTGTGAGAGTGTTGGGTCGTCCTTCAGGATAGGTTGTAGATCCCTGATAATGCGTTGGAGGGGTTTTAGTTGGGGGCTGAAGGTGACGGCTAGTGGCGTTCTGTTATTTTCTTTGTTAGGCCTGTCCTGTAGTAGGTGACTTCTGGGAACTCTTCTGGCTCTGTCAATCTGTTTCTTCACTTCCGCAGGTGGGTATTGTAGTTGTAAGAATGCTTGATAGAGATCTTGTAGGTGTTTGTCTCTGTCTAAAGGGTTGGAGCAAATGCGGTTGTATCGCAGAGCTTGGCTGTAGACAATGGATTCTGTGGTGTGGTCAGGGTGAAAGCTGGAGGCATGTAGGTAGGGAATAGTGGTCAGTAGGTTTCCGGTATAGGGTGGTGTTTATTTGACCATCATTTATTAGCACTGTAGTGTCCAGGAAGTGGATCTCTTGTGTGGACTGGACCAGGCTGAGGTTGATGGTGGGATGGAAATTGTTGAAATCATGGTGGAATTCCTCAAGGGCTTCTTTTCCATGGTTCCAGATGATGAAGATGTCATCAATATAGTGCAAGTAGAGTAGGGGCGTTAGGGGACGAGAGCTGAGGAAGCATTGTTCTAAGTCAGCCATAAAAATGTTGGCATACTGTGGGGCCATGCGGGTACCCATAGTAGTGCCGCTGATTTGAAGGTATACATTGTCCCCAAATGTAAAATAGTTATGGGTAAGGACAAAGTCACAAAGTTCAGCCACCAGGTTAGCCGTGACATTATCGGGGATAGTGTTCTTGATGGCTTGTAGTCCATCTTTGTGTGAAATGTTGGTGTAGAGGGCTTCTACATCCATAGTGGCCAGGATGGTGTTATCAGGAAGATCACCGATGGATTGTATTTTCCTCAGGAAGTCAGTGGTGTCTCAAAGGTAGCTGGGAGTGCTGGTAGCGTAGGGCCTGAGGAGGGAGTCTCCATAGCCAGACAATCCTGCTGTCAGGGTGCCAATGCCTGAGATGACAGGGCGCCCAGGATTTCCAGGTTTATGGATCTTGGGTAGTAGATAGAATATCCCAAGTCGGGGTTCCAGGGGTGTGTCTGTGCGGATTTGATCTTGTGCTTTTTCAGGGAGTTTCTTGAGCAAATGCTGTAGTTTCTTTTGGTAACTCTCAGTGGGATCAGAGGGTAATGGCTTGTAGAAAGCAAATTATTAAGCTTTAGAGCTATCTTATATTGCAGCATCTTTGTTGTGGCATAAAAGGCTTGGTATTATGTAAGTTCCATATAGTGTAATTGAATGTGTTCAAAGAAGAGCTGAAAATGATTACAGAAATGCTGCATTGGGAATAAAGAATGAATGTGAAAAGTTTGTGTAAAATTTAATTATACCAAAGTATTACAACCTAAAGAAAAAAATAGGGAAAATTAAAATATAAAATAGAGACATATATTAAAAATTAAACTAAAGTGCACACAGTGTTGAGAAATACATGCCAATCTCCATAGACTCCACTTTGTATTCTGTCAAATTTGAGTGCGTTTCAATTATTGTTCAGTTTCATAAAAAAAGGTTTTAAAGAGAGATTTCATCTTTTTTTTTTACAAAAGAGTTTTCATCTAATTCCACTGGGGAAGATTTAATAAATACTCTCTGCATGGATATTAATACAGTATATAGGTTGCTAAGCGACTGCAAAACATCTTCTTTAGTCAAGCATTTGCTTGACTATGGAGCAGTGGTATATTATATTTGGTCAGGGAGAGAGGAGATTTATGCTGTTTATTCTCGACCATTTGACTTTTGTATATGGGTCTTAACCTCTACTATGTGCCCAGAAGCTATGGCAATGGGTTGGGACTGTGGTTGTAAAGCACAGACTGTAGAAGGAGTGGTGTACAGACTCATCACTCCAGAGTTGCTGTACTCCTTAATGGGGTGTACCTTGCTCCCTATGAACTGGCCTGTTGGAAGAGGGGACATGTTCCACCCTCTCCCTACCCCATTTGGAGAACTTCAGACCCCATGGGATTATGGAGGAAGTAGTTCTTGCACTTCTATGAGCACAAGCATTGCAACGCTGCCCTGCCATTACATGGACCACACAAAAGAAAAGGCTCTTTGTTCCGTTCCCCACCACTGCATAACTAGAACAGAAGAACGGCCATACAGGGTCAGACTAAAGGTCCATCTAGCCCAGCATCCTGTCTTCCTGTCCGCCAGTGCCAGGTGCTTCAGAGGGAATGAACAGAACAGGCAGTCATCGAGTGATCCATCCTCTGTTGCCCATTCCCAGCTTCTTGCAAACTGCAGAAAAGTCAGGCAGAAACTGGCCTTAAACAAATTAATATTGGTGCTTATATGTTCAAAAATGTTTTTGCATTTTTTTCCAGTTTTCCAACCGATTCTAATAAATATGTTCTCAACATCCCTCTTCAGTTTCTGGAGAAAGTTAGAACAAACTGATGGAGGAAGTGGCTATTCTAGCACATAGGAAAACCACACCATCACTCCAGACATTCCAACTTTTCTCTGACCACATTCCTTGAACTATTCTTCTGGCCCACTGTGTTACTTACATCTGTACATGGGGGAAGGGGGGTGCTATTTGTCTACAGCAGGGATCGGCAACCTTTGGCACGCGGCCTGCCAGGGTAAGCCCCCTGGCAGGCCAGGCCTGTTTGTTTACCTGCTGCATCCACAGGTTCAGTCAATCTCAGCTCCCACTGGCCATGGTTTGCCGCTCCAGGACAATGGGGGCTGCGGGAAGCGGCATGGGCTGAGGGAGGTGCTGGTCGCCCCTTCCTGCAGCCCCCATTGGCCTGAAGCGGTGAACCATGGCCAGTGGGTGCTGCGATCAGCCGAACCTGCGGACATGTCAGTCAGGGGCTTACCCTGGCGGGCTGCGTGCGAAAGGTTGCCGATCCCTGGTCTACAGCTTTGTGTCATCATTTGCACATGTTCAAAGTGAATTCAAACTGCACATCAAATCTTACCTTCTTCACATCTTCACATCTGAATCATAGTATTTTAATCCCACTTTACATAGGGCTGTGGAATCAGGCCTGAAGTTTATAAACTCTTCACAGCAGGGATTGTGCTTTATATTTGAAAAGTGCCCTGTACACTTATGGGGCAATCACTGTAAAAATTACAAGAATTATGATTTTCCTTCAAACAGTTTTTAACCCAAGTGATAGCATTCACAACAAAACCCATTTGGATTAATTTTGAGAGAAAGCATATCAGATGCATTATTGAAATTCAAACATTTACATGTATTGTTTCTTTCATCCATTAATTTAATCTCTGTAAAAATAACCTTGTTCATCACTCCAGATCTATTCTTTCTAAACCTATGTTGATCATTTCTCATAATTCCATTATACTTTAGAAGGTTAGTGGTTTTTGCATAGGCCTGCTCTGATTGCCATTGAAGCCATTGTTGGTTTTATCTATTTAATTGTAGTACCTGAGTGTCTCACTCTCTTTAATGTATTGATCCTCACAACAACCTGTGAGGCAGAGAAGTGCAATTGTCTCCATTTTATAGATGGGGAATACAGACACAGAGAAATTGACTTGCCTAATGTCACACAGGAAGTCTGGGGTAGAGCAGGAAATAGAACCCACCTCTGCCTAAGTCCTAAACTAGTGCCTTGAACCACTGGACCATCTTTCCTGTAAGGGAGAAGAGGTCTTACCAAGAATTTCACTGAGAGTAGGATCATAATATTTGCGCTATTATACATTTTGGTAAGACTAGAGATAATATTCGTAGGAAATTGGTTGCCAGTATCATCCTTATTTCCTTTTATGTAGATCAATATGACATTTATTTTATTCCATTCTTCTTGAATTGCCTCTGTTTCAATGAACTTTGAAACACAGACAACTCATGCCTCCCCATACTGAGGGGCACAATCTAAAGGGGAGAACATGTGACCACCCTCCACATCTCCTCTGCCCAATGACCGCGCAGCCTTGCGTCCAGCCCAGGCCACCAGACTCTCCCTGCCCCACGTTACCTGTGGGGGGAGGGAGATCTGTCCTCTCCCTGTCCCTCCCCTCTGCACTTTCGGCCACTCTCCATGGTAGCCAGGCAGGGAGCAGGATGGAGCCACTTCTGCCTGAGAGAGCCTGGCTGGGAGGCAGCAGTGGGTTCAGCTGCCGGGGACAGGGGCCGAACATGCTGGGGAAGAAGGAGAGTCCAGCTCACTCAGTCGGGGTTCCTGGCAGCTGGGCATGGGTGGAGGGCAGCTGCTGCTGCCCCAGCTGCTGGGGACAGGGGCTGAGCAAGCTGGAGCCTCCTCTCCTCCCTGGCACATTTCCGGCTCACTCAGCCCCTGTCCCCAGCAGCCAAGCCCGGGAAAGGAGCAGGCCACTGCTGCCTTCCAGCCAGGCTCTCTCAGGCAGAAGTGGCTCCATCTCCCCACCTGGCTGCCAGGAAGAGTGGAGAACATGCCGGGGGGCGGGGGGCGGGGAGGAGAGGCACAGAGAGAGGTCAGAGCCCCTCTCACTCTCTGCCCCAGCAGGCCAATCTGGGGGCAAGTGACCCCCCCATCCCCACTCATCCACTCTATTTTCAGGAAAAATTGCTTAGATACAGGTATGTGTAGATAGTTATACAGAAAGGAATCAGTTCCCGTGGCTGTGCCACTGAACTGTAGCTACCCCCATGATTAAATATGGCATCATTACACATATAGGACCGGATTCTCAATTTGCAGTGTGACTGTTTTGAGCTGCACGTTTGGTGGAATCTGTCTGTAGCTCTAAGAAGATCGTTCCAGCACAAGCAGGTTGGAATAGAGGTTCTTACACCACCTTCACAACATACTGTATCCCTGCTGTAGCATGGCCACGGGAAAGGGTTTGTGGCTGGAACATTCCTGAACCACACTGATCCCTAGCCTTCGTTTCAGACCCTTGGTGTCTTACGTAGCTTGTGTAAATACAAACAGGCTGAGGGCTGATCTCAGTTACACCAGGGGACTAAACTTGCACACTACAGCCCCTTGATCAGGAAAGTGCAAATGTGATCTTTAATTCATCATTGCACTCTCTGTTGACTGGTGCTCTGTACAGTTTGGCTAGATGACAGGATTTGGCCCAGATTATCTAGTAATGCCACAAAAGAGAAGTAAGATAAACTGTTTTCTTAATTTCTGTATATATAGGTCTATGAATGTCACCTGATTTCCCATGCCTCTGCTCCTACAAAACTTCTGAAAACATTTGTCTAAGGAAACATCTCTTTTATTGTTCTACTGAGTTCTTAGCTCCTAAGGGCAGCATTTTCACAAGATCTGAAAATATCCAAGGCCAAAAAAAGCAAACATGGAATTGCTTCGGCGTGGGGGGCAGAGGAATTACATCCTTGACTCTCAGGCTTCGGGACCAAATGCCTGTCTCACTAAAGGATCGTTTAAATCAATTATGTAGTTTATTTGCTGTGCTTATTCTGGAATCTTTCTTTTATGTTTGTTTGGGAAGAGCTGAAGCATCCATTTTGCATGTTAAGTGACCTATATGTACTACAGCTGAGTCTTTCAAAACAAAGTTGCATAAATGTTTCACTTCAAAGCATTTTGATACATTATAACACTTCTCAGGCTGGAAGATAAGTAAGTATAAATCCTTAAACCTGTGCTTGCCCTAAACCTGTTTGCTGTTGCACGATTACATACAGTTCAGTGTGGGCTCGTGTGAGCGTGCATGGCCTAATCTTTGGCAAATTTGCACAAAATAAGAATAAAGGCAACCTCTCCTGTCATCCAAGGTACAGAGAGATACATTAAAACTAACAAAGCAGAAAGGGGTCTGAAATTGAAGCAGTTTTTAAAATGACAGTTTAATGAAAGCAGTGAGAACATACTATCAGTCTGATGGAAAACATCTGTCTGCAACTCTTCTTGAATGATGGAAGGTTGTAAAGCGCTTGAAGAATTTGTTACCAGCCTATGGTTATAGCAACAGTAGGTCAGGCATGACCTGTCTCCTTTAATATCATAGCTGTGAAACTCCAAACCATAAACCTTTCAGATGATCTGATAGAAGAGGATTCCTGGTATGCTTTGGAGTTCATTCTTAGGTATTGTATATTGTAATTCATGGATTTATAATTAAGTTGCAACATGCAATGTGGTTTTAAATAAAAAATGGTAGTGTAAAAGAAACAACTCTCTTGAAATATGACATATTATAGTAGTGTTGTGCCAGAGGTAGGAAAATAAGATTGTCAATAAAAGATATATAAATTTAAAATACTGTCTATTATTGTATTTACATCAATATATGCTAACTACTAACTGTGATGAAAACAGAATGTCATTTCCTTATTGCAGATTTCCTCAGTTTTCTGATGTTTAATGTTTCACATCATATTTCCCATTAATCACTTACTTTTTCCTCCTAACATTTTATATTCCACAACTTTGTCATCTTAGAGCAGTCTTACATATCTAAACTCTGTCCTGATGGTAACCCACATATAACCTTGACTGGCAGTAACAACAAGTTATTAGCTACTTTATATGCTACTTTTTACACTATGATATCAATAGTCTCTTAACTACCAACTTGTTCATAAGATCATTTGCAAGTCTAGCAGGACCATTCATACTGCTGGTCAAGGGTATGACATTATTTCAATTTAAAAACCCTTTGATATAACTCAGCTGTGAAAATTTGCTTGAGGCAGATGATACAGAGGGTCTCAAAGTGAAAACATTCCCCTTCCTGCCCCTCCTGAATTTGAAGCTAATTGGTCATTTTTTGTTCTAAGAGTGGAGAGCAAATTCAAGGGAGTAGTTTACAATATTTTTTAAACTGACTCCAATAACTACTGCTAGAAAATGAATCTGGGCAGGTGATAAGACTATCATTGACACTAAAAACATTTGGGGGAGCCAATCAAGCAAGAACAGACCTGGAATTTCTCGTCAATCATCAAGGAAAGTATTTAATATAAGTGCTATTCAGATTCAGTCAATAGTCTATATCCTGCCATACCTTTTTTCTTTTCTAAGTTTTATATGTACAACTTTGCACTGGTTTTAGTGGGATCTGTGATAAGACACCCTGTACTCCCTTTATGTAGATGCGAAAAGTAACGGTGACAATTTTAGCCTTCCCACTGGGTGGATTCCCAAATCTTATCCCTGCGTCTCTACAATATTGGCTTCTCTACAACAATATTTGCTCTGTCTCTCACTTATAATATTTATAGTCCAATAATGAGCATATTTCAGCAGAGGGAAGCCAGAAAGGGGGATGATAACTTAAGCAGCGTACGGGGACTACATTTAAATATGTGAATGGCAGCTTCTGCTTCTTTGTGAAATTTTGGCAATGATTGCATGGTTAAGACTGTAAGACAGTTTCCATTCTAAGTCAGTGTTTGAGTCTTCCTTTCCTAAATTCTTTGGGGGGGGGGGAAGGGTGGTAGGAGGGGAGAATAAAATGAAATACAAAAGCTCCTTTTCAGTTGAAATGTTTCATGCTTTGTCTGTAAGCATAGGGAGAATTCTTTTTGCAGTCTGATGAGGCTGAGGAGCATCTGAGGTTAATATCATTATTATTAAAATTACTTGTATTTTGGTAATGCCTACTATTGTGCTTAGTATTACTTGTATTGTGGTAATCCACTCATGGATTGGGACCCTGTTATGCTATGTGCTGTACAAATACAAAATTAAAAGGAGTCCCTGCCCCATACATCTTACAATTTAAGTATAAGACAGTTTCAATAAACTGTTTTTGAATTACTGGATTTTAATAAGGTGGACTTTTGGTCACTTTTTAAAAAAGAATAAGTCAATGTTTTTGTAGGATCATAACTCAAAAACAGATTGATCTCCAAACTCATTATCTTATATTCAGAAGTCCTCAATCTCAGTGAGAACTAGTGCCTAGTTTTTAATAAGACTAGGTGGGAAAATTAGTTTATTTTCTATGAAAATGTGAGCAGTCAGAGCTTTGCCAAGTCTCATCTAATAGTACAAATTTCTGCACAGGTCTTGCGGAACTTACGAGTTCCAATCACATAGTCATTTTTGCCAACCCGGCAGCTCTGGTTCAAATAAACCGTTTATTCTACTGATGAAGGTGACATACCTTACCACTTCTACCAGCCCAATGCAAAGTTGTAAGATTTGAGGCTATTTTCAGTTTCCACAGTATGATGTTTGATTAGATCAGTGGTTCTCAACTGTGGTCCACCACTTGTTCAGGGAAAGCCCCTGGCACGCGGGCCAGTTTGTTTACCTGCTGCGTCCACAGGTTCGGCTGATCGCAGCTCCCACTGGCTGTGGTTCGCCACTCCAGGCCAATGGGGGCTGCAGGAAGGGTGGCCAGAACATCCCTTGGCCCATGCCACTTCCCGCAGCCTCCATTGGCCTGGAGTGGTGAACCGAGGCCAGTGGAAGCCATGATCGTCCGAACCTGGGACGTGGCAGGTAAACAAACCGGCCTGGCGCGCCAGGGGCTTTCTCTCAACAAGTGGTGGACCACAGTTGAGAACCACTGGATTAGATGGAGAGGTTAGGACACTATGTGATGTGTCATTATTTTGCCCTTTTGGGGAGTCAGTTGCAGTGTGGACACTATCTCCTCATTGCTGGGAATTTTGGCTGAATATTACAAGTATGCAGTATATTGCTTGAATAGCGTGACTCTTACAGCAGTCAATGATTTAATACATAAATAGAAGGACCAGCATGGGTCTTTCATTAAGAAGCTGTCTGAGATGTTTGTTACTGCTCTAGCTACCTGGCAATGTGCTGACAGCTATAGCAATTGCCTAGGAACAGAAGGAAAAAGTTGGCTTATGTGAAGTCCCTTAGCTACCAGCAGACATCAGAATTTAAGGTTCCTAAAATGTAGCAATAAAGTTTGTAAGCAAAGCTCTTTGTCCAAAAATAAAGAAAGCTGAATAACTAGAAGCAGGTGCTTCTGTCTTTTAAATCACCATTGAACCAGAACACTTAGCTATTGAGCAAATTCCCACACAAAGTGCCTTAGCACATGCAAAGGAAATTATGAATAAAAAGTAAAAACAGATGAAAATTGTTTATGGTATAGCTGGTCAAAAAGAAAGTCAAAAACTCCCCTTGAAAGAGAGTTTGAAGAACATCCTGATACCTGCTAAGTGTGAGAAAAAGCAAACTTGGACATCATTTCAAGTGCTGGAGGTACTTTTCAGAAGGCTGCATAAAATACACTATGACTTTCCACTGCATTGGGTATAAGGCTGTGCCATTCCTAATCTTATCTTTAGTTGTTTTAAATTTTCTAGCCTCCAGGCAGAGGCAAGTCCTTCTGAAACAACTTATGCAGGGTGAAAATGATATAACACATATGAGATAGTGGCTTACACAGGAGAATGGCTTATTTGCCACCATTTCAGTGATAGCTCCTGTCTATATAATCACATCTGCAGTACCTAGCTGGAGACTGGCAAGTGTAGGTAGTGATTTAAAGTTCGTGCTGAATCATACTTACACCCACTTTGTCTTCTTAATTTTCTTAGGGAAGCTATGCAGCCCTTAAGCAGTGTTTGGCCTCAAGGCATTTCTTGCTAGGTTGACCTCTTTACATTTAAATAAGTTAATTTGTTTAAAAACTATGTTATAAGCTTAAGTTCAGCAAATTCTCCCCTCCATGGCAAATGTCATAAAGACTCACAGCAAATAAAAATACTGCACAAGCATGAGCCCTGCTCAGACTCATATCAGAGAACTAAATGATCACCTTAATGATATAGCTGACTGAACCCATTCAAAATTATACACTTCACTTTTTACAAAATTGTACTTAGATAATTAAGACTTCAATACTCAGCTGTGACAGAGAAGAACTCAGCACCTGTTGAAGAAAGTGGAGAAAAAAAGAGCATAAAGGTAGATTTGCAATCTCCTGATTCTGAGGCCTGCTCTGATTTATTGCTGCAGGTTGTTTTCCTTATTTCTGGGGACAGCTGGTGTCCAGAGATGCCCTGAATGTGCACCTCCACCAGCCACAGGAGGGAGTGACACCGGACCTGGGAGAGACAGTGAGACACTATGGGCTTAGCTGCCAAAAATATGCTGATGACACTCAACTATATACATCATTTTTGACTCAAGCTACGGATAAAACATTATAATGCCTTCGGGAAATCAATTTGTGGATGAAGACCAGATGGCTCATGCTGAACCCAATGTCACAGAAATAAGTAATTAAGGACCAATTCTGCTTCCATCAAAGTCAATGGAAAACTCCTTTGACTTTGCTGGGAATAGGATCAGACAATGAATAAGGACTTTAGAGATGGAAGATGACTTATTAGGCCAAGTAGTTCAGGCACTACTGGTGCAGGATGGTAAAAAACATTCCTGGTTCCATTTTAAAAAAAGGTGGAGGCCTAGTTCTGCGTATCACCTGCATTTGCACAAGGAATTTCAGTGCGTGAATGCCGCTGCATGTAGACCTTTTCATCTATATTTTACAAGCATGGCTGTGGAAGTACTGAAAACTTAATAATCACATCCTATCAATGTGCATGATTAAACTGAACATCTTTACCAGTGGTGATTTGCTTTACTCATGGTGATTTGTATAGGGGTTCTTACTGTATATGTGATAATTTCATGTCATCACCAAATGTTTGTGAATGAATATTTGAGAAATCCAGGGTGTTTACTGATAGAACAGAGGTAATTGTGGAATCAATATCTCCTTTGAACCTAAAGGTTGTGCTGATTAATATTTTATACAGAGAAATAGTTTTATTGCGCTGGGAAATTGATGAGACTCATATACCTCTTGTAAATTTTATGAACCGACCCAAACTCCTTTTACTGTCTGAAAATATTTGGGGAGACTTAAAGCAATTACTGCGCATATAAACATAGAGCTGAATATTTTCAACTGAATTGCCCTCCCCACTTTCAAATCACGACATTACTAAGTGTCTAAAAATAAAATAAAATAAAACAAAAGAGTGAAATTAAGATTTAAAATATAGGTTAGCTCTTGTTCCTCAATTTAGCTATCATGCCTGAGTATTGAAGGGGGTCTGAGGTTTGCCAGATATAAATCTTGTATGTGGCAAAACCCAGGTACAAAAGTACTATCTTATGGTACTATGGCACACCAGATTTTTACTCTTACCTCTGAATGTGTCAGTGATTCAGAGGTACTTCCTACCCCTAAAAATAGAAGATCTTTCAAGATTAAGATATTTAAAATGTGGATTTGTAATATTTAGATATTGTATAACACTTTGGAATAAATCCATTGGGCCTCATTCAGCACTGACCTACACCCTGTCCAGATCCATTTTAACGTCATGGCATGGCACGTAAATCAATGCTTAATTTGGCTCTCTGATTTTTATGTCTACTCTGAAGGACTGCAAGTCTTTTACTACTCAAACTTTTCTCCCACATTTTTATAGTTTACAAATAATCAATGTAACATGACCAGGCAGAAAAACTTCCAATAGTCAGAGTCTTGCCCTCAGGAGAAAGGGAACAATACAAAAGAAGAATCTTTTTTTGTAACAGTTATATAATCTGCACTGGAGAAGTGAAATTTCCATGCAATATATAATATCATTGGGAAATTGTGGCTAACTGTTACAACTCATAAATTACAACCAAGTAAGGTATCATCCCGTAGAGAGCATTTTAAATATATAAGTGCATCCTAATTCTTTAGTTCCCTTTTGAGACAGTGTAAATTTGGGGTAGATTTTGCTTTCATGGCAATCTGTAAAGATTAGACCAGTTGACAAACTTCCCCTGGATCTAAGCAGATGTTTTTTATATGTATCCTTGACTTTCCTCTGCAACCCACTTCTCCTCCTATTTCCGCCGCAATCCAATTCTCCGCCCCCAGTTTCCAGGATCTCCCAACTTTACCCTTTACCTTTGTTTCCTTCTCCCACTTCATTCTGGGTCCCAGGATAGCTGTTTTCCCCTTCTTGTAGCCACCAGACAACTGCCACTGCATCCAAATGCATAAGGGCATTTGGGGGACAGCTTCTGGGACAAGAGTTCCCTGAGCGAAAGTGGTGATTTTTGGCCTTGAAGGCTTAGATTTCCTTCGAAGAAAACTGTGCTGTTTGACCTATTGCTAAACCTTTGCAAAAGGGCCCTGAAGGGTTCTCTTTGTGTACCTCACACAATCATACCTTGCACATTTCACCCATCCATTCTCCCTTTTCTTGTTTTGGCTTCTTTAAACTGATGTCCATGGCACAAACCACTAGCATTAAGGCACGTGCTCCACTGCTAATGTCTGATAGTAGCTTGGTAAGGCTAGCCATAGCAGCATAGACATTTCCTTTCTTGTTTGTTTCTGTTCTGTTTTTCCCTTCTTTTCCTGACAGCATAAGTTGTTCATTCTTGAGATTATGACATTTACAAAAGTCTTTGTTTGAAAGATGTGAAAAAAATGATAGCAGACCTTCTGTGTCACTACCGCTAGCTCTAAGACCGTAGTTCTATTTGTGGAATTATATCTACAGAAGTCCTTGCCCATCCCACAGTTATGCTATTTTGGCTTTTGTCCACATGAAAGGAAACAGCCAAGGAAGACTGGTAAAGGTACAATGGTATCAATGTATATGGTATATGTAAACTACCATTGAGAATGCAACCTTTACTAAAAAATAGAGCTGGTCCAGAGACTTTTAGACTTTTAGACTTTTAGAAAAAAATGTTTTTTCTCTGGAAATGCCCTAACCACCATGTTCCTAAGTCTCTTTCTCTGATAGAATATTTATTTATACAAAGCAGAACAGCTCCAACAGGAGATACTGACTCTAAAGCCTGCTGGTTAGAGCCCTCACATGGGATGTTGGACAACCAGCTTTAAGTTCCTGGTCTGAATCAGGAAAAGAAGGAATCTGAACATGGATCCCCCACAGCTGAAGTGAGTACTCCGATCCCCAGACTATTTGCAATTTGGGGCTGGGTGTGTATATGTGTGTCTCATTTTTGTAAAAAAAAAAATCAAAAGTTCTGTTTCATTCAGCATTGGAATGGGGACAAATGTTGAAACTGCCGTTATTTTTGTGGAATGGAAATCTTGTTTTCTGGTCAGCCCTACTAAAAAGGGAAAACTCCACACTAAACTGCCACACCCTGCCTTGTACTATTTTTTGTATTGGTCTCTTAAAAATGATGGAACTCCAGGATCATCCTCTCCATGCTGCAGAATATATTGTGAGGTCAGGCATCAATAGTGACTTAAAAATGCTACTGCACTTGATGGACTGTGGAAAGATTAAAAGAGCTTAGTTGTATGAGCTCTTCACCTGCCCGTCTGTTCCACAGGTTTATGTACCATAATCAAGGGTTAATTCTGGTACCAAACACCGGATCAAGCTCATTGTGGGAATTAGGAAACTGGATTAGTCATGACAAGCAGATAGATTCTTTCATTAAAAGCAGTACTCAAGTTTATAATAAGGGTGCTACAAACAAACAATTATTTCTTTTATTTTTATGAATGAAGAAATTATCAATTTGAATAAAAACTTCCAACAGACATAAACATTTAAGAGACAACAAAAAATAATTGCAAAAACCAAGTCCCTTTATTTAACATCTTCAGTGAGCTTGCATTAATTTAATAATTTGTATGTCCTGTTTGTTAACTGTAACAGAATAACTGCATATTTTCACTTTGTTTTATGTCTTTTCTCATTATCATAATGGATACCATTAAATATCTAATCCTATTTTAAGATAATTTGCATTAGGCTTAATGTGATTTGGAACCTTTAAGGATTATGGATATATTTTGTTTCTCATTAAGTTCTGACAATCAAATTGTGCAAAGAAAAAAAACTGGATTTGCCATATCAGCATATCAGTATTTTCAGTTGTATTCATACCTCCATCTTCCCTCACCATCCCCTCCTGAGTGGAGCTTTACAAAATCAATTGAAACCTATTCCATGCTTGTATTTTCTAAGCGAGAATCATTGCGCAAAAGAGACAAATCTCCCCTTAATTTTTCATTACAATCAAGAGTCCCCTTGGGAGCTGATAAAAATTCTCCAAGTTTTGTCCTTTATCCACTGTTTTTCTTTGACCTCCCCACTCCTCCTCTGGACAGGTGGTGATGTCTCAAACAGGGTTTATGCTATCTAAGCCATATAGTGGTCTCAGTTATATCAAAGCTATCCACACTAGAAATTGCACCAGAGTAACTGAGGACAGAAATAGCCTTAAGTGACAAAATGAACAATTTCTAAGATACTGCTCATCTTCCATGGAAATGATTTCAGCTCATGCTTTTTTTGTGGGTGAGAGATGTGAAAATAGTTCAATTTCTATATATTTCATTATACTAATGCGTACTGCACTGACTCAGCCCTACTGAAGTCAATGGAGTGAGACTGTTCAAGGAGTTATTTCTATTAATAACAAGCTTTACATGATTCATGTAAAGGAAGTGATTAAAACATCTCCATGAAGACCATAATTTTCCTGCACAATTCTTGCAAAGCTGAACATGACAGAATTATTTTCCCCCTTTTGTATCTGAAGCAACTTGCAATCCATGAGGTATACTTAAGCTTCAAAAAACAATATTATTGCAGGTACTTTCACTTTTTTTAAAAAAATCAACTCTTGCAGACACCTATCCTCAAAATGCGAAATTCCTTGGCCAATTCCTAAGTTGTTCAAATCACACTTGCTAACCTCATGTCTTAGCTATTTTCTTTAAATTAGTTTAATTACTCAGATCTGTGATCTATGAAGATTGCACCAGCTAGAAAAGTACAATTCATCTTAAATTAAAATCCTCTTTTTTCTTTTTTGACAAGACAACACAATGTTCTATGTCATGCAATGAATTATATGGGTATACTTGTCAGTATAAATTTTCTGGCAACAGTAATAAAGCATTCTATCATTCATTTTATTGGTGGAGAAAATAATCTTTTCTTATTCATACTGATGTAGCATTTCCATTACTCCTGAAGAAAGACTTGGCAATACTTCAAATTGATTGTTATTAGAATATATTCTATTACTGCTTAGTAAATATATTATTTCCCCATACCACCCCCCATCCCCGTCCCACATTATATTCACTGGCCTCCAAAGAAGACTTTGCTTTGATTACACTCGTCTACCCTGGAGTGAGAACAATCTACTTTCAAAATTTGCTCCTCCACAAAAATTAGTGATTTTTCCCTAGAAGTACCTCTTACATACATGATCATATTACAAGAATTAATGCTGATCTTACCTTCTAATCTTAGCACTTCTAAACTCAGTGAACACAGCCCAGACATATAATTACATTTCTATTAAATAGATATTATTCTACTTGCTGGAATTGTCAAACTCTTCTAGTTTTAATTTATATAAATGAATGTGGCATGCATGCTGAATACAGTTTCTTCTTAGTCATGATTAGAGAAGAATACTCCAGAGGTATTTAATCAAAGTTTTGATTCTCAATGGTTTTGATTATAATTAGAAACACATTTAATATTTTGCATTGGGGATATGCATATGCCTTTTAGCGCACACACACATTCATGGGTTACATATATCCTCAGAATTCATCTCTCTAATGTCAGCACCTTGGACTGAGCTAAGATGAGTTTCTTCTGAAACTATCCTTCAAACTAATTTGAATTTTTGCTGAAAACAGAGCATGCAAATCTCATGATATTATTAAGACTTCACAAGTAACACACGTAACCCTCAAGTTTAGTATTGATGTCTTAAGCATATATGTAGCTAGTTTATAGGCTGAGGGGAGGGGGCTCTGTCTGACAAGGAGGCCAGTACTTCCAGGTTGCAGCCTTCTGCTCACTGTGGGCCTGTTACTGCAGTGGTTGGGTAATCTCAACTTCAGGGACCAGGCTTCCCGCCCATCTCACTTCCCCACTGCACAGAGGAAGTGAACTGGGCAGTGCCGAAGGGCCAGGATCAAGAAGGGAGTGGAAGACTACAAATCATGAGAACAGGACCCCCTGACAGACAGAGCCTTCCTGACTCCATCCCTTCAATGCAGCCCTGTTCGCTTCTCTGGTACAAAACACCTCGGTCCTGAAAAAGCCAAAATGTGGGTGAAAATCAGTAATACCTGAACACTGCCTTTTTCAAAAATCCAGGAATTTTGGAGGGGAAATCAGTAAATACCAATAACAAAGGGCCTTATTCATAGCCTGTGATCTTGAATCTACTTCTGATCTGTTGCTGAGAATAATATTTTATATTATTTGGTCTGTGTGTTTTTATTGAATGAAGGTGTGATGGGGCATCTGTCCCACAATGGCCAGTAAGGGATTAATAGAGCCCTAGGGAGGCTGCAGAGAAGACAGCCAATTAGAGAGGGCCTGCAAAGAGCTGCCAATCATGGCCTGAAAGTCTCATATAAGAAGAGCTGCAGGGCAGAGGAGAGGTCGGTAGCTGACTGGAGAAGACTAGGCTCATAGCAGGAGGAAGAAGCACCAGCACCTGGGACAAAGCAGTGCCGCAAGCAGGGACTGGGGAGCTAGAGAGAGCTCCTGGCGGGCTACTAGGGCCTGAAGGCTGAGGCCCTGAGGTAAGGGCAGAAGAGGGTGCTGGAGCCACATGGAAAGTGGCCCCAGGACACTGGATTGCAGTTGCCACTGAGCGAAGTGGTTGGACAGAGATTGCAGGTCCCCCAGAAGGGGGGAACACAGAGTGGCACAACTGGAGGGTAGTGTCACTGAAGAGAACCCGCAGTCCTGGGCATGGTGCGGGTCCTGGAACGAAAGTGACAGCGGCGAGGCTCCACCAGAGGAGGGTGCACTGGTAAACAGAGCTAATCCCCATGACACCCAGCAGGAGGCACCACAGTGGTAAGTGAACCCCATCACAGAAGGGTAGAGCAGAGTTCAAGGGTCCTACTCAGATTAAGGATGGGGTTTGTGTAGCTGGAAAAGATAGTTACGTAGCAGCTGGGAAAGGTAGTTATATAGCAGCATGCTATGTAATCTAGGTTTTTATACCATGCTAATAGATCACCTGCTCTCCCCAGCCACCCCCCAAACAATGTAATCTTATCTTTTCCCTCCTGACCTCAACAATACACAGCCAAGAGGAAAATGGCTAAGGAATTCCAAGAGAAATCAGGGAAAGTTTTGCTCTTGATGGTCTCTGAAATCCCTCCTTTTAAATTTATACGTATTTAAGATAGACTGAATACTGTAAACTGTTGCTTTTCTGAGCAACAGTAGTTCCCCCTTTATATTTTTTGTACATTACAAAGTAGGAGGCAGGTGTGGCGAGAGTTGGTACTGTGAGGCAGTGGTAGGCCCAGGAGAATGAACCCGGGTAATTGCTTCATAGAGATCCATAAGGTTTCATCAGCAAAAAATTTTACAATTCACTTGCCTTCTCAGGTCCACGCTCTCAATGGCCCCAGAGTAGATCAGAAATGGCCCCGGAGTAGAGCCATGTGAATTTTTTTTCCCAAAAAATGCAGATTTGGTTCTACCAAAACTTTTCACAAATTTGTATCATTTCAACTTTTTGATTCAAAATGTCTTTCCCTTTCCCTTTTGAATTGTACTTTAATTTTATTATTTAAAAATGAGTGAAAATACTGACAAATTTTCATTTCAGGTCGACCTAAAACAAACTTGCACAACTCTGTTAAACACCTTCTTAAACGTGAATGAGAGGAATTGGCCCTAAGAGTTTACTTCAGGTCTACACTTAAAATTTAGGTCAACAGAGTTACATTGCCTCAGGGATGTGAAATATATGCCTTCTTAATCTCTGGTGTAGACACAGCTAGCTTTATGGAAATATCCTTCGGTCAACCTAGCTAACATTGCCCAGGGAGATGAAATTCTAACAGTTATGAAAAAAACCTCTTTATTGGTGTAGGCTGAGTCTAGACCATGGGGTTATGGTGGCATAGCTAGAGCATTGTATCTATGCCACTATAATCCCTGTAGTGTAGACATGGCCTTAGAGTAGAAATCTGATTCCAGTGTCTTTTTTTCTGAAGCTCTTGGGCCACATGCTATGCTTCTGCTATGCACTTGAAGAAGGAAGCAAAATGTGCAGAATGACCGCCAAACAGATGAAACTGCCTGTTCTTCCCTGTGTGCAGAGAACATGGAGAATTCCATCTCTGTAAGCACAGAGTTCTATGGAGTAAGTTCCCCTCCCTAAACAACTTCCAAGTGTCCCCGTTTCCCATGTCCTGAATCTTTTTCCTCATTCTTCCAAAATATCCATCCCAACCCATGCCACTTTCACTCCCTGGCATTTCTGTCTCATGCTGGCTGCACCTACACCCACTGGCTGACCCTCTGCCTCTTCTGTCCCACTGGCTGATTCTCCCTACTCACTTGGTAATGGTTCCTCCTCCTCCTCACACTCTTGATTGTTCTCCAACACCCACATTTTCTACATGTGTTTACAGCCAGCCAGGTTGTAGTTTTCCTCCATATATTCAATACATTGCATAATATATAATTCAAAAACTAGAGAGATAAGATGGGTGAAGTAATATCTTTTATTGGACCAATTTGTTTTGGTGAGAGAGAAAAGCTTTTGGACTTACACAGAGCTCTTCTTCTTGTCTCTCTCACCCACAGAATTTGGTCCAATAAAAGATATCACCTCACACACATTGTCTCTCTAATATCCTGAGACCAACATGGCTACAGAAACACTGCACATTCAAAAACTGGCACTTTATATTTTGTTAAACATGGAAGTTAATAGAGTTCTTCAGAAAATTTTACATGATTTAAGCATCCAGCATATGCTCCCGAACTAGAGCTGTATGAATAACTGATTGGTTTTCTGGCTCTTCCAAAAAATCAGAAAAACATTATTTTCAGATTTTTTGTTTCATTACAACCAAAAATCAATATTTTATTTATTTTTTCAAAGTTTTAATACTTTTAATTAAAAAATATTGAAGTAAAATTTGAAATGAAAAGTAGTTTCAAATAAAAAAAAATTAAAACATTCAGTTTCAAAAATATTGAAACAGTTCAATTTTAGGGGTTTTTTTTTAAACAATTTGGCAAATTTACGAAATATTTTCACCCAAATCTGCATTTTTTATCTGAAAAAATGTGGGTGAAAATTTTCACCCAGATCTATCCCCGAGTATATCTCCCTTAAGAACAACAAGCTACAAGTCATAGCCACTTCTTCAACCTTTCCTGGGCACATTGATTTTGCCTCCAGGACCACAATTCACTCCAGATATACCACCCTTAAACTTATTTCCTCTCTACACAATGATAATAAACAACACATGGAGATCAATATCAATTAGCCTCCATTTGAAAATGAATAACAAATCAGTAAGCCTTATCACATAAACAAAATGAGGATTCCATCCAGGCCTTTAAAAGGGAGTAAAACGGTTGAAGCAACTGTGGGAGATAAATTAATGTTAATTAATTCATTTTCTCTCTCTTTCTCTTCTTCACTATTGCTCCTTTTATATGATCATCATTGGAAAGCTTCTTTTTAATATAGACAGCTTGTGTTTTTCAGGGCTGGAGTCTATATCTTTATGTTTAGAAAGTGCCTAGAAACTTGTATTTCTGTATTTTAAAAATACCTCTTATGTTTGGATTCAAACACATTAAATATTATTATTATTATTATTATTATTATTAATATTTAATAACCACTCTACTCCATAGTAAGTGTTTACAGGATCATACCATAAAAATAACCCCAAACAAAACAGAGTAGTCCTGTTACACAATATAGGAAAAGTTTTTTTGTGTAGAAGAGCTGGTTGACTGTGTCTGCACTGCAAGAATTCAGCAGAAGACCAACAAACACCTTTCTTAAAAAAAACCCCTTCTAAAACATATTACCTTATTTAAACCCAAAATATCTGTTTGCTCCTTAGAAAGAAAATATTCAAAGCGGTAGTGTTATTTGGGAACACTAGCCTGATTTCATGAACCTTTAGTGCACCTCTTTAGAGAATGGATTAATTATAGAAGACAAGAGGCAACATTTTCAGGATGTGAAGCTCTAGGTATTCTTACAGTGTCACAGCAGTAAATTAGTGCCATCAAGAACTCACACTGATATAATCACATCTAACTTGCTACTTCAAGTACTGTGCAAATTACCTGTATGGTTTATGATTAAGTGTTAAAGTAGAAGATACTTCTTATTAAAGTTATGGGTTAAAATTTGAAGAATTTATGAAAATAGGAATCAGGAAGGTGCTAAAAAAGAGTCAGGTTTCACTGTGGTTATATTTTTCCAATTTGTTTTGAGAGAAAGTGTTAGCTTCCATGCCTCTTACTTAAGAAATAAAATGGAACAGAGGATTGAGAAGGACAGAGATTTGAAGAAGATAATGTACTGCTACAGATGAGAAATTCATGAAATTATAGGACTATATAATTGTATATCTGAATAAATCTAAAAACATGGAACAGAGCTGATTTCAAATCCAGCAATGTCAACATTTGCAACAGAAGAAAAACACAAACTTAATGCCAGTCAAAAGCAAACAGTAACTTCACGGAACAAATAAACAATCATGTCAAATGTATCAACTGAAAACATGTTCTTGCTGCAGGTCTTTGATTGCCACTTTATTCCAAGTGTAAATTTAGTTTTGAAAAAGCTTCAGTTAGCATCTCCATGGTGTAATAAAAACAGAAATTAAAGCGAAAATAAACTTTTAAGGCAATCTTCCTTTCTTAGTTGTGTCTAATTTTGGAAAAGCAGATGAAAGGGCATATATAATTATCTTGGGATCAAAAAGAAAAAGTAGCTTTATATTCTACTATTTAAGTAGAAATGCAGTATACAGTGAGATTTACTCTCCATTTCTTGTGGAACACTGTTTCTAACTCATTTCAAATCATTCTACAAAACTGAACAATTTTTATTTTTTGCAAAAATGGTCGATATTTGGTAGAGATCACTATTATTACAGCTGGTAATTTTCACATTTGTAATAAAAAGAAATGAAACTATTTTCAAGATCTTTAACTTGCTGCAGAGCTGGTTAGAATTTTTTGCTTTTGAAACTCTTTGACAAAAATTGTATTTAAAATATAATTTTGTAAAACTGGTCACATTTTTTTTAAAAAAAATCAAGAAGTTTACTGTTTTTTGACCAGCTCAAGATTCTCACTTGTGCCAATTAAGCAACTCCATGTATCTGAGGAGAGAGAGCCCCCAAAAAAACATTTACAGCTCCAAGTCTTGAGGCTGGTTCTATGCTGGCCTAGTTCCTGTAGTTCAGAAGGACTGTACTAAATCTCACCATCTGCCAACAAAGCACAAGGACTACACCAGTGTTGCCAGCCCTAAACATTCAAAAATCATGAGTCAGGCCTCAAAAATCATGAGATTGGCTTAGAAATCATGTCTTTTTCAGAAAGGGTAAACTTGGGGCTCATTTTATTTTTCTTTTTGGTTTCTGAGCTTTTAGAGTGCACTTGAGCACATTCTCAAACTTTTCCCCACCACATGATGGACAGAAATATACTTTTTGAAACATGAAAGCTGAGCTTCACATTTAATCATATGACTCCAGGAGCTGGAGCTTTGAGAAAAACATAGAGCAGAAGTTCCCAAACTTGGTTCGTGGCTTGTTCAGGAAAAGCCCCTGGTGGGCTGCGAAATGTTTTGTTTACCTGAGCATCTGCAGGTACGGTCACTCGCAGCTCCCAGTAGCCGCGGTTCACCGTTCCCGGTCAATGGAAGCTGCGCCCGGAACAGCGAACCACGGCCACTGGGAGCTGCAAGGGGCTGTATCTGCAGATGGTCAGGTAAACAAAGTATCTCATGGCCCGCCAGGGGCTTACCCTGAACAAGCCAGGAACCAAGTTTGGGAACACCTGCTCTAAGCTTTGCAGCAAACATTTTATTATAACGAAAAACTAAACTGAGAAAAGCTGATCAAACAAATGTAAATATTTTATAAAAACTAAAATAAAAGGGGTTACAGTCAGGTACTTGGCTAATTCACTTTTTATGGGGATTCTATATTTTATAATCAAACCACCTGCTTGGAATAGGGAGAGAAGTGACTGAGAACATCCTGTGAAAAGATTTTAGTTAATGCAAACTAATGGCCAAATTTTGGGCAGCCCTAAAGCATTTTAAAAATGCTTAGATGACCACACTGAAAATTTTGAAACAACAGCCATTTTGAACTGAAAAATCAAAATGTTTCCTTTTGAAAATGTTGAAATGAAACTTTTTGATTCCTCCCCTTCTGCCTTCCCTCTCCCCAGAATTTTTAAGGTTTTTATTTACCAATACAACATAGTGAAATGGACAAAATTAATGATACTTCTTGATGGCAATGAATCTGCATTTTTTTTTTTTTTTTGCCAAAACAAAGTTTAGGTTGAAAAATGTTGCCCCACTCTGATTAGAATCCCCAATGTTCTAGTGTCAAAAGATTATGAAGAAACTTGTGCTTTGGTTAAAGAGCATTAAAATCCAAGGATGCTTATAATAAGTTGAAAGGCAAACGTTTAATTAAAGGACCATGAACATGAATCAACCATTTTCAACAGACTTAAAATGGCAACATAGGAGAGGTCTGGATAGCTTTTAAAAGAGGTTTCACAGGACACATTTGTCTGACAGTTAATATCTGGAATACAAAGGAAAGTACTAGCACAGCAGACCTTACATTAAAAAAGGCTGTGGACAAAGCTGTCAACAGTGAGACAATAGAACACCAAGCAAAGAAGTTAAAAGGTTCCCAGTTCAATAGGTAAACTCAAACCAATTAGAATTTTTTTCTGTGATAAACAAAACCACTCAGACTGTGCACGCTATTATAAATATGCAGAATGTCACAAATTCTAGATTGCACATAATAAATGGGCATGCAGAAAGAATAACACAGGAAGAAACGAACACTATCCGGGAAAGAGAGACAAAACCCACTAAATGAATAAAACAACAAAACAACCAAAAATGAGGCTTAGCCCCAAAATATATTGTTAATTCTTTTTAGGGGGGAAAAAGTGGGTTAGGAATAATACTACATGTTCTGTGACAAAAACAATATAAAGCACAACTTGAAATTCCAGAAACACTATTGTTAGGACTACTCTTGCACAGATGCAGTGTCCATAGTGAATAATGCTAAGCTACAACGGTTCAACATTTCCCCCTCTGATCCTGGGTCCATTGACTTCATTAAGATAATTACTAGAGTTTGAATGAATAATTCTCAAGAAATAATTAATACTTTTTTGCCCTTTTCCCTATTTTTGAAGTGTCCATGACCATATTGTGAAAGTCTATAATTTATTTATTTTAAATTATTTGCATATTTCTTAAAGAATGATTCATGCTCTGATGAACTTTCAGAAAAATTTATTATAAATATTTACAGTCTGATCTGTGTTGTTATATCATTCATGTACTTTTGTATCCTGAGTGACTGACGTATACATAAATCCTGCTTGAACAAAGCAATTAAGCACAACATTAGCTTTAAGCATGTGAGGTGTGCCATTGAAGTCACATGTTTAAATGCTGGATAGAGGGCAGGCCCTGAAAAACAAATTGACTTACATATTTAATTGCAAAAGCCTTAATTTTCAAAGTTCACTCTGCATTTAATACTTAGGGAAATCATGTGGTATTGTATCTGTTTCCTGAACGGAGGTTTAAGTGATTATGCTAGTAAAACTGGAAAGCTATTATTATTTTTATTGAAAGTGAATATGGTGGCAACAAAATTCATTTTTGATCTTGGACAACTATATTTTTGTTTCATTTGTTCAGCTCTGCTAAATACACAATAGTTTAGAGTATTCTTGTTGTCCAAACAGAGAGGAAAAATTATTAGCTAGAGAAAATTAATTTGTTCACCTTTTATACCTAAGATGTAATATATTTCCTAATACACACTAGGGTTAGGAGCTAAAAATACATATATTATTTTTAACATGAAACAGAAAGATAATCAGCAGCAACATGTCACTTCTTCCCTGGTCCCTATGTTGCTTTTTCTCCTGTACCCTGTATTTACAGTGTAATCTTGGTGTGAACCCCAATAAAAATAACATTTAACAAAAGGCACTGTTTGTTCCCTTTCCCACTTTACTGAATCTGTGTTACAGGAATAGGTTAATGTATTATTTTAAATACTTGTTTTTAAAATGAAAACTGTAGGGTCGCATATATTCTGCATATCTCCATTGCAACGTGTATTTGTATTCAGACAGTTTCAATATTCTGGGACAGATTCTCTCCCCTGTTCTGCTCCCTTTGCACTATTCAGGATGGTGGTAAGGGAGCAGAGACTAGCTGCAGCCAACAGCTGGGGATTCTGTTGGTATGGAGGAGTCCCTAAGTGGGTTCAGAGCTGGCATTGCTTACAGAATCCCATCTCTGCTTCACCGAGCATAAACTAGGCAAAGCAGAGAATCTGACTGCATATGTTCAATTTTGTATATTCAGTAAATGTGGTTCTTTGGACCCCATTGTGCAGAAGTGTTTACTTCATATTATGTTGGTTGTGTAAAACCAGCTAAAGACACAATATTCGTGCTCTGGATGCTTAGTGTGTCTACTCTTCTCCTCTCACAATTGCATCCGGGCAAGCTTGAATCAAAGGGGTAGAATAAACATCGACATGAAACTAAAGATCAGTCTAGATAAAAATATTACACCAATTCTATTTCAAAGCACATCTATAGCAGCCATTAACATTCTAATATCAGACCCTTAGACAACTTTAAAGATAGGAGCAAATGACCAAACATTAAGCGGGCCTCTTGACAAAGGTTAAAGGAATGGAAAGTGCTAATAACTTATCCTTGTTATAGTTTTCAGATCATCTCATGGCCTACCTGGGTTGCCCTATAGTATGTCATTCTAAAGTGAATTGAGAGAAAGTGGGCCTCTTTCTCCCTCTGCTAGTAACTTTCATTTAAAGATTGAATAATGTTAACTGTACCCTTATTTTCACAGTTTGAGCTTTGTTATCTTAAAGCTGCTAGCATGAATTCACTGAAGGACTCTGGTTCTCCTATTCTCTAAGGTCCTTAATCTAAACCTTAGGTTTTCATTGCAGTTGTAATAGAGTCCATTAAAATTCCTGGATTTATTGTTGCACCAGCTTCCGCTAAGCAAGCCCCTTATTATGATTATCCTGTGATAGTTCATTGAGAAAGACCTTTGAGAAAATGTACTCAGGGAACTGCAGCATACTCACTATTATTTATGTTTACTTGTCTTAAGGGGGCAGCAACAGCTCACAGTGAACCTCAAGAGCTACTCTGTCTTCTCTGTCTGTGGATGATTAAGTACGACTCTGTATGATAGCAGAGCTTAATGGGAGCATGGTGATGTTTTTCGTATCAGGTCTTTATGAAAACAAAGTCCGGTGTTCCAGCCTGATAGTGTTCATTTTTTGACATTTGTTAAAGACGTATAATTTACTAGCATGTTGAAGCACTTGGTATGTGTCACAGTAGTTTAGTCAGACAGGTATAAGGCTGCTGTTGCTGTGAGCTGCAGCAGTGTATGCATGTTTTCACAAGCATAACTCATCTGGAATTGCTTTCTGAAGTCATTACCAAGGCCTAGGGGACATAATATGGAAATAATAGAATGCAAATTTACTCCAACATCACTCTTTTAAAAAGCCACAAGGTTTCTGTACTTTGACATATTGAGTTCTAACCGACTTACATACAACTTAGTTGATCTAATGCATTCTGAATCACTTCCATGTTCCAGTTGAATGTGATATTTAATAGTTATTTGCATGACTACACAGAAATAAATTCTGATGTAAGCCAGTATCTTTCTTAGGACAAGTTAATAGTTGACCACTTGGTCTGTTTTATTATTGAGTCTTCTTGACGCCATACTGCAGTTATTGCATTAATATTCAGATTTGTACTCCCACCTGTTTAAGAAACAATGAGTCACTGGAATTCAGATAAGATGCAAATCCATATTAAATGAGTTGAATCAGTCTATTCAAGCAAAGTCCTTGCTTTTAAAAGGCTAAGAAATAGCTTAACAAAAGCAGATACTTTTTTCTGCAAATGGCTTTGTCTGCAAAATCTTCAGATAAATTCAAATGAACCCTTTGCTCTTCAGTAACTTTTTGGAAGGCTACATGGTCTTAGGAATACGGAACCTATAGCTAAATCTCTTCATATATTTGATATCAAGCAATGAAACAGCTAATAGGCATATCCACTGCTTTTTGTGTTTCCTAGTATATAGTTATATTCCTGAATTTCTTACTGTACATGAGTTGTGAAGACTGCAGATAGTAATTCCAGTGTTTATTTTACTTGTTAATCATTTAAAGATATTGTGACATAGTGATCAATGGCTATTAAATTATAATTGCCATATATGTTAAACTGAATCTTGGAAGAATGGTATTTAATTGTTAAGAACCATGCACCAAATTAATGGGACCATCTGGTAAACATAATATCCTTAACAGACTTCCTGTAGGAAGTAATTTTGTTATCTTTAAAGTTGGTTTGTTCTTGTTGTTTATATTTGGTATGCAATTGCATTGTGTGATAGGCTTTCTTTTATACACGAAAAACAACTTTATATTTTCAGTATGAATTATTTTGGTTTTACATCAAGTGAAACAAAACAATGAAGAACAAATTCTCTGTGAGAGAGCACAGTGTGCATCTCCTCTGTAATATGCTGAAACTCTTCTGTCTCACAGAAGTTACAGATCTTCCTGCGGGCCTGCAGAGTCTTTAACAATGTAAAGAGTCAATACAGCCAGAACAAACCCAGAACAGTTACTGAGCTCCATGTCCTATTATGCTTACTTCCTTAACAGTTTGTAACATATAGAGCTAGAAGAAAGATCTAGAAGAAAAAAAGTATCTCAGCAGGGGATGCCTTGGGCTATATCTTTGTAGTAGTATCTGCTGAAGTTCTTTGCATTTGTTATTGCCTCTATCTACCAGTACAGCATTATTCTGCATGGAAGTTGGTGAATTGTGCAGAGCTGATGACAATCAGGTGGAAATGTAATATGGTAGGTTCTTTCTGGACTCTGGGGAAGCAGGAAGAATCAGAGCCCCCAGTTCTCTAGAGACAGAATTCAGAGACAGAATTAGTCTGCTGAATGAGCTGTAAACAGGTAAAACAGTTGCAGAGTAACAGCCGTGTTAGTCTGTGTTCGCAAAAAGAAAAGGAGTACTTGTGCCACCTTAGAGACTAACCAATTTATTTGAGCATAAGCAAGTGAGCTGTAGCTCACGAAAGCTTAAGGTAAAATAGTGTCAGTCGGAGGTCAGATTGTTCCTTCTCATTGAGATTAAGTGTTTTGCAGAAGTCTCTCTCCAGCAGTTCTTAGACTTTCAGACTAAGCACATTACATCTAAGACACAATGTATTTGGAGAACCATGTTTCTAATTTAATTAGTGTAGGCATAATGTATTCTGGTTATGATACTATACTTTGAACCTCAGACTACTTCTTAATTGTGGCCCATATATTGCTATGTACCACAATTAGAGAACTCTGTTCTGGAGTACTGAGGATGTTTGTACAACACCAACAGAAGCTGACTCCTTTTTATTTTATAGTTGTAATAGTGAAAAAGGCCTGCTTCTCTGAGGTACTAAGTGCCTCCTATGTGGGATAGAGCACCTTCAATGCCCACTGATTAAAATCAGTTTTGAGACTATTCTATATCTACGCACAGGACAGAACTAAAGCTGTCTTTTTGTCAGAGATGCCACACAGTTCTCGGTGCTAGCCAGAATGCACCTTCAATGTGATAAGGAGCTCTATACAGGTACTAATAAAAAAAAAAGAGATACGAAGGTCAAAAAAGGTGTAAAACATAAAGGCCTTTTGAAGACGATTTCATCATTTTATTAGCAATAACAGGAAAGTTTCAGAGCACTCTAAAGAATCATCTAATTGAAGCTGTAAGAAACAAGATAAGAATGATAAATATAAAAATCAGGTTATAACAAATTAGATTTACACTGAATCTGTCCATATTTTATTTGCTATTTACTACGAGACAGTTTGAGAGTAGTGGGGTGCATGTTTCCATTGAAAATGTAGATATAGCCTTTACAACAGCCTCAGATAATTAATTTAAAATTCATTTCCCATACACAACCTAGAGTAGGTATTATCCTTCTAGAGAGAAGTAATGGATTATGGACTATTTCAAACAGATCCTCTACAAAACTTGCCTCTTAGAAATGAAGAAACTGATGACTGAGCTTTGCACTTAAAGAAGGGATATTACCCATTTGCTATTATGTATAAAAAGTTAAGTTAAAATAAGGTTCTTAAGGTTGCAAAAATAAGTACCAGAGATAAGGTTGTCTATGTAACATTAATTTGGCTCCCTTATGTATATTCCTAATGATACAATCTTTAATTACATGATCACATACTATGATTTTCAGAGCTGCTTATTGAAATATTGTGAAAAATCCTTTTTTGTAACATTTTCAGAATTTCCTATATGGAAATAAGAATTTCCTGACAGTAACATTTCAAACAGGATTTTTCCGGCAAAAAGTTCCATGAGAAAAAAATCCCAATTTTTCTGTCTGGCTCAGTAAATTATTACAAATTATAATATCGGATTGTTCTGATTACAGGCTGATTCAGATCCATAACTCAGATTACTCTTAAGTGAGGCCATTGTGACACCAAGATAATTCAAGCAATCATGAACTTTTCTGTCCAACCAGTTTACACGCTGCAATTCTATTGTCCAAAAAGAGTCATGGCAATGACGGAGACTATGCATGTCAAGACTTCTGATTGGTAAAAATTTTACTCCAATAGTCAGGTTTACAGGTTTCATGGTGAACACTGGCTCCTGTGTTTCATCAAAGGCAAGTTCTGCACTGACGTTTAGGATCACATTAATCATGTTCTGGATCAAAGGCGAGTTCTGTACTGATGTTTAGAGTCATGTTAATAGAATCATGTTCGGTACTGATGTTTAGGATCACGTCAGACTCTTATGGTGCGAAGTGAACAGCTCCTTCAGAGAATGGGGGCATAAATATGGGGATTAGAATGGCTCGTTCATTTTCCTCCTTTGTCCCTTTGTCTGCCTTTCACAACCCCTCTGCATGCTGAACCTTCCAATTCATCCCCACACATGACTGCTTCCCCCCTTGCTTGGCTCCCCATGATGTTGGAGATAGAGCTATTCTATTAAAACAATTTGAGGTGCACTGAAAATTCTGAAAAAAATATTGTTTCCAGTTGAATCAAAGAATGAAATATTATAATTTTTTTGATGAATTGCAAAGTAAAAACAAAACATGTAGTTCAATCCAAAATTGAACAATTCATTTTGTTTTCAAGCATTTTGTAAGATTTTTTTTAAAAATATATAGCAAAAGGAAATTTTGAAATGAAGTCAAATTGAATCAAGTCAAAACATTTTGATTTGAATATGTCAGAAGAAAACACTTCAACTTACTTAGAATTGTTTTTTTTTTAGGTTTTACTTTCTGACCAAAACAATTTGGCAAAATCTGTATGAATTTGCTAAATTATTTAGTCAACCTAAATCTGAGTTTTTCACTGAAAAAAAAAGTTTTTATCAAAAAAATTCATTCAGCTTTAGCTGGGATGAGAAAAGTCTATGTGAAAGGGAAGGGATGAGGAATATATCAGACCTGTATGATTATGGCATTTTATATGATCCTAGATGTGATAATACTGATTTTTAAAGATAGATTGGTGTATTTCCATAATAATTTTTCTCACTTACTTATTTGTATTACTACAGGGTAGAGTTAAAATTGTTTGCATGCCTTAACTGCACATTTCCATATCTTTGGATTTTTTAACATATTATTAACATTTTTGCTAGGAATATTATGTATGTCACAGAGAGAGACTGTAGAAAATTCCTTACAGCCAGCATCCATCAAACTCTCTATCTTCTCCCTCTCCCAACTTCCCTTTTTCTTCACTATCACTTTTCTTATTCCTGCTCTCCCTTCTTTTGATCCTACGACTTCATACCCTCTGCTCTATTAACCCTGTTACCTTCCCCCACCATTCCTCCTCACCTCATACAAACAAATAACGAAAATAACGAAAACCCAAAGCCCCGTTCCCCAAATCCTGTGTATCCAATGTAATGATCCAATAGTTTCATCGCAGTTTCAATTAATAGAAAACAAAATTACCTGCTACGAAATGTACACAGTTTGCCAAAGCAGCAAATACATAATCCTATAGATATTAACCCTTATCCTCTAGCCATCAGATCTCTCTTCCTTTCCCCACCACAAACTGTCTGCTTTCATGATTTGCTTTTTTCCTAGAAGATGAACTCTTTGGGACAGGGATCATGGCCCAGATCCACAAAGGTACTTAAGCACATAAGTAGGGTGACCAGATGTCCCATTTTTATAGCAACAGTCCTGTTTTTTGGGACTTTTTCTTATATAGGAGCCTATAACCCCTACCCCCTGTCCCGTTTTTTCACAGTTGCTATTTGTTCACTCTACACATAAGTCCCAATTTTAGGCACCACTGAGATCCATGAAATTCACAGTGGTGGCCACCTAACCTTATAGGTGCCTAAACTCATTTCGTACCTAAATTTCTGCCTTTGGGCATGTGCACTGCAGCCTTTCTCTAGGCATTAGGATGCCTATTCCTGCCTAAGCCGCAGAGCAATCCACAAATGGGCAAAGATACGTGGAGGATTGCCTATCTCACCGATGGTCCTGTCACCTATAGGATTAGGTGAAGAGCCTAGCAAACCGTGGGAAATTATATATATATATATATATATATATATATATATGGAATAATATATGGATATATCGAATAATATATATGTATGTTCATATCCTACCATATTGGTTGACAATGAGGATTGAACAGAGACCTTGAGAATTAGAAGCACAAACTGCTACAGCTTGAGTTAAAGAGTGAGTGTGGTATGTGATGGGGTTTGCACTCCACATATGTCTGAATGGGTTAATGTGATCCTGAAAGACCAGTCAACATACTAGGCTGCGTCTGGACAGAGAGTCAGATTTGACTAATCATGAAGTCCAGCTGGGCAGGAGTAGGCTGGTTACTATAAAGAAATTTGTAGCAGAAGGAGGCTGAGTGTTCTTCATAATAAAAAAAAAAAAAAAAAAAAGTAAAAGGAGGAGGCTATAGGATTACTCCTTGGAAATAGAGAGGCTGTGAGGAGGAAGCCTGGGGAGAGGAAGCCCTGGGGAGAGAAAGCCCTGGGATCCTAACCTGACTAGAGGAGTCACAGAGTAGCGACACAACGGGGGATTAAACTGGGAATCTTAGACCTAAAAGCATGGCTTGCTACAGCTTCAGCTAAAGCTCTCTTGGTGGGACTATAACCAACTGAAGTCCTCTGAAGAACAGACTGTGGAAGTAGATAAAGGGAATTTGGATGTAGGCCTCTGAAATGAGCAGGAGTTAGGCTAACTCTAGCTTTAATAACGCGAGATTTGTAGAAGCAGGGATAGTGCGAAGTGAGTGGAAAACAACTGTGAAAAAGACTGTTGTGACCTTGTATTAGATAAGACTAGAATGCTGACTATAAGAGAAATGGTAAGAAAAATAACAGATCATGAAGGAATATGTATAAACAATATGCAGCTGTTGCTTATTATTGTCTGTAATAAAGGTATACATACTTGCTCTAATTGTTTATCTTGAGAGAGACCTGCCTAGGTGGGGGAAACCCTGTGTCCTAGTGCTCTCTCTCCCTCTGTGCAGTTGCTTGAGATAATAAAGTGTTTCTGACTTGCTGCACCCAACCTGAGAGTGAGAACTGTGTTTTTCTCCGACAAGACACACAGGGGGACCTGTAACACATACTCATCAGTGGGCTACACAGGTGCACACACATGATAAATCCTTAAATACACACACACACACACACACAGTGCCATTTGTGCTACACACTTAATTGTAGGTTACATCATGCCAGTGTGATAGTTATATACATACATATCTATGGTGTAACATTGCACTGTAATCCCGCTTACATATACAGTACACACACACACACACACACACACACAAATTTGTTCACACATAAATACAGACATGCATACACAGTGATATTTCACTTATGCCATCAATTGTTAGTTGTGCATAATGGGGTGATACAAAGATGCATCATTTATTATGCCAAGACATCAATCACTGTCTGTTATTTTCTATCAATAAAGTCAAATTTGATTATATTTGTATGGGACATTCAAAAGAGATCACTTTATTTACACTACATATAGATTTTATGGTCACCCTTGCCCATTTCAAATATTGATCTTATTCCTGTTGGATTTCAAAGAATCTTTGATTGTCATATTATATGAAGAGTAGTAAACTGATAATACTTTAGCTAACATCTTTCCTTAAACTCCCTTTACTATTTTTTTCTTTTTCGTGTGCATGAAAAAATATAAAACAAAGTGATTTTTCAGCAAACAACCTCTCTTTTGACACTTTCAAGCAACATTAATTGTTACATTGTTTCTTTTTAAAGATAATGACAAAGAGATTGGAAGATTTACATAGTAATTCCTCCTTGTGCTGGAAAAGAGAAATAGCGAAGCAATAATCAGCTTGATTTCCCCCACCCCTTGAAGTGGTGGTAGATTTATCTGTGCATATTTTAATTATAACTAGAGAATTGCCCAGAGCAAAAATGCTTCTGTGACATGCTAGAGTGAATAGGCTAAGTTAGACAGCACACATGGTGTGCTTGTTGGGGCTGGGGGGGAGGGATTCTTAATATGCACGTTAGAGGAAATTAGGTATAGAGGTGTAGGTTTTCAATGAGTATAGAACAGATCTGTTTGGATTAAATTAATGAACCTACAACAAGCTGCACTTGTGGCCTGATTCTTCAAAGCCATGAGCACTTGCAGGGTATGTCTCTAGGGGCTAGATCCACACAGGAATTTAAGGCACCTAACTTGCACTTTAGGCACTTAAGCCCAAAATTTAAATCCTCAAAAATTTTCACTCTTAGCTGCAGCCTTATACTTAAGGTGCCTAAATTCCCTAAGCACCACAGTTTCCACTGATAAAGTCCCCTAGATTCCTGAATTTCTGCCAGTGGCCATGTACACAGCTGCCTAAATCCTGGGGACTGGCATCTAGCTCATGCCTAACCCCCAGAAGGATACACAAACTAGGCATTCCCCCACCTATCTCAGCAGTAGATACTCAGAGATCACATTAGAACATGTCTACCAGATCAGGCCCCACACAAAGCACAGCTCCCAGAGGAAGTGGTGGTTGTGGTGCCCCCTTATATACAGTCTCTCAGTGGTTACAGAAGTCTCTGAGCAGGGACTGGAACCTAGCTTCCCACCTTCCATGTTGTCATAAATATAAGGGGAAGGGTAAACCCCTTTGAAATTCCTCCTGGCCAGGGGAAAGCTCCTCTCACCTGTAAAGGGTTAAGAAGCTAAAGGTAACCTCGCTGGCACCTGACCAAAATGACCAATGAGGAGACAAGATACTTTCAAAAGCTGGGAGGAGGGAGAGAAACAAAGGGTCTGGGTCTGTCTGTATGCTGCTTTTGCCAGGGACAGAACAGGAATGGAGTCTTAGAACTTTTAGTAAGTAATCTAGCTAGGTATGTGTTAGATTATGATTTCTTTAAATGGCTGAGAAAAGAATTGTGCTGAATAGAATAACTATTTCTGTCTGTGTATCTTTTTTGTAACTTAAGGTTTTGCCTAGAGGGGTTCTCTATGTTTTTGAATCTAATTACCCTGTAAGATATCTACCATCCTGATTTTACAGGGGGGATTTCTTTATTTCTATTTACTTCTATTTTCTATTAAAAGTCTTCTTGTAAAAAACTGAATGCTTTTTCATTGTTCTCAGATCCAAGGGTTTGGGTCTGTGGTCACCTATGCAAATTGGTGAGGCTTTTTACCAAACCTTGTCCAGGAAGTGGGGTGCAGGGTTTTGGGAAGTATTTTGGGGGGAAGGACGCGTCCAAACAGCTCTTCCCCAGTAACCAGTATTAGTTTGGTGGTGGTAGCGGCCATTCCAAGGACAACGGGTGGAATACTTTGTACCTTGGGGAAGTTTTGACCTAAGCTGGTAAAGATAAGCTTAGGAGGTTTTTCATGCAGGTCCCCACATCTGTACCCTAGAGTTCAGAGTGGGGGAGGAACCTTGACACATGTGCATGCCCTAAATCCTAGTCTAGACAGTCATCTCATCTTCTCTCAGGCATAATGAATATTTAAGTATTTACACAAAGTGGAGCAGCTTCATCAGGAGAGATTGAGAGAGTCCACCAAGAGTACCTCGTAGCCCAGTGGTTAGGGCACTCATGTGGGAGGTGGGAGACACTGGGCCTATTGGACAGCCGCACCTTCTCCATATCTTTTTTTTTTTCTTTTGAGGGGAGCAGGAGAAGGGGTTGACCTGGCTTATGCTCCTAAATCCATGTTCACAATTATGAATTCCAAGTTGGGGTTGGTGCCTCTGGTCTATTAGACACCTAACTCCCTTTGAGGGGTGGGGTTTAAGCCACTCCCTTCTCCTCAGCATTCCCTATCGGCTAGTCTCCGCAGCTCCCCACACAGTGTGCTGCTGTCTTTTTTGAATTCCAGTCTTAGGGCCTAACTCTCCCTGTTGTGTTGTATAGGGATGCTGAGTACCTAACCCAGGGCTGTGGATTCCACTGGGCAAAAGGGCACTAAGCCTTAAATCCCTATGACCTTTTAGAATCTCGATGCACAGGACCTTTTATAGCCCTTCTATATTTTCACAGATTTAACTCTATGTGTACTGAATTAAAAAGAAAAAGGAAGGTCTACAATATCTGTTTTAGATGTGGGGTGTTTGGATTTATCTTAAAGAGAATGCACAGCATTCAGTAATTGGAGGAAAAGTCCATCAAAGGAAACTATTTGCTCCTACTAAGGGAGTATTTGACAGTAGAGCTGGATGGAAAATATTTGTCAAAACTTTTTTTGTTTTTTTGGTCAGAAAATGTCATATTGATAAAACTGAAATTATTTTTAGAAATCTTATTGATTTTGATGAAATTTTATTTAGAAAAAATGGAAAAACTGTTTTGAAAATGTCGTTTTGCTACGTTCAGAACAAAACATTTTTATTTTTTACTTTAAAATTACTTTATTTCTAAATTTAGATTATTTTAAACAAAAAATTAAGAAGTGAAAATGGGTCAAAATTGAAATGAATCTTTCTGAAGGAATTTTTTCAGAATTTTATTTTTCAAACAATTTCAAAATTTTCACCTTGATTGGCAAAGACTTTTAAAAAAATGTTCCCCCTTTTTTGGGTGTGTGTGGGAGAGGACAGAATATCTGTTTTCTAACCAGCTGTTTGACAGTTCTCAGTCTAATCAGTTGCTGCTTTAAATATTGGTGCTGGTCTGAATTAATCTCCTCATTCATTTTCTGTGTGTGCCAATTGGGCATCAAAATTACTTTAAAGCAATATTTTATGTTCACAATTAGCCACAGACTGAAAGAAGAGAGTGCTTGGTATTCAGGCTCGGAAACCAAGCGGTGATATTTTAAACACATCCAGAACATTTTTGTGAAGTTTTGCTTACAAGAATGAGAGAAGTTTTCTTTTCAAATGCAAAGGATTAATAACAATAACAACACTAACATTATTATTGTTGTTATTATTAATTATTATTATTATTATTAGAAAAATACTACTTTGCAAAAAGATCCCAAACTGGAAAACAGAAACTCATCCAGCGGCTCAGAAGATAGTAAACGTAATGGCAATAATGCGTAGACTGCAAGAAACTTCAGTATTGTTCTGAACCATTGGTGGAAACTGGGTCCCGGCATTCAAAAAACACGTGTAATGTCAAGGTGACAGAATAGGGCCAATCAAGGAATGCACTCCCTTAGATAAAACCCCTATGCATGGCAAGCAACAACAACAACAAAAGCATATGAAATTGTCCAGGAGAATGGCAAGACACCTGAGATCTGCACAGAGGTAGGAGTCTTAAGCAGTAAAATAAATACAGATCTCTTTTACTGTAGTAGTTTTGACAGTCTATGTTATAGGTTGTGTGAAAGACAATCTATAGGGGAAACTGTCAACTTCAAAAAGGTCACAAAGTTAAACTGTCCACCATGCTGATTCAGCGCAGTGGCATTTATCATAGCACAGAGGGTTCTCCTACAGCAAACACAGTCATCTCAGACATAAGAAGAAACCTGGCATTTTTTGCTTCCTGCGGGATTCTGGTTTTTGATGCCAGGAATGGCATCTGCAGAAGCTGGCTAACTGTGTTGGCAGACCACGGGGAATGCCAAGGAGAGTGATTTATTTCCTTTCTACCAGTTTGTAGGAGATCTGTACCCAAGTGTTTATCATAAAAAAGTTCAGGAGAGTGAAATATTAAACTGAAGTTTTCCTAGGGGCTAAGGTAAAGGAAGCAAAATAATGTCCCCAGACTGACAAATTCATGTATCTTAAATTCCTACAGCCATGCTGGCTTTCTAAATAATTCTTTTTTAAAAAACAAGCTTTTACATTTCAGTTATATCCTGGCAGGTAACTACAGCAATAATATGAGAAGTTTTCCTGATTCTTTCCTATAATGAATTTCCCTTTTACTTTAAAGTAATAGCCAACACAATCACCTAATATGGACTAATTTGACTTCCTATTTGTAAGTAGCTTTTCATGAAAGCTTAATTTATGAGCTGTGGTTGTTTCATAATTGAGTACCTTGGAAGCTTTAACTTTACCTTTTGGGAATAAATCTATGACATAAGGTTGAAGGTAAGAGCTTTTATTAGATTAACAGGGTGCAAGTATTAGACACACACTTTCAGGATCTAATTATTTTAGCCCCTCTTCAGAGTTTCACCAGATGTTGGGGTTGAGGTACCAACAACAGAGTGAAGGTTTTACAGAAACCAGGAGCAGGTTCTGTAAAATCTCAAGCTCTTGTGCATAATACTGTTAGGTTAGTAAGTGATATGACTTTCCGTGCTATTTGTAAAATCACAACACATAAAAAGGTTGGTATAATAGGCTATATTTTACCAAGTGCATCTTCACTCACATGTGTGTAGAGCAGGGGTAGGCAACCTATGGCATGCGTGCCGAGCTGATTTTCAGTGGCACTCACCCTGCCCGGGTCCTGGCGACCGGTCCGGGGGGCTCTGCATTTTAATTTAATTTTAAATGAAGCTTCTTAAACATTTTTAAAACCTTATTTACTTTACATACAACAATAGTTTAGTTATATACTATAGACTTATAGAAAGAGACCTTCTAAAAACATTAAAATGTATTACTGGCATGCAAAACCTTAAATTAGAATGAATAAATGAAGACTCGGCACACCACTTCTAAAAGGTTGCCAACCCCTGGTGTAGAGGCTAGAATCTGCTGGTTCAATACTGCCTCAATAATAATTTTATAAACTGGCTGGGGGGGAGAGTTGAAAAATATTTGGAAACAGAATTATTCTTACATTACAGAAAAAAAAAGACACTAATGTAATAGGCACACTCAAAAGCAAGTGTGGAGAGGAATCATTATGTTTTGCAGTTGCCATTGTGACAGACTGAGGCAACCACAGCACACACAGATCTACACTTTGTATTGCATATTGTTGCATGTGAAAAAAAAACAATGCTAATTTTCATGACACTTTTTTGGGTGCATGCAAATTAGGAAAATATTTAATTCCTCCATTATCTATTTCATCACATCTGTTTATGCCAGAAATAGCACTGAGTGCCACACTTAAACTTATATGTCCACCAACCATGTAGTGATACTTCTACTCTAAAAAATACGTCTTCCTTGCTACATGTGCAGCTGCATGACCTGCCTTTACAGCATGGAGATTAGGACTGGAAATGACAAACTATGTATCCAGGTCTGGGTTACACTAAAGCCATTTTCCTTTTGGGCCACAGCATCACACTGGGAACTCATGTTCAGATGATTATCCACCATGACCCCTTGTCAAGGTTCCTTCCCCACTCTGAACGCTAGGGTACAGATGTGGGGACCTGCATGAAAAACCTCCTAAGCTTATCTTTACCAGCTTAGGTCAAAACTTCCCCAAGGTACAAAATATTCCACCCTTTGTCCTTGGATTGGCCGCTACCACCACCAGACAAATACTGGTTACTGGGGAAGAGCTGTTTGGAAAAGTCTTTCCTCCCAAAATACTTCCCAAAACCTTGCACCCCACTTCCTGGACAAGGTTTGGTAAAAAGCCTCACCAATTTGCCTAGGTGACTACAGACCCAGACCCTTGGATCTTAAGAACAATGAACAATCCTCCCAACACTTGCACCCCCCCCCTTTCCTGGGAAATGTTGGATAAAAAGCCTCACCAATTTGCATAGGTGACCACAGACCCAAACCCTTGGATCTGAGAACAATGAAAAAGCATTCAGTTTTCTTACAAGAAGACTTTTAATAGAAATAGAGTAAATAGAAGTAAAGAAATCACCTCTGTAAAATCAGGATGGTAGATACCTTACAGAGTAATTAGATTCAAAACACAGAGAATCCCTCTAGGCAAAAACTTAAGTTACAAAAAAGATACACAGACAGAAATAGTTATTCTATTCAGCACAATTCTTTTCTCAGCCACTTAAAGAAATCATAATCTAACATGTACCTCGCTAGATTACTTACTAAAAGTTCTAAGACTCCATTCCTGGTCTATCCCCGGCAGAAACAGCATATAGACAGACACACAGACCCTTTGTTTCTCTCCCTCCTCCCAGCTTTTTTTTTTTTTTGTCTCCTCATTGGTCATTTTGGTCAGGTGCCAGCGAGGTTACCTTTAGCTTCTTAACCCTTTACAGGTGAGAGGAATTTTCCTCTGGCCAGGAGGGATTTCAAAGGGGTTTACCCTTCCCTTTATATTTATGACACCCCTTATCTTTTTTCAGAGTCACTGCTTTCCAGGATAGGGTGTACCATCCTGTAAGTATGACCTACATTCTTTGTTCTTGTACATTTACATTTAGCCATATTAAAACATACATTGTTTGCTTGTGCTCAGCATACCAAGTTATGCAGGTCGCCCATTTCAGTGACCTATTTTGTTTATTATTTACAACTCTCCCAATTTTTGTGTCATCTGCAAACTTTCGGTGATGATTCTATGTTTTCTTCTACGTCATTAATAAAAATATTAAATACCGTAGCGCTATCTCCACCAGAAACACACTGTTCTACGATTCCCTATTTACAATTACTTTTGAGACCTATCAGTTAGCCATCTTTTAATCTATTTAATTTGTGTCATGTTAATTTTATATTTTTCTAATTTTTCAGTACAAATATCACAGTACCAAATTAAATGCCTTGCAGAAGTCTCTAAGTATATTACATAAATGCTTGTATCGTATTACAACCAAACTTGTAATTTCATCCAAAAAATACAAATATTTAATAAAACCATGTTGATCAGCACTAATTATATTATCCTCCTTTTATTCTTTATTAATGCAGTCTTATATTAGTCACTATTTTTTCTTGCCTTGGATAAATGGCAGCCCAACAGGCCTATAATTACCTGAATCATCCTATTTACCTCTTTTAAATATTGACACAATATTAGCTTTCTGCCAATCTTATGGAACTTCTTTGGTATTCCGAGATGTATTGGAAATCAAGTTTAACAGCCCAGTGAGTTCCTCAGCCAGCTCTTTTAAAAGCCTTGAATACAACTTATCTGGACATGATAAGTTAAAAATGACTAATTTTAGTAGCTGATGTTTAACATTCTCCTGAAATACTAGTGGAATAGAAAAAGTGTTTTATCACATGATATGGTTTCATCATCTATTTTCCCAAATATGGACCAGAAATATTTATTGAACACTTCTGCCTTCCCTGCATTATTATTGATAATTCTACCATTTCCACCTAGTAATGGACAAATACCACTGTTAGGATTCTCTTTGTTTCTAATGTACTTGGGAAAACTCTTTCTTATTGTCCTTAACTCTGCTGGCTGTGGATTTCTACTTGTGTCCCTTGTCTTCACTTATCAAATTTCTAAAATATCTAGCTTCTGATTTATGTTAATAGATTCATAGACTTTAAGGTGAGAAGGGACCATTATGATTGTCATAAATATAAAGGGAAGGGTAAACCCCTTTGAAATCCCTCCTGGCCAGGGGAAAGCTCCTCTCACCTGTAAAGGGTTAAGAAGCTAAAGGTAACCTCGCTGGCACCTGACCAAAATGACCAATGAGGAGACAAGATACTTTCAAAAGCTGGGAGGAGGGAGAGAAACAAAGGGTCAGTGTGTCTGTCTATATTCTGTCTTTGCCGGGATAGACCAGGAATGGAGTCTTAGAACTTTTAGTAAATAATCTAGCTAGGTATGTGTTAGATTATGATTTCTTTAAATGGCTGAGAAAAAAACTGTGCTGAATAGAATAACTATTTCTGTCTGTGTATCTTTTTTGTAACTTAAGGTTTTGCCTAGAGGGGTTCTCTATGTTTTGAATCTAATTACCCTGTAAGGTATCTACCATCCTGATTTTACAGGGGGGATTTCTTTATTTCTATTTACTTCTATTTCTATTAAAAGTCTTCTTGTAAGAAAACTGAATGCTTTTTCATTGTTCTCAGATCCAAGGGTTTGGGTCTGTGGTCACCTATGCAAATTGGTGAGGCTTTTTACCAAACCTTGTCCAGGAAGTGGGGTGCAAAGTTTTGGGAAGTATTTTGGGGGGAAAGACGTGTCCAAACAGCTCTTCCCCAGTAACCAGTATTAGTTTGGTGGTGGTAGCGGCCAATCCAAGGACAAAGGATGGAATAAATTTGTACCTTGGGGAAGTTTTGACCTAAGCTGGTAAAGATAAGCTTAGGAGGTTTTTCATGCAGGTCCCCACATCTGTACCCTAGAGTTCAGAGTGGGGGAGGAACCTTGACATGGTGGCATAGTGGTGGGATTAACCTGAAATCATTTTGAGATCTATTTGAGATTTTTTTGAACTAGAAATACAGATTTTAAAAGAATTTTTTTTTTCCTTTGGAGCTGCTAGAAAAGCAGCTTGTTTTCTCTCTGCTTTGGAGCCAGAGCTGAGACAAAAGGGGATTATCTTTGTGAATTGCAGGTTTTCTTTGCCTGGAGGCAGGGTACTTAACTCCTGCAGGGAAATTCACAGTCTTCCAACCCAGAGTTTTTTTTCCCTAAAAGTAAATAGGGAGGGGGGTGTTCTACCCATTTGCCTGGAGACAAAAAGGGCAGGGTTTTTGTTTTTTTTTTTCGATTTTGATTGTTTACAAGGAGCACAAGTTTAAAAAGGATTTTTTTTTTCCTTTGGGCTGCTGGTAAGCAGATTTCCAAGTAGTTGGAGGTTTTTTGCTTTGATTTGAGCCCAGAGCAGAGACAAGGGAATTGTCTTTTTCTGTAGGCTGACAATCACTATCAGAGAATAGGTATTCTATTCCAGCACAGCAAAATTTTACAGCCAAGTTTTGTTTGTTTATTTCTAAACCTCGGGTGTAAAGTTAGTTAAAAACAGAGAGGTTAGAATGACAAAATCCACGGCTCGACTAAAGCTGGAATTGGCCAGATTTCAGGCTGAGGAAAGACAAAGGGAACATGAAAGACAGATAGAACTCATGCGGCTGAAGAAGGAGGAGAAGGAACAAGAAAGGGAGGCAGCGAGAGAGGCAGCGAGAGAGGCAGAACAACACCAAGCAGCTGCTCACAGGAGAGCTATGGAAGCAAGGGACAACGAACTGAAGGAGAAGGAAAAAGAGAGGAAGTATGTGGAGGAGATGGAGAAGATAAAGGCTCAGCAGAATATCCCAACAAACCCTAGTAATCCTTCTCCAAGTACCACCTCCCATCCCAGAAAGTTCCCCACCTACAAGGCAGGCGATGATACTGAGGCCTTCCTAGAAAACTTCGAAAGGGCCTGCCTTGGGTACAACATCTCTACTGACCAATACATGGTAGAGCTGAGGCCACAGCTCAGTGGACCCTTAGCTGAGGTGGCAGCTGAAATGCCTAAAGAACACATGAACAAGTATGAACTGTTTAAATCCAAGGCGAGAGTCAGAATGGGGATAACACCCGAGCAGTCTCGTCGGAGGTTCAGAGCCCTAAGGTGGAAACCAGACGTGTCATTTACCCGACATGCCTACCACATTGTGAAACATTGGGATGCCTGGATATCAGGAGCAAGTGTTGAATCTCCAGTAAATTTGCCCTTCCTAATGCAAATGGAACAATTCTTAGAGGGTGTTCCTGAGGAAATAGAAAGATACATCCTAGATGGGAAGCCCAAAACTGTAATCGAGGCAGGAGAGATTGGAGCCAGATGGGTGGAGGTGGCAGAGAAGAAGAAAACAGGTCGCAGTTGGAGCGGAGACCAGAAGGGACAACCCCAGACCACACCCTATTACCGGGGGCCGCCCAAGGCCCCACCTACCTCCCAAAGAACCCTCCAGACCCCTTATCGTCCCACCACCCCATTCTCCAGCAACCCACCTCGCCCCAGTGACCCGTCAGCTGGAGATGTTTTAAATGTAACGAGCTGGGGCATGTAAAGGCCAACTGCCTTAAGAACCCCAACAGATTACAGTTCATTGCACCGGAATCACACCAGAGGTCCGCAGGCCCAGATACCTCCCAGATACCCTTGGAGCGGAGGGAAACTGTGAGTGTGGGCGGGAAGAAGGTCACTGCATGGAGGGACACCGGAGCACAAGTGTCAGCTATCCATGCTTCCTTAGTGGACCCCAAATTAATCAACCCAGAGATCCAAGTGACGATTCAACCCTTCAAGTCCAACTCTTTCAATTTGCCTACAGCCAAGTTGCCTGTCCAGTACAAGGGCTGGTCAGGAACGTGGACTTTTGCAGTCTATGATGATTATCCCATCCCCATGCTGTTGGGGGAAGACTTGGCCAATCATGTGAAGCAGGCCAAGAAGAGGGGAACGGTCACCCGCAGCCAGGCTAAACAAGCCGTGAGGCCTAGCTCTGTTCCGGAAACTTCTATCAGGATCCAGTCAGAGGTGATGGACCCGGACCCCAGGCCAATGTCTGCAACAGCAGTAGTGGATCCAGTCCCAGAGACCCAGATGGAACCAGTCCCAGAACCGGAACCAGCCGAACAACCAACACCAGACCCCGTGTCAGCACTGAATCCAGTACTTGCAACCTCAACACCAGAGCGCCCCACCGAATCTGAACTGGCAGCAGCCGATAACCCTACACTGGCATCCTCAGAGACAGTTGGTAGTTCCAACTAAATACCGGGCCAAGCTCTTGATCTTAGCCCATGATCACCCTAGTGGCCATGCTGGGGTGAACAGGACCAAAGACCATTTGGGGGGGTCATTCCACTGGGAGGGAATGGGCAAGGATGTTTCTACCTATGTCCAGTCTTGTGAGGTGTGCCAAAGAGTGGGAAAACCCCAAGACCAGGTCAAAGCCCCTCTCCAGCCACTCCCCATCATTGAAGTTCCATTTCAGCGAGTAGCTGTGGATATTCTGCGTCCTTTTCCGAAAAAGACACCCAGAGGAAAGCAGTACATACTGACTTTCATGGATTTTGCCACCCGATGGCTGGAAGCAGTAGCTCTAAGCAACACCAGAGCTAAAAGTGTGTGCCAGGCACTAGCAGATATTTTTGCCAGGGTAGGCTGGCCCTCCGACATCCTCACAAATGCAGGGACTAATTTCCTGGCAGGAACTATGGAAAACCTTTGGGAAGCTCATGGGGTAAATCACTTGGTTACCACTCCTTACCACCATCAAACAAATGGCATGGTGGAGAAGTTTAATGGAACTTTGGGGGCCATGATACGTAAATTCGTAAATGATCACTCCAATGATTGGGACCTAGTGTTGCAGCAGTTGCTTTTTGCCTACAGAGCTGTACCACACCCCAGTTTAGGGTTTTCCCCATTTGAACTTATATATGGCCGTGAGGTTAAGGGGCCATTGCAGTTGGTGAAGCAGCAATGGGAGGGATTTACACCTTCTCCAGGAACTAACATTCTGGACTTTGTAACCAACCTACAAAACACCCTCCGAACCTCTTTAGCCCTTGCTAAAGAAATCTTACAGGATGCTCAAAAAGAGCAAAAAGCCTTGTATGATAAACATGCCAGAGAGCATTCCTTCAAAGTAGGGGACCAGGTCATGGTCTTAAAGGCGCTCCAGACCCATAAAATGGAAGCATCGTGGGAAGGGCCATTCACGGTCCAGGAGCGCCTGAGAGCTTTAATTATCTCAATGCATTCCCCACCTCCAACCGAAAGCCTAAGGTGTACCATATTAATTCTCTAAAGCCCTTTTATTTCAGAGAATTAAAGGTTTGTCAGTTTACAGCCCAGGGAGGAGACGACGCTGAGTGGCCTGAAGGTGTCTACTACAAAGGGAAATGTGCTGGTGGTGTGGAAGAGGTGAACCTCTCCATGACCCTTGGGCGTATGCAGCGACAGCAGATCCAGGAGCTGTGCACTAGCTACGCGCCAACGTTCTCAGCCACCCCAGGACTGACTGAACGGGCATACCACTCCATTGACACAGGTAATGCTCACCCAATTAGGGTCCAACCTTACCAGGTGTCTCCTCAAGCTAAAACTGCTATAGAACGGGAGATCCAGGATATGTTACAGATGGGTGTAATCCGCCCCTCTGAAAGTGCATGGACATCTCCAGTGGTTCTAGTTCCCAAACCAGATGGGGAAATACGTTTTTGCGTGGACTACTGTAAGCTAAATGCTGTAACTCGCTCAGACAACTATCCAATGCCACGCACAGATGAACTATTAGAGAAACTGGGACGGGCCCAGTTCATCTCTACCTTGGACTTAACCAAGAGGTACTGGCAGGTACCGCTAGATGAATCTGCCAAGGAAAGGTCAGCCTTCACCACACATCTCGGGCGGTATGAATTTAATGTACTCCCTTTCGGGCTGCGAAATGCACCCGCCACCTTCCAAAGACTTGTAGATGGTCTCCTAGCGGGATTAGGAGAATATGCAGTCGCCTACCTTGACGATGTGGCCATATTTTCGGATTCCTGGGCAGACCATTTGGAACATCTACTAAAAGTCCTTGAGTGCATAAGGGAGGCAGGACTAACTGTTAAGGCTAAGAAGTGTCAAATAGGCCTAAACAGAGTGACTTACCTTGGATACCAGGTGGGTCAAGGAACTATCAGCCCCCTACAGGCCAAAGTGGATGCCATCCAAAAGTGGCCTGTCCCAAAGTCAAAGAAACAGGTTCAATCCTTCTTAGGCTTGGCCGGTTATTACAGACGATTTGTACCGCACTACAGCCAAATCGCAGCCCCACTGACAGACCTAACCAAAAAGAAACAGCCAAATGCTGTTCAGTGGACCGAAAAGTGTCAGAAGGCCTTTAACAAGCTTAAAGCGACACTCATGTCTGACCCTGTACTAAGGGCCCCAGACTTCGACAAACCGTTCCTAGTAACCACAAATGCGTCCGAGCGTGGTGTGGGACGTAGTCCTCAGTTTAAAGACTTCAAGGTACAGAGAATCCTCCAGCAAGGGACCCGTGCTGCAAGCTGCAGAGGAAAGCGAAAACACCCCAAAGCCTCTGCCAATCTACCCTGGAGGAAAATTCCTTCCTGACCCCAAATATGGTGATCAGCTAAACCCTGAGCATGTGGGCAAGACTCACCAGCCAGACACCCAGGAAAGAATTCTCTGTAGTAACTCAGATCCCACCCCATCTAACATCCCATCATAGGCCATTGGGCATATTGACTACTAATAGTCAAAGATCAATTAATTGCCAAAATTAGGCTATCCCTTCATACCACCCCCTCCATAAATTTATCAAGCTTAGTCTTGAAGCCGGATATGCCTTTTTCCCCCACTGCTTCCCTTGGAAGGCTGTTCCAGAACTTCACTCCTCTGATGGTTAGAAACGTTCATCTAATTTCAAGTCTAAACTTCCCGATGGCCAGTTTATATCCATTTGTCCACATTGGTACTAAGCTTAAATAATTCCTCTCCCTCCCTGGTATTTATCCCTCTGATATATTTATAGAGAGCAATCATATCTCCCCTCAGCTTTCTTTTGGTTAGGCTAAACAAGCCAAGCTCTTTAAAAGTCTCCTTTCATAAGACAGGTTTTCAATTCCTCGGATCATCCTAGTAGCCTTTCTCTGTACCTGTTCCAATTTGAATTCATCCTTCTTAAACATGGGAGACCAGAACTGCACACAGTATTCCAGATGAGGTCTCACCAGTGCCTTATATAACGGTACTAACACTCCTTATCTCTACTGGAAATACCTCGCCTGATGCATCCCAAGACCGCATTAGCTTTTGTCACGGCCATATCACATTGGCGGCTCATAGTCATCCTGTATGATAACTATGATCAACCAATATTCCGAGGTCCTTCTCCTCCTGTACGATATCCCAGTGCCTCTCTGTATTGGCAATACCTCCTAGCTTTGTGGCCTCCACAAACTTTATTAGCACACTCCCACTTCTTGCAAGGTCAGTAATAAAAAGATTAAATAAGATTGGTCTCCAAACCTATCCCTGAAGAACTCCACTAGTAACCTCCTTCCAGCCTAACAGTTCACCTTTCAGTGTGACCAGTTGTAGTCTCCCCTTTAACCAGTTCCTTATACACCTTTCAATTTTCATATTGAGCCCCATCTTTTCCAATTTAGCTAATAATTCCCCATGTGGAACCATATCAAATGCCTTACTGAAATAGAGGTAAATTAGATCCACTGCATTTCCTTTGTCTAAAAAATCTTGTTACCTTCTCAAAGAAGGAGATCAGGTTGGTTTGACACAATCTACCTTTTGTAAAACCATGTTGTATTTTGTCCCAATTACCATTGACCTCACTTTACTACTTCCTTCTTCAAAATTTTTTCGAAGACCTTGCATACTACAGATGTCAAACTAACAGGCCTGTAGTTACCCGGATCACATTTTTTTCCTATCTTAAAAATAGGAACTATGTTAGCAATTCTCCAATCATACAGTACAACCCCTGAGTTTAAAGATTCATTAACATTTTTTTGCTAATGGGCTTGCAATTTCATGTGCCAGTTCCTTTAATATTCTTGGATGAAGATTATCTGGGCCCCCGATTTAGTCCCATTAAGCTGTTTGAGTTTGGCTTCTACCTTGGATGTGGTAATATCTACCTCCATATCCTCATTTCCATTTGTCATCCTGCCATTATCCCTCAGCTCCTCATTAGCCTCATTACAGACTGAGACAAAGTATTCATTTAGATATTGGGCCATGCCTAGATTATCCTTAACCTCCATTCCATCCTCAGTGTTTAGCGGTCCCACTTCTTCTTTCTTTGTTTTCTTCTTATTTATATGGCTATAGAACCTTTTACTCTTGGTTTTAATTCCCTTTGCAAGGTACAACACTACATGGCTTTTGGCCTTTCTCACTTTATCCCTACATGTTCTGGCCTCAATAAGTTAACTTTCCTTGCTGATCCCTCCCATCTTCCACTCCTTGTAGGCTTTCTGCTTTTTCTTAATCACCTCTCCGAGATGCTTGCTCATCCAGCTTGGTCTACAACTCCTGCCTATAATTTTTTTCCTCCTTTCTTTGGATGCAGGCTTCCGGTAGCTTCTGCAGCTTTGACTTGAAGTAATTCCAGGTCTATCTCCTGTTCCCTCTGGCTGCAAGTCCTCTCGATTCCTATTGTCCCTTGCAATCCTCTGCAACCCATCCTGTATCCTCCTGGGGCTCATATTTGGTAGTGTTTTCTCCATTGACTCTTCGTCTCTTTCTGTAGAACTAGCTGCTCTTCTCTTCTTCCTTGCCCTCTCACCTTCAGTGACCACCTGCTGTTCCCCTTCTTCATTTTCCAACTCCGCAAACCTGTTTCTGAGCTCTGTTTCTCCTTCCCTAGCCCGTCGTTTCCTCTCACTAGTTCTCTTAGTCACATGCTTCCGCTGTCCACTTTCCTCACTCAGCAGTATCCCCTCAGAGTTCTTTGGTCCTGTTTCCATCTTCAAGTCTGAGCTTTTACTTTCAGCCTCCTCATGTCTTTGCTCCCTCATCTGCTTGAACCCCCTTCTAAACTCGACCAGAGTTTCCACCTGCATCCTTGGATCTTTTCTTTCTATCAGGCGGCACTTTTCATGCAGATGAAACTCTTTTCAGGTACCCCTTCCAGGATCATGTACATGCTGCCGCTTCCACATCCAGTCATCTTCATTGTGTCTTCCACTGCTTGGGTCACTACCACTGCTGCCTCCGTATCTGTCATAGCCTTTTCACCTAAATCCTGTTAGTCTGGGAAACACAAGCCAAACCAAAACACCACCACCCACAGCGAAACAAACCCCCAACGAGCACCAAAACACTGCCAGACCACTACACACTTCCTTCACTAGCCTGTCTGTTCCTCTGCCTGATTCTCCTAGTCTTTCCCACAAACTCCTCCAACAGAACTCCCACTCAACCTCCCCTGTTTACTCTGTATCACCTTCCATTTTCTTCCATTTGTTTTATATATATAAAGAAGAAAGCCACAGCGGTTTAAAAAAACCCAACAACCTGGTTTAGAGGGAAAGTGAAGGCATATATATACATACATACATATATATATGCCTTCACTTTCCCTCTAAACCAGGTTGTTGGATTTTTTTAAACCGATATGGCTTTCTTCCTCAACTGTGGAGTTGTGGCTTTTGGGACATCTAATAAATTGTTCTTAAACAATTCCCTATTATCATTCTAATTTTTGGGGTTAAATTCTTCCTCCCAGATGATCTGGCTCATAATTGTTTGCAGCTTTCTGAAATTGCCCCTTTTAAAATATGAAATCATACATGACTGGTGCCTCCGCATACTGGGGGTAGGGGGTAGGGGGCTGCAGCAGCTAAAGGGGAGGATGTGTGACTTCCTCAAGTGTTTCCTCCCTGCCCCACTCCTAGCCCTCCTGGGGCCCTTGTGCTCTGTCCCCCACATTACCTGTGGAGGGGAAGGGCTCTGTCCTCCTGCTGTAATGACCCTCCTGCACCCCGGCATGTTTGGCTGCCCTCCCCGGCAGTCAGGCCTGGGAAGGGAGCAGGACAGAGCCACTCCTAGTTGCTGCTCCATGCAGATTAGCCAACTTCCTGGCTGGGAAGTGGCAGCAGCAGCAGCCCATTCCCTGTCCAGGCTTGACTTCCAGGGTTAGGGGTCGAGCAAGCCAGAGCCCCCCCGCCCCCGGCTTGCTCAGTGTGAAGCAGCAGCTGCATGGGAGAGAGCCTGGCTTGGGAGTGGTGGCAGCATGCTCCCTGCCCGGGCTCAGCTTCTGGGGACAGGGGCCAAATGTGTGTGGGGCACATTGGGGCTCCAGCTCACTTGGCCACTGTCCCTGGAAGCCTGCTGCTGCCGCAGCTAGGTTCTCTCCCAGGAAGCTGCTGGTGGGTAACATTCCAGCATGGATGGAGTGTGTCACCAATGTGTCATCTCTGCACCAAGTATATATATCCCTGATTAAGTCTTTATTCTTTTTACAGATTACAGATATGATCAAGTAATGATCTCTTGTACCTAAATTACCTTTCATTTTTAGTTCTCGGATCAGTTCCTCTTTATCTGTGAAGATGAAGTCTAATAAAGAATTCAATCATGCTGGATGCAAAACTTTTTGAGATCTGAATACCTGGACCAATGTCTCTATTCCAAAAGTCTCTACAGGGATATTGGCTGCATCAGAGGCTGGTGTCAGAAACCACCTGTGAAACTCATTGGGAATATTTTTCAGTTCTTCCACTCTAGTACCTGTAACAATCAGGTCAATTTCAGAATAGAGATTCTTGCTCAATCTAAATGAATTCTAGTTAATTCCCCAAACCACAAATTCAAGGTCCACTAACCAATTAATAAAAGGCTAGATTGAGAAAGTTTGTTCTGACTGCACTATACAGACACATAAGAATAGTATATCCATGAAAACAACTGAGCAGTAAAGAGTACGAAATGTCCCTGACCTCCACTCTCTGTCAAATGATTATGCTATTTTTTTGGCATTCCCTGTAAAACTTGCCTCCTTCTCAAAACAAGTCCTTACTATATCAGAAACTGATACTTGATGGAATCATAAATTTATTAAACTAGAAGTCACTTGAGATTATCATGAGGTTAATTAGAGTAACACATCAAGAAAAGGTTTCTTCTGTCCATGTAAATGAACTTTGCCTGAAGTGTTAAATCCATTAGACCCAAGATAACTTTTTCAGTCTGCACTGGAACTGGGTCTCAGTTTTTGCAGTTTGGAGGTTGCAATTTTTTTATGAAGCAATGAAACCAAATAAATAAGGTTATATACAAACAATTTATTGCCTGATGTGGATTTTCATGGTTATGAATGACGATATAACCTGTTCCTGAACCATGTGATTTAAATTGTAATTGCTGATCAGTGCTTCCTGATCCATGGTTTTATCATATGTAGCTGATAAAGATACTGAACCAAATGAAAATATGTACTGGGCATTGTTTTACTGATTAGAGTGTTGATTTATATTTTGCACTAATTACAACATGCAGTAGTTTGATAGTATGAGTTAGAGACAATGGGGCAAATTTATTCCATCATTTATACAAATGTAAATCAGTGCTACTAACTATTAAACTCAAGCAGCCTAATTCTGATCTCAGTTACACAGGTGCAAATCTGAACTAAAGTCAGTAGAACTATTCCCAATTTATACTGGTGTACCTGAGAGCAGTTTATACCGGTAAAGTTAAACAGATGAAAATCTGGGATAAGTGACATCAGAATCAAGCATATGAGTGCTATAACACTAGTTAAAAATCTAATGTTTCTAAATTATGAAATATCTTCAAGTCTGAATCCAGATGGGTCTTCCCACTCATTTCACTACTTAACCACAGGCCCAATTCTGCCTACCATTCCTAATTTTCATTTGCAAACATTCTGCTAATAACAGCCAGGGGTAGGTAGCAGGTATTTTATACACAAGTATATTCCTAAACAAATGAAATCTCCTTAATCGGGACACCCTAATCAATAGCCGTTCATCTCAGTTAAGTGGAAATCCCAATTAAAAGACATTGTTTCATACCTGAAATTGTTCTCAACGGTTCTCAAATTACTTTGCTCACATCAAACCTGCTGGCTCATTAAAGAGATAAAGATGACACACATCTGCCACAGAAAAAAAAACTCAAAATGATTTTTTTTCAGCTGAAATGAAAGTCTTGTGATACTGCCAGCCTGAAGAGAGAGTCATTTCAAACAATGCTTGAAAGAGCCTATAAAGGAAAATTAAATCAGTTTTGTTTTGTTGGACCAACACTGGCAGAGGTCTTTTATGGGAAGACAAAGCACCATCTCTTAGCATCAAAATGACCTGCTATCACACTTTGAACAATATTTAATCACCTTCTGGTGTCCCAATTGAAGAGTAATTTTTGCCATAAAATATATGAGTTTCCAAAAGAAAGAAAGAAAGAAAGAAAGAAAGAAAGAAAGAAAGAAAGATAAGGTCTATATCCAGGCACTTTGTGTGTACATAGTGAGCATTTGCATGGACAAGTGGCTAGATAGGTACCTATCTGTACTCTTGCATAAAAATACCCAAGTTTCACACACTATCCCAATCGAGGTAAGCAGATGCACATTAAAAATGTGAATGAAATCAGGCCTCTAATTTTTTAAAATCAGGCCTTAAATAACATTGACCTTAATTCAGTTCCCTATAAAATTCCCCAAGAATATGGATTTCCCAATTAAGTATATCCCCTCTCAAGGGAGCGTTCTATGCAAGTGAAAACTAAAGTCCAGATAAACTATTTGCTGTTTCTTTGTGAAATATTATTAATGGTGTATTTGCCATATATTTAATTAGGGGATTTTAATTCCGTCTCATAAAATATAATTATAATGGTTTTGGAATTGATCCCACAAGCAGGAATGGGGCCCTTGATTCCCTATGTCTTCAATGAGAGTTGAGGGCAAGTCAGTACTTCTGCAGAAATAGGCTCTTTGTTTTGACATTAAACATAACTGTTCTTTCTTTGCTTCTGCTTAGTATCAATGGCTACAGTAGAGCAGGATAAACTGTTCATAGCAAATATATGCAGTTAATTTCCCCTTTTTTCTGTTTGAACATTAGCCATAAACTGACTTAGACTTTTAGAAAGTTATTTGCTATTCAAAATAATTCAACCTCATATTTTAGGCAGATATATTTAATCCTATGATCGGTTCTCAAACTATTCACTCAACAGTGTCTTAAATTATTTGTTGTGTGATAGGTCACTGAAGTCATGTGGGATTTTGTATAAACAGGAGGAGGAAAATTAAAGAGATTACAGGTTGGTTGAATGAATACTTGTTTTGCAAACCCCCACATGAACACATTCATGTACATTTTACAGAGACTTTCAGTTCTTATGAACTTTCTTGAGAATGAAAATCACTGTTATAAATATTTGTGAAAAATGGTGTGAATCTGTCACAGCAATTTCATGGCATTGTGCAAAACAGTGTTTGCAAGTACTTATGTACAGCGTTTGCCAGCCAGCCTCTACTGAACAGCCTCCTTCCTTTTGTCAGGCACTGGTTCCCTGGAGAGCAAAACCATTATTTTTGTTTTAAATGAATGAATTGTAGAAACAAACACAAACCAACCCACCACCTTTTTCATGTCCCTCTTTCAACTTTCCCCCTGTCTACAAGACTAAAACCTCAAAGAGAGAGCTGCCTGTAAAATTGAGCCATGTATCATGAAGTCCTGCTATATCCAGTTCAGTCACATTTCAGGAGCTAGTGAATGGATTCCCACTGTACCTTTGTACTGCATGACAAGTAAAGAATCACCCTGTCAAGTCTCCCCCCTCCCCACCCAAATTGACAAAAAATTGCTGAATTACACTGTTCCAAGCCTTCTACATTGACAGGAGGCAGTCAGGCCTGACAACCCTTTCCTTCTTGTCTGTTATCTTGAAATCAGTTGCACAGCCTGATGCACAGAGTAATGGCTGTGGAATGTTCTGCAGGACTTGGCCCATCTGGTCACTGAGGAAGTCAGCAACATGGGCTTCTCATCGATCTGAGAGGCACACGCTGCTACACAGAGGTGACCTCCAAGCCTCCACCTGGCACTACTATACAGGAAATCACTGTCTGTAGTGCACTCAGATAGAAATGAAAATAACTTTTACACCAAGGCATATCCATCTTTGTTTTTAATTAAGAGCTTGTGGTTCAGTGGGATTAAACAGTGGTGAGCAAGGAAATAGGAAGTCAGGCTTTCTACGTGTCACAGACAAGATTTTACATAAATGCCTTACTTACAAAACAGCAGGACCATTGCATTTTAACATTAACTGTACATCATCAAAACTGGACATTGTAAAATATAATTCACATAATATCTTTTAAAAACTGATAACATTACTGTTCCAAACGATACATTTTTATTAGCAATGCTGTCTACAGTTACAGACAGAGATTAATATTTCCCAAGTGACATGTACTAAATGGATGATAGACTTACTGTTAATTATTTGATGACAATTATACAGGTTGAGCGTATATATATATATACACACACACACTTGGTTGTTTTTTTTAACTGACTTTGGAACCATTAGGAACACTTCATTAGATTAAATATTGCAAATTATGTTTTTCCATAATGCAATTTAATGCAGATGTGTGTGCATTACAAAAAAAAAAAGTTGCAATATGTAATATTATGAAGTGGTCCCTAGCTGTTCTGATGTTTACTGTTAGTCAGTAAAAAATTAGCAGTTTCAAAGAGAGAATTTTGAGGTCTAGTCAGAATTTTTTTATATAGACAATTTTGGTGAACTCTACATAGAAAAATTGAAAACCAAAATATTTGGCTAAAGCCAAAATAGTTTGATTTGGAAATGCCACTGTAGTACTTCTTAGGAATTGTAGTTCACATGCCTCATGCCTGCATTCTTCTCTATAGGCCAGGATCTCTGGCTGGAGTACATGTCCCATGATACTCCACGATCTCTCATCTTGATAAGAGGAAGCAGTGCATGATAGAGGTCCCATGGCCATCATGCTTCATAGGAAATAAACTCTCATGAGTCACTGTGGTGGAATATTTGAATTGAAGTATTTTGGTTTTCATGGATTTTTTCCATAAAAACATACAGTCTTCTAGAAAAAAACCTCTAGAAAAAACACAATTTTCCACCAAATAACATTTTCCATTAAAGGTATCTGATGGGAAAAAATTGACCAGCACTAATATATACATTTGATTATTTGGTAGTCGGAGAAAAATAGCACTTATTAGGGCCATGCAAATTAAATAAAGGCAGGTGCTTGTGGAAACTTTTCTACACTGCTGTGCTATTGACATACTTTAGTAATGACTCACATCACACAACTATTCATATTCTTTGCTAAGGGTCGGACTAGACTAATAATGTTTGATCATTGATTATTTATTTTAAATATAGATACATTCCCACTAGAGACCAGATTAAAAACACTTAATCCATTTCTTTTAAATACTCCACAAGTTTTAAACCTAAATTTCCAAAACAAGAGACTGCATTCATTTGTTACGCTGTCTAGCACGTATCAAAATGTATGTTTAACTGATGATCAGCTTTTCTGTGGCACTCATCACTGTAGTATTTCTGGCCCTCTTCCCCCCGCCCCAAGCATTAATGAATATATTGTCACATGTCCTGTTGAGGAAAGTTGAAAGATTTCTCTGAGATAGGAACTGTCAAATAGATTATATAATTTGCCCAAAGGCAATAGGGAGCAGGAAGAGCTGATCCCATCCTACCTGATAAGGTATTGGACTGGTTAACTATCTTCCTTTAAGTCAGATTATTTTGATTAAGGTTCTGATCCAGCAAATATACTTAAACATGTGCAAAAGTTTAAGCATGTGAGTAATTAATAGGGACACTCAGGTGTTTAAAATTATACAATTGCTTCAATTCTTTCCTGAATCAGGGCTCAGTGAATTTGAATTCTTACCATTTCAGAGAGGCAGGAAGAATAATCAGAGAACAAGGTGAGATGAAAAGCTCCATGGTTAAAAAAGAATCAGGAGGGGTGTAATATATTAAGTAATACTGAATCAACACAAATAAAAAAGTATAATTTTTGTATTCATCATGGTAGAGCATGTATCACTTGAGCTTTTTATATTGAGTTCAGTGAACTTTCTGCTGCAACCTCAGACATACATTACTCTTACAGTCTGAGGGAACAATTAGATTTTATTAGTATTATAAATCTCCATCTCTTTCTCTCAGAGAGTTAGAGTTAATTAAATATGTAGCAAAGAAATAATTAATTTATCTTAATCGTTGCAAGTTAGTGTTAAAGTCTATCGTGACTGGCATAGCGACAACGGGAATACAGCTCTGCAAGTGGCTGCAACAGTACATTCCAGAGATGCTGGGAACACATAGAATGCAAGGAAATGTGAAGGGGAAAAGGCCTTATAGAAACTGCACTATGGTGAAAATACCATGTTGGTTGTTATATGAACTCTTCAGGGCCCGAAAGATGAGGAATTATTGCTAGCATCAGAGGAATTCAAGAGGATGGTTCAAAACACCCTCCAGCTGTTTGATAATTCAGTTTGATAAAATTATTTTGAATGAAAACCAAATTAAAGCAGAAGGGTGAAGAAGTTCCTTTTTCTTGATCCAAGGAAGTTCTGCTTAATCCTATTCTAGTTCCAATGAAATAAATGGAAATTTATGAAAGTCCTCAGCACCTCCCAATAGCTACCTAGCTCAGCACCTGTAGGTATAGACTTTTTGGGGCTTTGGTTTGTTGCAACTTTCCTTGAAATGTTGTGGGTTTAGGAGTCAAGCAATATCAAAAATGCAAAACCATTATTGCCTAAGGCTGTTTTTATTATTTTGGCATTTGTTAGAAAAAGTCCCGGCCTGGTCATGGTGAAGTCATACATTTATTGAATACTT